>NC_139615.1:19582117-20248641 GCF_964270895.1 Podarcis filfolensis | reverse complement strand
TCAATAACACTGCTGCAATTCTGAAACTGAAAGTGTTTGCTCCCTGAACGCTTTCACCATCATCCCAGTACCACAATTCCTCTCTTCTCTCCGATGTGAGCTGGAACGCAGCATCTAATCCCCACCACCACCACCAACAACATACCTTTTCGCATGAAGGGTGACACAGTTTGGTCAAAGATCAAAGACGGAATGGAGCTGTAGTTAGTCATTGGGTTTACTTTCATGTTCTCAAACATTGTATGCTGCACAATCTGGTTCACAACTGGATCAGGGAGTTGTAGGCCCAGAAATTGGGCTACTTTCCGGATTTCCCGGGCTGGGTCCTAAGGAAGAGATGAAACTGTTGTCAGGGAAGATTTGGGCTGTGATTGTGCTTCTTGATTGATTGGGGCCCACAACTGCAAGCTTACGATATCAGACTCATTGGCCACATTCTCACAGGAAAATTAAACAGATTTCCTGGTTTTTTGTGCTTTACTGTGATTGAGCAGCATAAGATACAATAACTCACCATTCCCTATTTCTTTGACAGAGATAAATAAATGTGTAAGCCTTGGCTTCCCATTATGGCTAAAGCAGGCACTGTGATTTTTTTGCTCCATAACTGGGCACATGACCAGCGAGGCAACGTTGGCTGGTGATCATAGCTTGGCAGCGAGCTACGAACCATGATCACAGTAGGCCTCCTGCTTTGGTTTTCTCACTTGTTCTAGGAAAGCAGAAATAGCTGGGCAGCATGTGTGGAATACGCAGCCTCATATAACCAACATGCTTAACTAATTAATGCATGAAAGGGTTAAGACCATAGAGTAAGCAGTCCTGCCAGGCTTAGCTAGGTCACCAAACTCTTTGTTGTTCCATTCCACCATGTGAACCCTACCAGTAAGGAGATCTAAGCTGGATGCTCCAAGCTTAGACCGTGTGGTTTAAGTAAGCCATATTTGTGTTTCTATACAAATGATTTGGAAACATTTACCATCTGGGAAGAGGGACGCAGGTGGCGCTGTGGATAAAACCTCAGCGCCTAGGACTTGCCGATCGCATGGTCGGCGGTTTGAATCCCTGCGGCGGGGTGAGCTCCCGTCGTTCGGTCCCAGCTCCTGCCTACCTAGCAGTTTGAAAGCACCCTTAAGTGCAAGTAGATAAATAGGTACTGCTTTATAGTGGGAAGGTAAACGGCGTTTCCGTGTGCTGCGCTGGTGCTGGCTCGCCAAAGCAGCTTCATCACGCTGGCCACGTGACCCGGAAGTGTCTGCAGACAGCGCTGGCTATAGAGTGAGATGAGCGCACAACCCTAGAGTCTGTCAAGACTGGCCCGTACGGGCAAGGGGTACCTTTACCATCTGGGAACCTGAGTTATACTTCCTGTCTTTTTCTTGCTGCTGAATGGAAAAGCACATGAATCAGACCTTTGAAGAGTTTGTAAGTAAACCATTTTTAATTTACAAAACGTCTCTTTCTATACTAAGGGAAGTTGTGAACTTTGGAAGTAATTTAGAAGGGTATATTTTAAGGTCTAACAGCCTATATCTCCATGCTTTATTTTGCTGCATATTTTGTGATTTTAAATCTCTGCTGGGGATCTCTCACCAAAGAGTTACTTGTCCCAAACCTGGATCTAGGCATCCAGGAATTCTTCTTCTTTAAAATTATACCCTATATCTATCTATTATTTTCCCAAAGCCAACGGTCTGCACCAGCAGACTGCTCAAGCATGCCAAACCACAATAAATCAGGAGCTGTGCTCTGCAAACGCAGCAATTGCTTGGAGCAGTTTAGCAACAGAGTGCTTTCATGGCTGAAAACACTACATACTTTGAGAGAATGCCCAGGGAGCATATCCAACTAGATGAACAGCCTTCTAGATGAAGTACCTTCTAACACTGAAATGTTATTATTCTTTCAAGGCCAGCAGCTGACTAATCCTTCTCCTCTCCTGCCTTACCCTCCAACCCTCAATTCTACGTTGATTGGATGGATTCTTATCTTTTAGTTTCTCTTCATTTCCTTTATTGAAATGCTTTGTGTTTATTTCTGAAGCTCTTTGTGACTGCCTGGTTTGCGTTATAGCCAGACATGCATGCTAATTAGACATTGGGGCCCTCAGAAATTACATTTTAGACGGAGCCTGGGATCTAGTAACAGCTGTTCTTTTCTCATGGGGGACCAGAGGCCTAGTTTTAAAGCACTTTGGGATCCTATTTCATGGAATTGTGTGAAGTTCTGAAATGACAATAAGAAACTGGGGCTGCTTAATTCTCCGAGGGCGGGGAGGAATGTGTGGTGAGTTTAAGCCAAGCTGGCTGCAGATTCAGATAGTTAATTTCCTCAAGTCTTCTTCAAGGTCCTCGGCTCGTTTGCATTGCTGAGAGGGGGAAGTGAATCAGATCAGCCCTGGGTCACTTCTTGTTTTATCCCCACAGAGTTCTGCAGAAGAAGAAAGTTCTGCTACCTAGAGCTATCAGGGATACTGGAGTGGGGAGAAACAGCCGGAAGTGGCATGGGGCAGGAAAGGCCCTTGTTGCCTCTTGCTTCCTGCCCCCCCCACCTCACATCCCAGGCAATCTCCCAAATACCAAATTAGACTCTTAGTTTGGAAAAAGAACGTACAAAGGATTTGATTCTACTCAACCCTTGCTGCCTCTTGCCCGCCCGCCTCAAATCTCTCCAATGCTGGAGTGCAAGAGACTCTTGAAGAGGTTTGGAGAAAAAACAGCAAGAAGAGCTTCAGGGGGCTAATTTGATTCGGCTCTCTTTTCTCAGCAACTAGGCTGGCTCACGAGGTTCTTCCCTCGTGACATCAGTTAGGGGAAGCTGGGAGAAAGTAATTTTCTTGATCTACACAAAGCACATGCACCCACCCCGACACACACAGAGCAGGCCAATGTCCCAGTCTGTTCTTATGGTTACAGATCCTGCGCAGTTCTGTTAAATCAGGGTTGTACGAAAAGAACAAAAACAGCCTCCCACAAAGCAAACTGTAATTTAATACTGTGCCAGCTAATTAAGGGAAGGGAGTGATTAAGCGGAGAGCCAAACAAGCACACCCAGGGTATTTTCTGCCAAACTCTGCCCAGTGGTGGGGACAGCAAGTAGAAGGACAGCAATGAATATGTTGAGTAAGAAAAAGAGGTGGGTGCCAGTTGCAAACAGAGGAAAATCAGGTCAGCATGACCTGGCTGCAAGATAATGCTCCCATCTGGACACAGCCTAACTCTAGGGGACCAGTCTCTTTTTCTGAATGCTGTAAGGTAAAGCAGATGAATCTGACCTTTGGAGAGTTTTTAAGTAAACCATTTTAAAGCTACCAAGCATGTGGTCTTTTTCTACGCTAGGGGAAGAGGGAAGTTTTGGAACTCTCAAGAGCATATTTTTGAAGGTCTAGCAACCTATATTTCCATGCTTTAGTTTGCTGCGTATTTTGTGATTTTAAATCTCTGCTGGGATTCTTTCACCAAAGAGTCCTGGTATTAAGGAAGTCTCCTTTCTATATACCTATTTTTCCCCTTGAGCCAATATTGTAGTCCAAAACGTTTGGAAGACACCATGTTGGGGGTGGCATAATTTACCTTCCATCTCCCCACCCCGCATTTCAATAAGCTTGCAATTTGAGTTAGATGTCCCTTGACCCCCGGGTCCCAGAAAAGGGCATCTTTCCTGCCCAACTTAATGCTTAGGCTCCATCTGGACCGTGTGTGTGTGTGTGTGTGTGTGTGTGTGTGTGTGTAAACTGCTTACCTCTTTCATGTCTTCATAAAAGAGGTACAGGATTCGGTAATGTTCTTTGGCCTCCCACCATCCACGGACATGATCAAACCATGAGCCCCAGGCAACTGCAAGGAGACGCAAAAGGAGAAGAAATGCTGACACACACACACAAATCAGCACATCAAAATGTTCTGCAAACTGGCGCCACTTTTTGCCCTCTTCTTTTCAGAACTAATTAATTGAAACAGAAATGCAATTTCTGTTTCCAATGTAGTGGCGGAATCTGTCCCCACATGATCTGCTCCATGTCTTCTCGGTCACTGTCCAGGTGTTAAATGTGGGTGAACTACCTGAAGTCTCCTCCTGCATATAGCCACCCTAGAGCCGGGATAGGTCAACTGGTTAGAGCATGGTGAGCATGGTGCTGATAATGCCAAGGTTGCTGGTTTGATCCCTGTATGGGACCACTGCATATTCCTGCATTGCAGGGGATTGAATGAGATATTATCATTATTTTATTTATACCCTGCCCATCTGGCTAGGTTTCCCCAGCCACTCTGGGCGGCTTCCAACCGAATATTAAAACAATACAGCATCAAACATTAAAAATTTCCCTAAACAGGGCCGCCTTCAGTTGTCTTTTAAAAGTAAAATAGTTGCTTATTGCCTTGACATCTGCTGGTAGGGCGTTCCACAGGGCAGGAGCCACTATCGAGAAGGCCCTCTGCCTGGTTCCCTGTAACCTCACTTCTCGCAGGGAGGGAACTGCCAGAAGGCCCTCAGCGCTGGACATACTGGGAGCCTTGGGGTCCCTTCCAACTCTACAATTCTAAGATTCTCCCTTTGATGGCTCTTTGTTTTTAAACCACACAATGAGCGGATAGCCCTTCAATCATAGGTTTATTTGAAACAGAGGACAGGCCTCTTAATCTGGTTTTCACATAACCTTCCCTATATATAACTTATAACAGTGCAGAGCTTTGCAGGTGAACAAGAGTAATTCCCTCCTTCTGCTAATGTGTATCTCGTGTGGGGACTAGTAGCTTTCATCTCTCTCATACAGCAGAGGAGATCAAACAAGCTCTTGGCCTGGAGTGAAAGCTTGCTCAGACTGATGTACACTTTATTTTTCCCTGTTTTGTATTTATGTATCCTCGACTCACTCTTTCCCGTGAGGAAGTTCTCCAGAAACTCATCCCAGTTTCCTGGCTCTGGCAACCCCTTGTTCATGCGGTGGAAATGGAAGTAGGAGATTGCGTTGTCCTTGGCATTCCTGGCAACGTAGATGATCTGCAGAAAGGGGGGGGGGGAACCCAGGAGTCTGAATGCGAAGCCTTCCACTCACATCCCTTGTTCCACCTTGTGAACTTTCTGCCCCCTCCTTTTTATTTTTTTGGAGCAGTGCCCTTCAAGGAAAAAGGGGCCCCCAACCTTTTTGAAACCTGACTGGTCCATAATATTGAACCTCTTCACCTGCTCATAGGCCCCCCTCTCCTCTCCTTTGCGTTTCACACAGCCCAAGGGCTGAGCGCGGAAACTGAGAGAAGTTCCAGGACTAAACTTTGTCTTATATTAAACCCATTGACCCCAACGGACCTTGCAGTTCTGTTCCCAGAAGGAAGGTGGCAACAGAGGGACTGGAAGGTGAGATTTGAGCGTTCGTGGAGAGGGCATTACCTCTGCGTCGTCCAAGCCTGAAACACGAGAGGGTGACATTCAGCCTAGAGGTGAGGATGAAATCCTTCCCCCCCCCACACCCATTGTCTCTCTGAAGCGGCACCCATTACTCACCATGAGGGAAAGGTTTTGGAGGGAACAGGTCTATGAAGGGAATCCGTTGATGGATGGGGGCCTGGTCACATTTCTGAGGGTCTCCTCTATGCTGGATCATGCTCACAATTTCCTGTATCCAGGTAGTCCCTGGCAGGAAGGGTTGGAGGAGAAATATGGAGATCCAATCATTCACCCATTGGCCTCCAGTCGTCCAAGCTCTACATCTCCCCCCACATTGTTGTCTCCTCACCACCAGGACAAAGCCCCTTATTTCTCATCTTCCCATTTACCTGCTTTGGGGTAAGTGCAAATGAGAAGATCATCGGGCCGAGCTTTGAAGGCCCAAAGGCGCTGCCAGTTATCTGCCGTGTCTTTGAGGCAAGGGATGCCGTCAACGTCCACCAGCTCTGTGCGCTTGATGGGCTCCATACCTTCCCACACAGTTTTGTGATCCATCACCTGGTGGAGCATGAAAAGAAATAATATGAGATAAGTCGAACCTGCATCAAAATGTTGCAGAGTGGCCTCCCCATCTTCAGGGTCACCCCCCTTTCCCTGGACACACCGTCCCAATTTCCCTTCCCCTCCTCCTATTTTATCCTTCCCACCTTGAATTCAGCCAGTGCTTTGCTGCCGCTGAGGCTGCTCAGACCTTACTGGACTGTTGCAGGTTCCCTGAAGCTTACAGATACCTCTCTTGCGGGCACAGGCGGTACCACTGGTGAACGAGACTGCTCTTAGCGTATAAGATCCTTGTGCTTTCCACCCCAACACAGCCGTGCCGGTTGGCAGGCAGCCACATGTTTGCCCCCTGCTCTCTTGTGCCATCTATCTGAAGGAAGCCAAATGAGATGCCCACCTGACAGTTTCACTCCTGTGAAGCAGCTTCTTGTGAGCAGCTTCTTCCTCCTTTCCGCCTCTCTCTTGCTCTCTGCGCAGCTGAAGAGGGTGTTTTTCAGAGAGAACAAAGTTCCTGACTGAACTTCCTGGCGTGCGAGTTGCGGGCACTCTGCCAGTACTTTTCTGAGGTTACAGTTTAGATTTTGTAATGGTGTGGTAATCTAATGTGTGTGCGGCTGTTCATATGTGAGGATATCGTGTTGCATCTACTGCCACAGGGCCTGATTTTCCACCCAGTGTTCTTTAACCCTCTATAGCAAGTATCCCTGCAGAGAGGCCAGGTGACCCCCTGGTAATATACTCCGGCATTTCCTCTAGGGGGCAGGGCCCTTTAGCGATTCATATTACGGCAAGGGACCTTGGTTCCTGTTTTACTACAGAAACACACATTTTTAGGAGTTAATACGGTTCTTTTTTTAATTTTTAATTTAAATTTTATTAACATATAAACAAGCAAACGAGTTTAAAGATATGAAAAAAAATGGATTTGTTTTTAACTTTTTCCACTTATTTTTTTTGTTTTTTTCTTTCTTTTTCTCCTTTGTATTTTGTATTTTCTTTTTTTTTCTATGTATTTCTGTATTTTTTGTATTTTTCTTTTTTCTCTTGTTTTCTTTTTATTCTGTAAATTTCTGCTTTTTGTAAAACCTTAATAAATATTTTATAAAAAAAAAGCAGATCCAAGGACTGCATCCCATAATCCCCCAAAATAGATTGTAGCAACTTGACATTTTGCCCTAGCATCAGTTGAGGCTTGCGTACTTGGTTTTCTACATACTGCACACTTAATATAGATCTATTGCATATATATTTTTGCCTTTGAAATGTGCTTCCTGATCAACCTCAAACCAGCCAAGGTGTTATTGTGTGTTGTTAGTAATTGTAGAAATGTATCAGGTAGGATCTAGGTTCCGTGGCAATTTTCTGGAAAACATCAACAAGATTTGGGGCATTGCTCATAAAAAGCTGGGTGGTCATATATTTGCTATGCAGCATTTCTTTGATATCACTGCTCGGTCTATGAGGCCATTTCAGTCATTTCATGCCTAGCATTTATCCAGTCTTCTCCCCGCCCCCTTTTTACACCATGGTTGTTGGTTTATATCATGGATGTATGTTCTGTATAATATTGTTATGAACTTGGCTAGAATAATAAACTTATGATTGACTGAAAAGCACACCTTTCTTTATCCCTTCCTGGTCAATTGACATGGAAGGGAGAAAGAAAGGAGCCAAGACAGCTGATCCCACCTTACAGGGCTTGGCAAAGCAGCTTCCCCCCAAACCCCCCACTTTAAAGGAAGCAAAGAAAACTGAATCAAATGAAAGAAGGTTCAGTCTAGCGGGTTATATCCAGCTTCTATTCAGAGTAGGCCTACTGAAGTCAGTGGACCTAACTTAGTTGTGTGCACGAAATACAGAGGGTGTACTGAGGGTAGAAATAACAAAGGGTAGAACCCCATAGTGTCAGCTTGTTCCTTCCTTATTTTATTGAACACAGGTAAAATGTCCGCTTCAGGAATGTTAGGGAGGAAGTCTCAACTGGTAGCAGGGAGATGTTCTTATAACTGTATGCGGAAGATCAGGTTGCTACCCCCCAATAACCGTTCACAGGCATCATCAAACCGCTCACTTTGTGCCACTGTGAAGTGCTCCTTCCAGTCTCCTACGGTGCCTATAGGCAGGAGACATGATCCAGAAAAAAATTAGTTTCCTATCTGCCTTTCCTCCTACTCTAATCTAGTGTATTCCTGTCTACATGGGACCCTCTCTTCCTATCATTTGTCTATCATTTCCTTCAACATATCCCCACAGAATCCCAACTGGATTGCAGAGGATTCTGGGAAGTTTCCTAGGGTAAACACTCATTTTTATCAGGCATCATCACTGTCTTCCTAAAACAGATATTATGATCTGCCTAGAGCACACACTGCACGACAGTCTTGGATTTCATCACCATGCCAGTGCTGTTGAAGCATTACTTTCCTGCAGTTGTCTGGAAGCTGATTAAAAACTAGTTTTCTCACATCACTTAATATAGTTCTATACTGTCTGACAATATCAATCTGCATGGCCAAGATCGTACTACGGGAAACAAGATCCTCTCCAACTTTAATTAGAAGCTTCTTCACAAGGGACATGCAGCATTAATGAACTGACCTTTAACTTTACCATTCTGAAGGGGTACTTCTACAGTGCTTCCAAAAAATTCCCTCTGATATGAGCTGGAACTCAGCACCGTTCCTGTCCCTCACCCCAACACACCTTTTCGCATGAAGGGTGACACAGTTTGGTCAAAGACCAAAGAAGGTACGGAGCTGTAGTTAGTCATTGGGTTTAGTTTCATGTTCTCAAACATTGTATGCTGCACAATCTGGTTCACAACTGGATCAGGGAGTTGTAGGCCCAGAAATTGGGCTACTTTCCGGATTTCCCGGGCCGGATCCTAAGGAAGAAATGAAACTGTTGTCAGGGAAGATTTGGGCTGTGATTGTGCTTCTTGATTGATTCGGGCCCTGAAGTCGCAAGCTTACAACACCAGACTCATTGGCCACATTCTCACATGATGATAAACAGGACCTCCTGGCCATAGGACCAAACTCCTGGTGACGAGGTCCCTTTGGCCACCCCAATAGAATGTTTGAAGTCACGCACACACCCCAAAGTTGATGGGCATTATCATTCAAATAGTGTTTGTGCTTGTGATCAATTGTGTGGGGCAATGCTTACCTGTCCCACCCTCCAACTATTTTATTAAAGTGGGCACCTTTGTTCCTGGCTTATTGTGGTTTACTGTGAATGAACAACATGGGATGCACTGTCCACTTGCTCGCAGTGTTAGAGCACAACACGCAGTTCTCTCCTCCTGCAATAACCTTTCAACCAAGGGGTCGAATCTCCTTTGGCCCCAGGAAAGAGTGTCTTTCCTGCCCCATCTCATACTTGGTTCCCACTCGATGCATACATGCATGCATGTAAACTGCTTACCTCTTTCATGTCTTCATAAAAGAGGTACAGAATTGGGTGTTGGTCCCTGGCCTCCCACCAGCCACAAACATGGTCAAACCAAGAGCCCCAGACAACTGCAAAGAAAGAGAAGAGCAGGAGGAAAGGATGATCACACTGCCCAAAACGAGGGACTGAATCACAAATGCAAAACAGAGAGAGAGAGCAGAAAATATGGCACTGATCTGCATGAAATTTCGATATGGTGACTAATGTGCATCAGAACTAATTCCTTTAAACAGAAGTACAATCAGTTTATTACTGTGATAGACCAGCAGTATCTCACTGTACTAGGGAAGGCAGTGACCAGGGGACCTGCTATGTGCCTGCAAAGTCTGCCCTCCAGGTGCCAGCTGTTGAATAGCAACCTAAAGTCCCCTCCTACTCTCTCTTTTGATGGGTCTTAATATTTAAACAAAACAGGGCTTTTTCAGGGGGAACTTGCTGGAACTCAGTTCTGGCACCTCTTAGGTAGGTTCCGGAAACTCTCAGGTGGGTGCCATTGCTATTCTAAGAGAAAGAGGGAGGTGTTCATGGTGAGTTCCGGCACCTATTTTTCTAGAAAAATAGCACTGAAACCAAGCTTATTTCTTATTTAGTACATTGTCACTACCTTTTCCTCCAATGAGTGCAAGCTGGTGTACATGACTCTCCCCTGAACATTATATACTCACAGCAACTCTGTGAGGTAGGTTGGGCTGAGGGACAGTGATGGAGTGGACAGCCCTTCAGATAGAGGATGCTTTCAAACAGAGGGCTGTCTTCTGTAAAATTGGCCACATGACTACCCTATGCATGTTAATCTGCCTTGCACTCTTCTCCCCTAAATATATCCCATAACATTTCAGGCTTGGAAGAAAAATGGTACAGAGCTTTGAAGATTCACAAAAGATACCCCATTCCTCTGGTAGGCTCCAAACCCCTCCAAAACTGCTGGGGGTGAGAACTTGACACCCTGGCCCTGGACCCAGAGAGTGCTCTGACTGACCCAGACTTTCTTTCCTCCTATTTTGTATTTCTGTAGCTACTGTACTCACGTTTTCCTGCAAGGAAGTTCTCCAGAAACTCGTCCCAGTTTCCTGGCTCTGGCAACCCCTTGTTCATGTGGTAGAAATGGAAGTAGGAGACTGCGTTGTCCTTGGCATTCCTGGCAACGTAGATGATCTGCAGGAAAGAGGGAGGAAACCCCGGAGTCTGAACATCAAGCTTTTCACTCACTCACCTTGTTCTACCTGGTGCCCTTTGAGGAAATAGAGGACTCCAACCCACCTGAAAACACCCAAATGAAACCTGGCTGGTCCATAATATTGAGCCTCTTCACCTGCTCATAGGCCCCTTCTCCTCTCATTTGTGTTTCACATTGCGGGGGACTGAGCCAACGATTTTACTAGACCTCAATTTAGATTAAATACATTGACCCCATTGACCCTGCCCCACATGCTCTGACCTTACAATTCTGTTCCCAGAAGGAAGGAGACAGCAGCTGGACTGGGAGGTGAGATCTGAGTGTGCGCGGAGAAGGTATTGTCTCTGCTTGTTCCAAGCCTGAAACACCAGAGGGTGACAACTGGCCTAGAGGTAAGAATAAGAAACCCTTCACGTGAATTTTGGAAACTAATGATACATATTAGATAGATTATAGTAAAAGATGCAGGAATAAGATACAGAAATATAGAAACAGAACCCATGGAGGGATGCAGAAAGGTCCAAAGGTTCAAGGAACCGTTCATTTATTTTATTTTTATTTGAACAGATGTTTGTTATGTATAAAAATTATGAAAAATCAAAAGAAAAAAGAAAAAAAGAAACCCTTCTCATCCATTGTCTCTCTGAAGCAGCACCCATTACTCACCTCGGGGAAAATGTTTTGGAGGGAACAGGTCTATGAGGGGAATCCGTTGATGGATGGGGACCTGGTCACATTTCTGAGGGTCTCCTCTATGCTGGATCATGCTCACAATTTCCTGTATCCAGGTAGTCCCTGGCAGGAAGGGTTGGAGGAGAAATATGGAGATCCAATCATTCACCCATTGGTCCCCAATTGACCAAGCTCTACAGCTCCCCCCCCCCATGTTGTTGCATCCTCACCACCAGGACAAAGCCCCTTGTTTCTCATCTCCCTATTTACCTGATTTGGGGTAAGTGCAAATGAGAAGGTCATCGGGCCGAGCTTTGAAGGCCCAAAGGCGCTGCCAGTTATCTGCTGTGTTTTTGAGAAAAGGGATGCCATCAACTTTCACCAGCTCTGTGCGCTTGATGGGCTCCATACCTTCCCGCCCAGTTTTGTGATCCATCACCTGGTGGAGCATGAAAAGAAATGATATAAGTCAAGCATGCAACAAAATGTTGTGGAGTGACCTGCCCCACTTCAGGTTTCTATCCCTTTCCCAGGACACACCGTTCCAGTTTCCCTCCTCCCAGTTTTTGATCGCTCTCCACCTTGAAGTCAGTCACTGAGCATACTTAGACCTTATTGCGCTGTTTTAGGTTCCCCTCCTTAGTATCCCTCCCACCCTGAAAGGACTTTTGCTAAATTGGAGGTTCCCTGAAATCTACAGATACTTCTTTCTGCATGGATGGTACCACTGGTAAATGAGTCTGCACTTCGTATATAGGACCACTGTGTTCCCCACCCCTATACAGCCATGTCCCTTGGCAAGCAGCCATGTATGGGTGCCTTCTACTCTCCTGTGCCATCAACCTGAAAGAAGCCTACCTGTCAGTTTCACTCCCGTCTTGATCCTTTCTTCCTTCTGCCTCTCTCTTGCTTTTTGTGCAGCCCGGGAACCTGATAGTGTGTATTTTTCTGAGAGAACAAAGTTCCTGGCTGTGTTTTTGGTTGAGTGCTGGAGGTGGGCATTCTGCCAGGACTTTCCTGAAGTTACTGTTTAGAGAGCCCTTGATGGCCATGGGCAACCCAAGAGAATTGTCCTTTCTTTCTGCCCAGAGGTGTGAACGAAAACAGGGATTTAGAAGGTTGCCAAGGGAATTGGAAGTGATGTACCACAAAGAGTTTTTGGTTCTTTGGCATGAGGCTTGGGATAGCTGAGGAAGGGGCAGACTGATCTTGGCTGGCTGCCTGAAGGCCGGTGGGGACAGCTGCTGTGGACTGCAGTGCTGCTGTGCTTCAAGCTAACATATGTCGAGTGGGTGGCACCCATGTTGTGGCAGGCTTCGCTCTATATACATTCATGAAAATAATGGGAAACCTCCGCACAAGTCTTAAAAAGGGGCCATTGATTCTGGGTACAGGGAAGCCTGCTTTTGTAAACATCTTCAAGCATCAGCTACATGTTTTGGTCTCTGTTTCCCCCTCCCCTCCATGTTTATGGGCTTCTCATCCATCTCTCACCTGAGCTCCTGGGCCTCAGTAAATAGGACCCATTTGAATTCACAAAAGTAGTGTATGGAAGGAGTGGGCGTTCACCAGCCCCAATAAGGTCCTCTTAATAGCATGCTGTATTAAGAGAGAATTAGTGCACAATATAGCATTCTCAGGGGTCATGGAACAAACTTCCCTCAGCAGGCTGTAAAAAGTTCCCTTTTCCAGAAGTGCTGTGTTTCTTGTTTGGATCAGCTTTTACTTTGGTGGTTAAACCACCATGGGAGAATATTAATCTAGTGCAGGGTGGATGATGCAATAGATTGATATAGAGGAGTGTGATTTCATGGGATTCTTTATCCAACTCTTTCCTGAAACAGGGTGTCTCTTTGCTCCTCCAGTGTCTCCGATGTCACCTTTGGTAGACCACCACTTGTTTCACAAGTTATGCAAAATGTTTGACAGCAGGAAACCTGGGTTTACCATTAAATATTTTTATAGAGGAGCAACTCCTTTATCAGATGCCATCCAGAGAAACGTTCTGCCTATTCCACCTTTATACACCAGGTTCATTTAATAAATCATCCTGAGATCAAGTCACACAACTGAAACTCTCCTCTTAATTTTTAACAATGAGAGCTTTTCAAACTCTGTGTTGCAACATGTTAGTGTCACGCGAATGTTCCCCACGATCCTCCTGGGGCTGGAAAGGAGTTAGTTTAATTCCCGGTTTCCTAGTAAAACTAAATTACGGTGTTTCGAAATGATGCAAAACTGAATTACCATTTTGCAAA
This sequence comes from Podarcis filfolensis, assembly GCF_964270895.1. Lineage (NCBI taxonomy): Eukaryota > Metazoa > Chordata > Lepidosauria > Squamata > Lacertidae > Podarcis > Podarcis filfolensis. The sequence continues at coordinate 20,235,135 of NC_139615.1, read as the reverse complement.
GCGATACATGTCTAAAACGTGTGTCACCAACATGAGAAGTTTGGCAAGCTCTGCTCTAAACCATGTAAGATTCTGTCTTACACCACTGGTGACTTGAGGAAATGCTGGGAGGCTGATTTAAACATTATTGATTGGGGGGGGGGAGGTATGTTATGTGGGTATCTCCAATTGTGAAACCCATATTTTTATTCGTAAAAGAAATTATGCTGAAACTTATTCATAAGTGGCATACTGTGCAGAATTTTGGGAAGAGGAAGTGATAAAAGGGATGGAAGGGATGTGCAAACCCAGGCCAATACTGCCCATATATGGTGGGAATGTCCTTATGCTTTTTAAAATTCTTTTTTGACATTGTTAATATTGCAAAATATGACATATCACTTGATCCAAAACAAGCTGCTCAGGCTCAATTCAACTGTTATAAACACCTTCCAAGACTCTTGTTGTGCACTTTGTGACTGCAGCCAGACTGGTCATTTCTGAGAACTGGAAATCCTTTACTAGAAAGCTATTAACAGAATGGATCTCGCAGGCTAGAAGGAAAACAAGACTACAGACAATGTGAAGAATTATCTGAATTTTTTATTTCTTACATAATGACAAAAAAAAACATGTTATCATCTGCCTTCAATACATATGCATCAACAGAGCATCTATTCTGGAATGAAAATATTTTGGCAACTCCTTGTCTTTTTGTAATCTATGTTGTCCCCCCCCCCCAAAACATATTTCATTTTTTTCTTGTTTTTGTATTTTCCCATGTTTATGAAAATCAATAAATACACTATAAAAAAGAGAAAGAATGGCTTTGTGAAGACCAAAGCTGATCTTTGCCCTGCAAGAAACAGGGAGAAGAGACTGATGAAGTGAGTGCAATGCAGTTGTACAATAAAGCCATGGGGGTTTCACTCAAATCCAGGACAAGTTTTTAATCTGGAAGTAAACAGAACAAGGGGGAGAACTGAACAAGATAAATTGAAATAAAATTCTGCTCTAGGCTCAGGAAAAGAAAGGGCATCCAAGTAGTCTTCAGCGCCATTTTCAACATATCTTAGGCAACTTTCCAAACCTAAGAAAACAAAGAGGATTCTGTTAAGAAGAGGGACTGTGCTCCCATCACACCAATCTCCTGCAGAAAAACACCTAAATGGGGATTTCGGGTGGATCCCTGAAAGCAGACGGGGAAACAGCTTTTCAACCTACTCAGAATTGGTGGAACAAGGGGCAAGAGTTAAAACTGCAGATAACTTGGCAAAAGTTTGTGAAGGACATCAGTGCAATTAGGCACTATTGAGTGCTGAGAGGTGCCGGGGCCTAGAAGGTTGTGAAAAAGTCTGGGCATGCATTGGTTTGCAGCTGCCTGAAGTCGGGGGTGGTGCCTTGCTTCTGCTCAGGCTGCTGGCTAGACTCTCCACCAAATCTTTTACAGCCAGCATGCCTCTACTCCATGCCTGCCATCATTTTCCTTGGGCTCTTCCAGCATGGTTTCCCCCATATGAAAGCTCCTGCAGAAGTGCAACAGAAACACGCTGCTGCGGCAGAGACATATTAAATAACTGCGCCTCTTTGCTGTACCTTCATAAAAATCTGGGACTGTGGGCCCAACCTCCCCCCCCCCCCCGCAAAAGGCACAATGCTCCAAGACCTTCTCCTGTACAAGAACCATTGAAATGGTCAGGAGAAGATGAGAGCAGGGGTGGGTGGGTGTGCTTGCACACCTCCCTTTATTTTGGTGGGCTTTGACAGGAGAGCACAGCACTGGAAATAGAAGGCAATGAGGGTTTCTCACTTTGTTTACTCTGAGAGAACTAGAGCTGCCTGGCCAGTACAATTTCTATTTTTTTTCTTTTGACAAAGTAATGATCATAAATAAATAAGAATAAAATGTGCACCCCACCACCCAGACCATTCCATTGTTAACTACACAACCTCCCAAAATTTCAACACCTCTTATGATGGTTTGACCCCTTTCTGTTTTAACAGTACAAATTCTACAAACACCTTCCATATCTCCTCAAAATAATTTCTCCTGCGTATTCCCCATCTTATCTTAATGACCCATGTTTATTTATCATTAAAAGCTATATCCCACACCTCTTTATACCGTTCTCTCATTTTATATTCTGCTTGCCCCTTCCACTTCTTAGCTATCACAATTCATGAAGCTGTCAATAAATTTGAGCAAGTCCTTCGTAGCCTGCGAACCTTCCACCCCATCGTAAATTGATAATAATGCTACCTCCGGACTTTCAGCCAGCTTTAACACGGTGATTTCTGTTATCTCCTTAAACACCCTTTGCTAGAAAAACTGTAGTATTTACACCCCCGCCACATGTGACCATAATTCCCAGTTTCCTGGTACCCCCTCCAACATAACACCAAATATTCCTTGTTTATTTGATTTAATCTGACTGCCAAACAACCATTTCTCAGCTCCCCTCTTACCCAGAGAGTGCAGATCAAGGGGCACTGGTGGACTTCTGTATCTGCTCTTTCAGGATCAGGATGCTCTGCCTTTGCTCTGGAGGCAACATAGCTATCTGGTCTGCCGTCAGCTGGAGGACCTGCATGATGAGTGCGGCCTATGAAGAGATGAGAAAAACTGAAAAGGGTGTATTCAGACCAATGGTTGTTTTTTTCCTAGAAAGGACTTGGCAATTGAATTACACTAAAAAAAAAAAAAAAAAATACTAATAACCACACACGGGCAGCATATTACATGCCAAAAGCTAGTTTGAAAAGATCTGCAAAGCACATTGTGTTGTAAGTTGAGGGATGCACTCTACAACAATTTCTCATTCCAGAGCCTTGAAGCCACCACTGAAAACACCTTGCTCCTACTGCCACCAATTCTGCCTCCAGCAGTGGCCAGCAGCACTTTCCTGGCCTCTTGTCACTGGTGCTACTGGGGAGTCCTAGGAGGAAGGGGTGATGAGGTGGAGGCACACTGGTGGGAGTGCAGGATTGGCTCCACCAGTGCATCTGAACTACGCTGACCTCCCCTGTGATGGGAGGTCATGTAAACGCTGCCACCCTGTCCTGCTGACCGCTACTGCTTGCCTCTTTAATGGAGAACTCAAAGTAGGCAACAATGTTTGGCTTACCTTTTCATGATCCTGGGGTGTTACCTGGTTTTGGCCGGGACTGAACCCTCCAGGCTGGCCAGCTGCTGGTACGCTTGGTCCTGGCATGCCTCCGGCCTGCATTGCTGCGGCAGGCATGTTAGGCACCTGTGAACACAAAGAATGATTTCTGAAAATGTATTGCCCCCTCCTTGGTCACATGGATGCAAATGGATAACATTCACAGGGTCTCTGAAAGCAGCTCCAGGTCCTACTAACTGCACCACCTCTGAACACTGAGCTGGGGGGTGGGGGGAACCATGGGAAAAGTAAGACAGCAAGCCTTTGATTAGAAAAGCACATGGGGACGTGGCCGGTAGCAATTCACTAACCACAGCCAATATAATTTCCGACCACAACTTGAAAAGAAATAGATCACCACTCCTGCTCCCTTCCCCAATGCATGGATTTTCCAGCCAACGACTTAGAAAGGATTAAGTATAACTGTTAGGAAAAGCTTGGTAGAGTATTAGGAGAGAATCCCTAATTTCCACAGTCAGCTCCCCAGCTAAGGACTCAGCTCTCTCTAATGATCTCTCATACTACTGGGTTCTGAGCTTTGCACTAGGAATTGTTCTCTGCTGCAAAGGCACAGGGCCGGCCAGAGTGTTTGCCTTTCCATCCAGCATAGGGGTTGGGAACCTGTGACACAACTCCCCACCTTCAAATGTTGCTGGACTATGAATCTAGTAATCACCAATCAAACTTTGCTGGGGCTGATAAGAGCTAGAGTCCAGCAATCTCAGGAGGGGCGCAAGTTCCCCATCCTTGCTCTAGAGCACGGTTTCCCAAACTTGGGTCTCCAGCTGTTTTTGGACTACATTTCCCATCAGCCTTGACTGCTGGTCCTGCTAGCTAGGGGTGATGGGAGTTGTAGTCCAAAAACAGCTGGCAACCCAAGTTTGGGAAACCCTGGTCTAGAGTTTTATCTAAGCGATCAGTCAACCCTGAAGCCACTTCCTGTCTTGGTCAGGAACCAACTAGGGGGAGCATTCAAGATGAAGTTTCCTCTCCCACCTCCATTTGGAGATTGGATTGTTATGCCAATCGGCTGGCGTGACCAACTGAGGCTGTCCTTGCACTGGCAACAAGGACCTCTCAGTGAAAATGCAACAGACCACAGTTGCCCCACATACCTGTCGAGGCCCCTGCGAGACAGTGGATGCCATGCTAAGAGGTCCAGGGCCTTGAATGCCTCCAGTCATTGGACCCCTTGGATTGGGGCCAGGGCCCCTAGAGTCCATGCCTCTGGGTTCCATCCCCCTGGGTGGCTCCATCCCCCTGGGTGGTTCCATGCCTCTGGGGGGCTCCATCCCCCTGGGCTCCATGCCCCGAGGTGGTTCCATTCCTCTGGGCTCCATCCCACGAGGCTCCATGCCCCGAGATTCCATTCCTCTGGGCTCCATGCCACGCATTTCCATCACTCTGGGCTCCATTCCTCTGGGCTCCATCCCTCGGGGTTCCATGCCCCTGGCATCCATCACTCTGGGCTCCATTCCCCTGGGCTCCATTCCTCTGGGCTCCATGCCCCTGCCATCCATGCCTCGGGGCTCCATTCCCCTTGGATCTCTTCCACCTGCATTGAAGACCATCAAACTTAACACATCTGATAGACAGAGAAGCAAACCTGGGAGTTACTTGCCCAAGTTAGGGGGGAATTAAATAACTGATTGTACCAGTTTGATTTTTAACATTTTTGTGGCTTGATTTTGTGCGTGTTTGTAGCCTATAGGGCTTGTAGCCAGGGAAGTTTTGCTTTGGGGCGAGGATACAATTTGATCCTCTAGAACATGGTATACTTGTATAATTATTTCTATTCATTATTGTGTGGTTTATCGTACAAGTTATTTTATTATCTGCATCTGTTACAAAGGGGAACAAAACACTAACTGCTATTCATTTCATATATCACTCCCCTGAGGGATCCTTTACTGTGCTGGGATTTATACCGCTGGCATTAAATAAACGTCCCTTTTCATTTGACCCTGAAACCGTCTCTCACCTCGGGTGTCCATCATGGGACCTCGTGGCTCTCCCATCAAAGGCCTTGGTTCTCCCATTGGCCCACCTCTCATTTCGTGGGGGGGCGGCCCACGATTGTCATGACCAGCCATGTGGTGCATGGGGGGGCCCTGGTGAGGAGGCCCCTGGTGCGATGGCCCAAGGTAACCCCTGCAGAAGAGGATGGGGAGGGAGGGGGGTGGAGGAGGAGAAAAGACATCAAAACCCAGTTTCCATTCTTCTCGCACAGCCAACAAGGTGAGACAATCTCTGCCTGGACTTCACCCCCTTCCAAGAGGCAAGTAGGAGGCTCAAATGTTACTGCATGACAAGAAGAAAAAATGCACTGCAACAAAACAACATTCTGCACACATAAAAGAAGATGGCCGGCAGAAGAGTGCCAGCCAGTAATTATAATTCATGTTTTCATGTTATTCTATTTTATTAAAGCAACTAGAAAAAAAATATTATGATGGGAAGTTCTCACACAGGTGAAGGGAAGCAGTGGGGAGGAGGGGTTAGGTTGAATTTGGGAAATAAAATAATATATGGGACAGCAAAGGATATAATAGATTCTTATAGAATAGTAATATATTGTACCCAGAATAGAAGTTCAAAAGGGGAAGTAAATGTATTTTCAGTATTTTCATTGTTGTAATAATTATTATTTCTTATCGGTAGAAGGCAATGTTAATTTAGACTTCTTTATTTTGCTGTCTGTATAATTTTCGTAAGTCAATAAAAAAATAATAATAGAAGTTCCAGGCCCTTCTGCCTACCTGGGTTCCACTTCTCCAGTGACTGACAGCAGAGTTCCCCCACGTGGATCATTTGGGGCGTCTCCCAGAAGGCCTCGGGGTGGTGGACCACTAGCTGGCATTGGCCCACGCTGCATGGGGGCCCGTGGATCCGGCATAGGCACTGTTGGGAAGGCAGATGGCAGGGGGAATTAAAATCATGAGAGAGAAGCGCGATTCCACTTTGTGAGCATTGGCTTCACTTGAGACGGAAGAGGGGGAAAATCAGGCTTCACAGAGGGCAGGTATGCGCAGATGCAGTTGCAGAGAGATGGGTTAATTTCAAAAGCTCCAGGCTTTGAATTGCCTGCCACATACTCAACACTTGTGTTGCCACCCCAAGTCTTTGTTAACAACAAGAGGAGGCCAGGTGATCAAACGAACCTGCAACAGGGAGCCTCCTTGCACAAAGATGGCGTTTCTCCCTCTCCCCACAACAGCATGTCCCACACCACTCTCTGAGCCATGTGGCCTACACCCCCAAAGTAAGCAGAGGCCTTGTCTTGCATACTCCCCCCAGGGCATGCAATGAGCAAGGGGAGCCAACCGCAACTACAGGTACCTTGTACTCGCTCAATAGAGGAAGGCCTGGCAGGTCCCACGGGAGAGAGCTGCAGGTTCCCTGGCCCGGCAGCAGGAAGAGAGGGAGAAAGAGCAGACACATCAACAGGAGGTGCACTTGCTGCATCTGCGTGTGCATAGACGCACACCTGCCTAGAGTGCCCCTTACTCTTCTTCTGGAACAGCTCTGGAGACACTTCCCTTTAAATGAAAGGAGGGACCACCCCCTCAGAATATGATTCCACAGTGTGGCAGTGCCTACACTTTGGAATTCCCTGCCTATTGATGTCAAGCCAATAGGCCTTCACTGTCCTCTTTTCCGCGCCTGCTAAAACCTTCTTGTTTAGACAAGCCTATCCAGATGACTAAGAAAGTTGAGGCAATTTTAATCTGTTTTAGTATTTTAACTTTAGCAAGTTTTAAAGTACGGTTGTAAATGTTTTCCTGATTACAGCAGCCAACGTAATGCTTTGTGTTTCTGTTTCTTGAAAGTCTTCATGCATGGTAGCTTTTTATTCCAATTGCAAAGTAGACTTTTGTGTATTTCCCCCCTGGTCATTTTATGTTGATCTTTGGACTCGGAATAACTATACGTAAAAGTTTGATATAGTTCTCAGTGCTACTGACATTAGGGGCCACATAGCTGCAAACAGTAACAAGACTCTTGCTTGTAGCCAAGCCTTCTTAGGAGCAGCACATAAAAGAAACTGTCCCATTCTCTCCCCTGACTGGGGGCATCCATTGATCCTTCAGTGTTTATCTGGACCTCCTTTTTGGTGGTGATCTGCATCAGCCACCCAAAAGGAAGCGTGCTGGGTTCATACATAACACCAAGTCATAGTTTAAAACAAACCATAGCTCCAGATAGTGGTTTGCGGACAGTGAAGAAACTATCGCTCAGCTTCTGGACAGGCTTCACACACAACACACACAGTAAACTATGGCTTAGCTTTATGTGTGAATCAGGCCAAAAAAAGGCTATATAATAAATACGAATGGGGACTCTTTGAGGTTGAGAAACACAGGTACAAACCCCGTCCCCCCACTTAGCAACAAAGCTCAGTAAAGATGCCATCCTTTGCATGGCTTATTGAGAATAAGCTCTACTGAACTCAGAGCTGGGCTATTGGTCTCTCCTTCTCAACCAGTTATTACTGAGAATACTACTACAACTTGCCCCTGGGACCTGACAGGAAAAAGTAATAAATAAATGCAAAAAAATAGACTTGTTTCTTTATTTCCATCAGCTCCATGAGCTTCTGGGAGCACCTGGAGGTTGGAGCCTCAGAGCTAAAATGGGATTTGCAGGCTGGCTCAAAAAGGCAATTCCAAAAGGATGTTTTGTTACTTGCTGCAGAACCAGAGGTACATTTCAGTGCAACCAGGTGGAATAACAAACATGCAGCAACGTCTACACACACACACAAACCCCTTGGCCTCCACCACCAGAACAAAGCAAGCCCATTAACTTTGTATGAAAGAAAAAGGAGGGAGTGGGAAGCATTTCAAGGAGTGACGCCCTCTGCTGGCTAAGTGACAGAAGGCAGCCATATGCTTTACCTTGACCACGTTCCAAGAGCATCGGGCCACCTCCTGGCATGCCACCTGGGGAGAAAAAGAGCCGTGTTAAGCAAAGGAGGCACTGGGTTGATTATGGGGGTGTGCTGGGAGACTCAGGGATTCAAAACCAGTCTTGCAAACAAGCCAGCAAGTACCCTGCAATTTATTTATGTTTACTAGTCCACTATCAGACCAGAAGCCTGTGTTTCCATGCTGGATGTGGAAAGAAGGAAAGCCTCATCTTCCTAGAAGGCCACTGAAAGAAGAGAAGGAAAAAAGCATTCTACCATGCCTCTTCCTCCAGCATTCTCCAGTGAGAAAGAGGCTTTCCTTCTCCCATACCTAGCACAGAAGTGGGCTGCAGGAGGGAGGATGTGAGCAACCCATCCCTCCTCCTCTTGCTCCCTCGCATGGAGTTCTTGAATGCCTGCGTTGTCAGATGAGTTGTTAAATAAAAAGCTGATTTAAAACAGCAAAGTGAAAGCCCAGCAAGGCACGCAAAAGACAAAGATAAATAAAATAAAACCAAGAAAGAAGGGGTTTTTTAAATGTTAGAAAATGAAAATAAACAAATTGTATTGCTATCATCCACATCAGATCACTAAATATTATCAACACCAATTATCTCAATTTTCATCCTGGCTAAACCACTTAACCCTATGCATGTTTCTTAAGATGTTCGACATTCACTGGTGCCGGCCCAGAGTTATGTGTGAACAGGATTATAGTCTTCCAGTGTTGCCATCCTTGATTCCATTTCTCGCCATGTGTGGCCAAATTCAGCCCTTTCCTGCCCTGAGGTTTCCTGTATCTCCTTATCCCTGGAACCCAGAGACCCTGAGTCAAAAAATATGACTGCCAAATCAATTATAGATGTTGGGAAAGATCCATATCCACAGAGAAGAACTCACCTCCAGGAGCCAAGGGGCCGGGGCCAGAGCTTGGCATTTGCCCTGGGGCTGGCACTCCTCCCTGCATGGGTGGCTGCATCATAGGGGGGGCTCCATTGACATGCATACCCCCCTGCTTGGAAAGAGGGAATGAAAACAGATTGTGAGGCCTTATTCTCACTCAGGTGGGCAATTGATTTCTGGTCCTAAGTTTGTCCCTACTTTATTAACCCATTTAAATGCTAATACAACAAATACAGCTACTAATAAAGGACTAATAAAAACTATGAAATTTATCAAATTATTTATAACAGATATATTCATGTTCAATAAAGGTTTAGCTAAAACCATCATAAAAACAACAAATAGGAAAGGACATCAACAGATTGTGACATAGACAACTAGCGTATCATTTACAACTGGGAAATAAGACTCAGCCCACAGAGCAAGGGATAAGATTCTACTCAAAGCAACAAACTCTTACTATTGGTTGTGGCTGGGAGGAGGGGACGTTTGGCTGGTTCATCTGTGCATTTGGACCAGGACCAGGCCCTGGTCCGGGTCCTGGTCCGGGTCCAGGTCCAGGCCCGGGACCTTGCCCAGGCCCAGGCCCTTGTCCTGGACCCGCTTGCAGGCCGCTTGGAATCAGAGCTGGGACGGTTGTCTGCCGATGCAAGATTTTCTAGGGAAGGGAAATGGCAGAGTAAAGCCTATTAAGTGTTTATGTTGCAGAAACACATGGCCCCACCTCGGGGGCAACATCCCACCCCCCACCCCGCTTCCCCAAGGCAAGAGATGTCGCAAGCATACCAGAGCGATCTCCGGATCCACAATCCGCATCACCACCTGGGCCTGCAGCAGGGCATAGGCGAGCTGAGGGTTCTGCAGCAGCATGCTCCGAGCCTCCTGAGGACTGTTCTGGACACAGAGCTGGAGAGAGAAAGAGAAAGGATGGGAAAGCACACAGGGCAGCTGGATTGAAATCCCCCAGCATTTAAAGCAGGTGTGGAGAACATTTGGCCCTCCCAATGTGGCTAAACTGCAACTCCCATTAGCCCTAGCAAGCACAGCCAATGGTCAGGGGTGATGGAGAGCTGTAGTTCAGCAATATTGGGGGGGGGCATAGAGCATTTCTCCCCAGTCCAGGCTATTATTATTATTAATAAACTGTTCTTCATCAAAAGATCTCAGGGCAGTTCACAATTAGAAACACACAAATAAACTCGAGAGAAGACGTGGGAAACTATTTCATATCTCTGGTAGCCACAGGGAAGCCTTCTCCTCTACTGCCATACTGTCCACTGACCTTCATCTGCTTCATCAGTTCAAACATCTGCTCTGGTGGGAGGCTGGCAACAGCCCTGCTGATGGACTCGGGAGCATCTTCAGGGTTCACAGGGTCTCCATAGGGCGACTCAATGATGGGGGCCCCAGTGCCCAGGCCTAGTAGAGAAGATTGGGTTAGAACCAGAGATCTTCACCTTGTCATGCACACCTTGAGTGGCAGCACATGGCAGCTGCTGCCCCCCCCTTCCACAAGGCCTTCAGACTCACTCTTCAGCTCTTCTTTGTTCTTCTCGCTGGCTGCGTTGTCCACACGCAGGGCTCTCCCACTGAACTCACGTCCATTCAGATTCCGCATGGCACTGAGTGCCGTCTCCTGGTCTTGATATTCACAAAAGCCATAACCTTTTGGTTTGCCCGTCTCTCGGTCATACACCAATCTAGCCAACAAGCACAGAAAACAAACTATAATGAGCAGAAAGGCAAGAGAGGGAGGGGAAAGGGTTTCATGAAAACTGGGGATCAGGGGCTAACTGGCTATATACTGTCCTATTATATAGGAAGCTACCTTAAGTCAGGTTAGTTTATTTGTCTATCCAGTTCAGTATTATTTACTGGCAGCATCTCTCCAGGGTCTCAAAGAGACAAAAGCTTTCCCCCACATATGATATCTCAAGGATAAGGAACCTGTTGCCCTCTTGATGTTCTTGGACTGCAACGTTCATCATCTCTGACCGCTGGGATTATGGCAAATGGGAGATATGAGTCCAATGACTTCTGGAGCACCACAGATTCCTCATCCCTGTGCTACCTTAACATTTTATTGGAGGTTTGTAATATTTATATTCCCCCTTTCTTTCAAGGAGTTCAAGTTGGTATACGTAGCTACCCCACCCATTTTATCTTCACAACAACTATGTGAAGCAGGTTGGACTGAGAAGTGCAAGAGACTGAAGGTGGGACCTTCTGCATACAAAGTGCTTAATACTTCTCAGTTAAATTTCTCAGCCAAGATTCCCCACCCCTGACTTAAGATCCCCTAGTATCTACCACCACCACCACCCATGCCACATCCTCATCCAGCTTTCTCAGCCCTTCAGACTCAGCTTCTCTGATTCAGGAAATCCTAACAGGCATATGTCTCACCGGAAACTGACGACAGGCCCAACCTCTGAGAAAATGTCCTTTAACTGCTCTTCGGTGGCTTCATATGGGATGTTCCCCACTATTGGAGAGATGGGAGCAGATTGTGAGCACCAGCAGCATTACTGGAATAAGTGGGACATCTTTTCAAACATAGGTCAAGGCATACATCTTCCATCAGGAATTTGGAAATGGAAAATGGTTTTAGTGTTGGTTATTTGTTTCCCAGTCTCAATTACTGAAGGCACTGATTAAGCAGAGTTTTGAAGTATTTTATTTAGAACCAATCCTCCAGCAAAGAGTAAGAAACCCAAATTAGGCCCTGAGCACTAGATCATCTCGTGTTACTGCCCAGCTTTTACAAAGTTTACTCTCAATTTTAGGCAAGAGGCGTTAGAATATGTATGCATTTGAAGGCAATGACCTAGCAAGCAAACGGTAGGCCATCCCAACACATACTTTACAATATTTGCTAAGCACACGGAGAACAGCATACGTGAGGGAATGATAATCAACAACAAGGAACTTAGTTCTACTGTTTCTTTCAATAGCAGTGTACAAGGGAAACTTAAGAGAGTCTTTGGATGCATCCTTGGAAGAAAGCTTGCCCATGCCTACTGATCTCCCACTGCAATGCACAGCTTGAAATGGCAGGTTGGGTAGTCTTTTCAGGCAGCACAACTTTGGCAAAACTATGTGCTATGAGGCAAACACAGTTTCCCTTATAATGCCTAGGATTTGTATTGGGAGCTAATGCCCAAAATGTTTGAAAGGCACCAACTCTGGCAAAGCTGGACTAGAGTTGACAGAACAGCGCTGTGCACGGAGTCTCTCCATGGAGTCGGAGGTAAAGGGGAGGTGGGAAAGAGCCAGAGCAGCCACTGCTCTTCCCACCCCAAACTTCCTCCCTACACCTCCTAATCTCCCTTCCCTCCCTCTCCCATCCCTACCTTCCTTCCTTCCTCCACTTCTACCTTTCCTTCCCCTTCCCCCGCCCCCTTTCCGCCTTCTCTCTCTCTCTCTCTGTCTCTCTCCTACCCTTTCCTCCCCCCACCTACTTTTCCCCGCCTTTCCCAAAGTGGGGGTTGAGCGGGGTGCTCTTCCCGCGCCCGCTCCGCCCTCACCGAAAACGGAGCGCAGGGACCGGTCCACGGCGGGATCCCGCACGGAGAGCCCCGCCATCTTCCTCCCGCTCCAACTTGCTAACGCCTCCTCCTTTCTTCTTGTGGGGTCCCTTTCTTCCCCCTCCGGCCAGCAACACAACCCGCAAACGTTCGTTCCGCCTCTCAAGCCCAGCGCCTGACATTGATGTTTTAATATAACGTTTTCCCGTTCTCTTCCCTCCCACGCGCGCCCCGGCGCTTTGATGCGGGGTGGGGGGGGGGGAGGCAGGCCGATTTCCATAGCTGCTGTTTCTATGGCGGGGGGGTGGAGAGGTGCTGCTTTTTCCTATTTCTACTTTGGGGAATAGCTTCTGAAATAGCTTCCGTGTGTTTTGCCTTTCAGGCGCTCCCCGGAATGACATAAAAAGTGGGGTTATTAACGTCGCAGTCAGGACCAGGCAGTCTTTCATTGCGTGTGTGCAACATTAAATGAGGCTCGAGTAGTTTGCCCCCAACAAACATGGCGGCTTTAGGGCCTCGCTAAAGGGCGGTGGCCATAGCAACCAGACAACGAGTCCGAAAAGATGGAAGGGCTCCTGTCTCCTTTTGCAACTGCTCGAGAGTGTGCCATGGCCGCACGAGAGAGAGCGGCGCGCATGTGTGACTTGTGGCAGGGGAAGAATTTGGGTGTTGCGCTGTTTTATTAAGGAAGGTTTTAATGTGTCCCGCGTGGAAGTGGACTCAGAAGACACGAGTGAAATTCCTCTGCAGCTGCTATAGATGCAGCAGCCTTTTCTTCACCGAGGGGTCGTCTGGGGCATGAATGGAGCCCTGCGCCATCAGGGCGAAGGGGCAGCCGCTGGTAGAGTCGGAAGGGACTCCGAGAGTCATCTAGTCCAGCCCTCAGCAACAGTGCAGGGCATCTTTTTGCTCAACGTGGGGCTCAAATCCACGACCCTGCGATTAAGAGTCTCGTTCTATACCGACTGAGCTATGCCAGAAACCATACATTTCAAGCCCCTGATGGTTTTCTATAAGGAGCCCTGGGGACTGTAGTTCGCTAAGGGTGCTGAAAACTGTGGCTCTTTGAAGGGAATGCAGCAGCACCCCCAGGGTGATGTGTATTGGGTGCGTGATGTGGATCCCCCCCTCCCTTAACACTCAGTCCGGGCATTGGCTGTTGGCTTCCTTCTCCGTATTGGCAAGTACCAGAATCGGGACAAAACCATATTTAGTTGGCTCTGCCTGTCTTTGGCTCCACCTGCTGCTGGGCTCCCTGTCTTCCTCTCTAGCAGCCTCCATGGCAACCAAGAATGGAGGCACCCAGGAAGAGCTCAGTAGGGCTGAGGGACCTTGAGTAGACTGTCCATATAAGAAGAAAGAGAGAATATTGGCAGGTGTAGCTTCTCATCAGAGAGGATCACTGTCCTTTCTTTTTTCTTCTTCACCTGGCTATGCTTCTAGCACAGTATCTATTAAGAAATGTGCAGTCTGCTCCTCTGCATGTCTCCTTAGAAATATGTCCACTAAGACTTACTCCTGAGTCAAGAATACATAGGATCACAATTATTGAGGAGTTGGGGTGAGTCCTTAATGCAAAGGCACGTTTTTGAACAACTTGAGCTCCTTAAGAAATAAATAAAAATGTAAAGGTATTGTTCGTAAACACTGAATGGGCGAGTGGGGATTTGAAAACTGATCTCCCAGGTCCTAATCCAACACACTCACCACTCCACCACACTAGTTCTCAAGACCAGGTTACCTGAAAATGGTCTCCTCCTCCTGCATATTCCTATCCTTCTAAATGCTTGTGCCCTGTACATCATGACCAGTCAACTGTAGCTCTCTTGCACTCTCTCTTACACAAAGCACAGAACAGTGTGGAAACCACATCTTCAAACATGACAGCAAATTCCTGCCATCAAGCACAAGCCTGTTCCAAACACACTTAAAATAAGAGTACAGTCTGAAAGATCAATGGGTCATGGTGGCAGGGAGTGAACACGACCTTTGCCCCTCTCTACAGTAAGGGAAAGCCTGTTCCCGTGCTTTTCTCTTTGGGGCAAATCCTAACCAAGGGGGAGAGGATTTGCAGGGTGGCTAGTGAGGTGATGAACAGGGAATAGTTCAGGACACCTTGGTATCAGTACTTTTAATGGCACTCCAAACCAGCAATATCACTGCCTAGCACATCCAGGTCAGAAGGCAAAGATCTGCTGGCTTCAGGCCTTAAACCTTTCTTTCTTTCTTTCAACATATTTTTAAAGGTGAATGGAGAAAATTACAAAACATACTATCATTTCCCTTTTTTAACCAAAACAAGTCTTTTAAATAGATACAACAAAAACATAAAAGGAGGGAGAAAAATAGAGTAGGGAAAAGAAAAAAAGAATAAACAGTATAGAAAAGAGGTTAAAAGCGAAAGATAGAAAAATATTATTCAGAAAATAAAGAACTTCCGATTCTTCATCTATCCACTATATAAAAGCAATACTCACATCATCTAATCCAATATAACACCCCACAAAGCCACTTTCTATGAACAAAACTTATATTAAACCTCTCTTTCCACTCTCTTCAGTACTACAGCCTGCCTCAGGGCTTAGGATAGAGTTGCTGCAAAGTTAAAATGGTTAAACCCTAAATCTGTCCTCTGGGGTTAATTGGAAAGAAGGTGGAACACAAATAATAATGCAAGACGAGTTATTTTATTCACTCTCAGTATGGAATTAATAAAGAGCAAACACAATCATTTTATTTCACAAATCATTGATTTTTTAAAAAAAGGTAAATTTCCAAACAAACATGCACAACCTATGTGGTCCTTGCTTGTGGCTACACGGTCTATTTTGTTTAGTGCAGGCCCAAGCTCCGGGCATGGGATTGATGAAGAGCACAGAGGGGTGCTTATAGCTGAGTGCGGAAGGTGAGGCCACTGCCCTTTAATAATTGGGCACACAGATCATCAAGCCGTTCACTTTGAGCCACTGTGAAGTAGTCTTTCCAGTCTCCTACGGTGCCTGCAGGCAAGGGAAACAGCTTAGAAACGCACCCCTCAATGCATACTGTTTCCTTTCTGCTACTACATAACATACTTTAAAGGTATAATAACAGTCAAGGCTTTTCCCCAAGAATCCTGGGAACTGTAGTTTATCCCTTACAGAGCTCCAACTCCCAGCACCCTTACCAAACTACAGTTCCCAGTGTTTTTGGGAATTGGAGATGTGCTTTAAATGTATGAACTGTACATAGCTCTCCTCCCATATCACTTGTGGCTGGAAAATGTCCTTTTCACTCCTACCTTTTCGCATGAAGGGTGACAAAGCGTGGTTGTAAGTTGGCATTGTGCTGTAATTAGCCATGGGATTCACTTTCATGCTGTTGAACTCTGTGTGCTGCATGATCCGGTTCAAAGCTGGCTCAGAAAGCTCTTGGTCCAGGAACTGAGCTATTTTCCGAATTGCTAAGGCTGGGTGCTAGGAAGGGAAAGATGGAGAGGATTCTGCCCGGAAAGCTGCCATAACAAACCTCACTGTGTTTATCACTTGTTTGGGACACTGATTTTCAGAAGCTCACTGTATGCAGGTGGTTGCTTAGAACATTTATCGCGGATAAATTCCTTCCTGGTTGAAATTACTGAAAGGAAGGAGTGCATATGTAAACTGCTCACCTCTTTCATGTCTTCATAAAAAAGATAGAGAATTGGGTGAGAATCCTTAGCCTTCCACCAGCCACAAACGTGGTCAAACCAGGAGCCCCAGGGAACTGCAAAGAGAGGTAAAGAGGTAGAGAATCAGTTATGATTATTAAGCTCATTTTCATCAGAATTCAAAGGCAAACAAAACAACAACTCAACAACCCCTTTGCAGGTTCACAAAGAGCAATATCTTGTTGCCAAGGTGGTGCTAACAATTAGGGCACACTTCCTGCAGCTACTACTGTATAAGGACTCAGTGTCCCCTTGTTCTTTGCTGGAGCTACTTCAGATTTCTGTGCTCCCCAGACCACAGCCCCACTGTGTCTCTACCTTGAACCCTGCCACACCTTTGCTTCACAGCCAGCCTGAGCCCTACAATGCCTTGCATCCTGTCTGAACTTGGTCCTGCCTTGCCACACATGCTAGTGGGCCTTGCTCAGCTGAGACAGGCTAGATTGTGAGATAAAAAGTGTCCTTGTGTGGTGTAAAGTAACACTTGCATTAACTAGAAGTATTTATAGTTAATGTAAATGTTTAGTTAATGCAAATGAAAAGTAAATCTATTTACTTTTCTCCAAGACTTGCTAACCTGCTCTGTTGTGCCTCTCTGGTCTGAAGAGAGAGGATGTTGTTACTCTAGTTGGACTCTAGCCCACCTCACAAACCCTAGTGGAACTGCAGCCTCTCCAGCTCCTTTAGATTTCTGTCAAAGCAGCCTGGCCTCCTTTAAATGGGAGGGGTCCTCTCATTAAAGACAGTGCTAGCTACTCAGTTAGAGGCACAGCTTCTGTTTAAAGTTCAGTCTCAGGTTGACTGGTGCCAAAACAGTGAGTGCCGCATGGAGCTGACCGTCACATCCACAGAGCATCCATTTGTCTTGCTCTGCCTTCTCAAACCAGGTGGCCTTGTGTAAGAACCCTCATACTGCCGAGACTGTTGCTCGGAGCAGAAGTTCAATAGCTAAGAGGCTCCTCTCTCCTCCCATATGTACAGAGCTTGAGCATTTGGGGTGGGCCCCACTACTCTCTCTGGGTCCAGTGCCATCTCCTCTATCCCATCTGTTGCCTCTACTCACGTTTCCCTGCAATGAACTTCTCCAGATACTCGTCCCATGTTCCCGGGTTTGGCATCCTCCCGTTCATACGTTGGAAGTGGAAGTAAGAGATTGCATTATCCTTGGCATTCCTGGCCACATAAATGATCTTCAGAAATAGATCACAAAGAAGAGTGAGCCCAGGAGTCTCAGCTCCATGCATGCTGTTTTTGCTCATCCATGTGTGTGTGTGTGTATATATAATTTTATTAAAGATTTTCTTGTTTTACAGAAGTATGTGTAATGTCTCTCGTATTTTTTCCATGCAACATTTTTACAAATCAGTTTCATTTGTTGAGACATTGGGGGGGGGGAGATGGGGGGATCGGGTGGCGATGTTTCTATTTTGCTTACTGTATGTAGGGTTACGTGTCAGTGTTGCTCGTGCAGGTTGTCTGCTGTTCATTTGTGTTTCTTTGGTGTTGAGAGAGGTTGGGGTTGGCCTATGGTGTGGTTGTTTGTTTGTGATTGGCTGTGGTGATCTTGCTCATTTATATATTTAAAAAACATGTCAGTACTGTCCTTCAGCCTCAAAGGGCTCCCAAAACGATTCACAACAATAAGAACCTTAATACAATAAACGTTACCCACAAAATTAAAAATGCAATAGAGAACAAGCAGTGTTGATCCTCGGCTCAGATTAACCCCTAAGCAACCTCCCTCCAGTTGTCCCCCTGTAATGACCTTGCAATTCTGTTCCCAAAAGGAGGGCGGCAGGAGCTGGACCGGGAGGTGAGACTTAAGTGTGCGTGGAGAGGGCATCAGCTCTGCCTCTTCCAAGCCTGAGATACCAAAGAAAAACATTCAGAGCTGAGATAAACCCTTCACCCCACCCTCAACCATCACCTCCCATAAGCAGTTCCCTTTCCTACTCACGTGAGAACAAGGGACTGTGCATCTCTAGGAAGGGCATCCGTTTGTAGATGGGGACTTGAGCACATTTCTGAGGGTCCCCTCCATGCTGGATCAGGTCTACAATTTCTTGCGTCCAAGTGGTCCCTGGCAGGAGGTGTTGAGAGAAGACCTGAGAAGACCTCATCATTCAGCCAATAGTCCTCGACTTCCTGGCACCATTCCTGCCCCCGCCCTCTGTGCTAATGCCCCACATCTCTCTTTTATTCCCATTTACCTGCTTTGGGGTATGTGCAAATGAGAAGGTCGTCCGCCCGGGCTTTAAAGGTTGATATGCGACCCCATCTTTCTGCAGCACCACTGAGCAAAGGGATTCCGTCTACCACCACCAGCTCAGAGCGCTGGGATAGCTTATGGTCTAAACCTTCCATGTCAGATTCAAGATTTGTCATCTGGCAATGCAGGAAAAGCAAGTATAGCAATTGCTTTTAAGTAGCCAGCCTGCTTCCTTTCTACATCTGCTGTCAGCAGCCGCTGGTCAGTTTTACTTTTCTTCCCGGGCTCACAGTTTCTTTTATCTTTTCCCCCTTCTCTCTCAATCTCACTTCCTGAAATTGTTTTGGGTTCCTCCAGATGACCTCAAAACCCTTCTGATTTTTCTGGTGCAAAGCTTATGCAGAGGTTAGATTATAGTCTTCATTTAGTATTTGGTCTGATTTGTCTGCTGGGTGAGCATTCATGCAGATTTGCTTGTGGGGTACTTATATACAAATTGCTGTTAATCATTTGTTCATCTCACTTTCCCAATGCCATTCTTTTAAAAATTGATGAGTTATGCAACAGAGTACTTTAATCCACTTTAATTGCCCATGTTTAAGTTTCCCAGCAGGCGCATGAATTCCTCCAGCAAAATGCTGGCATTCTAGAGGCCCCTTTGATGACCCGGGAACGGGATTGGGTGTCTGTGCAGGTGCGGATGGAGAGAGGGGAGTGTGAGGTTTTGGCTGAGTTTCCTCACATGCCTTGGCCTGGGGGTTTTATCGGCACCTTCAACTGAAGTCACTGTACGGCTTTTAAACCTTTGTGGGGATATCTGCACCCTGATTTCCACTCCACTTCCTTTAGGTAAAGGTAAAGGGACCCCTAACCATTAGGTCCAGTCCTGACCGACTCTGGGGTTGCGGTGCTCATCTTGCTTTATTGGCCAAGGGAGCCGGCGTACAGCTTCCGGGTTATGTGGCCAGCATGACTAAGCCGCTTCTGGTGAACCAGAGCAGCGCATGGAAACGCCGTTAACCTTCCCGCCGGAGCAGTACCTATTTATCTACTTGCACTGGTGTGCTTTCGAACTGCTAGATGGGCAGGAGCTGGGACCGAACAACGGGAGCTCACCCTGTTGTGGGGATTCGAACCGCCGACCTTCTGATCAGCAAGTCCTAGGCTCTGTGGTTTAACCCACAGCGCCACCCGCATCCCTGTATGTCCACTTCCTTTACACACCTACATTTGGGCGGGGTGAGCAGAAATTACATCAGGATCTAGAGATCTCTGATTGATTCATAGTAGACGGTCACAGGTTTCTGGTTCCCAAATGGCCATCAAAATGACTTTTCTCACCCATATAAATTTGCTAGCAGAAATCGAAGGAAGTTAACCAGAAATGGACTTTTGTGTGAAAGCTGGGGAATAAACAAATCAAACTTTTGAATTCTATCAGTTTCTCATTTCTGCAAGCTTACATTCAGTTCTCCATATTTCTCCAACAATTTGCAAAGAAATAAAAAAAATCTCATGAAAAATCATCAGAATTAAATATGAATTTCTCCTAATATGCAGTTTTGACTAAAATACACATTTTTGATGCATTTCCCCTTCACACAATACATTTTTGTATGCTCTTCTCACTAATACATGCATTTTACAAATACTTTATCCTAATGCAGGAGTTTCCAGTCCATGGCCTGCAAGCTTCGTTGAGGTTGTCAGTGGTAAAAATATAAATAAAAATCATACCACATCAAGCACAGCACAATTTCTTCAACAGGCAGACAAATCAGTAAGTAGTCTGTCAAGACCCTTGCAATTTTCAAGTGGTCTGTGAGAGGAAAGTTTTCAGAATTACTACCCTTGTACATATATTTTTGGATAGAGAACTAGAGAAGTGCAAATGTGGAAGGTTTGCAGTTTGCTTTGATTTGCATATTGTTTCACAAAGTACAGATTGGAAGGCTCAGCTTTCAATGCAAACTGAAACCAACTCCCCCCCCCCCATCTTTAGTGAAAGTTCAGTTCAGTTCTTCTGTTCCTGAAAGCAAACTTCTAGGCTCCAGATGTGCTCAGCAGCACTCCCGTTGGTTTATTGTCTAGGGACACTTCTATTCCAGATGACCTGTTTCTAGAACATTCATCCTGCTTTGTTTGTGGGGTTGTCATACAACATCAGCTGTTCATTGAGGAGACATTTATTTGTGGGGCCATGATACAATACTGCAAATGTTATCCCACGCTTTCAAGTGAATTTTCTTTACTGCAAGACGTCCAAGTTTTTTTGAAGTGGTTTGTTGCACACGAGTGCCAAAGCCATTTCAGTTGTATAGCCCAAAGTGTATCAAAACCAAGGATGACAAATCTGTGGCCTGGCAGATATTCTGGGACTCCATCCCCATCAAGCCCCAGTCAGGGATGACGATGGCAACAGGAGTCTAGATAGGGTTGCCATATGTCTGGTTTCTCCCGGACACGTCCTCTTTTTCAAGGTTAAGATTTCTGTCCGGGCAGATTTTTTGAATTAGGCAAAATGTCCAGGTTTTTTTTGTTTGTTTGGCACCATTAGTAGGTACCATTAGTAGGTGGCAATGCTACTAAACAGAAAGAAAACAGAAAGTCGCCCCTGCTTCTCCTCTGCATCAACAGACTATGGCCACTCTTGCACTTTTCCTATCCCTACGGTGACTTGCAGAGTGGCCGGCACCTCTGGCTTCTTCCACATCTGGGTCAAAAGATTCCGCTTTGTTAATTCCCTTTCAGCCGCTCAGGGGGCCTTGTGAGGCAAGACGTGATGCTACGCAGGGAGGAGCAAACTTGAACCTCTTCCTTTCGTGTGGTGGGCCCAGGGTGAGAGCGAAGCGTGCGTCTGGCCGTTGGGAGCTGAGAGAGGGTGGCAGAGGACTTGCCTGCCCACCTCCCCCTTTCACAGGATCCAGCCAGGATGAGGGTGAGAGGCCCTTCCTCCTACCCTGCACCCCCCAATTCACTCACGTTTTGCAGCTCCCCACCCAGCCGTGTTAGTGATGTATGGAAGTGAGAGCTGGACCATAATGAAGGCTGATCGCCGAAGAATTGATGCTTTTGAATTATGGTGCTGGAGGAGACTCTTGAGAGTCCCATGGACTGCAAGAAGATCAAACCTCTCCATTCTGAAGGAAATCAGCCCTGAGTGCTCACTGGAAGGACAGATCCTGAAGCTGAAGCTCCAATACTTTGGCCACCTCATGAGAAGAGAAGGCTCCCTGGAAAAGACCCTGATGCTGGGAAAGATGGAGGGCACAAGGAGAAGGGGACGACAGAGGACGAGATGGTTGGACAGTGTTCTCGAAGCTACAAACATGAGTTTGACCAAACTGCGGGAGGCAGTGGAAGACAGAAGTGCCTGGCGTGCTCTGGTCCATGGGGTCACGAAGAGTCGGACACGACTAAACGACTAAACAACAACAACCCAGCCGTGTGCTCAGCACTGAACAAGAGGCCGAAGCGATAAACCTGGAGTTCGGCTCCCTCTATCTTGAGGTGTTTTATAGTGACTCGGGTATAAAACACCTGAGCTTTTCTTGCCCCTCACCCTGCTTGCTATCTATCCCAGAGGTTCAAACAGAGAAAGGGACTTTCTCGTCACCTGCTACCTGAAGCCTTTAGCTGGAATTTGAACTTTGGGCCTTTGCAGCGCATGTGCTTGAACACTAGGCTTTAGCCCAGGGGTGGGGGCTCTGTGTCCTCTTTTTTGCTCTTCAGAATATGGCAACCCTTGTGTAGCAACACCTGGAGGGCCATAGGTCCCCTACACTTGATCTAAACAGATCCAAAAAGCCTGATGTCTGCCGACTGCTGCTCTGTACCATGTAAAGATACATTCTTTTGTTAGCATAGAAATACGTAACACTGAAAGCTTCATTTATTAACTCCCCACTCTGATCATGGCTTCTCATGACACAAGCAAATATGCAGAAGCACAATTTCCAAATTGCATTTTAACAATAACAGTAACAAACAATGTTTTTTGAGAGTGTCATCAAATGCCTGGAAAATGCCCTCTCTAATTGTTCCCCCTACAGCAAATATAAGATGGAGAAAAATGAGTAAACAACCAACAACCATTACAGAGGGGTGTTCTCCTTCAATTGCTAACTCTTCTCCTCACCCCTAATATTTTTATTCTGATCATGTTACTTTTTATTCTGATCATGTTACTCAATTTCAGGAACTATATTATCAAGCTGCCCCCCCACAGAGTTTTGCTTAACCTCCTTAATTATGTAAAATCTCTCACCCTGTTGTTATCCCAGAGGTTCATTTTCAATGGCAGATATACTACCATGCCTCCAAATTATTTCTAGCAGCTTCCATGTAAACAGCCAACACATTACAATCGACCCGACCAAGTGGATTTAAAATTTAATCCCAGTTTCCACCCCCTCTGCTCAGTAGACCATCAGGCCTACCGTATCTGTTTCTAGTTCCTCAAATGGGTAAGGAACAAAATGAGTCATTAGTTGCTTTCATTCTTTCGTTTTTCTTGTGAAAGGGCTGGGCAAAATTCCAGTGAATGTACTCCGGGACGTGAGATCTGAACCATTGCGGGACACTGAAGAGGGGACAATGGCATCATTCCTACATAATAAGCCAAAGATCAATCTGTGTTGTGATTGTTTGCAACCGTTGTACATGGTACAGAGCAGCAGTCGGCAGACATCAGGCTTTTTGGATCTGTTTAGATCAAGTGTAGGGGACCTATGGCCCTCCAGGTGTTGCTACACAAGGGTTGCCAGACTACAGACTACAGGAGGCCAGAGCTTTGTGCTGTTCTTTTGCTTCTGTCCTTCTTGTCAGCAACCTTCTGCATAGGAGAGCATCCCAGCTTGATTGTGCAGCTGGCCATTCCTCTATTTCCCTAAAGACCCATCTTGCTCTAGGAGATTGAACTCACACAAGGCAAGAGCCTTGGGAGGCTTCCAAGAGAATCATGTTCACAAAGAATTATTCCTCTGTTAATAATAATGTATTACTTGTACCCTGCCCATCTGGCTGGGTTTCCCCAGTCACTCTGGGCGGCTTCCAACAAAACACTAAAATACAATAACCTATTAAACATTAAAAGCTTCCCTAAACAGGGCTGCCTTCAGATGTCTTCTGAAGGCAGCCCTGTTTAGGGAAATTTCACAAAGCAAGCCCGGTTAATTTGCTAATATATAAGCCTGCGGAGCAACATGTTTTTACAGAAGCTGTCTCATCCGAAATGAAGATCATGCTTTATGCTAACAAGCAAGCCAGCTTCACAAACCATGGCTTGAAGTTGGGCTGTTTGAAACTGACCATAGGTAGCATTAAATCAAAATCCCCTCTTCAGACAAAGCGAGAAGGCATGGTTAACAAAAAATGGAAAAGAACGCTTCTGCAAGCTTCTTCTTGCAAGGGGAAGAGAAGGGACTGTTTGAGTCTGGAAAGACATCAAACTCATTCTTGCAGTGCTAAGCCACAGTTCAGCAATATCTCCAAAAGTCCCAGGGGTACAGCTTTTGTATCAATAAAATGTTAATTAAAGTCAAATAACAGTTCATGTTAAACCTGTGATTGCAATATTGTTTTTTGGGGAGGGGTTTGTTTTTTTTTGGAAGCCCATTGTTTTTTGTTGGACCCTGCTGGACACACTGGACTTGGCTGAACTTGCTGGACCGTACTGAACTGGTTGACTGCGCTGGACTTCTTGGACTGAACTTGTTAGATCTTGCTGAATTTATTTGACCTTGGTGAACTTTGGTGGGCCTGGCTGGACTGCTTTGAATCTTATTGGACCTTGCTGGACTTTGTTGCATTTTGTTGAGACTTGTTGGCTTTCAGCTGAATAAAGTGGCCAGTGATGGCTGGCTGGTGCCCATTGGGGTAGAAGGCAGGGAGATCAGCAATAGGTGGAGCAAGAGCAGGTGCCTGGAGGAGAGACACAAATTACTGTATAGTTTTGTCCCCATCCTCCTCCCTGCTGAGTTGCACAAGGCGATGTTGAGACTAAGGAGGAAAAAGGTGACACAGGCACAGGAAGACAAGCAGATGGTGGCTGATGAGACCAGGCTGAGTTTGGAGGGACAGTGCCCCATTTGCCCCTCCTGGGCCACTGGCTAGTCTCCTCTGCAAGTAACAGAATTTAGGAACCTTTATATCCTATCTTGTTGGGATTTGAATGATATTAGAAATAAATAGATGGGTGTTTTTCTCTTCTTACTTACTATGGAAAGTATACTTCAATGCCATGATCATACAAGAGCTAGTTTTGAACATGAATGGGAACAGGATCTCGGCAAATCAATCACTACAAAAAAAGTGGAACTGTAGTTAAGAAATGTGATGCTAGTAACTCTTGAAGAATAGTTTAATTTTTGATAGCTCACCAACCTTTAAAGAACTGTATTGGATGCCGATTTGCTACTGAGCCAAATTTTAAGGTGCTTTTGTTGACTTATACAGTTGTAAACAACTCAGGGCCTGGATATCTGAAGAAACCCCTGCCTTTATGTTAATATTTTTGTTGTGACGTGGGGTTTGTGATTTCAGCTCTCTTGACATAATACGCTGGAGACAGTTCTGTAGTAACACTTCTTTATTAAAGCAAACAAGACTGAGAACTGAGGAGGGGAGAGCTACATTTATAGGGACAGGGAACTAGCTAGAAAGGATACATTTTGGAGGGAACAATATCAGGCAATCACAGTCCTGCCTTTTGGAGGAAACCAATAAGACAGAGGATCCAAATACAGCAGCTTAAATGAACCAATAGTAGCTGTACCCTCTGGAACCAAAAGGCAGTTACTTTACCCTAATGCAAATACAGACAATAATAATACAGATATAAAATCCTTTGACTCAATACACAACAATTTTATTGTGCAGCAATTTGCAATTGTTTTTATTAAAGATTGTGCATCTGTATATATGTGCACTGGCCTGGTATCATTTTGTAGGAAGGGCAGTATAAATATTAAATTTCCACTGTCACATCTAGTTTGGCCCTTAGAAGATTATAAGCTTAGTTACAGACCAATTTACCTTTTTTCATATACTTTGATTACCTGGGGCCAAAGAGTCTGATGCCAATTTGCACATCGTACTGTGATGCAACATTGACAAGCTTAGAGCTGGAATTTTCTGTAATAATTTCCCCTTCCTCTCCACTTTTCATTACATTAGGCTTAGCAACTGATGAGAGAAAGCATCCCAGCCTCAATTGCTCCCCTTCCTTTATGAGCAGCTTGAGCTTCAGAAATTAACAAGTTGAACATGAACAGAAGCAAGTTGCTGCCAAAGGCATTGGGAGAAAGTCCTGTGAACCCTACTGAGGGCACAATGGTATACTGTACACAAGAACTTCCAGATTTCATAGAAGCTTCCCTTTACTAAAGCCAGAACTTGAGATTTGCAGCTGTCATTCATTTATTACGTTAACCTCTTGCCCTTCCTTCTAAAAGAGCCCAGGATGCTATGGTTCCTGTTGTCACAAGCTCATTGGTTCGATCAGCGCATTAGGTGGATGTTGTTCCCAGCCCAATCCCTGATCGGTTGCCACTGGTGCCATTTCCAGGGATGCTGTGGGTGGGCCTGTCTGTTGTTTCTGTCCCATTTTCATTTCATCTGGTTGTGTCTTTAACTTTCCCCCCGGCCATGCCAAAGCAGAGCGACCACTGAATAGGACAGCATACTGCCACAGCCAACGTCTGAATCTCAGACAGATCTGCCGGGCTCCTAGTTCAACCTCCTATCACCCAAAGAACCCAGGTTCCTTACTGTCCACTCCCACCGACTCATCTCCTTTTGTCGCACACGCACACTGTGCCCACAATCATTCTTAACGGTGCCTACATTTATTACAACCAAAGCTGAATGGCAAAAGAACCTGTTGTGTGCCTTGATGGAAACGGTTCCAAGAGGGGCAGTTTTCTTTCTTTCTTTCCCTATTTATTAGTTTGGTTTCACTTATTAAAAATTACAGTCATATCACAACACATTCCAACAGTTCAAGATTCCCACAAATCTCTCTGGACTTCCCACCTCTCTCTCCGTGGGTCCCATTGTCAAACCCTTTCTGCTGCATCTTTTATATTCATCCAGATTTTTGTAGCACCATTATATCCATAGTTCTTGTTACATTACAAGTGTTATTATAATCCCGCTAACTACTTAAACTGTTTACAGTGGTCTCCAAGGCATGTTACAACCCCCCCCCCAATTCCTTATTAAAGTTTTGTTCTTCCTGATTTCTGATTTTTCCAGTCATCTTTGTCATTTTGGCATAGTCCATCAACTTGATCTGCCATTCTGCTCTGGTCGGGACTTTGTCTTCTTTCCATCTCTGGGTTATCAACATCCACACAGCTGTTGTTGCGTACATGAGCAGTCTTCTCTGGTCCTTTAGGATTTCAGCACCTACAATTCCTTATAAAAAAAAGCCTCTGTGGGGTTTTTTTTTAAAAAAGTTATTTTAAACATTTCCCCCCCAATTCATTTTATATCATTTCCCAGAATGCTTTTATTACCTTGCACATCCACCACATATGATAAAAGGTTCC
This sequence comes from Podarcis filfolensis, assembly GCF_964270895.1. Taxonomy (NCBI): domain Eukaryota; kingdom Metazoa; phylum Chordata; class Lepidosauria; order Squamata; family Lacertidae; genus Podarcis; species Podarcis filfolensis. Next base: position 20,208,204 of record NC_139615.1, on the reverse strand, counting down.
TTCTTTTTCTTTAAATTTCCAACCAATATTTGTACCTTTCTTATACATTTTTGCTAACTTACTAGGAGTTAAATACCAACGGTACATCATTTTCATATAATTTTCTTTCAATGTATAACATGCCATAAATTTCAAATCAGTTCTCTATAACTTCTTCCATGATGAAAGGTGAATATTATACGCCAGATCTCTCACCCAGTGTATCATTGCTGATTTAACCTTTTCATCTTTTGTATACCATTCCAAAAGCAGTCTATAAGTTTTAGAAAGTAATTTTACAGTGTTGTCCAACAATTATTTTCTAAACCTTGAAGTTTCATTACTAAAACCCTTCCTTTTATCTATCTTTAAAAAATCATTTAATTGATGATATTATAACCAGTCAGTTAATAAATCTCATATCCTCAAAATCCTTCAATTTCAACTAGTGTTCTGCTTCCATTAACAGGTCTATATATGTTGCCCAGTCATTTCCCATATTTACATTTTTAAAGTATATTGCTTCCAGTGGGGAAAGCCACCATGGCGTTTTCTGTTCTAGTAAATTATATTTCTCCCATACCACATAAATTGATTTTCTTACAAAATGATTCAAGAATCCTTTATGCATTTTTCCCTTTTCATACCATAGACATGCATGCCAACCAAACCTATTATCATAACTCTCAAGGTCTAAAATATTACTATTTTTTCAAATTATCCATTCCCGAAGCCAGCACAGGCAGGATGCTTCATAATATAACCTTAAGTCTGGTAGTGAGAAGCCACCTCTTTATTTCGAATCTATTAATAATTTGTATTTTTTTCTTGGCCAAGAATAAAATACAAGAGGGACGGTTTTCTGAGTCTATAATACATCCCGGAAATGCAGGGTCGTTCCTTCCATCTTGCGCCGGTAATCTGCATCAAACTCCTCCCTTTGAGCCACTGTGAAATAATTCTTCCAGTCGCCAACTTCACCTGAAGAAATTCAGAAGCAGAAAGAGAGAGCTTCACCCTGTGACCACTTTGAAAGATGGCATCCTCTCTCCTAACATAGGGGGTTTCTGTGATAACTATTACTTGCCTTTCTTTTTGTTTATAATTATAAATGACCTTTATATCTACAAAGGCCCTCCTTTGGGTGTCCAGCACAGTGCATTTAGGTTTTGTACATATTACCCAGGTTGTGCCTGAGCACGTATGTTGTATTACTCTACCTATGTGTATCTGCTCAGAAGTAAACTACATTGAGTTTGGTGGGACTTCCATGTAGATATATCTCAGATAGCAGCCTAAAGCTCTTAGGACAGCCTTTACCAAAGGTGTCATGGACTGTGAAGAAGCACCAACTCAGGGTGAAAAGGAGAAGCAGGCTAAGAGGAAGACACGTTGGCAAACCCTCACCATGATCAACTCCCACCCAGAAACCGATGTCCCCACCGTGGAAGGATGTGTGGATCCAGAATTGGCCTCCACAGTCACTTACGGACTCGCTGTTAAGACCGTTTTCATGGAAGACAATCTTACTCGGCTACAAGTGATCGTCAAATAAGAAAGCACTTGGTGACTACACACTTTGATTCCCTATAAAGTTAGCAAAATGCACTTCAGACCACTGGAACATTCTCTGGGCAATACATTGGGCCCAGACAGCATAAAAGATTACTCTCCCCAGTTAAACTTCACTCCACTTCCCAATTTCACCCTTCTTTGTGGTGAAAGGGGGAGCTAATTAACTTGTGTAGCCGGGAACAACGTCTTTTGAGGTCTTAAAAGACTAGCGTCACTTACTCACCTTTCCTCATAAATCTGCCTTTTGTCTTGTCAAAGATGGCATTGGGGACAGTCTCATAATTTGTCATTGGGTTCTTCTTCATGGTCTGGAATGATGCGTGGTGGACAATCTTTTGAAGGGCGTCCTCAGGCAGATCAACCTCCAGGAAATCTTTCACACGACGGACCTCGCGAGCCAAGTCCTGGCGGAGACATACAGATGGGTGTGAATGGGAGTGAGGTTGCAACACAGCAACTTGGTACTGCAATTTGCCTGTAAGCTCCAGAATGCCTTTGAGGTTCCTGAGAGTGCGGGAAGGAAACACTAACTGTCTGGCTGGTTCTTTTTCAAGAAGCAAAACCCAATGGTCTCTGGATACCTTCCATATTTCTGCACTTGATAAATTTACTTTTGCATCACATGCCTCTCTGTTTTGAACACACTTTTTTTCAAGTTGTGTGTCACACAGCCTTGACCTGGAGGCAGTAGTGTTAAAATCTCACATTTCTGAGAGCAATCTGAGTGAGGAATGTGCCCTCTGCACATGCTGGGAGATTTGTATTACTTCCAGGGATGGGAGATCAATTCGGTTGAGTTTGCATTTTAATGCAATTCTACCTAATCTGCACTTCTTGAAATAATAAATGAACTGAAATGCAGCTCTGAAGTTCAGACTTCTCTGAATTTTGCAGGAAAGCAAGCCAACAAAAGAGGTACAAGAAATGCATATGTTAGGGAAAAGTATACATAAATGGCTCAGGACCGCAATACCTTAAGGACCGCCTCTTCCCTGGACTCTGCATTCATCATCTGAGGCCCTTGTTTGTGTGCCTCCTCCACGTGAAGTCTGGAGGGTGGCAACACGAGATTGAGCCTTTGCTGTGGTGGCTCCTCATTGGTGGAACGCTCTCAGTGGTGGAGCTTCATGCTCCAGCACTGGGGGGGGGGCGGAGAGCAGGCGGGGGGGCTGGCATGCGTCCCGGAGATGTGGCATGCTGCCTGCGGGGACAGAGCGCCCAGCGTGGGCAGGGGGGGCAGCCGCAATGGCACCCCAGTGGGATCGCGTTGCCGGGGGCCGTGTGCTCCCCCCCACTCCTCCGCCAGTGAATGCTCTCCCCAGGGAAGTTCATCTGGAGCCTTCTTTATACAGGTGAAACTCGGAAAATTAGAATATTGTGGAAAAGTTCATTTATTTCAGTAATTCAACTTAAAAGATGAAACTAATATATCAGATAGACTCATGGCATGCAAAGTGAGATATGTCAAGCCTTTATTTGTTATAATTGTGATGTTTATGTCGTACAGCTGATGAAAACCCCAAATTAACAATCTCAGAAAATTAGAATATTAAATGAAATCAGCAAAACAAGGACTGCAAATAGAGCAATATTGGACCTCTGAGAAGTAGAAGCATGCACATGTACTCAGTACTTGGTTTGGGCCCCTTTTGCATCAATTACTGCCTCAATGCGGCGTGGCATGGATGCTATCAGCCTGTGGCGCTGCTGAGGTGTTATGAAAGACCAGGAAGCTTCAATAGCAGCCTTCAGCTCTTTTCTGCATTGCTCAGTCTCATGTCTCTCATCTTTCTCTTGGCAATGCCCCATAGATTCTCTATGGGGTTCAGGTCAGGGAGGTTTGCTGGCCAATCAAGCACAGTAATCCCATGGGCATTGAACCAGGTTTTGGTACTTTTGGCAGTGTGGGCAGGTGACAAAGTCCTGCTGGAAAATGAAATTAGCATCCCCATAAAGCTCGTCTGCGGAAGGAAGCATGAAGTGCTCCAAAATCTCCTGGTAGATGGCTACATTGACCCTGGACTTAATGAAGCACAGTGGACCAACACCAGCTGATGACATGGCTCCCCAGATCAACACAGACTGTGGAAACTTCACATTGGACCTCAAGCATCTGGCATTGTGTGCCTCCCTATTCTTCCTCCAGACTCTGGGTCCTTGGTTTCCAAATGAGATGCAAAAGCTGCTCTCATCAGAAAAGAGATTTGGGGAGCCATGTCATCAGCTGGTTTGCATGTCATGAGTCTATCTCATATATTAGTTTCACCTTTTAAGTTGAATTACTGAAATAAATGAACTTTTCCACAATATTATAATTTTCCAAGTTTCACCTGTATATCTTTAGGCACCAGGTGAAAACATTTCTCTTCAACCAGGCCTCTGGCTGATTCATATTCTACACCCACCTCTTTCATGTCCTCGTAGAAGAGGTACAGGATACGGTGCTTTCCTTTCTCATCCCAGTAACGCCGGACATGGTCATACCAAGAGCCCCAGGCAACTGAGAGACAAGGGAGATAAGATGTAACAAGGATTAAGTCTGTCACCTAGTTAAAGGAATCAATTAATCCAATGCAATCCCACAGTACTCTCCCATCCATGTGTACTTAGAAGAAGTAAGTACCACTCCATACAGGGGTACCTATTTCCAGGTATGTAGCAGAGCTGGGAAACCGGTGGCCCTCCAGATGTTGGGGGACTCAGCTGCAGCCAGCATGACCAATGGCCAGGGACGATGGGAGGTAAAGGCTGCATTGTTCAGTTTTCCTGACATTTCCCTAACCTTTAATTTGCACGTTATATTAAAGGTTTCAAATGGCATTAAAGGCACTTCTAGAAATCTAGCTGGGTAAAGCACAAGATATTTGCTTCCGGAAAATAATCTGTTTGTAAGCCGGGAATCCTCTCGCAAACCCGGAAGTTTCTTACAGGAAAGGTGCTTTGTGCAAGACGGAAAATGGGTGTGGGCCAATGAAAAACCAAGGGAACCTGCTTTACATGAATCTATAAATTCCAGGAGTCCCTGGATTATTTCCCCTCTCACTCAGTGGCCTTCAACTGCTGTGGGTTGTGGCAGCACCCTGATAGAAGGGGGATCGCAATGCTGTTGAGGTTCAAGGAAGGTCTCAGAAAATTCAGTCGCTGCTGTTCTGATTCATTAGACACCCCCTTCATCATGGAGGGGGAATCAGGGCATCTTCTGTACCCCACCCTCCCCATGCCCAACAAGTACTAATTATTCAAGACGAGCTCCTTCTCCTAGAACTCACGTTTGCCCTCCATGAATTTCTTAATATAGCCATCCCACGGCCCAGGGTCTGGCTGCGTCACGTTCATTTGGTCAAAGAAGAAGTAGGAGACCAAGTTGTCCTTGGCATTGCGAGCAACATAGATTACCTGCAAGGGACCAGAAGGGAGAATGGTATGAGGTGGCATCGGGGCAGGATTGAGGGGTGGGGGGTGGCAGGAAGGGATGAGTCAAGCAACACTTACTTTGCATTTCTTGTCCCAAAAGCTTTTAGGAACAAGCTGGAAGGGGAGGTGGGTTTTGATCACACGAGGAGATGGGGTATCTACCAGAATGCTGACCCCTAAGGAAGAATCAGAGAAAGGGTTGGATGAGTTAGTCCGCTGTCTGTGGGGTTTTTTTTTATAAGTGGGGCTGCGTGCCTGGGTTCTCTGGGCTCACCTGAAGGCACCGGGGGTGGAGAGCAAATTTCTAGAAATGGGATCCGGATGTACACGGGAGCTCGACGAGCTTTTTCCACATCGCCGCCGGTAAGGACCAGGTCAACAATCTCTTGAATCCATGTGGTACCTGAAAGCCCAGAGGAACAGTAAATATAGAGATCTACTAGAACCTAAAACCCCTTGGTGGATCTCACCTATAGAAGTATTAGCTGTGAAACAGAAAAACATGAAAGAAAATTGGGCAACATACAAAATGTTATTAGAGGAGAAAAATAATAAATTGGGATTTATTGATTTTTAAAGTCCTCACAAAATTGACGTTGGTGTGAATTTCTCCTAATACATAAACATACTTTGGCATGCAATTTTAACTAACATAAACATTTTTGCAGATTTCCCCAACTACAATGCATTTTGGGTATGTTATTTCCACTAATATTGGCATTTTGAGGTGAACTTTGCCCTAGCACAGGCGTTTTTCCACATGTTACTTGGTTGGAGACCTACACTGCAAAATTTAAAGAAGTGTAAATTTGGAAGTGAAATATACTCGGAGTCGAGTGTGGATTTCATGCTCTTTATTCAGCTCAAGAGTAGTGAGGAATGGAAATTCCCCCGAAATGTCTGCTTTATATACATTATTTACACAATGGGCCCCACGTGATTGGCTAATTCTGGGATTCCCCTGTAGGCCAATCAGGTTGCAGATTCACTTCCACTCGGAGTTGGATTGGGTGGCTCCTGCGGACCAATCAGACTGCTGCATTCTGGATCCTATTGTTCTAGGACCAATCAGACTGCTGCATTCTGGATCCTATTGTTCTAGGACCAATCAGACTGCTGCATTCTGAATCCTATTGTTCTAGGACCAGTCAGACTGCTGCATTTTAGATCCTATTCAACTCAGTACATAACAGGAAGGCTTATGTTATCAGCCCCACAAGTGCTGTTGGGATACGATTTGGCCCAGACAGAGGAGAAGGAAGAAGTGGGGGACTATACCAAGGGAACCAGGGGTGGAGGAAGGGCATCTCCCCTTCCCACTCTGGCTTCAGCCATTTCGGAGGGGAAATAGGGATGCCAGCTCTTGCCTCCGACCCTTCAGTGGAGCAGAGTGTGTCCGTGGAAGCTGGGGAGAGCTTTTATAAGCCAAGGGGAATGGCTGAACAGGAGGAGGCAGCCTCGTTACCCACAAAAGCTCATGCTCAGCATTCCTGCAAGGCAAGAGAGTCTTCCGAGTGAGTGCGTCACACCTCAACTTTTAAAACTTGGCGGGAGGAGTGGGGAAGCTTGTTGGGACGTATTTGTTGCTCAGCCCATTTTGGAACTCCCTGCCCTGCTGCGAATTCCCAGCTCCAGAGGAGCGCTGCATCTGAATAAAGATTTCTTTAAATAAGTAAGAGCCTCAATCTGTGTTTCTGGGAAGCAGAAACCAGGACAAGGCGTCTGTGTTTTGCTTCACCTATTGTTTCCAAAAGTGCTGACTAGGCAGGTGTACCTTGAATGTGAACTGCATGGACTTTCTCCTCATCCATAGTTCAAACAAACACAAAAGCATTTGCCTACATTGCCACCCCCTCTAATGTATAACTCTCTCTAACTATTGGCCATGCTAGTTTGACCTGTCCAACAGCATCTGCAGGGCCATAGCCTTGGTTCACTATCTCTGCTGTTGTCCCCCTCATGCCTCTATTACATTTTTTTTGAGCAGGTACAAAAAAACTAAGCAACAACATGTCTGCTACTTGTTTGTTCCGCTTATTTAATATCCTTCTCCTCAGTCCTGAGGGATTACAACACTCTTGCAGTAACTTAAAATACAAATAAATGCTATACACATTGCACAATGAAACCAATTTTTGGAAAAACAACAACAACTTATGCATATGTTTTTGAAATAATGTAGCTTCCTTTCGGAAAGAACATGTTTACTTTTTGGTGCTTTTAAAGCCATTTCCTCTGCCAAGACACATATTTATGTAACTCCCTGAGAGACAATTGAGCAACCCTACAGCAAAACAAACACATGAAACCAACCTAACGAAATACCGGTAAACCTCAATTTCTGCTTCCTTTCTCCTGATTTATTGGGCCCAGTGCATTTCTTCACCAGAGCAGCAGTCACCAGGATGGGCAAATCTGTCAATTTTGGTTTCTCTCCATTTCTTATCTTTCCAGTCTTTCAGTTCTCCACATTCCCATGTCAGTTTGCTGTGTTGTTGTCATTTTAAAGTCACCATGAAAGTTCGCCAGCATTTTAGTGTGAAATTCCTCCATGTTTTTGTATAGAATTTTGCCTAACATGCACATTTTTGCATAGCAATTTCTCCCAGAACAATGCATTTTTCTATGCTGTTTTCACTCACACATGCATTTTGATGCATATTTTACCTTTCGTATATTCATTTTTGTACACATCAGCTGGCTGGATAATTCTCTTCCAAAATTTGAAGAGTGCCAAATAGGTTGGTTCAGCTTTAAACGTGACCCGAATATAATTTCTCCCTAACAGTTCCTCCTTATTTCCTGGATAACAGGAGAACTTTGAGGGTGCTTTGAGGTTTGTCTCCTTGGTCTTTCCCCACCCCACCCGTTTTCTTGGAGGGGTGGCACCTGCGATTGCTATGGCCCTCCTCCTTCTGTTTTTCCTCCTGCAGTCGTACACCCCGCCTGCTCCCCTTTCTGGTGTCTCACCTGCTTTGGGGTAAGTTGAGAGAAGCAAGTCATCTGGCCGCGCCTGGAAGTTTTCAATTGGAGCCCATTGTTGAGCAATGGGCTCCATCAGGGGGATCCCATGGACCAGCTCCAGCGGAAACCTCCGGAAGACATCCCTGTGCTTGTGCAAGAAGTCGTTGTAGTCTGTTTGGTTGGCCATGGTCCGAGGTGCAAGGGTTGTGTAGCCCTTCACAAAGAAAGCAGCAGCCTCCTGGGTGTACCCTCTGGAGTTATTCTCTAAGAGGGTTCTTCACTTCCACTCCACAACTGTGTTTCTCTTCCTGCTTCCAGGCACAGTTGCGTCCCAGCCTGTTTTATTTCATGACTCTTATGCAATCTAAAGGGCAACAGGCGAGTTCCTCATTCAAGAAAGTCCAACCCCAGGAAACAGCATTGCTTTTATCATTTCAATCCAGCCCATTGTTTTACCAGCCAACAGAATGGCTGCAGGGGGTGGATGGGTGGAGTATAGGCAGACTGAATACTGTGCTTTTTCTCCCAGAACCTCCAATTTGTTCATTTTGTCCACTGTTTGCCTAGATCTCAAGATTCCTCTGCAAGTAATCCAAGAATCTTGGCTTCTTCTTCTACCCTCAGCCTGAAAAGCCTCTTTTCCTCTCGCAGGAAATCCAGACCTCACACAAGTTCTTTCAAAACACAACTAAACTCTTCCCATTGCCTGGTGGAGGGATTTTATCGGAGTCATTGGCTTTCCTGTGTTGAAATTCTTTGGCTCAGCACCAGAGTGTGTTAAAAAAAATAATAACTAAGAGGTAATAGCAAGTAATAGCTAATGGAGGAATGACATAAGAGCCCCTCTGGGTATATAAACAACAAATATACAGGGTAGCTGTGTTTGTCAGTGAGGGAAAACTCCAAAATCCACAGTTGAGTAATCATCTTTACTGGGACCAAGGAAAACATAACAAATTAGCATGCGAGTTCTGCAGAATTCATTCATAGGCGTAGTATCTGAGTGGTTCACGTTAGCAAAGTGGCTGGGATAATGCAGACAGAGTCAAGAGGGAAAATAAACAGATCAAATTTACCGAGGAGAACAGATCCAGGTGAACATATCCTGGTCTCAAAAACAAATCAAGAGGCAATAGAGGCCCAGTGTTACTCTGTCAGGCCTAAAGAACGAACCCTGGGATCTTGTACATGGCAGTCAGAAAGTCCACAAGTTCCACCTCCCATCTTCCTGTTGGGAAATATTTCCCGGGTTAAAATTCTTGTGTCAGCGGCGCAAGAGACCTGCCAGAAAAGAAAGCATCGCACCCCCTATCTAGAATAGTCCCAGATCTCTTACTCTAAATGCAATACAGCTGCAATTCTGTGCACACTTACTTGGGAATATGCATTATTGATCTGGAGCATCGCAATGTATATTTCCATAGAGATGTGAACATTTAAAGCATGGGCGTAGCGGGGGGTGGGCAGGGGGAAGCTGCCCCCCCATAAAGTAAATAAATAGAAATACTTAACCAACAGCTTAGTTCTACTCCCCCTAATATAAATCCTGGCTATGCCCATGATTTAAAGGAATTTCGAGGACACCCTCGAAATATGTCTCCTGTCCCTTTCACGGTTCAATAAAAAAGTATATTCAGTGAATAGTTTCAAAACAGAAGGGACAAGGATCAATTTCGCGTGGGGTACCAAACCCTTGAAAGGCATGAAAGTCAGGAGGTCCGTGATCTTGCCCTTTCTCAAATACGACTAGAAAGGCGCTTTGCACATATCTCAGAAGCACTCTCAACAGAGCCGATTCCGAACGCCCGATTGGAGCGCGACCCCTAGTGGACATTTCTGTCCAATGCAACCCTCAGCGTCCCGTCATTCCCCGGCTTCCCTGTGGTGTCAATCAAGAGCACCGAACGCCCCCCCTTCGACCTGCTCCTCCCCAACGCGGCCGGCCTTTGCTCCCGCCAGCGCGGGCGAAGCCCAAGTGAGGGCGGAAGTGGCGTCGTCGCGGGCAGGTGCGGGCGAGCGGGAGCTAGAGTGAGGGCGGAAGTGGCGTCAATGGCCGGGGTAGGGGGGAAGAGGAAGAAAAGGGCTGGTGCATTTGGCGTGCGGGGTGCCGGAGGGACGGGAGGATGGTGCTGATCAAAGAGTTGTGAGTACTGGGAGGGGTGGGGGGGCGCCAGCGTGGGTGGGGCAGGACATGGGAAGGGTTAACTAGGCAGTGGGGAGGGGGCTTTCCTAAAAATGGGTGGGCGATAGACAAGGGACCCGTCTACATATGGCTGCCCCTTTCTACGGCTCTTCCTTCTGTATTTTGCTGGGGATTTTTAGAGAGCCTAATAATGTGATCTGATATTTTGGATGAATGGGGCCTTTTGTTTCTGCAATGTAACGGGCGGCGCTTTCTCATATTCCTCTGGAAAGCAGAAGTGGGGGGGTCGCCTCGGCCCATTCGGTTTACCCTGCGAGGAGGTTTTTCGCACACCCAGTCCTGCAATCCATCTGGGGTCCCTGACCCGGCATGTTTTCCCGACAGGAGGCGGCCTGGCTGCCTCCACACTTGGCTTGCTTTATAGTTTATACCGTTATTCTCCATTTCGATGTATTTTTCCCCCCTCTTCCCCACCCTCCACCCATGTTTTTTCACCAAAGCTCAATAGAATAATCAGTGAGGGAGGAGAACAAATGAGAAGTGCCACCCTCGGATCCCTGAATCCGTCATAATCTTTGTGCACTGCTCGGCTCACTTTCTTTAAACTAAGGCCTGTTGATTTCCAGGAACTTATTTCGGAGGAAACACAAAATGTTTGCAGTTTCAGAGTGTTACCGCAAATCACGCTGGGCACTGTTTCAGCAGCAGATTTATCTTTGTTAAAGCTGGCTGAGGAGAATCGCTGGAGGAGAATTGTAGGAGAAAAGACCTTGGGGGTGGGGAGATGACACTCCAACTTATTTCATCTGGCACATACAATAACATTGCCTCAAGGGATGCCGCACACTTCCAGGGAGAAAGCCCTTTTTAATTCATTAAGGCTTACTTCTGTATAGGCCTGTTTAGGATTGCTCTGTGAGTTTAGGCAGGTTCTCCGTGCATATTCGTGTGCTCTTCTTCAGGGCAAAGAAGACAATCTGCTTTGTGTTTCGATTTCAGCGAAACTTCTGCAACACCTTTAAAGCACATCTCCCCCGCCTCCCTGGGATTCTGGGCACTGTAGTTTACCACTCACAGAGTTGCAATTCCCAACAACGCTCAGTGGACTACAGTTCCCATAGTTTTTTGAAGGGAACGTGTGCTTCTAATGGTACTTTAAGGGTATACAATGTACACGGCCTTCAAGTTTTGAGATACCAGGGTCCTGCATATGTATGTTATTGGAATGTGCTATATATGTGCTCACCTTAGCAGACTGTTTGGAAATTGCAGCGAGTGTTCAGTGCAGCTTGTTCTTCGGTGTTTCTAAATTTTTGTACACTTTGATATATCATATTGTAAGTTGTTTTAAGACTAGTTTTAGTGGCAGTTTTCTAGAACTTAATAATAATAATAATGATAGTTCAGATGCAACAGTAGTGGTTTATAAATGGTCTTGGTTGAATGGTCTGTTAAATACATTTCAGGGTGAATAAAGTGTGTATGTGCTTTTTATCTGGTGCATGTGGCAGTGGAGTGTGAGGGCTTGGGCGCTGGAGGATTCCCTCTCTAACTCTTGTTTCTCTTTCCTCTCCCCCCCCCCCATGCTGCTTTTATCTCCATCCTCCAAAACCAGCCGGGTTGTGCTGCCTTGCTCCGTAGAGGAGGTAAGTTCCATTTACATGCAGTGGTATTAGGAAGTGTGCAACTTTGTTGACCCCCTAGTTAATCAATTGGGGGGGAGGGATAATGGGTTGGCATAAATCGGCAGAAAGTTTAGGGTGCTTTTCTTCCTGTTTTTCATAGGTGGGGCCAGAACCAAAAACCAAAAGGGCATTGCCCTTTTCTGTCTCTCTTTCTGGCTCCCTGTTCTCTCCCTCTCCCTCTCCACCCAGCAGGAGTTGGGGCAGGCAGGCCTTGCCAAGTGACTCCTATGGCATTCCTCGTCCCCAAGACCTGTGCCTTATTTGAAGGCCAATGGGGCAGGAGTATTTCCCCTTCTCTCTTTCCCAGTGCTTGGAATGAGCTTAACAGACTTCATCAAATTAGTTCAAAAGTCTCTAAACTACATCTGAAAGTAGTTTCCAGAATTGCCAAGTGATCAAAACTTGAATTAAATTTGTTTCGGCTTAGAACTTTGAACGATTTCTAGTTTTATCTTCAAGTTCGTTCTCTCATCAGTGCTTTTCACTCTATAGACTCTCATCTTAAGTTTATTTTATACTTTTATTTTATACTTCAGCACAGGAGCATTTTGAATACGGAAAAAAATTCTTGAGGATCATTTGGATCAACTTGGAACTGTGACCTGAAGGCAACTACTTTGTTTTGTAAAGGGACAAATTTGAACTGGGACGAGTTCCTTTTGGGACATGTTGAGCTTGAATCTCCTGTTTAAAATGCCCATTTCCAACCTCTGCTCTTTCCCTCTGCAGTATCAGGTGGGGCAGTTATTCTCTGTTGCGGAAGCCAGCAAGAACAACACTGGCGGCGGTGAAGGGATTGAGGTGCTAAAAAATGAACCTTACGAGCGTGAAGGGGAACGGGGGCAGTTCACCCACAAGATCTACCACCTCCAGAGGTAAGGTCTTTCCTGGGCACGGGCATCCAAAGGCACGGGCTTCCTCTGATGCCCTGTTTTTCTCTCTCTTGCAGCAAAGTTCCTGGATTCATTAAGATGTTCGCCCCTGAGGGGTCCCTAGTTGTTCACGAGAGAGCCTGGAATGCCTATCCCTATTGTCGAACGGGTGAGCCAGGGAGAGGGATGGGAGAAGGGGCTATGTCTGTAACTGGGACTCCCTAGGTCAGGGTTTCCCAAACTTGGGTCTCCAGCTGTTTTTGGACTACAACCAATGGTCATACTAGCTTGGGGTGATAGGAGTTGTAGTCCAAAAACAGCTGGAGACCCATGTTTGCGAAACCCTGTCCTACCTAGATGCTTTGGTAGGGGAACAAATTTGTCTGGAGTGTTGTCATTTTTTTCAAACTCTCTATCTTGAACGATCCTTTTGAACAATGGCTGAGTGGCAAAAATCCAGGGGTTGTTTGGCAGAGATTCTGGAAGTGCTGTACACTCCATTCATCACTGCTCTTCTTAAGCTGAGTATATAACCTAGAAATGCACCCAGCAGACTCCTACAACAAGCAGCCTATTGGGAAACTCATACATTACTGCTCTTCTCATTGACACAGGCCAGAGGAACCTCAAGTTTCCACAGAACAGAGTTTGAATAAACATTCATTTTGAGCAAGTGCTGGGAAAGTTTTCATAGGCCAAGGGCCACATTCTCATTTGGGCAACTTTCTTTGGACGGTGTTGGGTGTGTCCTGTGGCAAAAGTGGGAGAACCAACAAATGCAAATTATACATTTGTACAGTTGGTTTCTACACAAACTCGCACGCCCTGTCCAGTCCAGCAGGAAACAACAGAGTTCAGGGACAGTCAAAACTGGTGTGGGAAACCTTTGGCCCCCTAGATGTTGCTAAACTACAATTCCCATCATCCCTGGTTTTAGCCATGTTTGCTGGGGCTGATGGGAGTTGCAGTTCGGCAACAACTGGAGGACCATAGCTTCTCCACACTTTGTCTAACCTGCTGGATATATTGGGCTAAAACTGTCCTGTGTGATTTGGGTTACATAAATGGCAACTGTGGCTAGAGAAGACTTATATCAAGCTGATTAGGGAAGGTTTTTCGTTTCATTTTCCTGCACTAACATGTTCTGTCTTTCTCTTCCTTCTTGTGGTCCCGTCTGCTGCAGTTATTACGGTAAGTGACTTGGGGAAGGGACATCTGTGGGTAGGTGGGCAGGCAGCGCTTCTCAGTGAACCCCAACTCCCTCAGATTCTCTGGGTACATCTGTGTCCTTGCCTATCTCCAGTAAGCTATGGCACACCTCCTACCCCATGAAGTCCACTTCTCATGAGTCACACACCCACATCCCAGAATGTCACAGAGCATTCTGGGTAATATGTCTGCTCAAGTTATGTGTGGCTTTAGGTCTGCGTGTGCTCTTGTTACCACAAAGTATTCTGGGTAACCATTCTTCTCTCTTCCCCACCCTTTTCTTTTTGGACAGAATGAATATATGAAGGATGATTTCTTCATCAAAATTGAAACCTGGCACAAACCAGATTTAGGTGACCAAGACAATGTAAGTGACAGGAATGAAACACCACGTTTTATCCACAGAACCAGGGTGCCCAAGTCCTGCTGAATTGTACTCTCTATTAATAGAAAGACCGTTGGCACAGATGCACTGTTTTATTATTAAGGGGTGGGGAATGGTATTTGATTAACAAGCATTTTTTCTTTCTGCACAAAGAAAATATTTTGTATCCGGAATAGTTGTTGTTGTTTATGTCACTTATGAGTTGCTTCCTGTGAGGCACCTTGAAGTGATTTACAATACAATGGCATATATAAAATAGTTGCATATGTAAAAACAACTGAATACAAAACAAACAGAAAAAATTTAACATAAAAATGCCTTTAAAATAACACCACATACAGGGAATCAGTTCAGATCCAGGAAAGATACCAGCTGGGATAAATAATTTAGACTTTGTTAAGGTTCCATTGCATATATAATAAGCAATAAAGCACTTATTCTTGCAAAGATCTTGAAAGCACTTTAGAGGAGACTGAGAAATATGCTTTATAATTAACTATTGGATGCAGTTTGGGGTTACAGAGGTCTTTTTCTCTTCTAAATGACTGAAATATTTGGCAGTATTGAGGGATGCAATCTTAAGGTATTAAACTTTTCTGTGATTTTTATTGAAGCAAATCTGGGTTACATATGTTAATATTTAATTTCTATACAGTCATGAGAAAATTGAATTCTGTGGTTTTACATATGAAGACATAACAATCATCTGTTTTTTAGCAGGTCTTAAAATTAGGTAAATACAACCTCAGGTGAAGAACAACACATGACATATTACTCTGTGTCATGATTTATTTAGCAAAAATAAAGCGATAATGGAGAAGCCATGTGTGCAAAACTAAGTATACCTTATGATTCAAGAGCTTTTAGAACCACATCTAGCAGCAATAGCTTGAAGTAATCATTTTCTGTATGACTATATCAATCTCTCACATTGTTGTGGAGGAGGTTTGGCCAGTTCTACAATTTTGCTTCAGTTCTTTGAGGTTTGCTGGCATTTGTTTATGCACAGCTCTCTTAAGGTCCCACTCAAATCTTGTGTGTTTTGATGTGAAATACATTATTATTATTAAATTGAACACATTGATTGCCTAACACTCGTTGTCCTTAGGCCAGTACAAAGCATATAACATAATACGGAAGCATATTAAAAAGTCAACAAAGCCCAATCAAACTTTCAGTGCTGGCGACTCCCATTTTTGTTTCGGGTGAGGACATAAAAACTCTTCTCTCTGCAGGTCCACAGCCTCGATGCGGAAACTTGGAAAGATGTTGAGGTGGTCCATATAGATGTCGCTGATCGGACGCAAGTGTCAGATGACGTAAGAGGCAACCTTGGTTTTTGTCTGGCAGTTGGAAGAGTGTTTGGCAAAGGTTAACATGGCACAGAAGGCAGGGGAATTCTGGGAAGGAAAGCGCCCTTCCAGCCGTCTGCTTTTGATAGGAAAGAAGGATCCCTTTGTGGCTCTGGAGTGTGAAAGCCGTGAGCACAAAGGGAATCTTTTTTATTATTGTAGCATCTGCAAACCCCCTACTTGGAACCATTTGTTCTTTCGAATCGCTCTAGATTGGGAGAGCTCAGGAGAACAGTACCCCAGCAATTCTAGGCTGCAGCTATCCTGCCCGCCACTACCTGGCCTTAGGGGCCATCATTTCCACACACAACTTGCTCCTCTTCCTTCTCCCTCCTTTATCCCCCCAACATTGACAGAGAAAGGAAGTTTGCTTATATCTGGCCAGGCTGCACATTGTGATCTCATTTGTTCCTGCTGGCCCATGGCCTACAGAAGTGATGAAAGGAGATCCCCCGCTCTGAGTGAGGACAGGCCCCTGGGTGGAGAGCTTGTCTCTGAGCATATGCTGAGAACTTTTTCTTCGCCTCCAAGTGACTAGTCCATTCTCTCTTCATCCTTAGAGTGAAGGTAACAGTAGTGGTGGCGATGGCTGGTACCACTAAAACCACATTGTTGCTCAACTTTTTGCACTGCTCGTAGTATCCAGAATAGTACCCTTTTGCTTTCAGGGCTGGCTCTTGGGTTTTAGATGCTATCAGGCCCTGTTTTTGTGTCAGGGGGGATCTGCCCTTTCTGACTGCTTTTCTGCCTGCTGAACAAAGATCTTCATGGCATTTATCCAGCTCTGTCCCCCTGTATCTCATACTGCTGACATTCTCATCTCTGCTCTCTTATCTTTCAGGACTACAAGCCAGATGAAGACCCGGCTCTTTTCAAATCACTGAAGACGGGCAGAGGGCCTCTTGGTCCTGACTGGAAGGTACGTCCAGTCCCCTGTCTTATAATTTGTTTCAAGACGCCTTATGGGATGCAATTCATAAATGAAATAATAGATAAACGGATGATAGCAAAACTTGCGAACCAGCCCGTAAGTGTGTCCTGCTCCCTCCCATCCATACATCTCGGGCCTCTTCGTTGTTTTGAAGACAGGCTTTGGCGGTGGTAGTGGGACCCCAGGGGTCTGCAGGTTTCATCTTAGCAAAGCAAAATGTGCGCTTGCTGTGGCACCAGACCCAAAAGATGGAGCCTTCTCTGTGACCTTTTAGTCATGGCAGGAAGAGAGAAAGCAAGTGTTGCAGTGGTCACTGGGTGCACAAACAGGCTGTAGGATTTTTTGGAGCGAGGCTGGGTCTTATCAAAACTGGAAGGTGCTGCACCCAGCACTTTCTATAAATGCTGCCAGGGCTGGGGCTGTGAGAGACATAAACAGCAGTCACTCTATGCCCTTACCCATGTGGAATTAACGCCCATCTGCTTCTACAGCATGAAGAATCAGCTGCAGAATGGCATTTGTAGGAACTCTGGAGAACAAGGGGAGGGAGGAAACTTACAATAATCAGGGCAAAGGTGTCTGTATTGCTATCTGTTCTGTTGTGTTTTAAATACATTGCAAGCCGCCTCGAGAACTTTGGTTAGTAGGCATGGTGTAAATACTTCTAAATGAAAAATAAAAAAGGGGTAAATCTCTTTCTCATCCCCGCAAATCCCCCTCAGATGTTTCATCTATAAGAGAAATCTCCACAAGTTTGCTTTGAAACTTCAGCGGCAACTCCAGGCCTAATCTTCCTGGCTTCTTCCTTTCTCCCCCTTCCCCTTTCCCCCTATCTCCCGTCCATTAGCGGGAACTAGCCAACAATGAAGATTGCCCCCACATGTGTGCCTACAAACTTGTGAGTGTGAAGTTCCGCTGGTGGGGTCTTCAGGGCCGAGTGGAAAAATTTATCCAAAAGGTAAGAACAGGCCGAGGCCGCTGGCTCTGATCTGCGTTGGAGCTTGCTTGGATAGTAACAGATGGCAGAGCAATATTAGCAAATGGGATTTGAGACTTTCTCTAGTGTTGTTGAGGTTTTTTTAGGGGCGGGAAGAGGTGGGGGTAAAAAAACCCATCTTGAGCTTGCTCTGCAGAATGCAACCCAGGGACTTTCCCCCTCAAAGAGAGCGCGTAGACTATTATCCCCACTTCAAGGTCTCTTGTATTCTTGTCATCCTGTTTTCTTGAAGCCTTTCTTCTCTTCCTACAGCAAGAAAGACGCCTCTTTACCAACTTCCATAGGCAGCTATTTTGCTGGTTGGACAAGTGGGTGGATTTAACCATGGCTGACATTCGACGGATGGAGGAAGAGACACAGAGGGAGCTTGATGAGGTATTTCGGGGCAGAGAACCAGGTTTGCGGGTGTGAGGGGCACTCGGTTTGGGTTGTGAGAGTTTCCCTTACTTTTGTGCTTGAGCTCTTGTGGGTGGAAGGCCAGAAGTACAGTGGTACCTCGGGTTACATACACTTCAGGTTACAGATGCTTCAGGTTACAGACTCCGCTAACCCAGAAATAGTACCTCGGGTTAAGTACTTTGCTTCAGGATGAGAACAGAAATTGCGCGGCAGCAGCGTGAGGCCCCATTAGCTAAAGTGGTGCCTCAGGTTAAGAACAGTTTCAGGTTAAGAACGGACCTCTGGAACGAATTAAGTACGTTACCAGAGGTACCACTGTACAACTTTCCCTGTCACTGGGTCTGAAAGGATGGCTGTGCCCATATAAGCCTGATCTCTGAGATCATTTACGGGTGGCCTGCTTCAGATGCCATTGCTGTCGGAGAGTAAGGCGGATGGGGTCAAGCAGCTAGGCCTTTTCTTTTCATGGCTTCCTTATTGTGAAACTCCCTTCCCAAAAAGGCCTTCCATGGCCAGCTCAGTTCCCACTTGTAGAAGCTTAGTTAAAACCCTTTCCTGTTTGTTTTCCCATGGCTAGTCTTGAGGCTTTGTTGATTTGAGTGAGCTGAGTTGCTACGCAGATCTGCCAGGCAGAATTTTTTAAAAAATCGCTGCCACTGTTCCATTGAGTGATGATCGGTACTCCTGTTTTATATTTGCTGCCCCTATGGCACACTTGTTGTTGTAGGTGCAGATCCCCTGACAAGAGGAGAAGTTTCCAGCTAGGGCCATAGGTTTTATTTAGTCGATGTGGTTTTGATCCACTAATATAGAAGCGGAAAACCCTGATTCGAATCCTGAAATGTGAAAATTGCCAATGGTGGACCCCATCTTGGGAGAGGCAATCCCTCTTCAGTCTCTCACAGAAGGGGTCTCCACTTCCAAGACATATGCCATCTAAAACTTATAGATATCTATGCACCCTATACATATGCCATCTAAAATCGGGTATACTTTTTTCCCTTCTTCAAAAGCGTTTAGTCATATGCAGGTTTATGTAGATTCAGTTGTTTTAAAACTCAGTTGATCTGCTTAAAGGTGAGAGAAGCTTTGGCCCTTCATATGTTCCTGAACTACAACTCCCATCAGCTCCTGCAAGCATCACCAGTGGTGAGGCATGATGGGAGTTGTAGTTCAGCAGCAAATGGAGCACCAAAAGTTCCCCACAGAGGCACGAAGATTTCCACAATTGGGTGACAGTCCTATATGATATTAATGTGGAAGAAGATATTTTGATAGGCATGGGTTTTTTCCACTGCTGTAAGAGATGCACTGCAAAAATCCCCTCTTTTTAAAATATTTAACTGTTAATGTGCTTACCATTGTTTCCTCAATTTGTAGTTTTTTAATGTCTGTAAATGTATAGTTACATAAATATGTTATGCTTCTGTAAACATATTTTATATATTTGTAAATATATACCTTTCTAGTTTTTGATGATTAAAACCTTTTCCTATACAACTTTTACAAAATATATAGGAGTCCTGCCCTTATTTGAATCTGTTCCTCCTTAAAAGAAAAGGGAGGGAAAACTGGTGCATACAAGTGTTTTGTTTATAGATAGATCCCATTTTGCACTTTGGGATTAAATGTGGTTCCTGTCTTGCCCAGAGAGTATTAAATATGCTTTGAACCCTCAAACCCTATAATGTTTGGTAATATGCTGATGCATTTAAATACAGTTGTAATTGATTATTGATTTTTTAAAAAAACTTTTTAAAATTTTTTGGCAAATCTTTCTGGCAAGGCCATGTGGAAGTAAACAGAGCCAGTACTAGCACCACCATGTAAGACTTGGAAGTTACCCAGCTGCTGAAGGATCTTGTTTTGTTGCAGATACGCCAGAAGGGCACTGTGAGAGGAATGACTGCAGGGGATGAATGAGCGCCCCCTACTGCCTGGGCCGAGAAGTAATAAGGTAGAAGAAACTGGAGAGTGGAAAGCTTTACATAGTTATGGGTGGAAACTCTGGGTGAGGGTGGGAGGAGACAGTGATCATATCTTGGCCTCATCAAGCCATGATATGCATGTGCCTATGCCCACCCCCAGCCAATTTGTGGCATGAGAAAACAAGCCTGGGTGCCTCTGATTAACCAAAGTTTCCCATATTGTCAAAACTTGGGAGATACAGTTACCACATTTGGAACAAGCAACGATATTAAGGCAACTTAGAACTATGGTTTTAATATATAGTTTTGTTTTGGAGCTGGTAACCACCGTTTCCTGGATCAGATGAAACCAGAAACTATGGTCAACTGTGGACTTTCTGGTTTGTTTGCTCCTGCCACGCAGAGAAGGCCAGCTTGTCTTTTAAAAGAACATTAAATAAGAAAAGGAAAGCTGTTGCTTTTCGCTGCTAATACTTCCTTTTTGTCTTCTTTCTTTCCCAGGTGCAGTGCCCTTTCTGACCTGAGATTGGACCTCTCTTCGTGGGACTCCGCTCTCCCTCCCCTTGCCACCTTGGGAGGGGAAGATGGGTCCCCGTTCCTCTCCGTCCTTCTGGTCCGAAAATACTGTCTTCAAAACTGCCCCTGCTTCTGCCGGCACGGGAAACCCCAGGAAACTGCCCTTTACTTCTTACTGATCATGGATTAATAGGTGCCCCCCTCACCACAAGTGGGGCCTTAAAAGGGGGAGGCAAGGACCTTCCAGGGTGGGGTGGGGATGTCTCTCTTATTTTTGCCCTGCAGGAGCAGGGCTGCATGACTATTAATAAGATTAACCTTAACCTTATTTGAAATTGTATTGGGGTGGGGCTTTCTATAGGCCAAAGGGAAAGGAAGATCAGGAATGCCTAAATGGGGGTGGGGAGGAAGAGAACGAGTGAAACTATATAAGGAGCATCATTTTTGCCTTCACTGTGGATTTAAAATTGTCTTTTGGAGAGGCATGGAAGCGCTGCTTCAGCACCACATTCATCTCCTGGGATTGTGGGGAACAATGACCGCAGCAGTTTCACTCTCAGTTCTTCCCGTGCCATATGGTGGAGTTAAAACGTGCCACTAAACTGACTCCTTTGTTTTAGGCAGCAAAGTTCACCTGCCCTGTTTTCCAAAGAAGGCCACGTGTGGCTAAAATTTTCAGGGTCTGTTTCTTGACCCTTCATTTCCTCCTTTTTAAGTGGCACTGAACTCTACTCCTAGGTTGTTGGTTGGTTTTTTATTTTAATCTTCTTTTCCCTGTCCCTCATTTCCCCGTTGTGTTGGTGGGAAGGGCATGTAATTTCCCCCACTTGGGAGAGTCACTCAGAAACATTTCAGCTGCCCCTTTGGGTCTTAAGTGAGGGGAAAGTGGAGGCATTTAAGGCCCAATAGTGCATTACTAAGGATCTGAACAGTATTTTTTTTAAGCAAGAAAAACACTGAAATCTTTTTTTAAAAAAGTAAAACAATAAATAAACTTGAAGTTGAGTTCTGGTCCTGTTTCCTTGTTGTGGGGTGGGTGGGAGACACAGGGAGGGTTAGTGGCTGTTGTGGCTCATTTGAGTACCTCATAGAGGAGGGTGAGATCTTGCAAGTCCAACCCTATGTCAGTGGAGGAAATTTGCTGATCTGGATAACGTAGTTACCTGGCTTCTGCTTAATAAAAAACAATAGCAAGAACCCCTCTAGCCATGGGAACATCCACCACCTTCTAAGGCAGCCTGTTCACGCTCACAAACAGCTCATACAGTCGGGAAGTTATTCTTAAATGTTCCATCGAAAACCTGCTTGTCCTTAGACCCTGTAGTTCCGGGCCTTCCCTCTGTAGCAGCACAGAACAGATCTTTCCCATACATGGCAACTTTTTCAGGAACTGAATAAGATGGCTACTTTTTCACCTGTTAATCAGCTTTTCTCCAGGTTAAACATACCCAACTTCCTCAAAGGTTTTGGTCTCCTATTTTGTTCCTTTCCTGCAGTATAAGATGGGCTAGAGAGAAGCTTGTGTGTGTGTGTGTTGGGTATTTTAATGTACCCAATGCAGAGGTTTCCAGAATAAATTACAAACCTGCTCAGTCCTCCTTCCTTACCTCTCTGTTCTTCCCTGTGGGGAAAGGCAAGAACTGACTTCATAATGCTGCTGCTTCCCCAGCAGGATGGAAGAGAAGCTCTCCTTCCTGTTCCAGCTGTGAGGAACCTCTGGCCCTCTATATGTTGCTGAACGACAACTCCCACCATCTCAGCCCATTGGCTATGCTTGCAGAGGCCATTAGGTCTTCCTTATTCCTTTCCTAACCACACCCTAAAGAACATAAGGCAAGAAAGAGAATCCGACAAAAGGTGCATTTTCAAGATCAGGCATCCCCAATCTGTGGCCCTCCAGATGTTTTGGCCTACAACTCCCATTATCCCTAGCTAACGGGTCCAGTGGTCAGGGATGATGGGAATTGTAGTCCAAAACATCTGGAGGGCCGAAGGTTGGGGGTGCTTGGTCAAGGTTATGCATTGCAGCTTTTGACTGTTCCCTTCAAACCCCAAACGTACGTGGATGGAGCTCAGAGCAAGCCAGTGAGAGACTAAAAGCTGAAGCCACAGTAGAACTAATTCATGCTCTTAGAATTTGTTTCAACTAAGGCTGCCATCTGATTAAAGGAAATATTGGTCTGTGCATCGAATGGGTTTGAATCGAGTGACCAAAACAACACTAATTTGCATAAGACAGTTGGTTTCTTTGGGTTTTTTTGAGGAGAGAATACTTTTGTTTTTAGATAGTGTGTGTGTATGTCACAGCCAATGCCATTTCGGAAAAGGCGTTCTGAGAGTGAAAGGGGAATGCCTCTAGTAACAGTTTTATAAGTAACTTGTATTTAACAATACTGTAAATTCTAAAAACGTGTTTCCCTCATGGATTGGGGATTCTTGTTTATAAGGCAGGTATATGCAAACTCGGGCCTCCAGATGTTTTTGGCCTACAACTCCCATGATCCCTAGCTAACAGGACCAGTGGCCAGGGATAATGGGAACGGTAGTCCCAAAACATCTGGTGGGCTGAGTTTGCCTATGCCTGCTATAAGGAATCATTAAAATAAGGCTGAAATCCTATACCTACTTACCTTGGTGTAAGTATCCTGGAAATCAATAGGTCTTAGGTATGAGTACCATGTACAGCGGGATAAGAGACCTTTGGTCCTCTGGATGTTTCTGAACTACAATCCCCATCAGCTCCTGCAAGCATAGCCAATAGCCTCAGGTGATGCAAGTTGTAGTTCAGCAACAACAGACAGTCCCTGCAACTGATGTTGTTGTTGTTGTTGTTTAGTCGTGTCCGACTCTTCGTGACCCCATGGACCAGAGCACGCCAGCCACTCCTGTCTTCCACTGCCTCCCACAGTTTGGTCAAACTCATGTTTGTATCTTCTAGAACACTGTCCAACCATCTCGTCCCCTGTCATCCCTTCTCCTTGTGCCTCCATCTTTCCCAACATCAGGGTCTTTTCCAGGGAGTCTTCTCTTCTCATAATAATAATAATAATAATTTATTATTTGTACCCCGCCCATCTGGCTGGGTTTCCCCAGCCACTGTGGGCGGCTTCCACAGAAGCCAAAATACACTAAAATATCACACATTAAAAACTTCCCTGAACAGGGCTGCCTTAAGATGTCTTCTGAATGTCAGGTAGTTGTTTATCGCTTTGACATCTATTGGGAGGGCGTTCCACAGGGCGGGTGCCTCTACCAAGAAGGCCCTCTGCCTGGTTCCCTGTAGCTTTGCTTCTCGCAATGAGGGAACCGCCACAAGGCCCTCGGCGCTGGACCTCAGCATCCGGGCAGAACGATGGGGATGGAGACGCTCCTTCAGGTAAACTGGGCCGAGGCCATTTAGGGCTTTAAAGGTCAACACCAGCACTTTGAATTGTGCTCGGAAATGTACTGGGAGCCAATGTAGGTCTTTCAAGACCAGTGTTATGTGGTCTCGGCAGCCGCCCCCAGTCACCAGTCTAGCTGCTGCATTCTGGATTAGTTGTAGTTTCCGGGTCACCTTCAAAGGTAGCCCCACGTAGAGCGCATTGCAGTAGTCCAAGCGGGAGATAACTAGAGCATGCACCACTCTGGCGAGGCAGTCCGCGGGCAGGTAGGGTCTCAGCCTGCGTACCAGGTGGAGTTGCTAGACAGCTGCCCTGGATACCGAATTGACCTGTGCCTCCATGGACAGCTGTGAGTCCAAAATGACTCCCAGGCTGTGCACCTGGTCCTTCAGGGGCACAGTTACCCCATTCAGGACCAGGGAGTCCTCCACACCAGCCCGTCCCCTGTCCCCCAAAAACAGTACTTCCATCTTGTCAGGATTCAAACCTCAATCCATTAGCCGCCATCCTCATGAGGTGGCCAAAGGACTGGAGCCTCAGCTTCATGATCTGTCCTTCCAGTGAGCGCTCAGGGCTGATTTCCTTCAGAATGGATAGGTTTGATCTTCTTGCAATCCATGGGACTCTCAAGAGTCTCCTCCAGCACCACAATTCAAAAGCACTGATTCTTCGGCAATCGGCAACTGATGTATTACATTGTAAAAACTGTTGTGAGCACACATACAACAGCTACCTGACGTCTTTTTGTGCTATTCCCATCAGGAATCCCACCCAGATCTTAGTTTGAACTGCTTAATGAAATTTTCACATGACAAAACAATTGTTTTGAAGTAACAGTTAGCCAGCTCCATCTTAAAAATGAAGCCAGCTAGTTAGCCAGCTCCATCTTAAAAATAAGGTTTCCCTCCTGTGTGAGATTGGGGGGGGGGGTGCCTTTTGGGTGTGTGATGCCTGTAGATTGCAGTTTAAGTGCTTAGATTTAAAGCACACACTTGTTTTACCCTATTTAAAAAGCCAATTTAATTGGTCGACCCAGCCAATAAAATTTTTGGGCAGCCCAAGTTCTAAGTGCTCTTCGGCCACATTTTTCCCGTCTGCATCCCCATCTGTATCCTGTTGCACAACTTTAGGTCATGCCTCCAGAACGGGCAAATTGCCAAACCAAACGCAACCCAACCACTCCTTGTATGGTGGCTTGCAAGGGGCTCAATTCTATATGCCTGGGGAGTCGGTGTGCACCTGCCGGCCCAGCCAGTGCATGGTGGGACGGCGCAAATTGTGCAATCCTGAATTTGATCAAACTCATTCTTGGAGCTGGTAGGGAGAACCCAGGAGGACTCCTAATTCCCCCTCGACGACTGATGGTAAGATCTTAGAGGGTGCTTGAAGGGACTATTTGCTCTGCTGCTCAGAAACAGTGGCTGCTCTAGGAAACAAGACATTTGAGCATCACTGGTTTCACTTTCTGTTTCTTAGCATTTGAAAAGAAATGTCAAGACCCTGCTGGGACTGGCTTCCTAGAAAGGCACCCCAGGGTCCGACACATACACTCCCTTCCCAAATACAATCCTTGCCCTGTGGAAAGCCTTCAGATGCAGTAAGCAAGGTGTGCTCCCTGTGAAAGGTGTCTTGTGATGGCAGGAGCTGTGTGTGCGAAAAAACAGAAGCATCTACGCGCAGCCTCAGTATTGTGGGAAGGCAGTTCCACAGCCTTTCAGGTATGAGGAACTCGCTCTAGAGTAAAGTGATGACCTCATCCCGCTGCTGATGAGCTGAGCTGGCCATGAGTCAGCAGCATCTGAGGCCATAGGGAATCCACCCCCAGGTTTCTGCTCTGGCTGCCTGGGATTTTCCATTGGCATTAGTTAAAATCCCCTTTGCTGTTTTTCCTACTTGTCTCTCGCTCTCATGATTCAGCTCCCCACTGAAACAGAAAGACGCACACACTCCGTCCTCTCTCGCAGAGCATCACAGTCTCACACACCCTCTGACATTTCTCCGATGAAAACAGGAACATCCTAAGGAAAAGAAGGACATTTTGGAATCCGATCAGAAACTGGGTAGGCTTCTGTAAATCCAGAACTGTCCCTGGAAAATAGGGATACTTGGAGGGTCTGGAGTAGTAGCTGTTAAAAGCAGTTGGCAGCTGAGGGGACACAGCTCACAGCAGCTGGATCCATCCCTCTCCTGGATCAGGCCAAAGGCCTACCTAGGCCAACATCCTGTTCTCCACAATGCCTATCCTATAGTAACAATTGTGGGAATCTCAATCCTTGACGCTCAGGGTGGCCATCTCCCAAAACAGAGGGCAAAATAGATTTTCCATAATTGCATATGGATACAAAGCTAGACACCATTCCTATAATTTCAGTAGAGATATTGTACATCTCACCATAGTGTAAAGACTGACCAAGTGACCTGTAAGGCCTGCTTTGACTGCACTGTTGATGGGCAACTTTCAGGGCCCTTCCTGTTTCTTTCCTTTCCATTGGTTCTTTTATCTTGAAACCAGATTTGGACTGGACAATGTATCAAATAGAGGATTCCTTCAAGCAACTCCTCTGTGAAGCATGATATGTGGCTGCCCTACTTCTTCATGTAGGGCTGGATCTAGACACATCAAAGAAGCGATTCAGTTAAACGCGTTGTAAACTCATACAGGGAAATCTGGTAGGGAAAGATGGGACTCCACAGCGCCATCTGGTGTCACAGTGTTATATCACATATACAACGCATATAAAATGCTTTTTCTTTACCAATCTAGCTCAGTTCTAGGACAACAGTCAGGATGTGACTGCTGCAGGCACTTCCCTATTCTTCTAACATTTTTACTTAAATAATGAAAGCTATTTTAGAAGTGAGGAACTTCTTGTTTGTTTGTTTTTTAAAAAAACAATCCATGCCAGTTGGTGTCCAGAAGGGTAATATTTTTCCAAATTCCACCGAGTTCTGCCCTTCTAGAATTCCCCCGGTGGATTTTTCCACATCACTCTCACTCTTACACTTCCTCCCCTCGACCCCGCCCCCTTAAACACACTACTTGGGTTAATTAGCTGATCAGTGCCAGGAATCTGTTTCTTTTGAATGGTTCCCTGCTCCAGGACAAGTGCTAATACAGTGGTACCTCAAGTTAAGAACTTAATTCATTCTGGAGGTCTGTTCTTAACCTGAAACCGTTCTTAACCTGAGGTACCACTTTAGCTAATGGGGCCTCCCACTGCCGCCACACGATTTCTGTTCTCCTCCTGAAGCAAAGTTCTTAACCCGAGGTACTATTTCTGGGTTACCAGAGTCTGTAACCTGAAGTGTATGTAACCCGAGGTACCACTGTATGATTGTTTGAGCAATTACCTTCAATCTGCTACTGTAAAATGTTACGGTAAAGGTAAAGGGACCCCTGACAGTTAAGTCCAGTCACGAACAACTCTGGGGTTGCGGCGCTCATCTCACTTTACAGGCCAAGGGAGCCGGTGTTTGTCCACTCCATAGTTTTTCTAGGTCATGTGGCCAGCATGGCTAAGCCACTTCTGGCGCAACAGAACACCGACACCAGAGCAGTGCACAGAAATGCCGTTTACGTTCCCTATTAATCTACTTGCACTTTTGGGCGTGCTTTCGAACTGCTAGGTTGGCAGGAGCAGGGACCGAGCAACGGGAGCTCACCCCGTCGCGGAGATTTGAACCGCCAACCTTTTGAGCGGCAAGCCCTAGGTTCAGTGGTTTAGACCACAGCGCCACCCGCATCCCTAAAATGTTAAAGGTATGCTTATTTAACATATATTTAATTATCACGGACTGATTGGAGGTTTTGCTTTTCTTCTTTTGCATCTCATTGCTATTCATTCATTGCCATTCATTCATTGCGTAGCATACAATTTATATGGATACACACACAGACACACACCTTAGGAAAGCTGAGGAAGTGGTCATGAGTCTACAAAAGTTTATGCCCTAATCCTCATAAACAGAACCCTCAGAAGCAAACTTAGTGGTGACACAAGAGAGCCTTTTCTGCTCCAGTATTGTGAAACTCCCTCACAATAAAGGTTAGATTGGCTCCCTCTTTGTTATCCTTTTTTTAAAAAAATAAACAATTATTTATTTGGCTTTTCAAATTAAGATTTTAGCATCACAAACATACAACATACAACATAAAAACAAGATTCCAAAGGATCTCCTGGACTTCCCTCCTCCCCTTTGTAGGTCCTGTTATTAATCATTTCCTCCTGCATCTTGCATAATAATCCAAATCTTTTACATCTCCATTATATCCAAAATTCACCATTAAACTACAACTGTTATTCAAATCCTATCAACAATTTAAACTGTTTACAATGGTTTTTAAGGTAAATTATAAATTTCCCCCATTCCCTATTGAAGTTTTGGTCTTCCTGATTTCTGATTCTTCCGGTCATTTTTGCCATTTCAGCATAATCCATCAACTTGATCCGCCATTCTTCTCTGGTCAGGACTGTCCTCTTTCCATCTCTGGTCCAATAATATTCATGCAGCTGTGGTCTCATACATAGTCTTTTCTGCTCCATTGGGATTTTGGCACCTTAAATAAAGGCTTTGGGGGTTTTTTTTAAAGAAAAAGTTATTTTAAACATTTTTAAAAATTCGTTCTCTCTTTGCTATCCTTCTGCCAGCAGGCCAAAAACCTTTCTGTTCAGATAAGCCATTGAAAACTAAGGGGCAGATGATGCTGATCACTGGGCTGGGTGGCCTGTGGTCAGCAGTGCCATAGTCCCATCCTGCATTGGGGATTCTACACGGAGCAGCTGTTTGAACTATGGATGATCTCAAGGGTCACTATCCACTCTAAATTCACTGGGCTGGATCCAGTTGAATGAATGAAACTCTATTTGCGTCAGCCATTGGCCATAGCAACAAAAGAACATTGGGATGTACACAGAACAAAATAAAGTCAATTATATAAAACACAGTTTAAGGTCATGAATCAGCAATCAAATAGTAGACCTTATTCTGATTGCCCCAGCTAGAAACCTTGCAACCTTTTCAGTCATCTGCTCCTCTTGATCTGCCAGGAGAAAAGACACTGTGGCAGAAGAAGAAGAGTTTGGATTTGATATCCCGCCTTTCACTCCCTTTAAGGAGTCTCAAAGCGGCTAACATTCTCCTTTCCCTTCCTCCCCCACAACACTCTGTGAGGTGAGTGGGGCTGAGAGACTTCAAAGAAGTGTGACTGGCCCAAGGTCACCCAGCAGCTGCATGTGGAGGAGCGGAGACGCGAACCCGGTTCCCCAGATTACAAGACTACTGCTCTTAACCACTACACCACACTGGCAGTGGTTGGGTGACCCAGAATGGACAATAAGAGAGGGGTGATAATCTCGTTCCTCAGGTCTTTGTAAAGAGTGCATGCCAGGAGGATGGAAAATGGAACTTAATTGAACTTAGGCCCCACTGAAATCAATGGAGTAGGTTAGTCATGACTTAGTTTTAGTCCTATTGCTTTCAGTGGGAACTAAAGTTACCTGGTTAAGTTGATTTAGTTGGTTCCAGTCTAGTGGCTAGAGTCATGGGCACAGCCCAAGGAGACCCGGGTTCAAATGTCTGCTCATTCAGACACCTTATTTAGAGATCAAGAGGTTACCAAGAAGGCCCAAAAAATCTTGAGAGATTACTTTGAGATAAATTTGAATACCACGGTTGAAAAAAGAGTAATCTGGGACGCAAGCAAAGCGGTCATGAGAGGGTTTCTGCTTCAACAGAACGCAATAAAGAAGAGAATTCAAAATGAGAAAAAAGATAAAATCTTGGAAAAAATAAAAGAAGGAGAGAAGAAATTAAGAGCGAAACCAAAGTCGCAAGAGATTCTGAGAGAAATAAAGCTATATCAAGTACAATATATGAAAATTATAAATCAGGAAGTAGAATGGAAAATTAAGCAGATGAGACAAAAGACATTTGAATCGGCTAATAAATGCGGGAAACTGCTAGCCTGGCAGATGAAAAAAAGAGAAAAATTAAACACCATTACAAATTTGGATGTGGAAGGAAAGAACATACAGAATCCATTGGAGATTAGAAAGTGCTTCCAGAGATATTTCAAACAATTATATACACAAGGGCCACAGAAAGAGACTGATTTAGACCAATTTTTAAGAACAAATGGATTACAAAAAATCTCTCAAGAAAATAAGATAATGTTGAATCACAAAATTACAGAACAGGAGGTTGAAGGTGCCATCCAGAACATGCAGTTGGGTAAATCTCCAGGGCCAGATGGTCTTACCTCCAAATACTATAGATCTCTGAAAGACTGGATAATTCGGCCACTAAAGGAGGTCTGTAATGAAATTTTGGAGGGAAAAAAGGCGCCAGAGTCGTGGAAGGAAGCTTACATTACACTTATACCGAAAACTGAGTCTGAAAAGACACAACTCAAGAACTACCGCCCCATATCCCTGCTTAATGTGGATTACAAAATTTTTGCTGATATCTTGGCTAATAGATTAAAAAAGGTATTAGTTGAAGAGATACATAAATATCAAGCCGGCTTTCTCCCAGGTAGTCATATGTCTGACAATACGAGGAATATAATTAACATTCTGTTTTGTTTTTTTTAAATAATATTTATTGAAGATTTTAAAAGTTACAATAAGAAAAAAGAAAAAAAAAGAAATTTAAAAAAGACAGAAAGAAATACAAACATTAAAAAAAGGGGGGAAAAAACAAATCAAACCTTTACATAACTTTCTTCCTTTACTTATTTCCTTGACCTCCTCACACCTCCCATTTTTGTATTCTAATTTAAATTGTTGTTTCAGCAAATCCTTAACCTAATTTTTATCTTAATAATTTGTTTTAAAATAATCCTTTATGTCTTTTTACCAATACCACATAAATTTCTTTTTCAAACATCTTATCAACAAAATCCTTAATTTTATAATATTTTTTAAAAGCCACTTTTACTTTTACTTTATCCGATCTTTACTCTCATCCAAACCTAAATATCAATACTTATTCTTAAGACATTTGCCTAAGGTGGGGAAAAAAAAACCCCTTCCACGAATTTCCCAACTCTTATAAAAATAAAACAAAAAAACAACTTATATTATATACACTTTGAGTTCCCAATTTTCATTCCACCCATACCCCCTTCCTGGTTTCAGTCCCCAGCATAAATCCATCAATCTCAAAAAACCATCAACCCGGAGATCTTAAATCCGAGGCTCTTAAATCTCTCTCATGACTCCTCTGCCAGTCTTTTTGATAGTCTTTAATATTGAAAACCAAATCTCGGGGAGGCTCCAACCCAACAGCATCCACATTCCTTCCAGCCAAACCTCCGTACTTAAAGGTAAGGCCTATAGGATATTCCAAATCTTGTTTCATTCTTCTTTCAAATCCAAATGTCCCCATAGCTCCAACTTCCACCTGGATCAGATTTGTAATCCAAGGGTCATCTGATCTCCACATAAGGAGATCTCTCCATCTTTCACTTTCCAATTCAGGCCAGGCTTCCATCTTCAAAAATTTATTTCTCCTTGTTACCATCATGTCAGGCCTCAAATTGCAGCTCGCCTTTCGCATCTGCAGGGTTACGGCTCCCCCTTTATTCTCTTCAAAGACAACATTATTCTCCTTCTCAGATTTCCCTGTTTGTTCAGTTAAATAAAATTCCTGTGCCGAGTTCTTATCAAGTTCATTACTGGTACTCACTCTTGTGTTCAAAGTTGTAACATTTGTAGTCAAAACACCCATTTGACCTTGCAACTTTCCCAAGAGAAAAAATGTCCTAGTCAGTTCAGACTGAATTTCCTTTCCGACTGCCATTCTTAAGCGTATCAAGGTCAAAAAAACAGTTTCTCAGCTGGTTCTTAATGCAATGTCCCAAAGCTCCCTCTAGGGGGATTTAAGTTTCTTTTTACTCCTCTCAGCACAGACCCAAAAGTCCCATACGTTAGATTGTAACAGTCCTTCCTTCTTTTTAAACATAAGCTTGTAGCAAATGTAGACAATAGAAACAAAGTCCTCTTATTATATCTTGACAGCTAGCTTGACAGCTGTCAAATTGTTCAATTCCTCATCAACGGGCTCTCACGGACCACTCCCGGGTCCGGGGGTGGCGGCACATCAATTCCCAAATTTAGTTCTTCTCCTGCAGGCTCCCCTGCTTCCAAATAAAATTTCTTATAGTCTCAATCAGTAGAATTAAAGTCTTTTACAGGAAAAAAAAATTCTGCACGACCTTAGTTGGAGGTTCTTTGCTTTAGATTATTTACAGAAAGGGGAGGCGGACTTCCTGTTTGGACCTTCCCCGATCGGTGCCAAATTTAGAAATATTTTAAGAATCCAATTTCCGTACTACTCACGGGTTGTTGTTTGAAATCCAAATGTCCACAGAAAAAAGTCAGCGCTCTCCGGCAACGGCTATGCGGCTTCACTCCGCGAAAATAGCAGTCGATTCGAAACACCGCGCCACTCACCCCGCGTCACTTCGGAAGCCCCGAAAAGGGGTTTCCCTGTGGGTAGGGGGGGCGCTCCTGGTGTCAGCCGAATCCCACGTTCCCAGGCTTCTTCCGCCTGGGATTTTTAAAGGGTCTCCGCCTTCGCCGCGGCGGCAAGACTCGATTTTTGGGGAGCAGGTTCCTCTGAGTCAGAGGAAATCCACTATTGCCGATGGCGCTGACCCGGAAGTCCTATAATTAACATTCTGGAGAAGCTGCAAGTGAACATCAATACCAAAGCAGTTTTAATTTTTATAGATGCGGAAAAAGCTTTTGATAATATTTCTTTGAATTTTATGAAGAAAAATCTTCAGGGAATGGGGGTGGGCCAAGGGTTTGAAAATGGTATAAGTGCAATTTACTCAGAACAAAAGGCTAAGTTAATAGTCAATAATGTGATAACAGAGGAATTTAAGATAGAGAAAGGGACACGACAAGGCTGCCCAATTTCCCCATTGCTTTTTATTTCGGTTCTGGAGGTTTTGCTGAATATGATTAGAAAGGACCGTCTGATTAAAGGTATTCAGGTCGGAGCCAAACAATATAAATTGAAAGCTTTTGCAGATGACCTAGTTTTGACGTTACAGGAGCCAGAATCTAGTACGAAAAGAGTATTAGAATTGATTCAAGAATTTGGTCATGTGGCAGGATTTAAGCTGAACAAGTCAAAAACTAAAGTTCTTGAGAAAAACTTAACACCGATTGAGAAAGAGAGGTTTCAGAAGGAGACAGGTTTAACATTAGTCAAGAAAGTAAAACATTTGGGGGTTAATATGACTGCTAAGAATTTAAATTTATTTAAAGATAACTATGAGAAATGCTGGATAGAAGTGAAAAAAAGATTTGGAAATATGGTCAAATTTTAAGCTTTCCCTGTTGGGTCGAATTGCAGCTATAAAGATGTCAAATTGCAGCTATAAAGATGAATGTATTGCCAAAAATGTTATTTCTGTTTCAATCATTGCAAATTTTGGACAAGATGGACTGTTTCAAGAAGTGGCAGAGAGACATTTCCAGATTTGTCTGGCAGGGCAAGAAGCCTAGAATAAAATTTAAAATATTAACTGACGCAAAGGAAAGAGGTGGATTTGCCCTGCCAGACCTTAAACTTTACTATGAGTCAGCAGCATTCTGCTGGCTGAAAGACTGGCTGCTTCTTGAGAACACAG
Source organism: Podarcis filfolensis (assembly GCF_964270895.1). Taxonomy (NCBI): domain Eukaryota; kingdom Metazoa; phylum Chordata; class Lepidosauria; order Squamata; family Lacertidae; genus Podarcis; species Podarcis filfolensis. The sequence goes on along the minus strand of NC_139615.1, from coordinate 20,174,826 downwards.
ACATTTTGGACCTAGAAGGTTTTAACAACGTTTTTGGAGGGCATGCATATTTGTGGTACGACAAGGTTAAAGCACATAAAGCATTTAAAAACCATATTGTCAGGAAAGCATTGTTCAATGTCTGGATAAGATACAAAGATTTACTGGAAAATAAAACCCCAAGGTGGTTGTCACCAATGGAAGCGAAGGCTCAGAAAAAACTCAATATGGAGGCCAAATGGCCGAAATATTGGGAAATATTGGAACAAGAAGGAGACAAATTGAAATTGCAGAGTTTTGAGAAATTAAAAGATAAAGTGCGAGACTGGCTTCATTATTATCAAATAAGAGAGGCCTATAATTTGGATAAAAAAATTGGCTTCCAGGTGGAAAAATCAAAATTGGAAACAGAACTGTTAGATCCCAAAACTAAGATACTTTCAAGAATGTATAACTTGCTGTTAAAATGGAATACGCAGAATGAAACGGTTAAATCTGCTATGATCAAATGGGCACAAGATATTGGTCACAACATTATGTTTGCTGACTGGGAACAGTTGTGGACCACCGGTATGAAATTTACGGCATGTAATGCCTTAAGAGAGAATATTATGAAAATGATTTACAGGTGGTACATGACACCAGTCAAGCTTGCAAAAATATATCATTTGCCCGATAATAAATGTTGGAAATGTAGAGAAAATGAAGGTACATTCTTTCACCTTTGGTGGACGTGCCCAAAGATTAAGGCTTTCTGGGAGATGATCTATAATGAAATGAAAAAGGTATTTAAATATACCTTCCTGAAGAAACCAGAGGCCTTTCTCCTGGGCATAGTCAGCCAATTGGTGTCAAAGAAGGACAGAACTTTCTTTATGTATGCAACAACAGCAGCAAGAATACTTATTGCAAAGTATTGGAAGACACAAGAGTTACCCACCCTGGAAGAGTGGCAGATGAAGGTGATGGATTATATGGAATTGGCGGAAATGACTGGCAGAATCCGAGACCTGGGAGAAGAGTTGGTGGAAGAAGACTGGAAGAAATTTAAAGACTATCTGCAGAAACACTGTAAAATTAATGAATGTTAAAATGATGTTGGATTGAAAATAAGTGGCATTAGCAACAAAGTTAATAAGAATATGCAAAAATGAATTGATAATGGATGAAAATATAATATGTTAAGATACAGAGTTAAGATAAACGAAAGAGGGTAAGGATTTGCTGATTTGATTATTTAAATGGGAATACAAAAAGGGGAGGTGTGAGGAGGCCAAGGAAACAAGCTAATGAGTTTAAAGTTACAAAAAACGGATTTGTTTTTAATTTTTTTTATCTATTTGTTTTTTGTATTTCGTATTTTTATTCTTCTTTCTTCTTTTTTATGTATGCTCTCGTTTTTGTATCTTTTTCTTTCTATATGATTTTTTTCTATTTTGTAAACCTATGTTTTTGTAAAACCTCAATAAATATCTTTTTTTTAAAAAAAAAGTCTGCTCATTCACAAAGCTCATGAGATTACATCATGCCAGCCTCTCATCCCAATCCATCTCCCAGGATAGAAGGGAATGTGGGGCATGCGTGTTTCTCTTTTGAGGAAGAGTGGGGCTCCAAATGTAACACAAATAGTCATAAAGAAACTGTGCCTGTTTTCAAGAAAACGTGACTAGCTAGGTATTTATCAGTGACTCTTACACTGTGACTCAGCAGAGAACAGGAACTGGTTTTTTGCTGCTTCAAAACCAAAAACTCTAGCCACAAGTTATAAAAATAATCATTATACACCTACAAGAGATGATTACAGCAAATCAACCTCCTCTGCGCTTATCATGTAAAAAAGGGTTATTTGTTAACAGCAGCCATCTCCAGGCCATAGGCTAAAACCATGAAAAAAAATTATTATTATTTAGTGAATTTGTGTACCTCCCTTCATCTGAAGATCACAGAGCTGTTTACAACATAAAAATACAAAATGGTAACACAGAATACAAAAAAACCCCATGCTCCCACAAACACATTTAAACGGGCATACCAGTATATTGCTTAATTAGCCAAAGGCCTGGTTATAGAGAAAAGTTTTAACCTGGTGCTTAAATATATGTAATGAAGGCTGCAGGCAAGCCTCCCTGTGGAGAGCATTCCACAAACTGGAAGCCACCACAGAAAAGGCCCGTTCTCAAGTTGCCACTCCTCAGCGGCAATTTGCCTTACACTGAGAGAAGCTCCCACTGGCAATAACGGAAGCCTCACTTCTGGCGCAAACAGCAGCTTCAAGGGGGCAAATATTGTTGGGACTGCAGTGGGAATGAAAATGCATAAACCAGGGGTCAGCAAACTTTTTCAGCAGGGGGCTGGTCCACTGTCCCTCAGACCTTGTGGGTCGGGGGCGGACTATATTTTGAAAAAAGAAAAGAACGAATTCCTATGCCCCACAAATAACCCAGAGATGCATTTTAAATAAAAGGACACATACTACTCATGTAAAATCACGCTGATTCCCAGACCGTCTGTGGGCCAGATTTAGAAGGTGATTGGGCCGGATCCGGCCCCCTGGCCTTAGTTTGCCTACCCATGGCATAAACTTGCCCACCCTGATTAAAAACTATCCCACTCTACCCCTGGTAGCAGCTGTAAAATACAAATGTAAATTCAAGTGGCACATTTATTGTCACATGGAGACTGGTTCTCAGCCAGCTGCTACAAGTGGTTTAGTTGGTGGTACTATGGTTGCAATTGCTTGAGACATTTAATCCGCTTGCAGAGATGAATACCGTAACCTGGCCTCTGGGGGTAGGAATCTCAACATGCAGTCCGCCATCCAATTTGGAACCATACCAGACCTTGCAAATGAGCTAGAAGTTTTGTTGCTGCACCACTTGTCTTCACAATGTAACAGAATACTTTTGAGAAACACAAATCCAATACTCTGCATGCTTATTCACGAACAACTTCCTCTTGTGGAATTCAGTTGCTGTCAGGCATGCCAACTCTAGGAGGCCGAGGTGTCTTAGGCCCCTTCAATATTTGCATGACGTCTCAGAAGGCTGCACCAGCCTACACGGCATCAGGGGATGTTTGTGTTGTCGTGTGCTGCGTGTGTGATGTCATATGTGTGCAAGGCACACTGGGAGCCTCCCCAATCTTGGGGGCAACCTGGCACCTCTAGTTGCTGTTAATTTGATGTGAAATTTGCCTGATCCACACTTACCAGACTCATATGTAGATTGAAATATAGTTAGCCTTTAAAATTTGTGTTTTACTGCACATTTCAAAAAAGTACCAATATGTATTAAAAATGCTTATAGGATAAACTTTTTCTTTTTCTTTTTAGAAATGTGCACATGGCCACAAAATATGTATTTAAAGACACATTTATATATATTTAAATGTGATTTTGGTGATTAATATTGAATCAGATTTTCAGATTATTGCAGAGTCAGGAGAGAACAAACATAGACTGGGAACAGACTGATCCATCCATCTCTAGGCTTACTGCCAACCAGGGCTGTGTTCACATTCCTGGCTTAAAATGCAGCAAGGTCGTTGGATTTTGCTGTGTTTTGAATCACATATGCATGCTGTTGTACACATGAGTATGGTTGAATTTGTTTCTAAGTCACCTGCTATCTGTCCACATTAGTGGGCAAAGAGGGGCTATAGTTGTCTTCCCATGGCTTACATTTTCAAACCAGATCAAAGGTCGTTTGAACATATCCAAATGCAGCATTTTTCAACAAACGACAATATATGTGTGGGTAGTGGCTAACGTTGTGTGTACACGGCTTCACATACCAGTGATGGGAGTGCACTGGATGCAGAGTAAACTGGAGTGTGTACATGGCCAAAGTGTGCCTGGGGTTGCAGCCTGAATGACAGAACCTCTTGAGATGTGTGCAAAATATGTGAGATATATGGCAGAGATTTATTATTATTTTTAAATAAGACACACGTAGTGAGTAGCTCAGAAATGGACCATGTGGTGAATTTGGATGTTTGGACAGGAGCAAGTTAATGGAGCCAAGACAGGACTACAACCACTTGCTGCCGTAAAAGTAATCCTAGTACAGTTGCCTTCATTTTGCTAGAGAAGTTGGCCAAATGCTCTCAGTGGCTAACCTTCTGAATACTCTCTCCACAACCACCTAAACTAGACGCTGATGGTGAGAGAGAGACACTGAACGAGAATAGAATTTGCATACAAGGGAAGACGTGCTTTGATTCTTCAGAGTTCCTATAAGTCAACTTCCTGGCCCTGCTTTTCTCATGGAACGAACATACTTCTTTCCGTTGTGGCCAGAACACCCATGTTTGTACACCAAGTCTTGGTCTGTGAGCAAATGTTTGGATTTCTGCATTTGCAACATTTGCAACACTCTTTTATGTAAATGCATTTGCAGAACTTTGGGACTTCTCCAGCAAAGGGGCGCTGGACCTCAGTGTCTGGGCTGAACAATGGGGGTGGAGACGCTCCTTCAGGTATACTGGGCCGAGGCCATTTAGGGCTTTAAACGTCAGCACCAACACTTTGAACTGTGCTCAGAAACGTACTGGGAGCCAATGTAGGTCTTTCAAGATCTGTGTTATGTGGTTTCGGTGGCAGCTCCCACTCACCAGTCTGGCTGCCGCATTCTGGATTAGTAGTAGTTTCTGGGTCACCTTCAAAGGTAGCCCCATGTAGAGGATAACTTAATAAAAGGATTAGACAAATTCATGGAGGACAAGGCTATCCATTACCACTAGTCTTTTGCTATTAGACCCTTGATATGAATACTTTTAGCACCCACCCTCAGGGGCAGCCTGTCCTGTTTCGCCACTGAAGCCCACCCACCCCACCTGAGCCTCTCTTACCTTGGTCGCATGATACCACCTCATGGGGTTGTGCCACCCAAAGCAGCCTCCTCACTGTGCCTCGTGGCAGGCTGGCCTTGTGCAGCCCTATCATTGTGATTGTAATTTGTCTTTAACTGATTTTAATACAGTGGTACCTCAGGTTACAGACGCTTCAGGTTACAGACTCCACTAACCCAGAAGTAATACCTCAGGTTAATAACTTTACCTCAGGATGAGAACAGAAATTGCGCAGCAGCAGTGGCATTGGGAGGCCCCATTAGCTAAAGTGGTACTTCAGGTTAAGAACAGTTTCAGGTTAAGGACGGACCTCCAGAACGAATTAGGTTCTTAACCTGAGGTACCACTGTATCGTATTTCAATTGGTTGCGACCTGCTCTGGAACCTTAGGGTGACAGGGCTGGGCGATATCTGGTTTTTAACATTGTGATATATCACCAACTAAACATCTCAATATACTGATATATAATGATTTCTGAAATAAGTATGGAGCTATGTAGAGACATTGGTTGGCTTTATGGTTTTCCCCGCATTGGGATTTTTGCATAGCACATGGGCACACCATGATTCGTAATGTATTGCCAGGTCAAAAAATTATGAAACCGATATCACAACATGGACTTCAAACTGGTTTTGGATGATATATGGCCCAGCTTTAGCACATATCATGATTTGCAATATATTGCCAGGTCAAAAATTATGAAACCAATATAGACTTCAAAGCGGTTTTGTTCAATATATCGATATATCGCCCAGCCCTAGTGTCAAAATAGCAACAATAATAGTAATTACCTCCATTATCAATACCATGCCTCCGAAAAGCAACTGACGGAGGGCTATTGCACACACGTCTTGCTAGTGATCTGATTAGCCACTGTGGGAAAATAAGTTAGGCCTTTGGTCTGATTGAGCAGAACTCTTATTAGTCAGAGTAGACAGCACTGGGTACATGTACCAATGGCTGACCTCGCTGTCAAGCAGCCATCTTGAAGCCACTCCTGTGCCCTGCCTCACTCTTGTTCCTGGAAGACCAAGGAGAAGGAGGTGGCTGCTTGGTTATTGAACAGGAGCAGGAGGCCAATGATAGGGGGGATGTTGTCACCTTATTGTCTCACGCAAAATGGTTGTCAGTTGTCCAGGTGCTATCCCTGGAACCATAACCCCCACATAAGCGGAGAGTCACCTGTATAGTAAACTCCCTGACAACAGTGAAATGTGCAATACTAAGGCAGACCTTTGTCAAACAGAGATGGGCAAGGGTTTGCCAATGAGGGGCAGCGTATTCAATGTAACATGCAGAGCTAGCATTTGGGGATGACTTTCTATTCCCTTATTCCAAATACTGCGGTGTATTTTATGATGAGGCAATTTTTAATAGTGTTCTCTGCTTGGATTTTGCTGCGAGGAGGGTGAGAAACATCAACAGAGACCAGAAATTGAGTACGTTGGTGGCGTTGAAAAAGCCCCAGGCTGAATGAGAGGGTTCCCCAAGATGAGAGGGCATCCTGTGTCACATGGTCAGCTGAAGAAATCCTCTTTTCAAGCGGTTTCTTTCCCCCCCACACACAAGAAAAGAGGAAGCTGAGCAAGCACCCTGGCCGCTCCAATCCCTTGCTACTCCCTCCCCCCGAAACTACAGCAGAGAGAAGCTACCATAGAGGTGAAAGACGCAGTTCCAGAAATCAGATTGTTTCGCCTCTTTGAAAAGAGCACCCTTTGTAATCTTGGACATTACAGGTCCAAATGAAAATGAAAGCCAGTGGACATAAAAAGGCCCCCAAGATGGGCTGTAGGATCAAACATTGCCTTCTTGGACAGACAGGCAGATACCCCACTAATCAGAGATTCTCAAGATGCGTCTGTGTGGTAAGAAATGAGAAATTATTTGTGATATTTCTTTATATTTCTAGCTTTTCCTTGCTTCGGTCCTGAAGATAGTCCAGGGTGAGATTTATTGGGGCACTGTGTAGTGCAGGCAAGGGATGAGACACGAAGGCTGGCTGTGTCAATGGCAGGAAGAGGCTTGCCAGGGCCGGCTCTAGCATTAGCTAGGGTGAGGCAAAGCAGCTCAGGTGGCAGGTTTTATAGTACTACTAACGGAGAAGCCTCCACTTTGAGACCCTTTGCCTTGGAGCCTGAAGGCAAATGGCTATGTAACTTGGATGTGGGTCACAGCCGCACCATGCCTTTAAAGCAGTTTCGTACCACTTCGACTATCATGTATTCTCCAAAGAATCTTGGGGAACTGTAGTTTGTTAAGGATTCTGGACACTATAGCTCTGTGAAGGGTAAATTACAGTTCTCAAGATTCTTGGGGGAAGCCATGACTCTTAAAGCAGCACTAATGTGCTTTAAATGGCTAGTGTGTGGCCGTGTTAAGGAAATTTGAGTTTGGCTCCCCCTTGGGTGTGAAACTGCTCAAGAGGCATTCATGAATATCAATTCTCAAATTTCATGGCAGAGAGGGAAGGGGGCATAAGCAGTCATAACAAAACAAACGGCTTATATTTTACTCTGGAACAGAGGTTCCTAAAGTGGATAGTATTACCTGGGGTGCTAAGAGACAAGGAGACAGCAGGGGGGTGCTGGAGGTGTGAGGGGAGCAGGTGGTGCTGTGGTCTAAACCACTGATCCTTTTGGGTCGAATCTGTGGAACGGGGTGAGCTCCCATTGCTCTGTCCCAGCTCTTGCCAACCTAGCCGTTCAAAAGCATACAAGTGCAAGCAGATAAATAGGTACCATTGTGGCAGGAAGGTAAATGGCGTTTTCATGCGCTCTAGCTCCCATCACAGTGTCCCATTGCACCAAAAGCGGTTTGGTCATGTTGGCCACATGACCCTGAAAGCTGTCTTAGGACAAATGCAGGCTCCCTCAGCCTGAAAGCAAGATAAGCGCCACAACCCCATTGTTGCCTTTGACTGGATTTAGCCATCCAGGGGTCCTTTACCATTACCGTTAACTGACCGTGAAGCTTTGAAAAGCTGGTATCACTGGATCAAGCTCATCAGTTTTGTTGAATTAATTACAGTTTTGTTGAATTAATTACATTAAATAGTTCTAACTGAATTTTTATTAAAAGTGTAATTGTTTGTTACTGTTTTGAAGTTTATTGTGTTATGAAAGCAAAGCACTATTCTGAATAATGCTTTTTATAGGGTAGGGGGCAGTGGGGAGGAGTTTATGGAAGTAAGGAGGGCTCCTCAAAAAAGTTTGGGAACCACTGCTCTGAGGGATGAGGGGAGGGCCATTTGTAGGATAGCCATGTGTGTCCTACTTCGCAGTCCTCTATTTTGAAGGGCTGTCATACAGTCCTCTGTTTGAAGGTATTCCATATTTGAGGAGTGTCCAGCCTAAGTCCAGTTCTGTAACTATACATATAAATTACCATATGCAAATGTTAAGCAAATTGGTGTCACCTTTCACCCCTTTATTTTTGGCAATGCATTACTGGCCACCCCAGGCATTTGGATTTCCTACTTTAAGTACCAACATGCCCTGGACCACTTCTAGACACCTTTGTTGATGGATTCAATACACTGTAGTCCAGGCTTGGGAATCCTGTGGCCCCTCAGACCTTGCTGGACTACAACTCCATCATCTCTGACCGTTGGCCAAAGGTTCCCCACCTGTACTCTAAAGGAGCCTGAGACGCTGTTCTATTTTGTCTTGAAATCAAATCTCTGAGGTTGTTTAGGTCTGAGGGATCAATGGCTCGCCATTCCATGCTTTCCCTTACTGGTAAACATAACCTCCAAATCTACTGAAAAAACCTCAAAGTGGCCAGCGAAATTCCCCTCACATGGGTTTCCCCTCTCCACATGGTGAGGTCACGCTGTGTGACAGGCCTGCAAACCAAATTTGGGAGCGTGTGTGTCTGCTAAGGTCCTGTGACAGGAATCGTAGGAGCCAAAATGGTGTTGTTTTAATCAGTGGTACTGTTGGGTAATTTTTGACTCTGGGTTGAATGGTTGAGTGGGGCAGGACTCTTTCGATGGTACTGCTGTGTATTCAAAACATGGTAAGCTGCACTGCATTTGTAGACTTTCCTGCTCATTTTGCCAAAGTGGCTCTAGATATTGTGGGATATGAAACACAAGAGCAGTCAAGTACAACATTCCTAGAGTGTACATGTTTAGACATGGGGAGGGATGTTTGTCCAGCCAGCAGGTAAACTTCCTGTTTCCCTCTGGGCTGGGACAGACTTCCTCCACATATGACTAGAGGTGGGTGTGGCCTCACCTGTGCAGGTAATGACAAAACCACAGGACAGGGCAGCCATCTCTCTCTCTTTCACCACATGCATCAAAGGAACAACATCTCCTGAGTGCAAGATGTCCTCTTGGCTCACAGCCAAGAGAGGACAAAGGGACTATCTTCTTAAGAGATAGACTCCAAATGTATATTACTTCACTAAGCTTAAGTCTGCCTTCTGGGATCTGATTGTGAACAGAATGTAAGTAAACTCTTTTTATACTTTTGTAAAGGACTGTGTCGTGTCTTCTATTTTAAGAGGGAATAAGGGGAAATTACCAGAGTAGTTATTATAGAGGCTTTAGCGAGCCTGAGCAAACGCTGCCGTTGCAAACTTAAGATAAAGGGGAATGTTTTACTCTGCAGAAATTGGGAACTTGTTAGCACAAGTTGGATAAGGATATAATCAGACAATATATCCTCTCCTGCATCCATGAACATTCGCACAGATATCTGCCTCAAAGTTGTACCCTGATGGTACCACCACCCATTGCTCCCTATGGACAAACTGAGGCTTATCCCACCACAACCCTAGCTCTGAATTCTTGTCCCAAGATCCACAGGTATCCAGCTCAACAAATTTGCTGCCTTTCCCATGTAATGGCACCACCTTTCCCTTCTCCCCACAACTGTCTAGGTGCAACACTCCTTCTCCAAGCGGTCCTCAATGTTGACCTTTTCATTGCTGCCACCACGGCTGGGCTTCAGGGAGAGAATGGCTCCAGTCTCATCCCACAGTGGCGGCTGACTCTGCAGAAAGAATTTGGCATTAGCTTAAGACACTCCCGGCAACTTCTCTGCAAAATACAGAATATTTCACGTCGCTACGTAAGTCTACTCGTCTTTCTAACTCCTCTGCGCACACAGTGTGATGGGCCTTGGGATAGGAACTGGCTGGTTTCTGGAAGGGAAAGCTAACAGCTTCTTAGTTCATTAGTTGTTTCCCCTTTCGCTGTTTATCCAATTAATCATGCAATGGTTGATGGGGATATCTGAAGGTTCTGACACATGAATAGTAGTGGAAAACTGAAAACCTGGAAAATTCTGTGTCCTTAGTTATTGCTGATGGGATCAAACAATAATCAATCTGTTATCTATGAAGGTGCAGTATAAAATTAGTAACTTTATGAGCAATAGTTAAATTTATTTTTGGTAGTTCCTGCTAACATTATAATGGAGTAATTTTTTACAACTCTCAGCAAATTTGGAGGAAAAGTGGAAATAACATAATAAATAAATTTGAATAACTTGCTTCTGTCTCTTCCCCCATCTCAAGTAAGGTATATTTCTTAAGGCACATTCGCAGCAGCTGGTTGAAAAGTTGGCAACCCCACCTAGAGTCTTGGTGTTTTCTTTCTTTCTTTCCAGCTCTCTGAACGTCTGTCTGGAGTGCAGCCCACTTCTGTACGAAGCTCAGGGCAGCTTCCCTCAGTCAGCCTTGATCTCCGCACGTGGCTTTCTCTTCCAGTAAGAATAATTATTTATTTGAAAAATTCCTATCCCGCTTTTCATGCCCTCAGAGTATGGCTTAAAATGATGATAGAAAGCAAGTAACAACATAAATTGTGTTTAACAACATTGTCAGTCTCTACAAGAGGTAGTAAAAGCCCTTGTGAACTACTCAATGCCACCAAAAGCCTGATAAAGCAAACAAAATGTTTTGCTACCTGGTGCCTAAAAGATATGAAATGTTGGTGAGCTGATAAGGAGAGGGAATTCCGTCACTGAGGTGTCACCAGTGAAAAGGCCCTCTCCCTCCAGGACCCACTGACCTTGCCTCTGAAGGTGAGGTCACCTGGAGGCAGATTCGCGGTCGTGGCTTCCCCCACAGAATCTTGGAAAGTAAGGTTACAGGGAACCAGGCAGAGGGCCTTCTCGGTAGTGGCACCCACCCTGTGGAACACCTTCCCATCAGAGGGCAAACAAATAAACAACTATATGGCTTTCTGAAGACAATCTGAAGGCAGCGCTGTATCAAGAAGTTTTTATTGCTTGATGTTTAGTTGTGTTTTTATATTATGATGGATGCCACCCAGAGTGGCTGGACAACTCAGTCAGATGGGCAGGGTATAAATAATGTTGTTGTTGTTGTTGTTGTTGATCAACTTGAGTGGGGGCAATATAGATTGGGGAACTGGTGTTAGGAAGAAGGTTAAACACCCTTACCCTAAGTTATCTCCTTGACCAGATTAATTAGACGCCTCTTTCTGTAGGCTGCAATTTGTTATTTGTTTTGAAGTAGGCTATCCATTATCAATTTCCCAGATTAACATGTAGTTTGGGCCTTAATCAATGATTAGTATTTTGGATGGGAAGTTTTGGCAGAGCTTTGGGTCACTCCATAGCTGCCTGCTTTCGCCAGGGTTCCTTTCCACATCTCAAAGGCAGGGAGGGAAGAGGCAGGGCACCTGGGTGCTCTTGACTGGTTTGATTCCTAATCCTGCCATTTTCCCAGGATGCCAAGCACCTGACCTACATGTCCAAGATGCTGCCATTTTATCAGGGTTTGGCACAACAGCTGAGGGACCACGAGGCCACCAAAGAAGACTCTAAATTCCTATCTAACTTTGAAGACATCAGTCTTTCCCTCCGAGACCTGGACCATCACGTGAGTTATCAGGTAGGTCTTCCTGCCCTTTGGGACACAGCTCGGTGGGGCAAAGGCGTCCTTTATCTTTTGTGCTGTTTTAACACCTTTCCTTGATTCTCCCTGTAGATTTTGCTTTGGGGCCTGCCGATTGAAAACGAGCCTGAGCCAACACTCAAGCCCCTTCGAATTCTTCAGCACCGGAGTTGGTGGAGGAATCGCCAGGAAGTGTATGTCATCTTGCGCTCCCTCAACAGTTTCCTGTGCCGGGTCACAAGGGAATTCTCGCTGCTGAGGACTCGGGCAGCTAAAGACACTTCCTTTTCCAAGGCTTCCAAATCTCCACCACACCCAGCCTAGATCCCCAATCCGCTGTCAGAGAATGCTGGCATCCTGGCATCCAGACCACAACACCTCCCCTACTGTAATTTATGGATTTACCAATTATCTTAAAATATTTAATTTATAAGTATTTATTTTTTTCTAAATGTTTATATTTTGTATTTTTAACTTATTTTTTTCAATAAAACCAACACTGCTGTGACCATTTATGGAAACTGTTGTTTCAGTTCAGCAAAGGCGCTTTTCTTGGGAAAGAGATAAGAAAGAGTGAAAGAGAAAGCAAAGCTAGGAATGTTTGACAGGCAATTCTAAACCTGCCTTAGGTAGCCGGCTTTCTGCTGATCTGGGCAGTATATGCACCACACTTTTAAATCACATGGTGGCTTCTCTGCAAAGAATACTGTGCCTCCTCGCCACAGCCGCTCCGGGTGCATGTGGCTGCAGCAGGGGGTGGGGGCAGAGGGTGGGGGGCGTATGCAGCAGTGGAGGAGCAGGAGGAAGTGGCGAGCTCCCAACAGTGCAAGGCAGTGGCGTAGCGTGGGTTGTCAGCACCCGGGGCAAGGCAAGTAATTTGCGCCCCCTAACCTGTGGATTTGCGCCCCCTAACCCTAACCCCCAGATGTTGCGCCCGGTGCGGCCGGCCCCCCCTGCACCCCCCACGCTACGCCACTGGTGCAAGGAACAGGAGTGGGTGGCAGGGAAAGATTCTCGTCTGAAAGTCCGAAGAGGCACTGACAAACAATATAACTCAGTTGGTAGAGCATGGTGCTGATGATGCCAAGGTTGCAGGTTCGATCCCCAGCTGCATAGGAGGTAGGACTAGATCAGGGGTAAAAGGTAAAGGGACCCCTGACCATTAGGTCCAGTCACGGACGACTCTGGGGTTGTGGCGCTCATCTCGCTTTAGTGGCTGAGGGAGCCGGCGTTTGTCCGCAGACAGCTTCCGGGTCATGTGGCCAGTGTGACAAAGCCGCTTCTGGCAAACCAGAGCAGCGTACGGAAACACCGTTTACCTTCCTGCCGGAGCGGTACCTATTTATCTACTTGCCCTTTGACATGCTTTCAAACTGCTTGGTTAGCAGAAAGATCAGGGGTAGTCAACCTTTTTATACCTACTGCCCACTAATACATCTTTCTTGATGGTAAAATTTCCTTACTCCCCACCAGTGCTCGATGGAAGGAGGATTCAGCTTGTGCCATAGAACTCCCTACCATTCACCTAGAATCCTGAAACTCCCACTAGTGGGTGGTAGGGACCAGGTTGACAACCCCTGGACTAGATGATCCTCCTGGTCCCTTCCAACTCTACTGTATGATTCTATGAACATAGACATCTAGATGGACCAAATGCTCTGCCTCATGATTAACATTAGGCACTGTTATAAGAATTCTAAGGTCTCAAATATAGAACAAATGTTCATAAATGTAAAAGCAAACACATACGTGAGTGTATAAACCACATGTCTGAAACAGTACAGGAGAGCAATCCTGAAGCCATTTTGACTCTCTCCAAATTGACCTCAAATATTTCTCTGCAGGGAAGAAGGAAATGGGAAAAGCTTTCCAAATGTCTTTGGACTGTAGGGGCTTACACCTCCCTGCAAATACAGTCTGGCAAGTATCTGTTAAGCTGAGTAAACCATCAATATGTGTAAGAGATTCAAGAACTAAAGTACCATACTCTGGGCAATCACCCCCCCCATTTTCTTAATTTTGAGTCCTCCAAAATAGGGGGTGTCGTATACTTGTGGGCGTGTTATAGACGGAAAAATATGGTATTTACCATCTCAAAGGAATGGCCAGGCTACCCAGAAAATGCAGCCAAGTAAGGCATTATCAAGGATCCTGGCAGACAGGAGAGAAGCAACACTCTCAGAATTCTGCTGGAGTCTGCCTCCTTCTGTGATGTATGTATGATGTTTTGGGGGGTGGTCTTGGATTACAGGGTGGGCAATTTCAAAAGTCTTTATAGGGGCTTGTGCACCATTGTTCTGGGTCTCTCCTACCTCTTGTAAGGAGGGGAGGGAACTCTGTTGCAACAGAAAAATAAAGATCTGCCTTGCTTTCTATGGATCTTGCCTCCATCCATTCATCTCTGATCGTGGATTTACGGGACTCAGTCCCCTGGGGAGTTGGGCAGCAAAAGCCAACCCCCCTATTCCCCCCCCATAACAGCACCCTTGCTATAGATGTTTGCCAAAACTTTCTTCATTTTAACAAGTCTATCCTGATTTTGTAATTAAATATTTGTTTTAAATTTTGCTGATCTTCTCTGCATATTGTTGATACAGTGGTACCTCAGGTTACAGACGCTTCAGGTTACAGACGCTTCAGGTTACAGACTCCGCTAACCCAGAAATAGTGCTTCAGGTTAAGAACTTTGCTTCAGGATGAGAACAAAAATTGTGCTCCGGCGGCACGGCAGCAGCAGGAGGCCCCATTAGCTAAAGTAGTGCTTCAGGTTAAGAACAGTTTCAGGTTAAGTACGGACCTCCGGAACGAATTAAGTACTTAACCTGAGGTACCACTGTAATTATTTTCTATCATTTTTATACCACTTGATGCAACTTGGCAGGGAGGTAATTCTGCAGTTTATGTATGGGCTGTGGAATTAAGTGTTGCACGTGCATACTCTCTCTCTCTCTCTCTCTCTCTCTGTGTGTGTGTGTGTGTGTGTGTGTTTATATAGATATAAATAAAAAATACATAACATGCATGTCATAACTGAAGGAGACATTCACTCAGATTTCTTTTTTAAAAACCTATTACCGGTACTGTGATGGAGACTGATCTGGTAAGAGAGATGCCAGCTAGCTGGAGGTACAGGGTCCCTGTATCTTCCACATCTGCTGACAGGCAAAGAGCCAAAAATGATGCAGTTCCCCTCCCCCGCAAGAGAACGCAGCTCTTCCATCCACTTTATGCATTTGATGTAGCAGACTTGCTGACAAAATGGGCTGAAATAATTTGATTGTTGCTCTCTCAGAGAAGGCCTGAACCTTGTGCAATTCTGGAAAGACACAATCAAATGTCCAAACATTGTTTTTAAAGCTTAAACGTAGCAGCAGCCTGCAGGAGAGGGGAAGATTGGGTCAGAGCAGTGAGACAGAAGCAGGCAGTGTTCGACTAAACAGATGGGCAACAGAAGTGGGTTCTGTGATGAGTTCTAAGAGGCTTATAGTGCAGAGCTGGAAAGACAAATCCCACCATCTATCACCCAGTGGTTAGAAGATCTCACTGCTCTTTCCACGTTCGAGCATATGGTTTGTAATCATCAATTTAATCCAGGCACCTATTGGGAAATTTGGACTCCCTATATAAATGCATATGCTTAAAACTGGATTGAGGAAATATTGTGTCAAGGTCGTGTGGCAATTGATTGCTTTTTCCAATCATATATTATTAGTATTTTTTCCCCTGTTACAATTGCAAATTAAAACCTCAAGGGGTGGGGGGAATTGGGAATGTTTAATCCTCTTCTCTGCACCATTTCCCCAGTAAAAAACCCCTCTCTTTTAAAAAGGTGTGGGCCACATAATCCCTTTCATCCTCTGCCTAAAAAATGTCAACAGAGAGAGTGAAACCACCTGATCAACAGCCAAAGCAAATGGGCATTTATTGATTCAATAACCATGCTCATGCAAAGCAAACTAAGTACCTCAAGGTATTTGCCTATCCTGTGAGAAGGCTTTGGATCAAAAACTCTGCTCCTGGAATTGGCCGCCGCTTCTGTAGATAGATATTCCAACAACAAATCCACAGAAATCTAGATAATGCAGATTACCAGTGCTAACACCATAGAGCTCTTGAAGGCCACTTTCTAAATTAATGAGTGGTAACTTTGAGAAGGAAACCAGAAAAAAAACACTCCCCACCCACCCGCTTCCTTATTGTGAAACATTTTTTTTTCCTGGTTACATGAACATAAATGTTTCGTGCTATCCCACATGCTATTTGTCACTTTCCGCATTCAGCTTCATGGGAAGTACCGTATTTTTCCATGTATAAGTCTAGATTTTTTTTTTTAAAAAAAGGTTTAAAATTGGGGCTCGTCTTATACACGGGTAGTGCTGAGAGGTGTTTTCTTAATTTGGAGTCCCCCAAAATAGGGGGCGTCTTATACGCAGAAAAATACGGTATTCTTGGGCTGTAAATGGCCCCCTCCCAAGGCTGCTAATCGCCTTTCTGGAGGCGGGGGGACAGGCACAATATTTCTACTCATCACTGCTCAAGGCAAGACTGCAAGAAGCTTGGATAGGGAGCAATTTTGACTGTGAAAATGCCAGATTATTGGCTCTCCCCCCCCCCCGGTTTACCCCCAAAACTGCTACTTCAAGCCAATTCAGTGACACTCACCACAGCTTTATGGAAGATTGTGTCAGGAAATCCACTCACATATCTTCCCTATTCAGGTAGGTAGCCGTGTTGGTCTGACGCAGTAGAAAAAAATAAAAAAATTGGCCAGTAACAAACTTAGTTGGTCTCTAAGGTGCTACTGGACATTTTTTAAATTTATATCTTCCCTAGTGTGTTGTAGTGGTTAAAATGTCAGACTAGCATGTGGACAACCGAGGTTTGAATCCCCCCCCCCCCCACAGTCATGAAGCCCACTAGCTGACCTTAGGCCAGTCATTGCCCCACAGCCTAACCTACCTCACAGGGTGGTTTTGGGGATTAAATGAGGAAGGGGAGAACCATGTATCTGGAGAAAAATGGTGGCATATAAATGTGATAGATAAATAAATAAAATCAGGTATACTCTGGTTCAAACAATGTTTCTCACCTGAAATTTGTCTCTGTAGGCTCCATGATCATTGGTTCTGATGGTAAGAGTACAAGCTTAACAAGCAGAGTAATAACAAACAATAAACCTCAGAGCAGCTCTGAAAGAACCTCTCTTGTGTTTTATTATTATTATTATTATTATTATTATTATTATTATTATTAATGGGATCTAGGTATCTGTGTGCAAAGGGCTTATAGCAGTCTGAACCAGAGACTGGCTGGTTTGCCTGTAATGGCAAGCCACAAACCATTAATTGTCCAACAGTCAAACAAACCATAGCTTGTTTCTCCAGTTTAGTTTTTCATCTTCTTTTGTTTGGTGCTTAATGAGCATCAGGGGTGGGATAGCCAAAACAAACATGGGCTGTGTACATTGCTGTTCCCTCGGCATCCACTACACTCCCACTGCTATTTTGGGAAGCAGTCTACACACAATGTTAGCCACAATCCATATCTTTCCTGTGTCTACCCTGTTGTTTTTAATGAAATATTGCATTTTGATACATTCCCCCCGCAACCAGCTTTAATCCAAATTGGGGGGAAAGAAGAACCTAGCTGGATTTTAAGATGGTAAAGAGTATGCAGCCATGGTTAAGAAAGGGTGCTAGGTTTGCACATAACACCAAGCCATAGTTAAAACAATCCAACATACATAAGTCATCAACAAACAATGGCTTAAAATTGTGGTTTGCTGGCAGAGATCTGATGTGGGAGCATCTGCCTATCTTTTGGTGAGATTAAACTGTGTGTTTTCATTTTGTATTTTTATATTGTGGACCGCCCTGCGAACTTTGATTTAAAATTTGTGTGTGTGTGTAAATCAACATAATTATTACAAAGCATCAATAAGTCACTCTAGTAACCTCTTTCCAAAGGAAATCAAACCCCCAGAACTTCTCACTGCTCAGAGAACTGGAGTGAGTGTAACTGTTTGTTACAGAGGATTCTGGGTATTTTCTAGGGAGCATGCACCGTTCCTGACTGGTACTGGCCTGGCTAATGTATCTCACTGTTGCCTTAGGTGAACAATGTACATTACCAAACTCTCCAGTAGCTGCATGTTGCAATGGAAGACTGGCAGCAGCAGGCAAGTCGTTTTAGCTCGCCTGCCTATAAGCTCCCTGTGAAACAGTATGACAACCACTGACATGGATTTATTGATTCATTTGAAAGATTTCTTGTCTACCTCTCAACGGAAGCTTTTGAAACACGGCAAAAAAACAGTGCAATTAAACAATTTTTAATACCAACATTTTGACATTTTAAACCAGCCAGAAACTGCACATCTGACGGTGAAAACAGCAACTAAAAACAAAAGTAGAAATAACAATTAAACGTGAATAAATGAACTACATTAACTAAATTTAGTTAAATGAACTAAAGCTATCGTTAAAAAGCCAGAAAGAAAAACATCCTCTTCGCTTAGTTACAAAAAAATATTTTAAAAGTCAGGAGGACACAACCACTGAAAAGGCTCTCTCACATTTGAAAGTTGTGGCACCCTTGATAGAGCTTCTGATGTAGGTATTGTTACCGGGGTAGCCAGTGATGTCCACTGCAAGCTACTGGATTACAAATGCGATCTGACCCAGCCAACATAGCAAGTGGTCAAGGGGGACAGGATATGTTATCCATTGACATCTGGAGGGCACCACGTTGGCTATCCCTGTCTGAATGGATTGAGCAGGAAGGCATTTTTAGGGAGGAAAGAGCTATATGAAGTATTACGTGGAGTGTTAATTCCACTTCCAGATGATTGTGGAAAAGCAGTGCCTCAGCAGCGCTAATGCAGAAGGAGCCATTGATATGAATGGCAACCAGTATCATTAGCCCCATTTTCTAGTCTTGCTCCCCCAACACACACACCCTATACCTTACCAATCACAGGGGTGCGTTCAGACATGAGAATTTTGTGGTGGTTTTCCTGATTATAACACTAGCGCTCCTGCCCTGTTTTCTAACGTCGCTTTCACACTGCTGTACCTGTTGTAGCTTTCTGATCAATACGCTGGCATGCTGCACTAATTCTTTTTCACACCAGCGGGTGCGGTGTGATACAACAACAAATGTCATTGGACATTGGCTGCTTCCCCACCCTTTCCGCACCTGCGCACTTCCGTCCCCCCATGATTCACGCATGAAAATGGCACAAGAGAATTGTATGCAGGTAGAGTACCCCAAATTTCATCGCTCATCTCCCACAATTTACTGCATTAACAGGGTTGCAAATGGATATCCCCTGCCCCAAAAGCAATTAACATGGAAATGAGTGCTAAACTGCCCCTAGATTTCCAGAGGCGGCTTTTACGTCCCGTGAAAGCTCAAAAATAATGCAGAAATCAGCCCTTGGGTCACTGGGGCTTGCGCAGGCGGGTCTGAAGTTCAGCCATCATGTTGGGGTGCATAGGCCCAAACCTGGGGAGACAAAGAGAATGAATGAGCAGAGTGAGGCAGAACTCCAAGGTTAACTCCTAGGGTGGTGGTGATAGGATATTCATATTTACCCAGAAAGCCTTGGGTTCTGCCTGCGCGGTGTTTGTGGTTGAGCTGGAACCTCCTCAGCTACGCTTATTGTCTCCACTGGAACCTCCTCAGCTACGCTTATTGTCTCCACTGGCTGTCTCTTTGTGCTGGGCGCCCGCCGGATAGAGCTCTTGCGGCGAAGCAGCACCCGCTCCATTTGGTGACTTGTGTCCAGGGCCGCGACCTGCACAGGAGAAGTGGATTGGTTAACTCCAGAGTCCTGACTCCCATCATGCTCCATTTTTATTTTAGTTTTGCTTACCTTAACTGGGAACGTCCCAGCGATGGAGGAAGTGCACACCATGGGTTCTTGCTGCCGGCTGCTGTCGGTCTCTTCCGTTTGCTTTGTCTGGACTCCAGCTGCTTCCAGCACCTCTTTGTCAAGAAGACCACTAGCTTCTGCCGGCCTCTCTGATTCACCCTCCTGGTCACTCTCCTCCAGCCATTCTTCTCCTGTAAGTTCCACTTCTTCTGCTGCCTCCTTTCTCACAGGTTCCTCTACCTCCCTCTGCTGGGCCCCTTCTGTCTCTTCTGCACCTGCCACTTCTTCCCACTGACCACCCCTGTTCTCTGCTTTTCCCTTTGGCTCCCCATCCTGCTCTTCCAAAGTCACAGCAGTTTCCCTTGGCTCCCACTGGTGGCATCTCCCGGCCTCTTCTTCCTTGTCTAGCTCCTCCTCCTGCCCTCCCTCAGTTTCTGCAGTGCCCAGCATTGTTTGCTGAATTTCTTCTTCTTCGGCTATATCTAACTCCTCCTGCAGGTTCTCTTCCACCTCTGGTTCTTCTTCCTGTTCCTGCTTGACCTCCAGCTGTTGACCATTTGCCATCTTTACCTCTTCTTCCTCCTTCTCCAGCCCCCTGGGGTGAAATCCCACAGCCCATGTCTCTCCTTCCTGCCCTTCTGCCTCTGGATCTTCTTTGTGTTCCTGCTCGATTTCCAGTTGCTTATCTTCTGCCATCTTGGTTGCCTCCTCCAGCCCTCGCTGTTGTACCTCCACAAACTGTGACCAATCTGGTACCCTTTCCTGAATCCCCGCATACCATAAAGTTTCTCCCAGTTCCTTTTCCTGACCACAATCAGTCTCTCTGGTGCCTTCTACTTCCTCCTTTGGCTCCCACAGATGGCTTCTGCCAGCTTCAGCTTCTCCTCTGAGCATCTCCTCCTGGTCTCCTTCAGTCTCTGCCCTGCCTGGCATTGTTTGTGGAATTCCTTCCTTTGCAACCACCATATTTGTTTCCTCCAGCAGGTCATTTTCCATCTCTGCTTCGTTTTCCTGTTGTCTCTCAGCCTCTAGCTGTTGTCCCTCCACCATCTTGACCTCCTCCTCCACCCCCCCACTGAGCTGAAACCCCACAGCCCTCACCATCCCTCTCTGCTTTTCTCCCACAGATAGTGCCCAATCTGGTACAGTTTGCTGGATCCCGTCATACCACACAGTTCCCACTTGTTTTTCCTCCCTCTCCTCTGAAGTCTCTTCTCCCTGCCCTTGTTCCTCTGGCTGTTTGCCTTCGGGCTTCTCTGCTTCCACATGCTGATGCTGTTCTGTATCTGCCTCTTCCTCTAGCGCCCCCTGCTGCTGAACTCCTCCTATCAAGCTGGTTCCTTCTAGCTCCCGCTGATGGAGTCCCTCAGTAGCAGTTGGCCCCTCCACATCTTTCTGTCTGATGCTGCTGATCGCAGCTGCTGTGGGGCTTGACTTTGGAGCATCAGCTGGGAATTGAGAGGACTCTGTGGGGGAGAAATTAGGAAGGTCACATTTACAGTATTTATGTATTTGGATTATGTATTTGAATTATATAGCTCCCTTTGCATAAGCCACAGGGCAGCTTACAACAAAGCAAACAGATAAAAATGCATACAACTGATGAACCAGGATCTTTCAAAAACACGTAGCAGTTATCACTGAATCACAAATGCTAATAGCATTCAGGTCTCTCCTCCTCTGAACACCCACCAAAAAAGAGGAATCTTAATGGCCTCAGTTATGATGGAGTTACAAATACTAGGAGTTACTGCTGAAGGGACTCTTTCCTGGGTCCTACACTATGAATCTCATACTGTGGTCACACAGATCTTGGTCTCTTCAGCTCTGCAGTTGAGCACCCCAGAACCTAAAGATATTGATTTCTCCCCACAAATATACACATTCCTATATTATTGTTCTACCCTGAAATTAAGGATGTTTTCTTATTGTAAAATATTTTTATTATCGTACTTTCTTGTAAACTGCAACAAGGCTAACAAATTATCATCATCATCGTGCAAGATCTTAGAATAAAACATCATCCCCAGTAACAAAGCACCAAAAAATCTGAAGTTATACAGGACCATTAAACGTTCAGGGTCACTATCAATAAAAACAATAGCAGAGAAACATCAGTGCATGCACGGTGCCCAATATAAATATATTGATTTCTCTTTCCAGGATGAGCCATGGGTCAGTAGTCCCAGTTCTGGAACCTTATTCAAATGGCATAAATTAGCCCAGGAATGTGTCAATGGGAAAGATGGAGGTTTCTCTGCTCATATGCAGACGGTTTTATCCTCAAGACTGAGCAACCACAATCGCTTCCCACACATTTATGTTTAGGATGGAGACTCCAAGCTAAATCAAACCAGGTAGCAACCCATGCCTCCTAGAAACACCCATCGGGCCCTCCACAGTGTGACTTTGGCATATTCTAGAATTTTCCATCACCTGAGAGCTTTTCCTCAGCCTTTTTCTGTCCCTCAGATCTGTTGGGGAACTTGGAAGGTTTGTGAACAGACTCTGTCGCCTGAGCATCGTGATCTGCTGCTTCTGATGCTGCCTGGATTTCCTGGTTGGCTGGGGTTATCTGAAAAAGGAAGGACCATGGTGAAGGAGAGGCGGAGCTTAAATGACTCTTTCCCCGCCTCCTCTTTTCCAGCACCTACCTCTGCAGTGAGCGAACCTTCAAAGACCTCCAGATGTCTCCTTGGAGGAATGTCCCTGCAGGGAAGAGGGGGAAAGGGTGAATCCAGCTGCTGTGGAGACCCTTCCACTCAAGAGGTAGAAAGCTCCAAGCATAAATAGCTCCCCCACTCCCACCTCAACCAGTGGCTTCATTACCCAGAGTGTGCTGTCTCCACTTCCCCGTCATGGCTGCTACCACGGCTGCTCCTATCCCTTCTATGTCCTGACTCTTCTGCTCCTGGGTAAGTTTCATCTCCAAGCAGGTAAGTGGTGAAGGACGAAACATAATCCTGAAGATGGGGTGGAGCAAGGGAGACACTGAATGCAGACGGTCTGTTGAGCAAGCCAGCAGATGCACCCACCTCCCTCTACGTAAGTCATGGGCCCTGGAGCCCACCCCAGCTTGGCTGGAGATAAAAGGGGGTTTTCTTTACCAGAGCCCGTTGCAGGGTCCCCAGCAGCCGTTGAAGGTGCTCCATCGGACATCTGGGTCAGGTGGAGAGGAGGTACAGCAGCTTCTCCTTTCTCCCCAGGGAGGGAAGTAACGCCGCCGTCAAAGCTTCTGACCACATCCTCCTCCTCCCCTTTGCAACTCATTGCCACAGTCCGTTCTGGCTTTGCACAACTGTTAAAAGCAGCACACCACAAACTTGATGGAAACAAGAAGCGTTGAGAGACAGTCAGTGTCAAATGCCGACTAAATCAGCCTCCAACTCAGGGGAGAACCATAGTTGGAAAATTCAGTCCATCTTGTTCATTAACGCTCCCTTTTTTACTTTCATCCACATATCAACCCTTCTAAAACAAGAGAGAAATATCCTCTCTCTCTCTTGACAATTTAGTGGCAACTTGACCTGAACCCTGTGCAATGAACTTTGACCAAAACACACCCAGGTTCTTTCCCAACTTGTGGAACAACCCACAGCAAATTTCAGGGTGGGGTTCTGATTAGTTACAAAATAGAGCAGAGCTTAGCGGACTATTAACACGATTACAAGGCTGCTATTTATTCTTTCATCTGTTTATTAGACCATTACGATCATGCCTTCCCATCCCAGAAAAAAGACCCTTAAAAAGACCAGAAAAAAGCCATTGTTAAAATCATAAAAATTCAGGAGGTTTGAAGGGAGAGAGAGGAGAGAGAGAGAAACCAACCAACCAACCAACCGAAGGAGCATTAACAAATCAGTTCCCAAATGATGACAGAATGATCCAAGGCCATAGCAGCCGAATTCAGTAGGCCTGCACACACACCGTACATTTAAGGTTGTAGCTTTATCCTCACAGAGCTACAGTCCTCAGCAAACTACAGTTCCCAGGAGATGTGTGTGTGCGTGTGCGTGTGTGTGCTTTAAACGTATGGTGTGTATGCAGCCCCAGATGAGGCATCTACATTTCTAGGTAGGGCTTGAAAGAAATGAATGGGAAATCAGGCAGCTTCCAGTCTGTTGCTGTTTTGCAGGTGGGATTTAATCCCATACCGGCAAATTCATGATTAAAGTTGATCTAGCACTCTTTCTCAAGAAGCTCATCCGCTCCGCCAATCAAAAAGGAAGGTGATGGGGAAATGCACTCAAAAGTGTGGGATTAAAACTTGCCTGATGCAACACTGTATAATCTCCCTCCAAAGGAATCGGAGCGAATGCTCAGTCTTTGTGCAAACAGATCGGGATGAATGCTCCATAAATAGCTCACCTGGAAGTGACCTTCGGTTATTTCCTCAGAAATATGGCTCCAACATAGGATTAGACAAATAAGTGGAAAAGAAGAGACTGAGAGGAAATATGATAGCCATCTTCAAATATCTTAAGGGATGTCACATGGAAGACAGAGCAAGCTTCTTTTCTCCTGCTCTGGAGGGTAGGACTCGAACCAATGACTTCAAGTTTCAAGAAAGGAGATTCTGACTAAACAGGCAGAAAAACTCTGACAGTAAGAGCTGTCTCCCCTACGGCGGTGGTATACTCTCCTTCCTTGGAGGTTTTTAAGCAGAGGTTGGATGGCCATCTGTCATGGATGCTTTAGCTGAGATTCCTGCATTGCAGGGGGTTGGACTAGATGACCCTTGGGTCCCTTCCAGTTCTATGATTCCATGTTTCAAAATGCAGGATAAGGCTATCAAAGACTACTAGCCACAATGGCTATGCTCTGCCTCCACAGCTGGACATTGTGTGAAGCTTGGGCTACATACACACAGCACACTTTTAATGCACACGACTTTCTCCAAAGAATCCAGGGAATTGTAGTTTGCTAAGGGTGCTGGGAATTGTAGCTTGGTGAGGGGTAAACTACAGTTCCAAGAATTATTGGGGGAGTCATGTGCTTTAAATGTACGGTGGGTGTGCAGCCTAGAATGCCTGAAGAGTACTAATAGTTACAGCTCCAAATCGCTCACATATATCTTCTGCAGGGTTGTGTTTCCTGAGAGGAACCAGTTAAGAATAACATCTATTTCCTCTGGCCTGAGTGCGGAGAGAGAGGTCACAGATCAAGGAAGCTCTGTAAACGGCGTCCTTAAAATCAAACTCATTGTTGGTTTGTACAATATAAAGATCCTTCGAGAGAAGACTTCTTCAATCCAGAATCTTTAAACAACTTGCAAAGGGCCATTTTCTTTAGGAATGCAGGAAGGATTCCAGCAGCTAAATTAAAAAGTGGGACTTCTTTTGCAGTTGATCTGGAAAAATATGGGTGGTACAGAGATCCACAGAGCTGTAGTCTGGGAATGCCGCGCTGTCCCTCAGAGAGCAACCAAAAACCCAAATTCTGAACATAGTAGGGGATAATATTTTTTCTCTCTTTCAGAAATTTACCATGTGGAGCGAAGCTCGTCCCCTCATCAGAATATGCCCCCCTATTTATTTATTTTTTGCCCTGGTCTGCATGAATTGCATGTGCATGAAAGGTCATGTATTTAAGCTCAGGGTAGCAAAGCACAGACAGATTTATAAATTCATGTGTATGTGACAAATTCCAGAGGGGCCATCAGGTTTGGCTGCAATATATTGTAATGGATTGTTCTGAAGTAATTTCAGCACCAGATTAAAAACAAAATTTCCCCAACTCCCCCTGCCCGCCCGCCTGCCATCCTGTCCTGTATTTTGTCAGAACAAAGTTGGCAACCCTGCTTGGGATGACTGGGCCCCCCACGCTTTTACTTACTTTTTTAAATGTTTCTGTTCTGGAAGGTACTAAGGAGTCTGTTTTGTTTCCGGTTTACTTTGTGATTTTTCTCTAGTGCTGTGGTTTCTGCTATAATTTTAAATATATACATTCTACTGTAATTCGAGTGTTTTGAATGGTCAGGATAGAGGAATGCAAATGTTTCAAAATAAAATACATGGCAAAACTCCGCAATTGGTCACTCCATTAAAAACATGCATGCTTTTAACAGAGCTCGTGTAGAATGCCTAGTTTAAAATGATAACGAAACGATACAATACGATAATCTTTATTGTCGTTGTCCCATACAGAATAACGAAATTGGAAAAATCTACATCAGACATTTTAAAACCAACAAGCCTGCTATCCCAACTATCCCAGCCTGGTTAACTCCCTTAAAACTCTGATACCCCATAATTAAATACAATATACTCCCACAGAGACTACTTTACACTGCGTTTAAAACCAAAATCGCATTTGGATAAAAACTGTTTCTCAGGCGGCTAGTCCTAGTCTTTATAACCTGCACCTTCTTCCAGAAGGCAGAAGCTGAAAGAGATCATTACCGAACCTGTTCATACTCATCTGCAGCTACCCGATGAATAGCGTTATTGCAATAAATTTCTGACAATCACGCTCTCCCGGGAGAGGAGATTGTTGTTGTAAAGCAGCCATGTATACTGAGGGCAAATCTAGCTTCATTACACCGGCTTGTTTGCCAGCGTGTGCTTGCGTCAATGGATGGCTTTATCGGCAGGGCACACAAGTGAGGGCACTGGGAGCAGGAAATGGCATCAAACCCGGAAGCAAAGTCAGGCGGCAACTTCAGCTTCACATGACAGCCGCTTAAGAGGAAGCTTCTTGGATCTGTTACGCCTAGATATACTGAGAGGGGCGGTGATGGCCTAAAGCTACGCGGTGATGGTCTAAGGCTCCGATTTCTTAAAGGTACAGAAAGAGAGACTGGTGTGTGCAAGAGGGAGAGGATATCTCAGTGTAGTTAAGAAGTTTCTAGGGCAGCTATGGTTTCTGTTTTTATCTATGCCCCCCCCATTTTTGTTATAGGTAGTCGCCCCCACTACCTCATTCTGCCCTGCCTGCCATGGGACCTGCTGGGAGTCTGTGGCATCACATCCCGAGTGATTCTGAAGGTGAGTCTTCTTTGCTCCCATCTCTCACCCCCCTTCCCATTCAACACCCCCACCCCCCACCCCGTTTTCTTCTCTGACTCTGCTTCTCTTCCACCCCCTCAAGAAACAGGAGAAGATGAAGATGCCTCACCCTCTGCCGAGCCTGAGACCACCCTGGATGCCTGTAGCCAGTGGAGGAACAACGTGGGCTTCTGGTGAGGCACCCTTTGCTTTATTTCCAGTTTTTCTAGGCATGAACAAAAGCAGAACCTCCTTTCTTATTTTATTTAAAGCAGCTTCTTTGTGGCGTTATTTCTTGAACAATGACAGCTCGATTAAACTCAGGTTTCTCTTTCTATGCGTTGGTGCATTTTGCTGTATGCTCTGTTGACACTAAACGGATCAGATTTCCTTTTCTTTTGATCTCTTCCCTTGTTGCATCCTCCACATCTGAGCATATTGCAACATACTGGAGGGCTGTGTGGGGCTTGCTGTAGCTGGATTTGTACGAACTCTCTCACACACCCCTAGGGAACTGAGGGTGTGGGGATGCCATTCTGGGCTTTCAAAAGGGACTATAATCGAAAGCAGGGGTCAGCAAACTTTTTCAGCAGGGGGCTGGTCCACTGTCCCTCAGACCTTGTTGCGGGGCCAGACTATATTTTTTTGGGGGGGGGGGAAATGAACAAATTCCTATGCCCCACAAATAACCCAGAGATGCATTTTAAATAAAAAGACACATTATAATCATGTAAAAACATGCTGATTCTTGGACCATCCACGGGCCGGATTTAGAAGGTGATTGGGCTGGATCTGGCCCCCGGGCCTTAGTTTGGCTACCCATGGTCTAAAGGCACGATGCAGCAACCTTGCTGAAGCTAGGCAGAACTGAATCTGGATGGGAGGCTGCTTGGGAGCAGGGAACCTTATATATGCCCCCTTGAACTCTGGCCTGGAAAAAAGGCAGAATAGAAATTAAAGAAATGATATGATAACCCTGACTCTCCTGTCTTGCATTTTTGGGTGCTCTGACTTGCCTGCTTTCCCCTCCACAGGTTGCTGGGACTCTGCAACAACTTTGCCTATGTGGTAATGCTGAGTGCTGCCCATGATATTCTCAGCCATCAGAAGGTGCCAGCAGGCAATGGGACTGAACCAGTGAGTATTCAAAGGAGAGGAGTACTTGAGTGTTTGTGTATAAAACAGAGCAAGAAACAGATTGTACTCGGTGCAGGAGAAAGCGAGAGAAAGTATCTGAGCCTGGATGAGAGAGATGAATAGAAAAACATCTGTATACCAGATCTGGTGCATTAGAGCCTACACATGCACAGGACTGTGGACTGTGGCAGAGGGTGCATCACATGTGTGTACGAAAGATGAAAAAGGATTATTTGGATGTTGGCACTCCACTAAGGCTGGCTCTAGCACTTGATTAGCCAGGGCCTTTGGATATTTGAAAGGCCTCTTAAGATCAAACTACTCTAAGCAGAGGGGAAATTTCAGGCAAACGTGAAGGCAAACATCTCAGAGCGTTGGATCTGACTACAAACAGATTTGCTCTGTAAATTAGTGGACTAGTAAGTGGGGAAAATACAGAGCCATTCAGATATTGTACGTGGCAAAGAAGGCATTGGCATGCCCTTACGCTGCTAGTGAGCACATGCACTAAGCGAGAAGATTGTGACATTACCCAGTGCTAACTAAGATGGCACTCTCCACCTGGGCCTTGCAACATGACCAGGGAGCCCTATACAAACCAGCCATGCTGGTTGCTGATATTGGTCATAAATATGAGCAGTATGTTTGACAATGCCGTTTAGTGGTGCTAATATTGTACTGTTTAGTGTTTAGAATAGGACCAGGAAGATCTGGGTTCAAATTTCCACACAGCCATGAAGCTCACTGGGTGATCTGGAGTTAGTCAGCCTAACCTACCTCCCAGAGTTGCTGTGGAGATAAATGGTGAGGGGGGGGGGTAAAATCATGTTACACTGTCTCTAAACTACCCATTGATGGAAAGTTGGACTAAAAGCATAATAAAGGCCCCCTAATCTTTCCCCCCTCTCCCCGTTCCAACCCCCCACCCCAGCTGATATTTGCCCCTATTCTAAAAATCAAGAAAATGGCAAGGGAGAGAAGGGTTAAAGCTGGGTTGAGGAACCTGTGACCCTCCAGTGACCATGGTGTCTGGGGCTGCTGGGAGTTGGAGTCCAACAGCATCTAGAAGGCCATAGGTTCCCATCCATGGATTAAACCCTGCCTCCCCTCATACTGCAGCCCTGATTGGGATTGTGACCCAAGTATGGAACCCCAAAGTGGGTCTTGAGTCCATGGAATGCCCGATTGAATAAGTTATACTTTCATACTGGAATGAGGAAAATCTTGGAAAACAGATGGTGAAATGATGGCTGATGAAATTATTCTCTCCTACATTTAACCTCTTGTACCCAATTGCTCCCTCAGACTCCCCCTAGCGTTCCTGCAAACGCTTCTCGTTACGACTGCAATGCCATCTCCACAGGGGTAAGTGTTGGGTACGGAGGGATGACAGGGGCAGGTTTGAGTGTGGCACCACCTACTGGCTCACTCCCATCTCTTTGCTGCCCCCATAGGCCGTGCTGTTAGCTGACATTCTGCCCACCCTTCTCATCAAATTCAGCGCACCTTTTTGTATCCACTTGCTCCCATATGGGTGAGTTGGCTCAGATCGCTGGAAGTGTCGTCTGGGTAGATACCAAATTCCCTCGTAACGCAAGACGGAAATGGGAACTTATTTGCATGTGCGATGGACATACAATTTGGCAAAGTGTATTTGGAACAAAATCGTATAATCCATGGAAAAGATAAGATGTTAAATTACATTATGTACTTGCGGCCTTTCTGTTAACGTATACAGAAAAATATCTTGCCTTGTTATTGTGAAGTAATATCCAAGCCAAGAGTTGCTGGGAATTATAACTATGAGGGTCAAACCACAGAGCCCAGAATTATTTGAAGAAAGAATGAGCTATGAATGTACTTTAAAGTTATTGGGTATAAACAGCCCTGGTAGTCACGAGGGGTTGTCTTTGTATGTGACATATGGGCAAGAGGCATAGCTGTCAACTTTCAGATTTGAAAATAAGGGATCAGCAGCCTCGAAAATAAGGGATCAGCAGCCTCACCTGTCCCAGGGACAGTCTACGGGATATCTAACAATCCGGGATAGCTGTGGGAAGCAGCGGGAAACGGCGCTGGAATAAGGGAATTTCCCACAAAGAAAGGGAAGGTTGACAGCTATGGCAAGAGGCTTTATGGTTAGTTCAGGCCTCATCCATTTGCCCATCTTATATCTCACCCCCCCTTCCCTCACCCCACTCCTCACAGCTTGCGTGTCATCATCTGTGTCATCACGGCCTGGGGCAGTTTTCTGGTGGTGGCCTTCTCCACATGCACAGTCCAAAGCCTTGCAGGTAAGAACCATCTTCACGGGAGATGGGGTTGGCGGGGGGGGGGGGGCAGGCAGGCAGTCCTCAAATTATTGCGGGAAGACCCAGGGAGCTTGGCCCCTTCTTATTTATTGTTACAGCCTCTTGGCAGCTGTTCTTTCTCATGCTTCGAAGGCACAATTTTACCAAAATTGTGGGGAGCAAGAGCATGAGGCTTACGAATTTTATATTGCACCACCCATATCTTTCAAGCTGTGACTTGAGCATATATGATCTCTTGCTTTAGAATCGCTGCCTCTTAATAGCGCACTCCGGCGGTGAGGGCCAACAGAAAAGAAGAGGGAAGCATCAGCATGTTTTGTATTGACTGGGTCTTTCTCCACCTTCTAATTGCTGCAGGTGTTGTGCTGGCCAGTATTTCATCTGGCCTGGGTGAAATAACATTCCTTGCGCTCACGTCTTTCTTCGACAGGTAACTAAAAGGACACAGTGGCTGCAGGATGGAGATTTGGTAGTGGGGTCGGATGCATTACTTGCTCAATGGGTGCGGTCTGTTTCTTTAGATTAGGGATGGGGAACCTGTGGCCCTCCAGATGTTGATGGACTACAGTTCTCATCATCCCTGACCATTGACCATGCTGCCTGGGTTGATGGGAGTCCAAGTCCAACAACATATAGAAAAACCACAGGTTCCCCAACCCACAAGGCCTTCCTTCCTTCCAGCCACAGGGAACAGCTTTGAAAGAGGAAGGCAGATATAACATTTTTATACAGCCACAGGTCCTGTTTCAAACCATCCTTGTTTTGCCTTTGATCTGAAGAAACAGGCTCTACAACCTCCCAGCTTAGTTGCTTTGTACCACCCCAGCAACTTTAGAAAAAGATATTTTGTTGGCCTGTTTTTTTGTTTTTGTTTCGTGAAGGATGGATATATATTTAACTAAACAAACATGCATACCTATCTGATAATGATAATAAAAATCAGAAAGGCCTGGTGTATAAGGGGAGGGACAAGATTGACAGCTGGGCCAGTGTTTGGTTTGAAGCGTGAGTAGAATAAATTTGTGCAGGATTTGTCAGGTAGGTAATGACACTAGGTCTGGGGGTGCTTTCTGGTACCCAGAAATCACCCTCATTATGACTCATGTTCTTTCTGCTTCTCTTCCCACCCTTCTCAGTGCCGTGGTGTCTGCCTGGTCTTCTGGAACAGGTGGGGCTGGCCTGCTAGGGGCGCTTTCATACCTTGGGCTGACAGAGGCAGGCTTGAGCCCCCAGCACACCCTCCTCCTCATGACCATTGTTCCGGTCATCATGCAGGCCAGGTGAGGACTAACTCTCTCATATTGGGTATCTGCTTATAGCAGTAGAAGTTTTAGTGATCATTCAAGGCCCCGGGCTCCTTGACCATCTTCTTCTTCCTCCCCACTTTCTCTATAGTTATTCTTTTGTGCTGGCTCCACCCCCCGGGGCCCCTCGCTGCGGCTGGGGCAATCGTCCACAGAAGTCTCTACGTTCTCCTTCCTCAACTCAGCAGCCGCTCCTTGAGAATAAAGCTACACTTCAAAACAGTAAGCAATCCCTTTACTGGCGGGTTCACCTTCCTGTGGTGCCACCTATTGCATATAAGGGACAGGTTAAGTATTTATACCTGCAATGCACCTTGTTTATCTTAAGACTTTATCCCTGGGAAGAAATGCTGTCACAGCTTCTTTACCCATGATGCACTGTGCTCATGCCAAGCACAAGAGAGAGTTGCTCACAGATATTGCTGTAACTCTTCATGTAATGTCCTTGGCACTTGGCTATGTACAGAATTTTTTCACAATTCTTCCAATAAGGTTGTTTTATGCTGTCTCGTTTCAACCGTCCTTTTCTTCCTCCAGAGGCACAAAGCCCTCAGCTCAGCCTGCAAGAAAAGGGGCAGGTGGTCAAGGTAAGAATCAGGCTCAGTATGTGGTTTTTTGGTTTTTAATATGAGAGAGGGCATAGGATATTTCGGAGCACATGTTTAAAGGTGTCCATATCACAGATCATATCAGTATAAGTTTGTGTGTAAATATGTCCCTATTCTAGAGGATATCAGGGTGAATAATGTGTAAAATGGATGCGGGGAGAATGCTATTCAATTGCTAAACAAAGGCCAGGTCTTGGTTCTTCATGGAATTTATCTGGAAGCCCTTCTCACTAATCCCAGATGTAAAAGACCTCATTGTGAGTTTACCCCTCACCTTCCCAGCACCCTTAACAAACCACAGTTTCCAGGATTCTTTGGGGGGAAGCCTTGTTCTTTAAATGTATGGTGCAAATGTGACCCCAGTAGTAAAGGGTGCTGTTTGTGAAGCCTGCATTACTCAAGGCGACCATATACCTCTGATTGACTCATGGTTTCATGGCCTTCTCATGATGCACTAACATGTGCCTTCTCTGTTACTAGGGTCTCTTAAAATACCTCATCCCTTTGGCTGTTGTGTATTTTGCTGAATACTTCATCAACCAGGGCCTGGTGAGTAGTGTGAAAGTTGGGGATGGGTGGAGACTTCTTTACCAGGGAGGTGGAGCTAAATCTTCTGATCCATCGCCATTAATGGTCCTTCCCCTCCCCTTTTGTCTTCTCCTTCCTCAGTTTGAACTGCTGTACTTCCATAAAGCGCCGTTTACTCACGCGCAACAATATCGTTGGTGAGTGAAAGGTTGGGAGGTGAGACGAGATGGGATTTTGGAACCTCAGTCTGGCTTGGGTTGGTAGGTTAGAATAGAAAAGTGCTGGGAGCTAAAACTCCTGATTCCCACCCCCACCCCCGCCTCCTATAGGTACCAGATGCTCTACCAGGCTGGGGTCTTTGTCTCTCGTTCCTCCGCCAGCTGCATACGGATTCGGCACATATGGCTCCTTGCAGTGTTACAGGTAAAATGTTCCCCTCGCCAACAGACACCTGCATGAATGATTCCTTTCTGCTCTTCCGAGACATGTTCACCCCCCATTTCTGTTGTAATGTTGCAATCCAAGTATTGTGATCCTTCTCTGCCAGTGAACGCATGAGGTTGTCTTATACGGAGTCACATCCTTGGTCTATCTAGCCCAGCTTTGTAGAGTCTGCAGGGAAGCCTTGCTATCTGAGCAACTTTCAGCTGGGGATGCCAGGGACTGAACTTGGGCCTTTGTGTTTTGCTTCTGAGGTGGAGGAATGGGGTCACTCCTCCCACCTGCTTCATAGGTGGGGCTATGCAAATGACTTGGTGTTTGGTCTGCTTCAGTGGGAGGAGATTCCACCAATTGGGAGGAGACTCCACCAGTTTGTCCCACCTGCTTTAGAAGCAAGAGAAACTAGACTTCTGTGAACCTTTTGGAGCATGACCACACATTTATTGCACTGCAAATTGTCCTTCTGGATAGGCTGGCCTAGTCTCCTGTTGTGCCTTTAAGAACTGCCTGAGCAGCAGGAAGGAGCAGGCTAATGTCCGTAGAGCAGTGCTGAGTCTCTTATTTTGGTCTGTTTTGAAGTCTCCTACCCTTGTAATGTGGGACGTGGGTGGCGCTATGGGTTAAACCACAGAGCCTAGGACTTGCCAATCAGAAGGTCAGTGGTTCGAATCCCAGCGACGGGGTGAGCTCCCGTTGTTCGGTCCCTGCTCCTGCCAACCTAGCAGTTCGAAAGCACGTCAAGTGCAAGTAGATAAATAGGTACCGCTCCAGTGGGAAGGTAAACAGCGTTTCCGTGCGCTGCTCTGGTTCGCCAGAAGCGGCTTAGTCATGCTGGCCACATGACCCGGAAGCTGTACGCCGGCTCCCTTGGCCAATAAGCGAGATGAGCGCTGCAACCCCAGAGTCGGCCACGACTGGACCTAATGGTCAGGGGTCCCTTTACCTTTACCCTTGTAATGTTTTCCTGTCCTGCTTATTACCCATCACTGCCACCTTTTGCTCCTTTTTCCACAACAGAACAGCCTTATTGTTTTCTCTTCCACTTGTCAAGGTCTTGACATGCTATCTCTTTCTTTCCCTTTCCAACTAGTGCCTGAACATGGTGTTCCTCTCGGTCGCTGTGTCCAAAATGTTTCTACCCAGCATCTACATCGTTTTCGCTCTGGTACTCTACGAGGGATTACTGGGAGGAGCTGGTTACGTGAACACTTTCCACTGCATCAGTGAAAAGGTGAGCTTGGCGGGGGTGGGGGGAGATGGTGGCCCAATGGGGAAGAATGTTAATGGAGCGCCCAGGAGGGTGAGACTTCAGTCACATGACTGAGGGGGGGTAGAGAAAGGCATATCACTCAGAGCTTCAGAGAGATGAGCATGAGGCCAGTTCCCTTATTAGGAGGGAGCAAGGAACAAGCAAGTGGACCTCTTTTAACCAGTTAGAGGTGTGTGTGTGTGTAAACACCTCATTCCTCTTTCCCCTTCCCCTGCTCCAGCAAAGCCTTTTTGTGTTGCAGAAGACACTTGGGGGAGGGAAGCAGGAAGCAGGTGCCTGGGAAGCTCAAAAGAAAGGTTACAGTGACTAGGAATAGTACCTCCCATTTTCAGAAGACATAGCAGAGGATCACTGTCTAATATATATATATGTATTCTCTCTCCTCCTTCCTCCCTCTAAATGCAGAGCAAGCTGGAGCACCGTGAGTTTGCTATGGGAGTTGCTTGTATAGCTGACACGTTGGGCATCTCGCTTTCAGGTGCTGTTGCTATCCCTATCCACAATCATTTCTGTCGCCTCCCTTGAGGCCCACTTCCCAGAGGGACCAACGGATGCCTTGACTTGCCACATGCTTGTTTCTGAATAGTACATTTCCCAGTATGGAGGAGGGAAAGACACTGGGATGCATGTGCTTATGCCCTCCTCCTCTGGCTGTCAAAAGAGGAGAAAGGACGTGTCGGCTTTTGGCATTAATTTCCTCGTCTGTTTTGATTTTGGAGAGCATTTTATTTTAACTGAGCCTGAATGGGAATCTACTTTTATCCCACGTTGCACAGTAGTGGGGGGGCTTAATCAGAGCACACAATCGCAGATGGATGGGAAATCATGTTCTGCAGTTCGTAGGGGGGAAACATGTGAATGTTGCATAAAATAGGTCACACAGCACATCCTTGTGTTGGGCAGGCGGAGCAGAGGAGGAATATTTAGAAGATCCTGCAGAAATGGGATGTGCAGCTGCATAAGTGCATTAATAACTATAGATAAATACGGAAGGAGGGAATGAAGATTGTTAGGGTGAGATGCACGCTCAATTCAGAAAGGGGCAAGGATAATAATTTTGCACAGTGATCAATTTCTGTCTCAAGCTCAATCAATAAACCAGTCATATTTCAATTATTGCTCTGTTGTTGCCCTTTTTCAAAGATATACCAATTATGGTACGGGCTGATATGTTTGGGGGATTTGTTGAGACAGTGGCTAGAATTAGTGAGTGGAAGTAGCAAGGGTGCAAATTTTGGTTCAGAACATTATCAGAAAGCTTCCTAATGGGAAGAGCTTTTTGACAGTGGGAAATGCTGCCTGAGGAGGTAGTGGTGTCTTTTATTGGAAATATTTAAGTACAAGGTGGACACCCATCTGTCAGGAATGCTGAAGTTGTAAGATTCCCACACTGAGCACAGCTGGACTAGAGGATACCCAGAGACTCTTCCAGCTCTAAAATGTCTTCCCCAGCGTATACATATTTGTACAGAATGAAACATATTTTAAGTAAGGTTTTTAATCTTTGTCGTCGGGGTAGCTAACAAACAATAAAGCCACAATAATGTAGGAGTTAAAGAGTGTTGGAGATGCGAGTTCAAATTCCTGCTCACGTGCAAAGCTTACTGGTGACACTGTGCAAGTCACTCTTTCTCTGCCTAACCAAACAAGTAGTGTGGTGGGGATACACAGAGAGGGCACGTGTTATTTATGTAATTAAAAGTATTTATAAACTGCTTTAAATTTCTATGCCACCCTTCATCCGAGCACAGGGCAGTTTACAATACAGTCGTACCTTGGAAATAGAAAGGAATCCGTTCCGGAAGTCCATTTGACTTCCAAAACATTTGGAAACCAAAGTCCGGCTTCTGATTGGCTGCATGAAGCCCGTCAGACATTCAGCTTCCAAAAATAGTTTGCAAACCGGAACAGTCGCTTCTGGGTTTGCGGCATTTGGGAGCCAAAACATTGAGGAACTAAGCTGTTCCAAAACCAAGGTACAACTGTATTAAAAAAATACATAATGTAGCAAGCAAAAACAATAGCTCACAGTTTAAAAGGCCATAGATTGTTTAATTAGCCAAAGGTCTGGGAGAAGAGGACTGTTTTTGCCTGGTGCCTAATTTTTTTTATATTTCTAAGCAGAGTGCACACAATATACAAACCAACCTAATAACATGTTATTGACACCAGTCTGTCTCGGGAGACAATGAAGAAGTGTGCCTTTTGGGGGTGAAGACATATTGTTGGAAGTTTACTGTGCCTGCTGCGGCTGTAGAGACCGATATGGGAGAGACATGTCTTGTTGCAGCTTGGGCAGATAGCAGGAAAACAAATAAACATAAAAATAGAGATCTAGTAGTGACACAAGTTCCAATTTTCTAGAACAAGGAATGCCTGTACATTACCATATGTCTTTGTAGGATATCCAACGCAAATTATGCTTCAACGATGTTCCAAAGTACAAGGACAGCAGCTGAAAATGCTCATTTGTGCGTCAATGCTTTTCTGATATTATACAGGGTGTTTTGCCGCAAGTAAAATTTCTCCAGATGATGCAAGTGATCTTAACAGATCTATGCAAGGGCAGACAATCTTTCATATGAGCCTGGTCCAGAGTTCTTAAGGCTTTTTGCGTTAGTAAAAATACCCTGAATATGGCCTGGGAGCAAATGCAGCTCCCTTGGCACAGGTGTTGAGCCAGAGGTTATTGGAAGAAAGTCAGGATAAATAGATGGAACAGTTTAGGAAATTCCTACTTTACGCCGTTGTGCTTTTAACTGGGGTAAGTGGTGTAAAGGTCACCGTCGATGACTAAAGCAGTGAAACGGTTATTTTCCAGAAAATACGGTACAGAATCATTGCTCTGAAGCACCAGCACGGCGAACAAAACGACAAACATTGCCTTTGCAGTTAAGGGCACAGGGCGTCACAGCATCTCTATATGGACTACAACTCCCATCATCCCTTTCTCCAGGTCACTTTACCGCAAAGTTTAAGACCATAGAAATTAAAATGTAGAATCTCTCTCGGTAATCATGGAAAGCCACCTCTGTAGTCGTGATTTCCGCCCCGCCCCCCCCACCTTCGGAATGTACGAGTGGTGCCGCTCTAGAATTTAGCATCTCTATTATCTTAGCATTTCCCCTCTTGGGAAGGAAGTAGTCATCAGGGCCGCGCCGGGGTGTTGATGAGCCTGCAGAAGGCTTTGCGCATGCGCGTTGGCCGCGGGAAGCGACGCGCCTTCATTTTACCAGGCCCGGGCCGGGTAAGCGCGTGCTCGCGGTTCTTGGGGTCCCGTTGGAGGAAGGAGGCAAACCCCGAAAGTTAGGGGAGGGAGGAGTAGGAGGCGTCCGAGGGGGGCCCCACCGGCTTCTTGGGTGGCCTTCGCTCTAGGAGGAGGGGGCTTTTGTCCCCATTGGGGAGATGCGTGTTTGTCTGTTTGGGCTGTCGGTGTTTTAAACTCAGCTGAGCGTTTGGAACATTTATACTGATGAGGTTTATATGTGGTTTTATGTAATATATGCATTGACATAATCCCTGGTGCGCTGTTGGTGATCTCAGTTCTCTGAGCGCTGGTCCTTCCTGGAGCCAAAATGGCTCCACTCCTAGCAAAGAGGAGGCATCGCGGCAGGATTGGGGGAGGCCCGAAGCTTCCAGAAGTAGTGGGGGGGGGGAGTTCAGTTTCCCACTCAGTGATGAACCTCACTGGATGAGCTTGGGCCAGTCACTGTCTGTCAACATTATCTACCTCTCAAGCTGCTTGTGAGGATAGAAAGGGGTTGGGTGAGAGCAGAAGGATGTAGCCCTCAGGCCCTCACAATGCTGGACAACTCCCATCATCCCTGACCATTGGTTTTGCTGGCTGGGGCTGATGGGAGTTGCCAGATGGATGAAAGGTATGATAAACATAATATAAACCAACATCAGTGTACTTGATGTTTTATGAGAAACACAAAATGACAGTCTGTGCCCTGAGATGCTTATAGCCTGCAGTTTGGTCTGCAGGGAGGCATAGAACAGCTGTCTCTTGCCCATTGCTGTACTCTGTTCCCATCAGCCATGGCTAATATAGGGTTGATGGGAGTTATCGGCTGAAACATCTGGAAGGTGCCAGGCTGGAGAAGAGATGATAAACATGAGAAGAATATGCATTTAGCTCAGTTACATGTGCTTAGGCTTAGTTTCAATTTAGGCTGGTGACAAAGAAGTTTGCCAAGGTTTATATCAAAGCATGCACAATAATTCATTCAGTGACCATTTTGCACGGGGGTTCTGTTCCTGGCCCTCACGTGCGTCGGCAGAGTGTGCACAAGCTCGCTCCGCCATGTTCTGCCCCCATTCTTCCCTCTTCTAGATCCAAAAGGACCCGCACGTCAGTGGTCTTGCATCAGTTGGACGCACCTAAAATGGTTGCTGCCTGCATACCAGGTGTTGACATTATAAATGGAAGCAAATGAACTCACTTTTGATATGATCATTGCACTCACTGGGCCTTTGGCTTCTTGTCTTTCCCATCCAGAATTGGGAGCAGTGGGTTGCTGACAACCCAGAGCCACTGCTGCCATGTCGCGTTTCTTTACCACTGGCTCGGACAGTGAGTCGGAGTCGTCACTTTCTGGGGACGAGCTTGTAGCGAAGCCCGTTGGGGGCAATTTTGGAAAACAGTAAGTATGTGGGGGGAGGGCCGGGAGAACTTGAGTGAGAGGGTGGGAACAGAGGTTCCCAGGGAGTGATGAGTTGGAAGAAACAGACGGATGCCAACGAGAATAAGGGGGAGCATTTCTGATTTAAAAGTCAGAAACAGGTAGTGAGGACAACATACCCATACTTTAACCTGAACCCAATACACCCAGGTAGTACCTGTCTTGGGATTCCAGACCAAGCATCTCCTACTTCTGAGTTATGCACTGCCCCTTCCTCTCCCTGCCCTGCACCTCTCTCACCTGCTTCCACTGATCATTGATAGCAGGGATCCATTGTCTGTTCCTTTCCCTTTCTTGTAGGCCTCTGCTGTTGAGTGAAGATGAGGAAGATACAAAGAGGATTGTGCGCAGCGCAAAGGACAAGAGGTAAAGTGTGGTTGGCTTTGTGGGAGAAGTGGCCCCTCTGGTTTCTGGAGGGCTGCGCCAATGCCACATTTTTGGGTAGCTGGGTAATTTCCCGTCCTGTTGAGCAGCATGTTGGTGGCACTGTGTTCTCTGAGGGCATATCAATGCCCCAGGCTTAACCATTCCTTCTTTGATCTTCCCTTACTGCAGGTTTGAGGAGCTTACAAACTTGATCAAAACAATCCGGAATGCCATGAAGATCCGGGACGTCACCAAATGCCTAGAGGAGTTTGAGCTGCTGGGCAAGGCCTATGGCAAGGCCAAGAGCATTGTTGACAAGGAGGGAGTGCCCCGCTTCTACATCCGCATCCTCGCAGACCTTGAGGACTACCTCAATGAGGTACTGGGGCCAGCAGGGAGGTTTTTGGTCCACAAAGTCCCTGTGCCTGGCTCAAGAGGGTTTCGTGGCAATTTGAGTCTGACACCTAGGGCTAAGGGAAAAGAAGGGAATCTGTTCTCCTGCTTCCCCCCTGACAAAGAATTATGAGCTTCATTGCAAAAGGGAGCTGAATGTAGAGCTCCCAGGATCAACTTTGATTCCTTTTTGGTGTCTCCTTTTACTGCCGGTTTGTTCCTGCATGAATGGAGTTGGATTCAAGGTATGGGGGCTAATTGGGGAGAGAAGTGCTCTGAATCAGTTGAGCAGTGGATCTGGATCCCATGTGGATCTGCCTATTTGTTATGATCTGAACACACATCCCACTTTGGCGATCAGCCAGGTAATGACCAAGGGCATGGTCTTTTGGTAGTGGTGTCCTGTTGGCCTCCCCAGAAATAGCCACCTAGCACCTGCTTATTTACAGGAGCCAAGTTTAAATGTGTGTTGTGTTTTTCATGTTGCTCCTATTTTCGTGTATCATCTTGGCGTGGATATTGGTTTTCAAAACACGTAGTTTTTGTTGTAAAGCTGTTGTGTTCTGTAAGCTGCCTTGAAGGCTTTGCAGAGTGGACCTAGAAATTTGAATGTCTGAAATATATAGAGAGCAAGAATGCATATAGGGAAAGTGAGAGCAAGATGCCATCCACCTGCCTCTCATCTAAGGTACTAGGGCAGTCTATATGGTTGGTCTCTTCCCCATCCCCACGACAGCCCTGCAAGGTAGGTTCAGCTGAGAAAAGGTGACTAAGCCTAAGACACTTCACAGCTTTGTGGGAATTTGAACACAGATCTCTGGTCCCAGCTCTGATACCCACTGTTGCACCATTCTGAGCCTTCATGCAGCACTGGGATGGGGAGTGGTAACAAGCCAATCCCACAGACCCAAGACTCCGGGATCCTGAAGGGATTTTGCTGGAGAGCAAAATGGCTGTCCTCTTGCACATAGCTTTGGTTTGCATGTTTAGAGAAAAAGGGAGATAGGCTGGTGTGTGGACCAAATGACCATGGGCTGCCTGTAATTTCATCTCCCTTCTGGCTTTCGTAGCTCTGGGAGGACAAGGAAGGCAAGAAGAA
The DNA here is from genome assembly GCF_964270895.1 of Podarcis filfolensis. NCBI lineage: Eukaryota > Metazoa > Chordata > Lepidosauria > Squamata > Lacertidae > Podarcis > Podarcis filfolensis. The sequence goes on along the minus strand of NC_139615.1, from coordinate 20,134,120 downwards.
GATGAACAAGAACAACGCCAAAGCCCTAAGCACCCTCCGCCAGAAGATCCGGAAGTATAACCGAGATTATGAGGCCCAGATCATGAGCTACCGCCAGGTACTGGAGCATGGTTGGGTGGAGGGCATTCAGGGAGGCGGCTGAGACATTGGGAATTATGTAGAGCTCAGTCAGTGCAGCATGAGACTCTTAATTTCAGGGTTGTGGGTTCGAGCCCCATGTTGGGCAAAATATTCCTGCATTGCAGGGGGTTGGACTACATGACCTTCATGGTCCCTTCCAATTCTATGAATCCCTTAGGACCCCTGACCTTCAAGATGTTGCTGGACTCCCAACTCCCATCTGCCCCAGCCAGCATGGCCAAGGGTCAGGGAAGCTGGGAGTTGTAATTCAGCAAGATCTGGAGGTCCACAGTCACTGTCCTTGCTTTAGGCAGTAGGGTTGATTACTGGCTTTGCCAGTTGTGTTAAGCATGGATAGGCAAACTAAGACCCGTGGACCGGATCTGGCCCAGTCGCCTTCTAAATCCAGCCCATGGATGGTCCGAGAATCAGCGTGTTTTTACATGAGTGGAATGTGCTCTTTTATTTAAAATGCATCTCTGGGCTATTTGTGGGGCATAGGAATTCCCCCTCCCCCCCAAAAAATATATAGTCTGGCCCCCCACAAGGTCTTAGAGACAGTGGACTGGCCCCCTGCTGAAAAAGTATGCTGACCCCTGGTGTTAAAGGCTCAGGTGAAAAAACAGGTGAAAGCGGAAGGGAGGGTTTGGAGGAGTCAGGCTGTGCTGGAAGAGCGATTCTGTACGGTTCAAATTAAAGAAGAGTACCCAACATGCATCTTGACCACATGTCTGCTTTCGCCTAGAACCCCGAACAGTCAGCTGATGAAGACGAGGACAAGAAAAGTGACGATTCAGAGGGTGAGTGGTGATGATGATGATGCAGTGCGTAGGAGATGGAAGCTGTGCAGCTCACTGGCTATCCTTCTTTGTGTGAGGTGGGGAGCGGGATTTGAGATTTCCCCTCTCAGTGACACCCCCCGCTTTCTGGCTTCAGGTTCCTCCTCTTCTGGTGAGGATGACGATGAGGGAATGAGCGCCGCGGCTTTCCTGAAGAAGAAAGAGGGGGCAGCTGAGGGACGGGGCAAGTTTCTCAAAAAGATGGAGGTAAGAGCTGAACGGGGTGGGGCGGGGGGGGGGGCAGCACATTGTGATGCCCTCCTCTGGCCAGCATAGGCATGGCATCCGGTGCTTCCCTCAAAGCAGCTGCCAGAAGGATTTTTGTGCCAAGCAACTCAGAGGGGAGGAAGGCAAAAGATCACTATTCCTTTTGCAGCAGAAAATAATAATCCAGAAGCGTGGGGAACAGGAACAGGGTTCCCATGGGACTTCTGTTGCTCTGTGTCACTTTATGGCCCTCCCTGGCTGAATCTGAGTGAAAACTTTTTTCGTCACATGGTTTGCTGGTGCATAATTTTTCTTCTCTCCCCCTCCCCCCCCACTCTTGGCAGGATGAAGATGAGGAGGAGGAGGACTCTGATGATGATGAAGACTGGGGCTCGTCAGATTCAGAATCTGACTCTGAGTCAGATGAAGATGAGGGCAAATACACCTCCTTGGCCTCCAAGTTCCTTAAGAAGTAAGGAGGCAGCTTCTATGGATTCAACACTTCGCATCATTTTTGGAGGACAGTTTCCAAACCTCTGGCTGAGGGAACTGTCAGTTGGGAAACTACCTTTGATCACAATCTGGAATTTCAGACTCAGGACCTGAAGGTGGAACACTGTGTGTTGTCCTGTTCACCCAGCTCACTTCTGAGCCTGAGTTGTTGAGGAGCCAGACCCATTACTTTGACCCTCACTCCCTGCTTTAGGTGGCAGCACCCATGTCAGGGCACAGTGGATGTCTATGGTGCAATGGTAGTTCGCTATCTCACATTAGGTGAGCGTCTTAAAGTTTGATGGACACTTTTAGATCTGAGAAGTAATGGCCCCATCTGGGCTGTGACAGGTGCTCTGTACCATGGGACAGACTTGTGCTCTGTTACCCCAAGAGCAGAAATAAAACCAAGAAGTTGGAATTGCAGGGAAGTAGATCTTGGCTAAACAAGGGGTGGGGGACCTCAGGTCCGGGTCTCTGTGGGTGAGTTGTTAAGTTCCTGCATTGGGCATTTTGGTGACTGCATAGGTCTGGATCAAATAAGCTTTTTAGTCTGGCTTTGTTAGTGCTTGATCTGTGGTTGTGGCCAGTGGCGGGGTCTGGGCTTGTATGGTTCAGGCAACTCAGGAAGTAAGAATTCCAGGTTAAAAGAGGGATTCAGTCCTGTTTTAATTCTCCCTGACCAGAACTGGCACTGAGGAGGACAAAAGAGTTTTGGAGAAGAAACGGGAAGAGAAGGCAAAGAAAAAGCAGGACCGGAAATCCAAGAAATATGAAGATGATGAAGATGACAATGAGGGTGGCGAGTGGGAGAAGGTCAAAGGGGGTGTCCCCCTGGTCAAGGTGAGTCTCTCTCTGCAAGCAGTTGGAAATGTGGGAGTAGAACGAACTGCATGGTGTTGCTGCCTTTACTTTTACTTCTCTCCATCTTCCAAACATGGTTTGAGCCTAACAATCCTCCCCCCACCCCGCTTTGCAGGAGAAACCAAAGATGTTTGCCAAAGGTACAGAGATCAACCACACTGTAGTCGTGAAGAAACTCAACGAGATCCTCCAGGCCCGTGGAAAGAAAGGCACGGATCGGTAAGGCCAGTGAGCGTTGATGTGGTGGAGGGGGGGGGGAAGGTGGCCTAGGAGACGGCGCTTGGAAAAAACTGAGCGTGGTTCTTGTTACTTCGCCTCTGGAAGGCTGCTGCAGAGCTGCAAAAGGTTCAGAAAAGGGCAGCTTGAAATGATTGAGGGCTTGGACAACTCTGAAAGAGAATTAGACAAATCCATGGAGGATAAGGCTGGCAGTGGCTGCTTAACCCTGATGGCCATGTTCTGTCTCCCCTGTTGGAGGCAGCGTGCTCCTGGGTACCAGTTTCTGAGCATCGCAAGGGCAGAGAGAGTGCTCTCGTGCTCAGGCCCTGCTTACAGGCTCCTTATAGGGAGGCCTTTGGTTGGCCACTGTGAGAACAGGATGCCAGACTAGGTAGGCCTTTGGACTGATCCAGCAGCATCTGCTAAGTATTTTTAACTGGAGGATGGGACTTGGGACATTCTGCATGCTGAACCTGCATCCTCCCACCCTTCCCTAGAGACATTGCTCCCAATCCTCTGCAGCAGATTCTTAGGGGCGGGGGGGGGGGTAGAATTCTGTTGTGCAAGTGGAAGCCTGTTCCAAAGCAGAAATGCAGTGTTGGATCCCAGGTATATCTACTGCCGGATATCCTAAATAGGACAAAGGGTGGCGCATAAATGTTTTAAGTGAATTGGAAAGTGATGAAAATGAAGGGGGTTCACACGGGCGTCAGTGGTTTTGGCACAGGGCACAAGGAGGGTTGAGCAGAGTTGGGGATGTATGTCAAAAGAAGCATGCCCGGCCATATGCTTCCCCCACCCCCCTTCTGCCCTGAGCTCCTTCACCTCCTTCCCCCTCCTAGAGCGGCTCAGATTGACCTTCTGCAGCTTTTGGTTGGAATTGCGGCAGAGAACAACCTGGGGATTGCCATCGATGTCAAAATCAAGTTCAACATTGTTGCTTCTTTGTATGACTACAACCCTAACTTGGCTACTTACATGAAGGTATGGAATTAGGAGGGGAGGGGAGGAAGTGACCCAAAAGCATGGCACAGGAAGCAAGCGGTTTCTTTCCCAGAATGCCAGGGGGCCTCAATGTTTCCCTCTTCACTCCTTTTCTCCCACCACATGCAGCCAGAGATGTGGCAGAAATGCCTGAGCTCCATTGAAGAGCTCCTGGACATCCTCTTTGCCAACCCCAACATCTTCATTGGCGAGAACATTGCAGAGGACTCTGAGAACCTGGCCAACAGCGAGCAGGTGAGCATTTCTGAGACAGGCATCATTCCTCCCCATCCTTGGGGCATCCTGCCAACCCGGTAAGATGGGCTAGTTTGAAATCTACATGAAACAGCAGGTGGGAGGCTGGTACAGATTGGCAGGTCAGGAAAGAAAAAGGCTTGTGTGTGCCTCTGCCTAGCAGTCTTGACCCCCTCAACCCACTTGTGTGTCTCTCTCCCTCTCTAGCCCTACCGTGTTCGTGGCTGCATTCTGACTCTGGTGGAGCGCATGGATGAAGAGTTCACAAAGATCATGCAGAACACAGATCCCCATTCCCAGGGTGAGTGTGCCTGTCATAGAAAGTGGGGTCTCGGAGGCATAACCAGGGTGGAGTTGGACTGAAAGTTTCAGCTAGTGGAGGGCTGGTGTGGAACAGGGAACTTCTCAAATAGAGGGAACCCTAAGGAATCTGTGCTGTGTTTCCCCCTGAAAAGACACCTCTGCCAACTGTTTGCCTCTTTTGGAACGATCCCTCAAGAACCAGGGATTGAACTTGGAATATTTGCCAGCCTTTTCTGTTTTTGTTCCTCCCAGTTTGCTTGGTTGCTACAAAAAGTTTTTTTTAAAAAAAAAAAACTGACTTCGGAGCGTCCTTGAAAAATAAGAAGCTTAGCAAAAAGCAGCAGGTCAGAAAACTGCGTAGGTGGTAGAAAGTGGCTGAATGCTTTGGGAAAAGGTCACCCAGTCTAAGCAGAGAGGATCTGTATGCTTTCATGTCTCTTAACTTGGCAGTCATGTGGACTAGAAACATGCTCTTTGGGTCCCAAAATGGAAAGCTGGGGTTTCTCAGGAGTGTCAGATTCTACATGGCAAATAGGGAGAAGCCGGCAGCCCCACCTCGAAAGACTGCCATGTGAATGCATGTTCCCCTTTCCACTAGAGTACGTGGACCACCTGAAGGACGAGGGCCGAGTCTGCAAGATCATCGACCGGGTGCAGAACTACCTGCAGGACAAGGGAACCACGGAGGAGGTGTGCCGCATCTACCTGCGCTGCATCCTCCACACCTACTACAAGTTTGACTACAAGGCTCACCAGCGGCAACAGGGCCCGGCAGGAGACAGCAAGGTAGGCCTGCCTCTGGGGCAGTAAAGCCCCCCACCAGCCGTCCTTGCTTTGCCCAGGGTATTTGCACTATACGGTTTCACCCATAGGTTTTGTGCATGGGGCATAACCCCGTGGATGAGATGTTTCTCATGCCCTAAATTGTCAAATGCATAAGAAGCTGTCATGTATCTGGTCGTACTCACCCTGCTTTTGACCAGCACGGCCTGCTCTGATTGGTAGCTTCCCTCCAGGGTCTTAGGCAAACCTCTTTCTGTTGCCTTCTGAATGGAGCCTTCTAACTGGAGATAACTAGGGGATTGATCCTGGGGCCACGGACAGGCAAAGCACTACGCCAGTGGTGGGGAACCTGTGGCTCCCGCCAGGTGTCTCTGTGGATTACAAGTCCCGTTGTTCCTGACTGTTGGCTGTGCTGGTGAGGGTGATAGGAGTTGGGCTCCACCAATATCTGGAGGGCCATCTCTGCACTAAGCCATGGCCCATTCCCAAAATAAGGTTTGGAAATGATACTGTCAAGCTGGGAGAAGTTGAGGTGGATGCTGAGGGTTTGGCCCGCAAGGACATCAGGGATTTTCAGGAAGCTTCATTGTGATTCAGTTTAGCTGCCATGGCTTCTTTCAACGGATCCTAGGACCTGTGTGTGTGTTTGCCCAGAACTACAGTTCCCAGCATTCCTTGGGGCAGGGGAAGTCCTGACAGTCATGCTAATTTGAAAACTGGTTTCAGGTTTGCAAGTTGGACAGGGCCCTTAGTATTGTACTGGCAAAGGAAGACCGTGAAAGTTGAGGGGCAATTGATATACTAAGTTTTAGGTAACCAACCTGGTCCCCTCCAGATAGGATTGGACTCCAACTCCCATCAGTCCCAGCGAGCATGGCCAATGGTCAGAAATGATGGGAACTGGAGTCCAACAATATCTGGAGGTTTCCTATCTCTATGTGAAGGTAACATTTTGGTATTTGGGAGTGGGGTGGGGAGGGACTCCTCAGGCTAAAGGACATGTTGCATAACCTGCTTGCCCGCAGTCGGAACAAGACCAGGCCGAGAACGAAGCAGAGGACTCGGCGGTGCAGATGGAGCGCCTCTGCAAGTTCATCTACGCCAAGGACAGGACAGACCGGATCCGAACCTGCGCCATCCTCTGCCACATTTACCACCACGCCCTGCATGACCGCTGGTACCAGGCCCGCGACCTGATGCTCATGAGTCACCTACAGGACAACATTCAGCATGCAGACCCCCCTGTGCAGGTCAGAGAACAAAACTGGGGAGGCTGAGGCGTATGCTGTGTTGTTGATGGTTTATTGAAGCAGTCTTAATGAATTTGAGTAACAATAAAAGCCAGTCCTCCAAGAACATGGAATGAGAGGCTCGGAGTGACTGCTTTGCCCTGCCCAAGAAGCTGCAAGTTGCTGATGCAGATGATTGTAAAGGGTTTGGAGAGGAGCAGAGCCCCCTCTTCTTGCTGCTCCATGCTTTTCCTCCTGCATGTAGGCCACACTTGCATCTGGTGACACCAGCCACAGCATCCTATGTGGTTGATGAGACTTCCTTTCCTAACTTCACAATGCCTCTGCCCCGCTTGGCGACCTGCTGTTTGCAGTAGCTGCCTTGGGGCGAAAAGTGTTGGGGGGAAAAGGGCCAGGAGCAGTAGATGGTAACATAAAGGAGTGGCAGAGAATTAATGGAGACTGGAGAGTGTTGGTAGAGTGCAGCAGTGCCCATTTGTGTACCACCATTATTACAAAGGAGCAGTTGCAGGAAGTGAATGTTTGGGGAGTGGTTTTTCGGGTGCTGCCTTTTGGAGAGGGCAGCTGGGTCTCCGCCTCCACCTCCTCTGACCTTCTCGGCTCTTGCAGATTCTGTATAACCGGACAATGGTGCAGCTGGGGATCTGTGCCTTCCGCCAGGGCATGATCAAGGATGCCCACAACGCCCTGCTGGACATCCAGTCGAGCGGGCGGGCCAAGGAGCTGCTGGGGCAGGGCCTGCTGATGCGCAGCATGCAGGAGCGCAACCAGGAGCAGGAGAAGATTGAGAAGCGCCGCCAGGTCCCCTTCCACATGCACATCAACCTGGAGCTGCTGGAGTGCGTCTACCTGGTCTCGGCCATGCTGCTGGAGATCCCCTACATGGCCGCACATGAGTTTGACGCCCGCCGGCGCATGATCAGCAAGCAGTTCCACCACCAGCTCCGGGTGGGCGAGCGCCAGCCCCTTCTCGGTGAGTGGCTTTCCTCTTTTAACCGTGAGGTGTGTTTCTGGGTACGCTGGCCTGGTGGCTTCTTTTCCTCTGTCATACCAGGCCTTCTAACAAGAATCTTCCTAGGCTTGACTTAGAATCCTCCCTGTCTCTCTGGGCAAATAATGGAATCTTCGAGGCAATTGCAGGTCTGGGCCTAGAGGTGTTTGAATGCTGCAATCTGTTGGTGTGTTAAGCAAAGGAGCACTTTGTTTGTTTGCCTCTTGCTAGTTTCTTGGGGAGGGGCAGATTTTCCTTTGGCCTCTGTGACATTGCCAGGCATGATCCCGGGTTCACAAAAGTTGTCTTGCCCAGTTAGCCAGCCTCCCACTATGGTTTGCTTGCTTTGGCACCGTTTCCCAAGCTGCTTCTTGTGTTCTGTTGGTTCTATAATTTTTTTTTAAAAAGTTGCTCCCTCATCTTAATTTGGTAGCTGTTTATTATTATTATTTTGTAAATGCATATTTATCAGAACTGCAGGTGGCACTCGACACCCTGGAGTCATTCAGTGCTGTGTTGGAAAACAGAGCAAATGATTCTTCAGAGATGATGCCTGCTGCCAAATTGTGTGTCTTTGTTTTTCCTTTACAGCTACTTTTACACACCTTTCCATAACTATTTGTTTAAACCTAAGAAAAAATCAACTGAAGTTATGCAGATTTCTCTAATAAGTTTTATTTTTATTGGGTAATTTATTTATTTTTTTGACACAAGAGCTAGAAAAAAATCTTTTTCTAGATACAAAAATGAAAGCCGATTTTTGTGTGCACTGTCTTCATGTGCAATAGGATGTTAAGGGGATGTGGCCTGCCTTGCTAGCTAATCAAAATCCTGTTCACCAAGACAAGGAATGCCTTCCCCATTTGATGACTTCTTCCCCCCTCCCCCCATCTTTCTTCAGGCCCCCCAGAATCGATGAGGGAGCATGTGGTGGCAGCATCCAAGGCTATGAAGATGGGCGACTGGAAGACGTGTCACCGTTTCATCGTCAATGAGAAAATGAACGGGAAGGTCTGGGACCTGTTCCCCGAGGCTGACAAAGTGCGAGGCATGCTTGTCCGGTCAGTTGCGTGGGAATGGGGTGATGGGGTGGTTCCTCCATAGAATCATAGAGTTGGAAGGGACCCCGAGGGTCATCTAGTCCGGCCCCCTGCAATTGCAGGAATATGCAGCTGTCCTGTAGAAAGCTGCCTTATCCTGAGTCAGACCTTTGCTCTGTTTAGCTTGGGCATATCCACCTTGATGGATAAAGGGACGAAGCCTGCGACTGTCAGTGCTCCAGCCCCTGAACTATGGGGCCATCTATGCAGGCTAGGAGGGGAGGGCTTGGAACCCAGTTCTTGAAACGGAGATGAGGGAGCAGAATTGGGATGTATGTGTTGAGAGCGGCCACCTTGTCTGTGTGCAGGTGGGTGCCGAGAGGCTGGGGGGGTGTCTGTCAGGGGACTGGAAAGCGTAGCTCTGCCCCCCTTTCGGGGATCTCTGCCTGGCTCTCATGACTGCTCCTTTCCCTTGTTTCTCCCGGCAGGAAGATCCAAGAGGAGTCTCTCCGAACCTACCTCTTCACTTACAGCAGCGTCTATGACTCCATCAGGTATTGTGTGAGGGTCATCATGGCGTCCTGGTTGCTCTTTCAGCCTGGCAGCCTTTTGGCCAGGGTGTGAGTGGCGGATGTGGCATAAGTGGCTGAGTGCATCTTTATTGGGTGCACATGTTGCTTCAGCATCCCCTCTGCAGGCTCCCTATCCATAAAATATATCAATCAAAGGAATCCATCCTCTGTACATGGCACACTTGGGTACCTTCTTTGGTTGCCATTGACCTTTTTAGATTTTCTGCCTGGCCGGCTGCCAATGGCTGAGTCTCACAAGCTCAGCTTCCACCTCTTTCTTCCTCTCTCTCTCCCCCCATGCCCCCTCCCCCAATTATACCTCCCTTTCTAGCATGGAGATCCTGTCTGATATGTTTGAGCTGGACCTACCCACAGTACACAGTATCATTAGCAAGATGATCATCAATGAAGAGCTGATGGTGAGTGATACTTTCTTGCATGGCAGACGGGTGGCTTGAGGAGGCCTAGAGATGGGTGGCAACCACAGAAAGGGACACTTGACCGGGAGAAAGTGGGTTGCCCTTGTACAAACCAGCTCAAGGGGTGTGGGAGAAGAGGGTCAGGGATGGGCTTCTGCAGCAGCTGCACCATGGGGGTGAGCATGAGAAGCGAGTCGTCAAAATGTAAGCCGCCAACCAGTATAGGCCTCACCCCTAAAATGAGATCTCTTTGTGAAAGAGAAATATATACCGTAAATCTCTGGTGTACAATCCAGTGCTTTTGGCAGTCTCCAGCCCCGTTGCACTATGAATAACTCGGTTGGCAAACAGGGTACAGTGGTGCCTCGCAAGACGAAAAGAATCCGTTCTGTGAGTCTCTTCGTCTTGTGGTTTTTTTGTCTTGCGAAGCAAGCCCATTAGCGGATTAGCGCTATTAGCAGCTTAGCGGGCTTAGCGGATCAGCTGATAAGCCGCTTAGCGATCAGCTGTTAAGCGGCTTAGCAGATCAGCTGTTAAGCAGCTTAGCGGATCAGCTGTTAAGCAGCTTAGCGGATCAGCTGATAAGCGGCTTAGCGGCTTGGGAAAAGGGGGGGGGGGAGGAAAAAAACCTCGCAGGAACTCGCAAGACATTTTCGTCTTGCGAAGCAAGCCCATAGGAAATTCGTTTTGCGAAGCACCTCCAAAACGGAAAACCCTTTCGTCTAGCGGGTTTTCCGTCTTGCGAGGCATTCGTCTTGCGGGGCACCACTGTACTGAAGTTCCATATGGTTCTCAAGGTTGCATATTAAATCATGGCTTCTCTTGCCTGTAGGTGCTATAGGCAGCATTCAGGTTTTATACAAACCAGATTTGGGAGGGAAAGTAGACCAGCACTTTAGAAGGTTTCTAACATGTCTCTCCTTCGCTGGGTTTGTCTGAGCCTCCCAAATCTTGCCTTCCCAGGCCTCTTTAGACCAGCCGACCCAGACAGTTGTGATGCACCGGACGGAGCCCACGTCCCAACAGAACCTGGCGCTCCAGCTGGCTGAGAAGCTGGGCAGCCTCGTGGAGAACAACGAGAGGGTCTTTGACCAGAAGCAAGGCACCTATGGGGGCTACTTCCGGGGTGAGCCAGCGTCCTGGAAGCCAGTTGCAGCCACAGCTTCTTGCTTCTCCTATCTCCATTCCTTTAGCCACTTTGTGTCTGTTATCTGTCTAGGGACAAATAGGGCTACTGTTCCCATAAGTATCTTTAAAAGAGTATCTTTTAAAGTATCTTTAAAGTATCTCTTTAAAAATTCTGACCTTTGTGGTGTGGAGCTGCAAAAGCTAAGGAAACCAGTTCCCATTAATGATGGTCAGCTTCTCTTGCTTCCTTGCAGCCACAGCTTTACAGCTTTACCTGCATCTCACCTGATCTTATATCAAATTAAAACTTTATTTATGGAGTCGAGTGAGTGGCAGCTGGTGTGGCCTGCAAAAAACCAACCACATAGGCCTGATTGGCTGGCCTGCGTTGGCCCATGGGCTGGAAGTTACCACCCCTGCATTCTTTGAATGGTTTATCTGCTTTCCTTCCCTCATCACAAGATCCGAATCCTCCTTTGGTTCAGCACTTCTCCCTTCATACAGGACACAGAGATGACAGTTGTTCTCTCCCCGCATTTTCTCAATCCAAAGTGTGCTGATTTCACTGCAAAACGATGGTTTGTTTTGGTTGAAGAACCAGGAAGTGTGGACTCGAGAGCCACTTTGCTTTGGTCTCCGTGTACCTGTCTTGTTTTCCATAAGCTGCGCAGCAAACCCATTTCTGTTGTAATCTTGCTGGCCCACTTGTAGCTGAACTCTCTCTCTCTCTCGCCCTCCAGACCAGAAGGATGGCTACCGCAAGAACGAAGGAGGCTACATGCGCCGTGGAGGGTATCGGCAGCAGGAGCGACAAAGCAACTATTGATTCCCTAAGACGTCACAGTAGAGTTTCCTGGTGCAGGGAAGATCTTATTCCAGTTCCCATGGTTCAAACACTTAATAAAGAATTTGTTTGGAGTGTGACTGGCCTGTGGTGTCTTTGGGAGCACAAGAAGCAGCGTGGGAGATGAGAACCAGAGTCAGGAAAAGCATTGCTGTCCTTGCTGTGTCCCACGTGGCCACTGGGGGCATCACCCAACCTTTGCCCTTTGGCTTCAGGTGGTGGGGTCAAATGTGTCTCGGCCTCTCTTTGTGGATTTTGGCCCTCTTCCTATTCCATAACCCATATCTGTAGGCTGTGCCCCTCGGTGAACCTGCTCTATGGTCTCCCCAAGTGTTTTTGCCTGCCCTGAATATGCCTTTTGCATACCTGGATGGAGAGATGTGCTCTGGCTGTGGCTGGGAGCCAGGTGACTCCCAGAATGTTGTCCTTGAGTTGAAAAAGTTACTTACTCTGGCAGAGCCCTGAGAATGAGTGGATGTAGCTGCCAAGAGTCCCACTGCGAGGAGAAGCGAATGATGGACAGTTTCAAGGCCGAGTCCATTCATTTACAAGCTGCCTCCCCCTGCATCACGCCAACATCTGTACCTATTGGGTATTTGTCCACAACCGCACCTTTTTTAATTAAAGAGAAAACAAACAGATGAGACTGCTTCCTACCGGGTGTTGAGGGGAAGCACAAGGAAGGGAAAATGAATTTCTCTGTGAGGTCACTAAGTGCATTGTCAAAGGACTTTGTCCTTAAAACCAAACTCCTCAGTTGGATAGGGCTCTCTCCATGGAGGAGAGAGACATAGGTGCTTCTTACTGAAGCAGAGCTGATTTATTAACTCCATATGGTGGTTCTGACTGGCTGAGCTCCAGTAGGGTGGGGGTGGCATCCAATGCTTTTTAAATTTAACAATATTTAGCAAAGCCCACTGCTGCCAAGGGTGTTGGTAGTGCTTTGCCTGTCCATACTGGACTACCTGGTACTGTAATTTTGCTCAAGGTCAGACAAATGATCACAGACCAGGTCTTGTTTTTTAAAAAGGGGGAAATGCCGGCAGGGAGTTGTAGTCCAGCGTCAGTGGGACAGCCCACAGGCTGGCTTTGGGCTACAATCTGGAGCGGCGTACTACCAAAAGCAGGCAAGATTCCTGCGCTAACCGGGCCTAGAGACAATCCGTTGCAGATTTCAGCAGTTTTAATGTCTCTCCCTAATTTCTTGTGATAGGTTTTTTTTAGTTCCGCGTAAGCCTGGCTGGACGTTTGTATTAAGCCCTTGGCTCAGCTTCCGAACCTAAAGCATTTATTTCTCCTTATCTCGGCAGGCCTCAGCTAAATCACCTTCAGTACTTAAGGACAGAAGCTGCAAAGTCTTGCGCTGCCTCCACTCTGGGGGGACTGCATTGCCTCACTGTGGCTTGTATCTTCTGCCCTCTGCGCATTTGTAGGGCCCCCTTTGGCAGGTGACCCAGTCATTTTTAATTAGAGTTAATAAATTCCTCAGGGAGACCTCCTAAGGCACACCTCTCAGTCCTGAGGGGAATGCCCAAGTCGGCCATTTTTGGACCATGTCCCAGCTACCTTGTGCTTGTGTGTTTAAGCAAAAATATTCTTCCCACCTGACATGATGGGCTTCCAGGCAAAAATGCAGAATGGCGCCACCCCACCCCACCCCACGGGGGAATTGTAGGTGGGAGTTATTTGGTTTGTCAGAGGCTGGCTTCTGTAGGAGCAGAAATTCTCAGCCCTCTTAAGGCTCAGCCTTTCACAGAAACAAGACACTGGATATGTTTGTCACTCTAAACTAGGGGTTGTCAACCTGGTCCCTAGGTTTCAGGATTCTAGGTGGGCGGTAGGGGGTTCTAGGGCACAAGCTGAATCCTTCCATCGAGTACTGGTGGGCGGTAAGGAAATTTTACCATCAAGAAAGATGCATTAGTGGGTGGTAGGTATAAAAAGGTTGACTACCCCTGCTCTAAACCAGGCATAGGCAATCTTGGCCCTCCAGATGTTTTGAGACTACAATTCCCATCATCCCTGACCACTGGTCCTGTTAGCTAGGGATGATCGGAGTTGTAGGCCCAAAACATCTGGAGGGCCGAGTTTGCCTATGCCTGCTCTAAACCATTGGCTGCCATGCTACACCAGCCTTCCTCAACCTGGTGCCCTCCAGATGCTTCGAACTGGAGGCATCCGGCCATCATCCGGAGCTCCAAAATGTAAGTGCTGCCACGGAAGGAAGGATCATGGAGTCGCAGAACAGTAGAGGGAGGGACCCAAAGTGCCATCTAGTCCAATGCAGGAATCACAGCTAAGGACCGATGGATTGCAAGTGTGGAATAAACGTAGCAGTAAAATGGCCTGTTCCACAAATCGAAGTGGTCAAGTAGGTAATCCTTCAAATAATGGGTACCCTTCAAAAGAAACGGCCTCTGATGGGATAAAACAGTTGACTGCCTTGGAGTGCTGAAGTTTAATAAGTGACTTCTCCTCCTCAGCAGTTTTTCTACCCTACTAAGCTGCTCCCCCTCCACCTGCCCCCACTAACCTGCTGAGGCAGCACCTTGTCAGCTGGGTCTTGCACTTTTTCTCTACTTCACCCCTCCCCCCGGGGTTTCCTGCTGGCCCCAAACGCTGTGGGATAGGCAGCAGGTGCTACACTCTGTCCAGAGCCGTGGCCCTCGGACACAGCTGGCGGCATGCTGAGCTGCGGGCCTCGCTTGCCGCACCGTAGGCTGGCTTCCCTCTGGGCTCCCCAAGCGGTTTCTTCGAAATCTACATCTCCCCAGCCAGCCCCCCAAGCTGCTGCGAAGGACCCCACGCCTGCCCACCTTTCCCTGAACTTGGACGATGGGAAGGTATTCCACCTGAAGAGCAATTGGGAGATCACTCGGGGGCTGCTGGTGTTCCGGCTCTGCTCCTCCCCATGGCTGGTTCAGAAAGCGCCCACGGTGAGACCAAGAGGGGGCTCAGATCTTGACTGGCTGCAGGCCACCCACCCGCTCAATCAATTCATTTCCAATTACCACCTGTAGCTTAAGGGGTGCCCCACAGTGCTCTGTTGTGGCTGGGGAGAGTGGGGTAGGTTAAGGGTCTTTGGGTCAAGCCGTGGGATGGGTCTGAACTGTATTCAAAAAGGAGTTTTGTTTCACCTTGTCTGTGACAAATTGTTGCAGCGTGAAGCACTGCTGCTCCAGAGTCCAGTCATTCAATTCCCTTCCCATTCCTGCTGGTTCTTCTTGCCCACCCCCCACTCCTCCAGGAGCCAGGCAACATTTCAATAGGTGCTGAAGATTTGTAGCCCTCATTTGCAATCAGCTGCCCCTTCCCATAGGGTCCCCTTCCCCCCCAAATATTTGTTGAACTTCTGCAAGCCTTGCGGGACTCCCCGGCCTGATGACACTGCCCTCTTGTGTGTTGATGGGACATTTTGACTCCAGAAGCACCAGCACACACAAAACCAACATCAAAAACTATAGGGAACAAGCAGAAACTGCAACAAAACAGTGCAGAATGCAGCAATCCTCAGGATTCCCAGCTGCTCCATTCCACCCCCACCCCCCAGCATTCCAGTTTTGACTGAGCACCCTCAACCTCAGCGAGATGCTTTTGGTGGGGTGTCACTCCCACTTCAGTTTCCTCCCCCCTAAAGTTTATTGAGGTACTTCTGCAAACTGTGATTCCCCCAAGGCTACTGATATGTCCTTCCTGTGCAAGGTTGCTGTTGTTTTGGCTATGTGAGCAACGATGCTCAAAATCTGAACACTGGTAATGGAGGGAATGATTGTGCCATGAAGTTTCGATCCCACTTGATGCCTGAAATGGATCCTTAATTGGCAGGTGCACCCATTCCTTGAACACCTCTGCCATGGCCTATTTGTTAGCCTTTCAGACTCGCCGTCGATGTCTACGTAGAAGTTGTCCCATAAACCTTTTATTTCTCTCCACCAGGTCCTTTCCGTCTCCCGGCGGGTTCTGGGCCACCGACTCTGGACTTCTGTGCTCCGTCTGACGCTGTACGGACAGTTTGTTGCTGGCAAAACCCACACAGAGGTCAAGGAAACACTGCGACGGCTCCAGAACTTGGGGATCCGTCCTCTCCTTGCCGTCCCCATAGAGGAAGATGTGGGGCAGGCAAAGGATGGGTGAGTGTTGGTTGAGAAAAGTGAGCGGGGGGGGGGGCACGATTTGGACAGCCAAAGAGAAGGCTGTGCCTTGATACTATGAGGAGAAGCATAGGCAGCCCTAGGAAACAAGTTCTCTGACAGGGGTTTAAAAGCAAGGCACATGATTTAGTTAAAACTGGTGAGAGGCTGGTGGATTTGATTCAGCTTCTCACTTAGTCCTCTGTACTCCACTCACATATGATTCAAGCATAGTTCGGGACGGATTCATATCAGCACTGGATTTAGGGTGGGGCCCTCTCTCACAGGGCCCCAACCCAACATTGAGAAGATCCATAATCAAGAAGATCCATTTGGGGCACCAAGTTTTGGCCTTACTACAAAAGATTACCAAAGTCTGCCCTTGCTTTGTCTTTTACCTCTGTGAGCCTGTCACACTTTATTGGCGGATAAATGAGCTAGCTGGCGCTTTGTGGGGTGACCTAATGGCAATGGTGCATGTGGCCCCAGAGGATAACGATAATTTAATAATTTTTTTATTTGTACCCCACTCATTTGACTGGGTTGCCCCAGCCACTTTGGGCGGCTTCTGAGAAATGATAAAAACGCAGTAAAACAACAAACATTAAAAAACCTACCTATACCAGGGCTGCCTTCAGATGCCTTCTAAAAGTCAGATACAGTATTTGTTTATTTCCTTGACATCTGATGGGAGGCGTTCCACAGGGTGGGTGCCACTACCAAGAAGGCCCTGTGCCTGGTTCCTTGTAACCTCATAGTGAGGGAACTGCCAGAAGGTGGGGAGAAGTGCTCAAATGTCAAGTGAGGAAGCATGATTCACACATCCTTATCTGCTGCACAAAGCTGTCTTCACAACCTGTTTTTTTTTATCCGGTTTGTGTTCAGGAAGTGGTTATCCAGAGGTTAGGTGCTAAGGGTAGCGATGCGTATTTTCACACACAGCAGATTGCAGCCGCTGCCAGTGCAAGATATAAATCATTCGCCCTTTTATCTCACACATGCGAAATCACCTCTTGCTGAAAATGGCAAGAAACCCCAAAACAGCCCCCTTTAAAATGCAATCTCAGAGTTTCAGAAAAGCACCGCCGGATGAGGGCCAGACAGTCCAGATTCCTGCTTCTCACAGTAGCCAGCGCAATGCTGTCAGGCATAAAGCCTTCTCTGGCTATTCTCTGTGCTATACTGCCCCTGGGTCTGGAGGTTCTATTTAGCTGACATGATTAAGAGCTGCTCATAGACTTATCCTCCGTGAATGTGTCTGCTTTCTAAGAGCGCTTCCAGATGGAGGATTAATTTACAAATGGCTTGTTGGCAACAGCTTCTAAAAAAACTTATTGCGGAAAGGGTAAATCCAGATTAAATGGCGGGGGCGGGGAGTGCAGGCTGGCATTTTGGTCCTAACAGTGTTGTGCGGACACTGCGAAAAAACAAAAACAAAAAACAAAAAACCTTTCATGTGTGGAAAAGCTGCCCATAATAAACAGTCCATCTGGTCACAGTTTTCCTCATTATGCTGAGATGCATTGTGTTCTTAATTTAATTATAGGAACCATTTCTAAAGGTGCATCACCTACACCTATAAATTAGCCTAGGCAAATTATGCATATCCGTGTCCTTTTTTGGTGTGATTCGTAAGTGGCTTCCCTGACTGGAAGAATTGCCATGGAAGGGAAATCTTAGCTCTGCTGCTTTGGTATTAATATTTGCGTTATTTTCGTATTGATTTTGTTATACGGCATCTTTTGTTGTTGTTGTTGCTTTAATATGCATTGTAAACTAGGGTTGCCATATTTCAAAAAGTGAAAATTCCGGGTGTATGTCAGCCCTATGTAAACCAACTTGGGATCAGTATTATGAATAGACTGCCTTAAAATAAATATTGAGGGTTGTAACCAACTTAGCTTCACTCAAAGTAGATGCATTGAAATTAATGGGTGTGACAGGTCCATTAAGTTCAAAGGGATTACTCTGAGTAAAAGGCTATAACAATACGGTCTTAAATTAAATAGTTCATCATGCCAGCCTCAACGCTGAAAGGAAGAGTAGATAATAACCTGGGCAGCACAGGGCATTGAGCTGAGGGGACTAACAACAAGAACAACAATATTTATATAGGTACCTACTGAGAAGATCCATTTAAATAACAGCAGTACCAAAAGGAATTATTGTGAATATAATAAATATTTGTCCTTGCTCAGGGTGCTGTATTGCTAAAGTCCACCCCCAACCTGAAACTCTTTCTCCCTTCACATCTCTCACCTGTCAAAACTGCTGGTTGTGGAGATTCCATCATTTAGGCACCTGAAGATATCAGGGCTGCCATACGTCCAGATTTTCCTGGGCATTACCGGGATTTCAAAGCCGGAATTGACGTCCTGGGTGGGGTGGGGAATTTCCGAAAGGTGGCGCTTTGTCCTGGATCTCAGGCAAGTCAATTGAAAAACCACGTTCAACAATTTTGGATGTTTCCTAAAAAACTGAACAATTTTGGTGGTCCCCTGGTTTTTACTTTTTGAAATATGGCGACTCTAGGTACACATTTAGGAAAAATCCTTAACGGAAGAAGCAACGGCAGATCCCCCTTTTTGATAACATCAAACAAGGTCGCTATCCGGATCTGCTTCAGGCCTGATGTGAAACACGCAGGTGCTTGACTGGGAAAGAAAGCAGGTGCAAAGAGAGACACGACCATCTTTGAACTAGCCAAACAACAGATTAATTTTGTGTGATATACTAGAGTCCGTTGAAGCCAAGGCTGTATACAAAGCAGAGACTTAAAGCACATTCCTCCACCTGCCCTCGCAATGGCGGGAACTATAGTTTTTTTAAGGGAGGCAGGGATTGTAGTTCTATGGGAGGTAGACTACAGTTTTAAATGCACAGCGTGTTGTTCAGTCCCCCTGCTGAGTTAGGCTGGCCTTGGAACGTTCTCTATAATGATTTGGCGGGTGGGTGGGTGTGTTGCTTTCCTTTTTGCTGAATTGTTAATACTGCTGCTTATTTTGCTCTCAGTCTTGGCTTAAAAACCCTCCAACTTTTTATGATTATTGGAATTGTTAGCCACCTTGTTTATTTACTTTTAATGCTTTTCATTAACTTTTTGTTACAACACATAAACACACACACTAAGATACAACGACAATTAAGAAACAAACTAAATAGAAAGCACAAAACAAATAACAAATGTATAACCATAAATCCGTATGCTCTTGCACGCGGACTTATGTTACCCTACTTTATATTTCCCATTCTTATTCTTTTCTAGTAGACTTCCTACCTCCTCAAAGCGGGTCTATTTTCCTGTTTGTTAAACGGTTTCTTTCTCATTTCATCATTTGAATATTTTGAAATGGCAAAACTGACGGATACAGTTAGGGGACAGTCTAACCAAAGGTTCCAAAAAGAGTGGAGAGTGTATAGAGATTACCTAAAAAAAACAGTGTCCTCAAATCAAAACCTGGACTTGCTTTGAGTAATTTTTGCAAACCATAATATGGTCTATAAGTACAGTAGACGGAGAAGGGTAGACATGATTGTTAGTCACCTTAAAGCACATGACTTCCCCTCAAAGAATCCTGGGAATTGTGGGTTTGTTAAGAGCTGTGGGTTGGGAACTGTAGCTCTGTAGCTTGACCTGGAGATGTCAGGATTTGAACCTAGGACCTTCTGCACCCAAGGCTCTGCCGCTAAGCTAGAGTCCCTTATGGTGTGAGAAAAGGGGGCTATAACTTTCGGCGCCCACCATGCTGCCGATCAGCAACAACTATTTCTTTAACACAAATCATCTACCCAGCATTGAAGAATTTATCAAATAGACACATCTCATTTGGCCCTTTACTTCTCTTTGGGGAAACTGGCAACGAAAGCTTCAAGGGGATCATTGAACAACAGGACAGAGTGAAAGTGAAAGTTGGCCCTTGAAGGTTTTCAGAGAGTTTGAAAGTGTTGCTCTTGACAGATGTTGCCTGCTGAGTATTTTCAAGCAAAGTGGTAGTACCAGAAGGAGATTCTGCACTGACTTTGGGATAGCTCAGTCGGTAGAGCATGAGACTCTTAATCTCAGAGTTGGGTTCGAATCCCATGTTGGGCAAAATATTCCTGTATTGTAGGGGTTGGACTAGATGACTCTCGTGGCCCTTTCCAACCCTACAATCCTATGTACTGTATATCTGAAGGAGCGTCTCCACCCCCAGCGTTCTACCCGGACACTGAGGTCCAGCGCCGAGGGCCTTCTGGTGGTTTCCTCACTGCGACAAGCCAAGTTACAGGGAACCAGGCAAAGGGCCTTCTCTATAGCGGTACCTGCCCTGTGGAACACCCTCCCACCAGATGTCAAAGAGAACAACAGCTAACAGACTTTTAGAAGACATCTGAAGGCAGCCCTGTTTAGGGAAGCTTTTAATGTTTGATGCATTACTGTATTTTAATATTTTGTTGGAAGCCGCCCAGAGTGGCTGGAAAAGCCCAGCCAGATGGGTGGGGCATAAATAATAGATTATTATTATTATTATTATTATTATTATTATTATTATTATTATTCTATCTGCTTTGCCCCAACCAGGGAAGACTGGTATGACAAGAATGCCCAATCTATGCTTACCTGCCTGGATCTGTCTGCGGTTGGTGCCATCAATCCCATGATGCAACTGAAGGTGACGGCGCTGATGGCAGCTGAGCTCTGTGTGAGTCTTGTGGCATGGCAGAGGGACTGTCGGGGCTTTGGGGGCAGCAAGCTCTGAACGGATGTGTATCCTTGGTTTAAGTTACATTTATGTACCACTTTAGACTGAACAGAAAAATCTGAAGTGGTATTCACCACAGAATTATAAAACATAGCATGCAAAGTAACTGGGCAGTGTGGGGAGTATCATGCAATTATCCTCTTGGTCATGATGTCTTAAAAACTATTTGCTCTAGAGACTGGTGCCTCTGCTTGCTTCTCTTGCCAGCCCCCTCTCCTCCAGGATTCTACCATCTCAGTCCGTCCCTTATTTTTGATGCATAGGACCTCATTCTGGCCCAATTATTGTGAAGGGAAGGGAGCTATCCTGCTTTTATTTTGGATTACTTTCCCCTGCTCCCTTTGCAGAAGACCATCGCCCTGCGTTTGCAAGAGCAGGAGACAAAGTCGGACCTGAGCATCGAGAGAGTGGTGGCTGCCATGAAAGGGGAGGTGAGGAGCCTTTTCTCCACTGCCTTCCGAGTGGATTACATTTGCTCCAAAGAGAGCTAAAACTTTATTTGACCTGTGTATTATCTCCCACTGTTCTCCTGCCTCCACAGGAGCTGAACTTCGGCTGCCTGAACCAGGAAGAGAACCACCATTTCAAGAAATCGTTGAGGCGGCTCAATTCTGTAGCGCAGGTACTCTAAGGGGAGGACGGAAGCAGGGGAGCCCAGCCCTGGCGATGGTGTCCATTTTGTTCTGGTTCTCATCTTCCCAACCTCTTTCCGTCTGCAGTATGCTGTGGAAAAAGGAGTCCGTGTCCTGGTGGATGCAGAATACACCTACATTAACCCCGCCCTGACACTTGTCACTGTGGCAATGATGGCTGTCTGCAACACCCAAAAGCCATGGATCTGGAACACATACCAGGCATATCTCAAGGTGAGTTCCTCCCCCAGAAACAGTCCTCCTTCTATCCACCTTACTTCCTGGAAGTAAGGAAGGTCTGCTCTCACCTTGACAACTCAGTGGTATTGGAGGACTCCTTTCCTGTTCTACTACAGTCTTTGGCCAACTTGTCTCCCTCCAGGACACCCTGGAGCGGTTGAAACAGGACATCGCCCTCACCGAGCGCTTGGGTGTCTGTTTCGGAATGAAGTTGGTCCGGGGGGCTTACCTGGAGAAAGAGCGGAAACTGTCAAAAGAAAAAGGATACCCTGATCCTGTGCAGCCCAGTTGGGAGGCCACCAACGAAAAGTGAGGAGGACTCCACCCTGTTCCACTACTCTGCGGGTCATTAATATGAGGCATGAAATTGCCCATCACTCGTTAGCACACATGGATAGCAATCTGAGGTCACTGGGCTGCATACACACCATCTATTGAAAGTACCGTACTTTTCTGTGTATAAGACGTGGGTTGTTGTTTTTACTAAAAAATAATGTTAAAAAGGGGGGGTAGTCTTATATACGGATAGTGCATAGGGGGAACATGTGATTGGTTACTGCCCCCCAAATAGAGGGTGTCTTATATACAGGGGCGAGTTATACATGGAAAAATGTGGTATATTTAAAGCACAGGGCTTCCCCCAAGGATCTTGGGAACACTGCCTTGTTAAAGTTTCTGGGAATTGTAGTTCTGCGAGGAGGTAAATCTACAATTCCCAGGATTCTTTGTGGGGAGACATGTGTTTTAAATGTGCAGTGTGTATGCAACTGCTATTCTCACTTAAATTAGACGCATTGCATTTTTCTATTATCAGTTATACAGTAGTGATTTTTTAATGTTCATCCATCCATATAAACCAGCCTATACAAATTTGATGCACAGTGCACCTCTCTCATTTTTTGCCCCCTCTGCTTCATTCTCTTGCCCTCTTCCTTTTTCCTGTGATCCAGTTACCAGTGCTGTTTGGATTTTGGTTTGGATCAAGTGTCTCGAGCCAGGGGAAGGTTTGAGATGATCGTGGCCACACACAACGAAGCGTCCGTGATACACACAGTTCAAAGGTAGGGGGAATACCACAAAGGGGAAGTGAGTGGGGTTGTCTTTCTACATAACAAGCACCAGCTGGCATGTCCACCAGTTCTGATGGTTTGGACATATGGGTACTCTCTGAAAGTGGGAGCCATGGGTGGGGGGAATAGCCTTGGAAGGGAGCCTCTCCACACTGCAACACACATACATACACAATTGTATGTGTAAGCATTGTGCTGCCTTTCTGACATCAGCAACCAATACTCCAGTCCATATCCACCTCTCAGATCTATTTGCATGAAAGCAAGCAATATATAAGGGAAGTGGCATACTGCTATCATGACATGCCTAGGAGCAAAATATTGGTTGTCGGCATACAGAGGTAAAGAAAAATCAGCACACATCGTCTGGGCAGACAGCTGACAGCACATGCATCCCTTCGGGAGGAGGACAGGGACACATTATCCAGAATGTTAGAAACCTGAGACAATAGCAGCAAAAGAAGCCCCATTCACATTATGCAAAACCAGTACACAGCACACACAGCCGCCATTGGTCAATGTAGAAATAATACTTCCATTGTTTCTTACAGCAACCCTGTAAAGCTGACCCCATAATATTATCCCCATATTGCAGATGAGGGCTTGAAGGTGAGGTCTAGCGGCAAGCAGCTCGCCTAAAAAACCAGCCAGCGTCTTTGTGACTGAGCTGGACTCCTAGCCCTTGTAGCTTACGGCTTATGCTGTTCACTGCTATGATACTCTCATAACTTCTCCCCAACCTGTGCTGAAATGTGCTTGTTTTATCTCTTTTAAGGATGGCAGAGATGGGCATCGACAAGGGTGCTGGACCGGTCAGCTTTGGGCAGCTGCTGGGCATGTGCGATCAAATTTCCTTGGCACTAGGTGAGTGTAGCGTAGACCCCGCTTCCCACAGATGCTCTCCACACCCCCATCCACTTCCGTTCCTCCTGCGATATCATCACCTCCTTTCTCTCTCTCTCTTTTTAAAATCTTGTGCCCAAATCTAGGCCAGGCCGGTTATGCCATCTATAAATCTATCCCTTTCGGCTCTGTGGAAGAAGTAATCCCCTACTTGATCCGCCGTGCTCATGAGAACCAAAGCGTCTTACTTGGGATCCGGAAGGAGAGAGATCTGCTGCAATTGGAGCTTCGGAAACGGGTTCTGGGGCGGCCTTGAGGGAATCTAAATATCCCAAAGAACTACCCCACCTCCCAATGCTTATTCATGGAACCAGGCCCCTACATTGCAATGTCTCCAGCTCACTTCCCTCATGATCTTCATGATGGAATAAACTGCCCTCTTGGGTTACCTGGTTTCCAGCATCCCAAAGCCCTAGACTCATGGGTTGGGGCTTAGTGATGTGATGGGCTTTAGTGTTGTCTGCGTAGGACCTTGTGATATCATGGAGCCGCTAACTCTAGAAAGACAAAAACTGAACCCTGCCAAATATACGAGACAGGGGAAAGAGCTAGAAATGTGAGGCCTGGGAAGGGGTTAGAATCAGGGGGAAAATGCTGAAGTTTTTATTTTGAAGATCTCAGTGGGGGTGGGGAATGAAAGTTTAGGAAAACACACTGACAAGCAAAACTCTTATGCAATGCTTTCTCTTTCAGAATAATGAGTGGTTTAATTTTTTATAACCAATTACACAGTTGCAAAGCTCCTGGATTCAAGAGTAGTAATTTGAGCTTGGCTGGTGGCCTTGAGATCTAACCTTGCTGCCCTGAGACCTTCAGCACGGATCCCAAAATCTGAGAGTGTCTTCAGCTCCCACTTACTGTGTGTTTGCTGCATTGTCAGAGCTGGGTTTTTAATCCATCTTCCCATGATGTTATCCCAAATGCATAAGTATCCCGTCCTTTGTTACAAAGCACTACTGCTTGAAATGTTGTTTCTCAAACCAGCTTTACACCAACTGGAGTCCTTTAGCCATTCAGATTCGCTTCTGTTTATGTACACACCAGGGGATGTTGATGAGACAGATGAAAAGCCCTTCTGGCCAATGGCCCATCACCCTGCCCCCAGAATCCTGTTCTCACAGTGGCCAACCACAGACGCCTGTAGGAAGCACCCAAGCTGGACATGAGCACAAGTCTTTTTGCTATGCAAAGGTGTTCACACCCCAAAGCACCTGCCCACCCCAAAATGTGCTAAAGGAATTCCACACAAGCAATAACTGGGTTATTTTTACTCATCATGTTTTCTGTGTTAAGGGGGAATCCAGATTAGATGTTTTAAATAAATAAAAATAGTACAGGCTGGCATTTTGAAAACTGTGATTACGTGTGCATACTGTGAAAAACATGTGTGCTGTTGCAGTGGCTCCAATCCCAGAATAAAGGCTTCTCTGCCTAGAAGTGCCCTGTGTCCTCTTGTCCTGACTGGCTTGGTTTGGTGCCGAGCCACGCAAGGCCAAACTGCAAGCCAGGTCTGGGGGGCGGGGGTGGAGCACAGATGGAGAAGGGTTTTATATAACAGGCTTAACCAAATTTGTGTCCTAGCGAGTTGGAGTCTCTGAGGAGAAGGTAGGTTAGTTGATGTTGACTCCTGCCATAGCACGGGGGTTGGACTGGGTCTTTTCCAGCTCAACCATTTCGTGATTCTCTGTGGGCAGGAACAACTGGATGACAGATCCAACAGTTCCACATTGCCCAAAGGTGCTAGACAGGGCAGATAAAATGGGGTTTTTGCAGTCGTGCCCTCCAGAGTGCTGCGATGGTAGGCAGGCTGCCTTGTTTCTCTCCGTGAAGAGAACGATTGGGGGCCTGCCTGTGTTTCTGGATGGTCAGAAGTGGCAGGGGAGGGGGGTTATGACTTGGCTTAATCTAAATCAGGAGGGGTTGGGATGGGCCTTGTAGGTTTTATTAAGAGAGCTCTCCCCACTTGCTTCCCCATAACCGCAGCACCGTCCCAGACTGGTCTTGCGGCTGGGCTAAAAAGGGTAGCAGCCCTGAGGACCAAGAAACAGGGGCAGAGCTAAATCTGTTTGCCCCGGAGTGACCTTGGCACATCCTTGAGGGTTTGCCCGCTGCTCCGCTTCTTCCTCTGCCACCCTCCCTGCCACTGTGATTAGGGAAATGGAGAGGTGGAAGTGCAGCAGCTGTTTCGGGCCCCATGACTTTTAATCTGCAAAGGCTCATTAGGAGGAAGCAAACAGTCCTGGAGCTGCAATTCTTTGGAGGGGCTCTGATAGCCAAAGAGCCAGGAGTCTGAGCTCTTCCACTCCCTCATCCTGTGCCCAGCTAGACCCGCGGTGCTCCCCGCCCACACGGTGATCAAACCCAAGTGTCCCGCTTCACCAAAGTCCCGCTTCTGAAAACCTCTGGCCTTCCTACGCAGGAGGGTCCCTGCTTCCTTTTTAATCTGTTTATTCCTGCCCCATATGCTGCCCTTCTGAGCAGCGATTAAAGCAGATAAGCCGCTTTTGGCAGGGCCAGACGTGGAGCTGCCAGGGTGTTATTCTGACCTCTGCGGATGCCGGCAGCAGCGGGCGGCTCCAGTCGATGTGCCACAAAAAAAGCCACCCCCACGCGGATCCTGAGCGATCCTATACAAGGAAGTCTTTATTGTACATGATTGCTGGAGGGGAGGGAGAGGTAAGGCAGGGCGTTGCGCTGGGAAGCGACCTTCCGGGGTGTGTTTGAGAGGGATCAACCGAACTGGTTGGAGCAGTTGTGGGATAGATTTGATGAATGCAGCTGCCCGGTAATAAGGGATTCCTGCAAGGATTGGACTTTGCCGAGTGAGATGCTTGCCCTCCTCTTAGGGAGACGATCCAAGAACGCCCCCCTGCCAACCCACCCCTTGCCCTGCTCAGTCTTTTGTGCAAACGGAGGTTTGACCTCCCCTCCCAGTTCACACTGGGATTTGATGTTGAACTCCATACATTCACATATTCATTGGAACCAGAGAGGGGAGGGCGACTCCATCAGCGTGACATCATCCTCACAAACTCTGTAAGGCAAACGTAAGAAACACATCAGTGCGGCTGGGGAGCAAGGCCCGAGAGACCTGGCTTCAAATCTACGAAGACTGCTGAGTGCTCCCTCGTCCTGACCTACCTCACAGGGCTGTTGTGCTTATCCAAAGGGAGATAAATGGCTGTGAATGCCACCGCCTGCTCCTTGGAGATAAATGTGTAATTCACATGTAAAATAATGATGCCCTGGTTGCCAATTTGCTTCTGGGCCAGGTTCAGGTCTTTTGTGTTAATTCACAAAGTCCTGAACAACTTTAAGGACACCCAGATTCCATTCTCTCCACTTTGATCACTGAAACTTTCGGATGGGCACTCTCGGTGGTCCTCCATGCCCCCAGGATTTGGCCAACATTTACCAGGGTTTAGTGCCGCAGGCCCTGCCCTGTGGCACTACTTGCTCATGGAAGGTCAGCTGCAGTCATTCTTGCTCTCTTGTCTTTCAAAACTTGTATTATTCAGACAGGCCTTTGATATTTTTACCAGTGAGTTTTTATTCACATATTATTGATGTTTTTACTGCTGCTATTTGTAGTTATTTCAATGTAGTAAGAAGATAAACCTGTGCTGGACATGCACATGATATTATTCAACTGTTTTGGGTGTCTTGTTATTTGTTTAATGTTCTGTTTTGTCTAGCGCTGAATTTAACTATCTTTTGAAGTTCTTAAAATATCTGTTTTTAACTACCTTCTATCTATAATTCAAATCATTGGACTAGATGACATGGGGGTCCCTTCCAGCTCTACAATTCTATGATTCTACAAAATGTTGCTGCATTTTGTAAACGGCTTAGATGTTCCATTAACATGGAGCTGTACGCAAATTTTGTTAAATAAATGAAATGAAGAAGGATGAGGGAGCACAAGACGGGGGCAGCCCTGGCCTGAGACCCTACAGAGTGTTTGCCTGCTGGGGTAGGCAATATTGGCCTGGATGGACAAATAGTATGGCTTTGGTATAAGGCATGCTCCTATGCTTGCTAAAGGCTGGCTATTGTGCCCTTTTTGGCTGGCAGTGAGCAGTCTTAAACAAATGAGTTACCAGTGCAATCCAAACTGTGCAACAAGGTAAGTCAGTTCTGTCCCCTGGGGAAATTCTGCTTTTACATTTGCTGCTTCACCTGCGTCATTTAGGTTACTTGTGCTGGAAGTTGGTTGTGCTGTCATAGTAGCCTGAAATATCCCCAGAATCTGTATTCTGAAATGACCTAGGTCCCGTTACCTAAGTTGTAAGAAGGAGGCCGCTGGATCAAGCCAGTGGTTCGCTTAGTCCAGCATCCTATTCTCAGGGGTCAACCTATGGGAAGGCCACAAACAGAACCTGAGCACTCTCCCAGAATGGAATCCAGAAGCATTAAAGGTAAAGGTAAAAGGACCCCTCAATGGTTAAGTCCAGTCAAAGTCGACTATAGGGTTGCGGCACTCATCTCACTTTCAGGCTGAGGGAGCTGGCATTGGTCCACAGACAGCTTTCTGGGTCATGTGGCTAGCATGACTAAACCACTTCTGGTACAACAGAACACCATGACGGAAACCAGAGCGCATGAAAACGCTGTTTACCTTCCTGCCGCAGTGGTACCTAATTATCTACTTGCACTTGTGTGCTTTCGAACTGCTAGGTTGGCAGGAGCTGGGACAGAGCGACGGGAGCTGACCCCATTGTGGGGATTCGAACCACCGACCTTCTGATCAGCAAGCCCAAGAGGCTCAGTGGTTTAGACCACAGCGCCACCTGCGTCCCTCCAGAAGCATTACCACCTCCGACAGTGGAGGTAGAACATTGCATTCAGGGTCATTAAGTCTTGCCTGGTGTGTTGGGACAACTCCCACACTCTGTTATCTAGTGCCTGCTTATTAAATTAGTACCACAACCACCCCACCAATGGGGCTGCAATCCAAAAACAGGGCAGGTGGAGCAGGGAGGCTGGGTGGTCCAGCTCCTGGTTTCCCCACCAGCAGCAGCCCGTTTGACAGGTGGGCTGTGTGCTACCATCTCCATGCAACTGGAGCAATCCAATAACTCTCTAACCCTATTATCCAAACCCATTTAAGCCTATATCTTTTCAGCCTGTGCTCCTAAATCCCATCTCCCCAGACCTTTAAAGCTTTTAACCTCTCACCTTGTATCCCGATAAGCCTATAATCTCTTTCCATCAATCCTATATTCCCCTACTGCATCTCACCCTCAAAATCCACCGTCCCGTCTCCATTGACGTCGGCTTCCTTCACCACATCAGCAATCTCCCGGGACGTCAGGCGCTCGCCCATCAGCCTCTGCATGGCCTGGTACAACTCATCCAGAGTGATCTCGCCATCCCCGTTGGTGTCAAACTGGAAACGGGGAGAGGCATGGTAATTAGTTGCGGTGAGAGTCAGCATCCTTAATCTGAATAGGAGCAAGAGGGCGAAGCTTAATGGCAGGAGATGCAGGACAGATGAGAGGAAGTACCTCTTCATGCAGTGGTTCATTAGCATATGGAACTCATTGCCACAAGATGCAGTGGCGGCCAGTTAACCTGATCTCATTTTAAAGCTAACGGGAATAGATCTATCAATGGCTATTCGTCAGGATTAATGATAGGAGAGAAATCCAATTCAGTTTGCATTTAAAAAGTGAACTGGTCTCATTCACGCATGCCAAAAAAATAAGGAAACCAAAACGCAACCATCCTTTACAAAAGTCGTATTTCCCCAAATTTTGCAATGCCGTGATCCAGCCAAGAAATGTGTGCCAAAATGCACATGCAAGGGTAAAGTGTGTATAGAGAAGCACATGTCAGTGAAAAATAATGGAGGAAAAATGCATTAAGGAAATATAAATATTAGTGAAATATTAGTGTTGTCCAAAAAAAGAAAAAGAAAAAAAAGGAAGTGTTCCAAAAGGATTTGCACCAAAAGGTTGATGGATTTTCATGAGAACTTTAAAAAAAAATAGAACCTCCAGGTCCAGGTCTGAAAACCACAAGATGAGGAGCAGCAGTGTAGGCTTTCGCCTTCCTGCCCTGCTTGTGGTCATCTGGTGGGTCATTATAGTAAGTAGAACGCTGAATTAGATGAGAGTGGCCACTTATGGACCACCAAAAAAAGCGGACACAGCTGTGAGTAAAATTCCGGTGTGGTAACATATGTATAAAAGCAAATTGATAAATAATAATTATTTAAATACAAATACAGTACACTTCATGATGTATGCAACCAGGTAACTTGTGTGCCTGTCTATCTGCTTCCAGATGCTAACTGTTGATGGGCAAATTAAAGGATCTTTCTCTCCCTTAAATCAGACGTGAACCAGACAGTCCTTCAAATAAAGGAACCCTTTAAAGGACTGTTCCCCTGCAGCGCTTCCACCAGAGGACTTCTGTAAAGTAGGAGAGATTGTCTAGACCTTTGGTCTGATCCAGGAAGTTTCTTCCTCTTTCTTCTCTTATTTTTTTATGGAACTAGCAAGGTTGGCAGAGAAGGGATAGTCATGGGGAGTGCTATGTCCCATCCCCAGCTTTGGGGGGGCGGTGGATCAATGTTGTCTAGTTGGGGAATGAGAAGTTGGGGAATGAGAGGTGTTCAATTTTCTGGGAGGGAAAGGGGACATATGACAAGCTGGGATAAGTGAATCGGTACAGTTCAGTGTCTCTCAGTTTCTCATTTTTCTAGTCTTAACCACGTCTCCACATTTCCGTATCAGATTGTGGAGCTGGGAATTAAGTCGTCGTGAAAATCCCCCAGCATTCTAGTATGAATTTCTTCTAATGTGCATATTTAACCTATGTGATTTTGCCCAATATACACATTTTTGCAAATCCATTATCCCAAACAGAATGTACTTTCATATTTCATTTCCACTAACAAATGCATTTTTAATGCACACTCATTCAGAGAAGTGCGGGTTCTGAAGGGATGGCTGTTTGTGCGTTGCTGCGGAAAGCACGGTAGATTTCTTAGATTTGCCTTTGAATGAGAACGGAATCAGATTTCTGCCCCACCCCTGAGAACAAGAAACAAGGCTGAGAGAAAGAACTCCAAAGTCCTGTCCAATCCCAGCCCATCTTACCTCCTTGAAGGCATCCCTCATTTCCTGAAGTCCAATCATGCCTGCCGTCTCTGCCAGCAACTTTGGGGTCATCATCTCCACAAAGTCCTCGAAATCCACGCGCCCTCCAACTGCAGTGACCAGAGTCAGGTTAATTTCTTAGAAGGCTCAGATATCTTGGTTTTCCCTTCAAGTTTCCTTACATATCCCTGATCAGCAGCCGGTTTGGGGCTGCATATACAGCATACGTTTAAAGCGGATGATTCCCCCCTAAGAATCCTGGGAATGTAGTTTGGGGATTGTAGCTCTGTGAGGGGTAGACTACTGTTCCCAGAATTCTTTGGGGGAAGTCATGTGCTTTACAACCTAATATACCAAACTAAACTAAACTAAAGAGATTAGATAGATAGATAGATAGATGATAGATAGATAGATCTCAAATGGGGGGAGGGAACTAAAGAGAAAAAGAAAATAAGATACATTAATAATAATCCTCATAGGGTCATCATATGATCCTCATAAAACACAAAATTATAAATATAACCCTCAGTCAACATTTTACCTTAAGCTTCACACATAGGGAGAGTTGAATCCTCCCACCAGGGAGAGCTTCTCCTTCCTCAGTCTCTCACCCTGAGATAAGCCACTTTGACCTGCCTCTCATATAGGTCAGCTCCTTGTATGTATCTTCATTCATCATTATATATATATATATATATATATATATATATATATATATATAGACATACACCTAGTTAATGCTACTGGAGAGCCACCAGAAATCAAACGCCACACAAGAAACCCAATCCAAAAGAAAGAAAAAATAAAAGGGGGGGGCACAAGAAAGCAGAGAAAGATAAAAAAGAGATACTTTTGGTTTCCTAACTGCCAATTGTGTATATAACCATTATTCAGAGTATTTAACATATATACTCCAGAATCATTCTAGCCATGAATAATATCTAGTTACTGTGTTGCTGTTCTTTTCCATCCTGTGGGATTGTCTTTTCCCCAGTGGCGTAGCGTGGGTTGTCAGCACCCGGGGCAAGGCAAGTAATTTGCGCCCCCTAACCCGTGGATTTTAGCTGCGAGAGCGAGCGCGCCCCCCCCCCCGATGTTGCGCCCGGTGCGGCCGCCCCCCCCTGCACCCCCCACGCTATGCCACTGCTTTCCCCAAAGTTGGTTGGAGGCCTGGGGGGGGGGACTTTGGGGCCTGTGCTTTCTAGGCACGGGACAAGCAGAATCGTGGATGAGCCTTAAAGTCCAGCCACTGCATCACACGAGAAGCTGCCTCACTGCTGCCTACCACCGGCTCCACACAAACCTCCTTCCCCTCTGAAATGGCAGACAAGTCAAGAGCTGGTTGAATCCCAGGCAAGCTGACAGTGGCCATCCTTTATGTTAGAGCCAACACCCATTGGAGACCCAGGAAGTGATACCAGGACTCCTGCCAATTGTCAGCCTTACTCAACCTGATGTTCTCAATATGCGTTGGGCTACAATTCCCAGCAGCCCTTGCTTAGTATTGTTCATGGTAAGAGATTATGGGAGTTGTAGTCCAAGACGTTTGGAGGGCCGTCAGCTGAGGAAGGCTGCCTTGTATCTTCAGTCCAGCACCATTCTTTATTGAAATATTCAACCCAGTCCTCAGAGACCAGGCACTTACGATTCATGTTGATCTGCTGTGACAGTTCGATAAGCTCCATCTCGGTCGGCATGTACCCCATTGTCCTCATGAGGTTGCCCAAATCTTTGCAGCTGATATAGCCATCCTTGTCCTTGTCAAACTCATCGAAGGCCTCACGGAGCTCTGTTTTTGCAAAACAGGAGCAGCAAGAGTAGCAGCAAGGGTAGCAATAATAACTGAGTAAAGAATGTCAGTGGTTTTCCAGGTTTTTACCTCAGGGAACACTTCCTCTGGAAGGCCTGCTGAGGAACCCTCTAGCACCAGCTGTGGAGTTCCAACATGTTCTAGAAGATTCTGGGTATGCTTTAAGGCAAGGGTATAGAAGCCGTGGCCCTCTACATATTGCTGGACTACAGCTCCCATCGTCCCTGACCATTGGTCATGCTGGCTGGGGCTGATGAGAGTTGTTTTCCAGTAATAAGATGGAGGGCCGTAGGTTCCTCATCCCTTTCTTAAGGCCTCACCATCATTCCACATGAACTGGGTGTGCAATCAATATCCCCTATGGCTAGGGATGGGCACATCTGTCCATTTCACTTTCCTCCAGTTTTTCATTTTTCCAAACAGTTCTCCACCTTTTCTCATCAGTTTGCCATTTTGTGCTTTTAAAAGGTCCTCGAGAAAATTCACCAGCATTTTAGTGTGAAATTCAAGTAATTTCAAGTGTGAATTTCACGTGATATACACAGTTTTAATGCAATGTGGATCAACATAGACATTTCTGCAAAGTGATTTCCCATGATATATGTCATTTTCACCAATATATGCATTTTTATGCACATTTTACCCTAAAATATTTTTGTAAACATTATTTAGTTGGGGAACTACACTGCAAAATTCAGAGACGTGTGACTTATAAAGGAAGGCTGTGTTTCGGTTTGCTTGTTGTTGCGGAAAGTGCAAATTATGTAGGTTTGCCTTTAAATGCAAACTGGATTGAATTTCTCACTCATCCATGCCTATATTACACTCCAGAGGAAGGTCAGTCATGGTTGGGAAACTCTCTTTATGGGAAGCTCAAACCTTACTGATCTTCCCATCAAAGAATCCCTCATTATCTTGCAAAGCAACTCAGAATTTCCCAGAACAATTAAAAACAACAACCCCAAAGCTGCTGCTCAAAAGTATCACAAATGCCCATCCTACTTACCTTCGATTTCATCTGCTCCCAGTTCCCGCTCCTGTAAGGCAGATGTAAAGTCATTCATAGTGATACAGGCACATAGGAAGGAAGGAAATGAAGAAGTCTTGGTTCACAGTCCTCAACCTCACTAGAAACTACTCCTTCCTCCAGAGCTGTAGAAAACAAGACCCCCAAAGCCCTAATGCCAAACCGATCTCTCCACCCAACCCTTCCCGACGCCCAAACAAAGGCTCCTCTTCCCTAAGGCCAATCGAAATAATTGCATCGCGCTGTCAAAAACACAGCAATGCTCCCGTTGAGTTGACAGCTCAATATTTACAGGCACACAGAAGGACAAAGTGGATCCAGCAATGAACTGGAACGCTGCCCAGAATGACAGAGCCAGTGATCACTGTGAGATGGAGGAACGAAGAAGTGGGGCGGCGGGGAGAGAGAAACCCTACACAATCCTAAAACTCAGTGACAAAACCCAGGAGGCGCAGAGCCCATGGAGGAGCAACCATGTAGCTGCAGATGTTTGGAGAGAGAGAAAGGCTGAGACCACCTCACTGTGCTTTCTGATTCACAGAGACCCTTCCTCAAAACTTCAAGCAAGTACAACCGAGGGTGAGTCCATGAGCTGGCAGCAGCTGAGTGCCTTGAGGATCACTAGAGATGCGTACACACCATATAGTTAAAGTACATTTCCCTCCCCGTAAGGAATCCCGGGAGCTGTTGTTTATTAAGGGTACTGGGCTCTCTCAGAGGTAAACTACAGTTCTCAGGTTTGGGGGAAGGCACGCTTTAAATGCATGTTAGGGCTGCAGCACACCAAGATATCATAATCTCCTCCACTACTGAGCCTGGGGTGGGACAGATAATTCATACTAAGGGGGAGGGAATTAGGAGATGGTTCACAGGACCCAGTCCCAGATATTTTACCTTAGACTCCCTGCCCCCAATCTCCTGCCCCTTCCCTATTATAACCTTTAAAAAACAAAAGTTTGCTCACAAGATGACTGGGCGTGCTGCACCCGACAGTGCCAGCGACAGCCTCAGACACCCCCAACAATGTTAATTTGCCCGGCAGTTAATTTGTGCCCCCGTGGCCCTGTGCACCGAGTGTTTTAGTTCCTACCCAACGCCCCTGAGGCCAGCTTAGCCCCCAACTGCCTTTCTCTTACATACTTTCCCAGCATTCAGAGACCCAGCCAGGTTATCTATTTGGCTGTGGTGGTGACAGAGAATAGGTTGTGAGAGCCGTGCTCCCACAGGACACGCATACATTTCCCATCATGTCATTTTGACCGAAAAGTTGGGGCATGTTTTGGAAACCATCTAATAAAAAGAAAAAACGAGAAAACCCTGCCTGCCAGAGGCAAAAAGGGAATGAGAGATGGCAGCATGTAAGACGCGTTGCCTCTTTCAAACCAACATTCTAGAAGTTAAATCGAGCCCATAGAATTCCATCTCCCTCTTGCTTCTCTAGCACACTAGACTTCTCCTCCCGGGACCTGGATCCTCCAGAACACCATAAACTACAAGCAGCCTTCATGGAGCTGAGTCTGGAATCCGGCGGGCTCCTCATCCCACCGGGTCCCACTTTTGGTTAATTTCCCTTGCAGAGGAAAATGGAAACTCAGCCCTTGCTTTGGCTGACCGTTCCAGACCCTTTGCCCTGCCCACCTGGGCTGCTGCGCCCTCTTGCCCAGTCCACACCCCCCCGCAATGGCCATACCCCCTGTTTCTCAGCAATCCCCTTGCGCAGGAAGATGCAGGCTGGTCCCAGGGTGTTCTGCATGGCGCCGAGTGCTGCGTGTCCTGGTCACCCTCCGTAAGGTCCTTCTGATGCCTTGTCCCCTTTAGCAGAAGAAGAGATGGCTCTTATGGATGAGGATGTTTTATAGAGGGGAAAGGGGATTATCTCTCCCCCCTCACTTCTGATCCTCACCCCCGCTGTCCAGGCCTTTTTGTTCTCCTCCTGGCTGTGGTATCTGCAAAATAAATCCCTCCTCCCCTCCCCAGATTAACATCTGCTGCATGGTAAGAGCTGGCAGCCAGGACTCCTCAGGCTGGGCAGAGGAGCCAGAAGGGTCCAGAGAGTAATGGGATGGGGTGCAGGGTTCTGCTGCAGCTGTCTGGGAAAGAGGGAGCGGGATTTAGTGGCAGATTTGATCCAGAACTCTTGCTGGGTCCTTCTGGGACACCGGAGGCTCCTCCTGATGATCGATTAATTTGTTTATTTGTTCTGATTTGCTTGCTGGGTGGCTATAGGGCAACGAGCGTTCATCTTACATTCACCTTGATTTGCTCACAGAGTGTTTATATGTCTTCCTATTAATCAGCCAGTCGTATTAGACTTTGCCATTCATTTTCCTGTCACTTTCCTAACTGCAAAAGTCTGATTTTTTATTTATTTAAAAAGTGGATTTACTGCTCTAAGGCACCAGAGTGTTTTAATCCACTTCAATTGCACAAACCTAAATTTCCCAGTACTGTAAGTGCTTGGATCCCTCCCACAGAAAACTGACAGTCTGGAGGCACCCCAAGGGCCAGTGAGTTAGGCTGCCAGCACGCCATGCTTTGAAGCACATTGCTCCCCCCCCCCCAGAGAATCCTGGGGGCAGTACTTTACACCCCACAGAGCAACAATTCTCAGCACCTTTAAACAACTACAGTTCCTGGATTCTTTGGGGAGGGTTGATGTGCCTTAAAGGTATCACACACACACACACAGAGAGAGAGAGAGAGAGAGAGAGAGAGAGAGAGAGAGAGAGACTAGACTTCTATGTAATTATAGTGCAGCGTGTTCTTTAGGGCAGCCATGTTATTTTATACAGTTAGAGCTAGAGTGCTTTGGGTGGGTTCCGGGGGACCCCCCTTTCCCTACCCACTTCCTTGGATATCTTTTCACACAGGTTCCACCTGTCACTGGGATGGGGAGACGGGATCAGGTTCAGCTGTTGTGTACCTGGGTTAAGACGCAGCAGCTGTCTCAACTAGGAAAAAAAGGCTGTGAACCCAATATGCGTTTGTGTGTGTGTGTGTGTAAGATACTATAAAGTATCTTTATAGCGGTATGGAGTGTGGTGGATGAAGAGCATTGGTGGGTGTGGATAGGAAAATAAAGAGCATTTGTCTTTTTAAAATGTAAAGAGCTTCTTGTTTTGATGTGAATGTTTGTTTGTTTTAGTTTATTTCTACAAGTGGGAGTTGTGCTGAGATATAATCCTCACCAGACAGGCAATGCCTTGTAAAGAACGGCATGGAAAATGAAACTAGAACTAGGGACTGAAGCAATGCAGGGACTGCATTAGTGCAATTGTTAGGCATGTTGTATAGTCACTTTCGGGCAGTAAAAGAGTTACCGTTCATCTACGGCAGACTCTGGCATTCATTAAACAGCAGCAGCAGCGGCGGCAGAGGCATCCAGTCAGGTATCAGGTGTGCCACACAATTCGGTCTGTTGTCTAGTGCATGAAATACGAGTCAAATGACCCCCATCTGTTTTAATTGATGCATTAATTAATTAATAAATTAGGCCTGCAATTTTCTTAAGTTAATTGACTTGCGCTAAGAACTTTGGACGGGCAAAAGAGCTGCCCTAGTTTTTCATAAATTAATCGTTAAATTGTGTGTGTGTGTGTGTGTGTGTGTGTATAGTTGTTTTAGGCAGGTGCTGGCTGCAAGAACTGGATGGCAGCCATAATTGTTAGAAGTGACATTTTGCAAAGGAAGGAACTTTTTCAGGGCAGGGAGTGGGTAGGGAGCAGAGGCAAATTTAATACCCCAAGTAAGTAAAATAATAACTGTAAGTATATAACTAGCCAGTGCTTTTTTTCCCCTGAGGGGACGCAGGCAGAGCCATAGCTAGGTGATCTTGCCCCCGGCAGAACTGTCCAGATTCGCCCCCTAGCCACAGACAAATTAGCTCTTCTTTCTGCCTCTCATCCAACCCCAACCCCCAACCCATTCAATTCACCCTCTATTTAAAAACAATTTCGTATGAGGCAATAATCAATATTTATATTTATTGACATATTTTTAGCCGATTTTGCGCCCCACCCCCATTGCCTGTACCCCTGGCAGAGGCCCACCTCACCATCCCCTAGCTACGGCCCTGGATGCAGGGGTATGCATGTCCCTAAACATTTTGTGACTCTTTGTACTTTTGTCCATTTACTGTATTTATTTCCCCTGATTTGAACTATAAAATGGTGGTTTTCTTGAGTCAAAATGAGAGTACCCCTAAACATTTTTTTTGGGGGGGGAGCACCATAACTAGCTAATATTTCTGGTCAATCTAGTCACTTAGCAGAGATGATATATTGATAGACCTGACCTCTGAGCAACTTGGGTTGTGTAAACATATCATAACATCCACAGTAGAACAAAATCAACTCAGTCCATCAAAGGCTTGTGGAGGAAGGTGAGTATTTACCTGGCCCAAAAAGGAGTCAGTGAGTGCGGCAAGAGTATTGTTAGCCTAGAAATGGAAACAAGAAGAAATTCCGACAAAAGAAGAATGGCAGACGAAATTAATGGACTATGCAGAATTGGACAAAATGACAGGAAGGATTCGAAACCTGCGGGACCAGAGATTTACAGAAGATTGGAAGAAGTATATGAATTATTTGAAGAGCAACTGTAATCAACAAATTACGCTAGTAGGACTACAAGAAGTTTTGTAAGGAGAAATATACGAAGTGTTACAAAGTAGAAAAAGATAGAGATATTGGTCATGAGTTTGAAATGTAATAGGGAAGAGGTACTAGTAGAAGAAATTCATAAAGATCAAGCTGGCTTTCTCCCGGGCAGACACTTGTCTGACAATACGAGGAACATAATTAATATTCTAGAAAAATCACAAGTGAATATTAATACTAAAGCAGTTTTGATATTTGTGGACGCGGAGAAAACCTTTGACAATATTTCTTGAAGTTTTATGAAGAAGAATTTACAGGGGATGGGGGTTGGTCAAGGTTTTGGCAATGGTATAGGTGCAATTTACTCAGAACAAAAGCCTAAATTAATTGTGAATAATGTAGTGACGGAAGAATTTAAGATAAAGAAAGGAACACGACAAGGTTGCCCAATCTCTCCATTGCTTTTTATATCGGTCCTGGAGGTTCTTTTAAATATGATTAGAAGGGACCAAATGGTATACAAGTCGGAGCTAAACAGTACAAATTGAAAGCATTTGCCGATGATTTGGTATTGACATTACAGGAGCCAGAATCTAGTACCAAAAGAGTACTGGAACTAATCCAAGAATTTGGACAAGTAGCGGGATTTAAGTTGAATAAGATGAAAACTAAGGTTTTAGAGAAAAATCTAACAGTGACTGAGAGAGAGAGGTTTCAGAAGGAGACAGGATTAACACTGGTTAAGAAAGTGAAATACCTAGGGGTGAACATGACCGCTAAGAATGTGAATTTATTTAAGGATAACTATGAAAAATGTTGGATGGAAGTGAAAAAGGATTTAGAAATATGGTCAAACCTGAAGCTATCATTGTTAGGCCGAATAGCTGTGATAAAAATGAATGTATTGCCAAGGATGCTGTTTTTGTTTCAAACATTGCAAATTTTGGATAAAATGGAATGTTTCAAGAAGTGGCAGAGAGATATCTCTAGATTTGTCTGGCAGGGCAAGAAGCCTCGAATAAAATTTAAGATACTAACTGATGCAAAAGAAAGAGGTGGATTTGCCCTGCCAGACTTAAAACTTTATTATGAATCAGCCGCTTTTTGCTGGCTGAGAGAATGGATGCTTCTTGAAAACACTGACGTGCTGGATTTAGAAGGTTTTAACAATGTATTTGGGTGGCATGCATACTTGTGGTACGACAAGGTCAAAGCACATAAAGCGTTTAAAAACCATATTGTCAGAAAAGCACGGTTCAATGTTTGGATAAGATATAAGGATTTGCTTGAAAATAAAACCCCAAGGTGGTTGTCACCAATGGAAGCGAAGGCTCAGAAAAAGCTCAATATGGAGGCCAAATGGCCGAAATATTGGGAAATTTTGGAACAAAAGGGAGACAGATTAAAACTCCAGAATTTTGAAAAATTAAAAAATAGAGTGCGAGATTGGCTTCATTATTACCAGATAATGGAGGCATATAACTTGGACAAAAAAATTGGCTTCCAGGTGGAAAAATCAAAATTGGAAACAGAACTGCTAGATCCTAAAATTAAGAACTTGTCAAGAATGTATAACTTGCTGTTGAAATGGAATACTCAGGATGAAACGGTGAAATCTGCTATGATTAAATGGGCACAAGATGTTGGACATAATATTATGATGGCTGACTGGGAACAGTTATGGACCACAGGTATGAAGTTTACGGCATGCAATGCCTTAAGAGAGAATATAATGAAAATGATCTACAGGTGGTACATGACACCAGTCAAGCTTGCAAAAATCTACCATCTGCCCGATAATAAATGTTGGAAATGTAAAGAGACTGAAGGTACATTCTTTCACCTTTGGTGGACATGCCCAAGGATTAAGACTTTCTGGGAGATGATCTATAATGAAATGAAAAAGGTATTTAAATATACCTTTCTGAAGAAACCAGAGGCCTTTCTCCTGGGCATGGTCGGCCAATTGGTGCCAAAGAAGGATAGAACTTTCTTTATGTATGCTACAACAGCAGCAAGAATACTTATTGCAAAGTACTGGAAGACACAAGATCTACCCACCCGGGAAGAATGGCAGATGAAGGTGATGGACTACATGGAACTGGCGGAAATGACTGGCAGAATCCGAGACCAGGGAGAAGAGTCTGTGGAGGAAGATTAGAAGAAATTTAAAGACTATTTACAGAAACATTGTAAAATTAATGAATGTTAGAAGGATGTTGGAATGATGTTATGTGATTTTAGCAGAAATGTTATAAAGGATTAGGAAAAAACTGACTGTTAATTGGTGAAAGGAGGGAAAGTAAAGTTACATTATATTAAGATAAATTACAGGACAAAAATTTGAAAAGATGGAAAGGATTTGCTGAAACAGATAACCGAACTAGAATACAAAAAAGGGAGGTGTGAGGAGGTCAAGGAAATAAGCTAATGAAAGATAAGTTATGGGAAGATTCGCTGTATCTTTTGTTTTTGTTTTTTAATGGATTTTATTTTTTTGTTCTTTTTTTTCTTTTTCTCATCTTTTTCCCCCCTTATTGTGATGTGTTGTATTGTTTTTGTTTAATATGGTGTTTTTTACTTTTTCTTTCTGTAACCTTTAAAACTTTAATAAATATTATTTTTTTAAAAAAATGAAATGTAATAGGGAAGATAAGAAATGCATACTGAGAGATTAGATTGGAAAATTTTCAGACACGATTGATGGAAGTAAAAAATTTGAATAAGATGTAAAAGTATGTTTAATTACTGTTGAAAATGATACGTTAAACACACACACACACACACACACACACATATATATATATATATATATATGGAGTCAGTGAAGGCGCCAGGCAGACCCCACTGGAGAGAGCGTTCCACAGACAGGGGCCACAACTGAAAAGGACCTAGAATCATAGAACTGGTGGCTTCGAAGGAACCCCGAGTCATTTAGCTCACCCCACCCCAGTGCAGGAACCCTGCCCACAGCCATCCCTGAGTGGGCTTGAACCACCAACCTTCTGGTTAACAGCCAGAAACACTGACCCATCTCCCTCTGAGCCTCCCTTAGAAGAGGGAGCAGGAGACGGGCCTCAGATGAAGATCTAGGGGTCTGGGCAGAGTCCACTCACATCTGCTTCCCACTCCATGGACAAAAGCCAACTGAATTGTCAGTTGAATCTTACTTCAATGGCGGTGGCGCTGTACTTGTGGGGTGTAGGCTGGCTTGGAAGACGTGTAGGTAACACGACACAAACACTGCTGGGTGATCCTAGTGGCCCCTTCCAACTCCACAATTCTACCATTCTGTCTTCCCACACCTGGTCTGCCGCCCGAGAACACCTCGTTCTGGCTAGGGGCCAGGCCATTGCTGTCCCAAGGGGAGGAGAAAGCGGGATGGTGGGACGTTGGGGGCCCTGCTCCCCTTGAGAACCTTTGGCTTCCCCTCGTGGCTGCCACGGCAACCAGGTGGGTTCTTCTTCCTTCTCCCTCATTGGTTGCTAGGAGCCGCTGCAGAACCCGAGAGAGAGGAAGAGAGAGGCTGGTGCCGGGATGAGGGGCAGCTGGGTTGGGGGGCAGCTGGGAACCTGGGGCATGAGGACGATGGGGCGGGGGGTAATCTGCATAGCGGGAGAATGGCTGGTGGGGATGGAGGGCCTGCAGAAAGCGGACAGGCAGTGGGAGCGATGCGGGGAAAGGATGAACGACAGAGGGGCGGCAGGGAATGCTAAGGAGGGAGGAAGCTGCCTTGCACTACTATGTCAGGCTATATGTCCATCTAGCCCAGCATTGTCAACTCTGACTGGCAGTGGCTCTCCAGATTCTTTGGCAAAGGCCTCTCCCGTCGCCAGCAACCAGTCTTCTTAAAACTGGCAAGGCCAGGGACTGAACCAGGGTCTTTCTGCACACCAAACCACTGAGCTTTTCTCCCTCCTCAGAATGTTGGAAAGGGGTCCAGAAGACTGGGATCTCAAAAACAAAACAACCCCTCCCAAGTGTCCCTAACCAAGTATCTTTCCTCCCCTTAAAGACCCACACCCCCTGGGCAATGCAGCCTACACGCCGGGGCCGCCTGTCCATAGCAGGACCGAGCGTTCTTGCTCCCAGCACCAACCTTCAAGACAACGTCACAAGCAGCCCCTCCATCTCCGGGGATCTCCGGCTGCTCCATACGATGTAGGTAACCAGGGAGGGGGCAATGGGTGTGAATTAGGGGTGGAGGGGAAATTCAATTCGCATCGAAGGCAGAATCTATCAAACCCGCACTTTCTGAAATAATACGGAAACCGAAAGATGGCCTTCGGAATTCAGCTAGCCTGATTTTGCAAATACTGTTTGCCAAAATGCATACATTAGGTTAAAGTGTGCATAAAAATGAGTCTAATGGTGAAAACAACATTGAAATGAATTCTGTTAGGATAATTTGGTTGCAAAAAATGTGCACAGTTGTCAAATCTGCAGGAAAAAATGGGTTTATTAAGAGAAATTTGCACTAAAATGCTGAAGAATTTTCCTGAGAACCCCAGCAGAGATTTAAAATCACAAAATATGCAGCAAGGTAAAGCATAGAAAGATAGGCTGTTTGACCTTTAAAATATGCCATTGTAAGTTCCAAAACCTCCCTCTTCTCTCAGCAGAGAAAAAAGACCACACGTTAGATAAATAAAAAATTGTTTACTTACAAACTCTCTAAAGGTCAGATTCATGTGCTTTTCTATACAGCATTCAGCTGCACAGGCAGTAAAACCTGCCTTAGTCACAGTAGTGAAAGTTCTTAAATTATTGGTATAGGAACTCAAGAGAAGCTTATTAGAGCTATGCGCCTAAGCTGGAGCAACCAGCTTAGCCTCTTCACAAACCAAGTTCATCAGGTGGATTGGAGGGGATCAAAGGCTTGATTACAGAGACCTTCCCAAGCCAATGTGAGCTAAGCCTGGCAGGACAGCTTGCTTCTTGGTTTTAACCCCTTCGTGCATTAATTAGACTTAAGTATGTTGGTTATCTTACAAAATTGGCAGGCCTTTTCCTCCCTAGATGCTATGTACCCCTCTCACCTCAAAACTCACCCAGACCACCTGCATATTTCAAAATGCTGGTGATTACATTTACAGTCTTTCATGGCTAAGATTTGGGATATCTCTTACGGGCTGCCTTCTCCCCGCAAATGAACCTGCCCCACACTTCTAGTGTTGATTCCAGTTTTTGGAGGTCTCTTAGGAAAAGCACTCTCTCTGAGTCCATCTCAGGAGATGCCAACATGGTGCCCTCCAGATGTGGTAGACCTACAATTCCCTCTCAGTCCCAGGCAGAGCAGCCAACAGCTAGGGATGATGGGAGTTGTAGTCCCACAACATCTGGAACACATGGCATTGGCTATCCCTGGTTCACCTGCTCACTGAAACACTCCAGTGGGCTCTTGTCAGGGTGCCCTCTGCTGGGGTGTGGGCTATCTCCAGAAGCCCAGCTGGCCTCTGATGATGGCTTTGCTTT
Source organism: Podarcis filfolensis (assembly GCF_964270895.1). NCBI lineage: Eukaryota > Metazoa > Chordata > Lepidosauria > Squamata > Lacertidae > Podarcis > Podarcis filfolensis. The sequence goes on along the minus strand of NC_139615.1, from coordinate 20,091,077 downwards.
CACCATCTCCCACTGCAATCAGAAGCAAGATTGATGGTGACATGCAGCAGCCTTCTCTTCTGCGGCATCTAGAGTTACACACACTGTGCATTTAAAGCCTATATAAATCACATTCCTCCCACACCATCCAAAGAATTATGGGAACTGTAGTTTGGTAAGCATGCAGGGAATTATAGTTCTGTGACGGCAAATTACACTGCCCATAAATATTGAGGGTGGGTGAATTGAATAAAAAAATAAAAAAATCTGTGGGCTTTTTGATAAGCTGTCAAACCCCGATGTCTTCATCAGGCCTTTGCCTTGATCAAGTCGCCTTCATCTGTTTTATTTTATGGGGTGGCTTTCACCTGCACTGTGACTGCGTCATTTGATCTTGTTTTATTGTGGATCGTATGCTTTCATTATTTATAACTTCATTTGTTATACCTGAAGGCCAATAGGTGAAAAATAAAGGCCTATAGCAGCATTCCCCTTCCTGGTGCCCTCTAATTATTTTAGACTACAATTCCTATCAACTGATGTGAGTTGTATGTCAAAGTCTCCAGAGGGCATTCAGGTTGGCCTATGGGCCTATACGAAGACCTATAGTTTTTTTGTTTTTGTTTAAAAGACAGCCTAGAAATTCTAGTGCAAAAATGACTAACAGACTAAATAAATAAATACAAATAATCTGGGCATATATTCCCTTCCTCAACAGAGATTGTGGAGATCAGCTTCTTTGCTGCCAGTTCAATAATGAAGGGACACGGGTTGCAGCAGGAATACGCACTGGTACCATTAAGGTCAGTCTCATGGGTTATTACAGTCCAGACAAAATATTGACGACGGCTCGATTTGGCCCTTGAGCTGCTGGCTCACCAACCTTGATCTGTATTATGAGCTGCACCGCGTTCTGTTTCCACTGCAAAAGACCGTGCTCCATGAAGATGCCCATCTCATAAGCTGGGTTGGCTTTTGTCCCATTCTCTAAAGGATGCAGAGCTGGTTCCATGATTGGAGGGCCTTCGGACATGGCACCCTAAACTGGACATCCTCTCTCACACAAACACAATCTAGAAGAGTCAGGACATGCAAAATGTGAATTCTCTTAGGCTACATTTGATCTTCTTGAATAATCTTTGCAAAGTGGGGAGCCAAGTGCTCTCTGCTCATCTTGGGATTTTGCAGATGCCCAGTTCTGCCACCATCTGAAGGCAGCCCTGATGTGCTAGTCCACTCCCTGGGGTTCATACTCTGGGCTGAGCTCTACACAAATGGTGTATCACAGCACATGCTGTGCAGAGATCTTGGAGTGCCATCTTCTGAAGACTCCGATTTTTGTTCCATGAGAATAGTTATTGTTAATGTGTGGTACACATAGAGATGAATGGGGACGCGGGTGGCGCTGTGGGTTAAACCACAGAGCCTAGGACTTGCCGATCAAAACGTTGGCGGTTCGAATCCCCGCGACGGGGTGAGCTCCCGTTGCTCGGTCCTTGCTCCTGCCAACCTAGCAGTTCGAAAGCACGTCATAGTTCAAGTAGATAAATAGGTACCACTCCGGCGGGAAGGTAAACAGCGTTTCCGTGTGCTGCTCTGGTTTGCCAGAAGCTGCTTAGTCATGCTGGCCACATGACCTGGAAGCTGTATGCCGGCTCCCTCGGCCAATAAAGCAAAATGAGCGCCGCAACCCGAGTCGTCCATGACTGGACCTAATGATCAGGGGTCCCTTTACCTTTACACATAGAGATGGGGAGGCAAATTGATTCGATTTACATGATCTTTTGCATGGTGTGTTCATGTGTTGTGTTCTGCCCACCTCTTTGCGTTCCTGACAGCCTCTTTCCCCTCCTCTGATTAAGGTTTTATCTGTCCATGATGGGTCACTTCATCAAGTTCTTGCTGACAGCGAGACTGTAGCCCTTGGGTTACCTGTCACCTCCCTGCACTTTATGCCTCGTGGGCCTGCTCACAACGGGGATGTCTTGCTTGCCACCTGTGAGTAACACCTTTCCTTTGACCTTTGACCAGAGACGAGGCAACCCTGGACTTCAGCCTTAATGACACCCAGGACCAGGTGCATGACACATGTGCTATTGAACTGATGGCAGACAGTGACTGTCAGAGTGGTGTCAAATTCAAGATGTGTATCCATAGACAATTGCCAAAGACAACCAATACAGCCACATTTGACTTCAGATGTCAAAAAAAAGAGAGGGCTCCGGTAAAAAGGATTTTTTAAAAAAACTTTTTTTTTTAATTTTACATTGCAAATTTTAATTTAAACATCAACATCAACATTTAGGATTCCCTGAATCCTTTGACTCTCCTCCACCCTTTCATCATTTCCATTATCGGTAAAAAGGATTTTTAAAAGAAAAGTCAAGAAGAAAATATCTCTTCTTAAAGTTTGTGAGTTATTCACTGGCCACCCTGGGAAACAGGATACAGTCAAACCTCACTTCTCGAATAGCTCCGTTTTGGAACGTTTCAGGTCCCAAACGCTGAAAACCCAGAAGTAAGTGTTCTGGTTTTCAAAGTTTTTTGGGAGCTGAGTGTCTGATGATGCAGTTTCAGCTTGAGTGCAGGAATCTCCTGCAACCAATCAGAAGCCGCTCCTCGGTTGTCAAACATTTTGGAAGCTGAACGGGCTTCCAGAACGGATTACGTTCGACAGCCAAGGTTTGTCTCTACAGTGGTACCTCGGGTTACAAACTTAATTTGTTCCGGAGATCTGTTCTTAACCCGAAACCGTTCTTCACCTGAGGCATGCTTTCACTAATGGGGCCTCCTGCTGCCACCGCACTGCCGCCATGCAATTTCCGTTCTCATCTTGGGGCAAAGTTCGCAACCCGAGGTAACTACTTCCAGGTTAGTGGAGTTTGTAGCCCAAAGTTTGTAACCTGAGGTACCACTGTACTAGATAATAAAGGCTTTTGGTCATATCCAGCAGTGCTGTTCTTATGTCAGCATTATGTGCAACGCAAATAATGGATGTAGAAATGGGTACAGAATCTTTTCTCTCTCTTTTAAAGCCAATATTCTAGCCCCTGTGGTGAAAGTGTGTGGGAAATGACTTGTCAAAAACTCCAAAGAGGTGTCAAATAACATTCCCAATGGTTGGAATTGGAACACCAGTGTTTTTGTTTCTCTCACAACTAGCAAAATAGTGATTAACGATTAAAGTAGCAAAATAAGGAAAATAAATTATACAAAACTGATACAGGTCTCAAAATCCAGGTTTTCCTGCTGCAGATTCTTTCATGTTTAGTTATTTTTAAGGTGTGGTACACATAGAGATGGGAAAGTAATTTGATTCAGTTTACATTCACCTAATTCATGCTTTCTGAATCCATCCTTCACAATTTGTACCTCTCCAAATTTTGTAGCATAGTGCTCTAGCTAAATAATGTGCCCCAAAATGCATATGCTAGAGTAAAATGGGCATAAAGGAACATACAAAAGTGCACTATATTATGGAAAACTGATTTGTAAACATTTGCACATTAGGCAAAATTACATACAAAAATGTGTAGGAGAAATTTGAGCTAAAATAATGATGAATTTCCATGATGATTTAAAAAATAAATAAATCACAAAATGCTGTGAAAATGTGGGCAACCGAACTCAAGGTTGGAAGAATGAAAAACAGAGAGAAACCGAAATGGACTGATTCACCTATCCATAAGTGCACACGACCTTGAATGCTATTAAACCCTCTTGTCACATATAGTATTTCCATCTGGGTTTTCTCCAAAATCTGGCAGCTTCCTCAATGGTGAATGTGGATTTCTGCAAGCTGATTCAAGTCAGAAAAATGTGTTCAGAATTCCGTTCTGTTCCTGCCTATGCCCCATGAAAATATTTGTCTCAGAAGCCTACCTTTCATATCGTAATAAATCCTTTGGCCACTCACTCTCTCCGTCACAGATTCCGGTGGGAAAGTGAAACTGTGGCATGTTCCCTCCCGTACCTGCGTGAGAACCATAACGGAGGACCGCCAGACAATGATCGCCTCTTTCAACCCTTCTGGCTCCAAGTTCATCACAGGGGGAGCAGGACCCGGGATTTACATGTATGATGCTCAGACCTGGGCGAAAATCCAGACTTTTAGCCCAAGGTATGCTGGACGCGGGTGGCACTGTGGGTTAAACCACAGAGCCTAGGACTTGCCGATCAGAAGGTCGGCGGTTCGAATCCCCGCAACGGGGTGAGCTCCCGTTGCTCGGTCCCTGCTCCTGCCAATCCTAGCAGTTCGAAAGCACGTCAAAGTGCAAGTAGATAAATAGGTACCGCTCCGGTGGGAAGGTAAACGGCGTTTCCGTGTGCTGCTCTGGTTCGCCAGAAGCGACTTAGTCATGCTGGCCACATGACCTGGAAGCAGTATGCCGGCTCCCTCAGCCAATAAAGCGAGATGAGCGCCGCAACCCCAGAGTTGGTCACGACTGGACCTAATGGTCAGGGATCCCTTTACCTTTACCTTTATGCTGGTAGTAGGACACTGGGCAGTACTAATAGGGGGAATAGTACATGCAGTGCACTGGATTTAGTTGGGTGTGTGTTTTGGCTGGCTTTTGGTTTCCTAAGCAGCAACTCTTTTCTTCCTCCAGCTATTCCCCCACTGTGATGGATGGGCACATGTCCCGGGTCTATGCCCTGACCTTCTTCCCGGATAACGATGAACGATTTATCTCTGGAGGATGGGATGACACAGTGCAGGTGATGGGGTCTGTGATGTGGGAAGTAGAAGGCTTGGGTGAGGTGAGGGGCAAAAATAAGTGTTGGTGGGGCTGAATTACTGAGGAATGTGCAATGTGAGTCTACAGGTCCAGCTCCAGAGGGGGTTGGGTCAAGTAATTGTTAAGGCCACAGGAAGCTCAAAGGCATCTTGGGAAAATTCTCTGCTTGCATTCTCTGCACGTACACCTCTTCCAGATTAGGGAGGCCCAAGTCTCCACCTCCAGCCCTGGCAAAAAAATCCTGAAACTGGCACCATATTTTAGGGCACACTCTCAATTTGTTGGGGGCACAGCTCCAAATTCCAGCAGGACGTTAGCATCTCCCAGAATCCTTTGCAATGTGCAGGAGTTCTGCAGCAAATCAATGGCTCCCAAGTCCTGACTGTTTTCTTTGAAGGCCAGCACTGCGTTCTTTGAAGGCCAGTGTGAGATGGCCACCTCAGGCAGCAGGTGTTGCGGGGTTGGAAGGAAAATGTTTGGAGGACAGAGCTGTATTTGTCATTTGGTCTGCCCTGTGCCCTCTAAGCTAACTGGCTGTCCCATTACCGGTGTGATTCAACCACCAGTCTAGTCAATATCTGTACATGGAAGGGGCGTCATATTGTCCTTTTGCCTCAGGTGGCAGAATATCTTGGCTTGGCCATGCTGTAGGAAGGAAGTTTAGACACCACTGGCCTTCCTCCCTTGCAGCGGAGGCTGGTCCATTAGGGGAAATGGGACACTCTCCTACCAAGCTCCTGTACTTTTCTGTGTATAGCACGCCCCCATGTATAAGACACCCCCTATTTTGGGGAACTAAAAATACAGTGGTACCTCGGGTTACAGACGCTTCAGGTTACAGACTCCTCTAACCCAGAAATAGTACCTCGGGTTAAGAACTTTGCTTCAAGATGAGAACAGAAATCATGCAGCCGCAGCGCGGCGGCAGCAGGAGGCCCCATTAGCTAAAGTGGTGCTTCAGGTTAAGAACAGTTTCAGGTTAAGAACAGACCTCCGGAATGAATTAAGTTCTTAACCAGTGGTACTACTGTACAGAAAATGGGGGAGGAAAGCTCAGAGTTGTTGAGCTTTTTTTAGGGGAGGATTACCGAAAACCACGCACCCACCTGACCTACGCTAACACTCGTGCAACAGCCTCCTAATATCTGTCCCCTCAGCGGCAGAAACAATCAACAACCAATCAACACCGCCCCTTGCCGAGGCCACCAATAACACGCTGCTGACAATCTCCGGCTCGTGACATCAACCAATCCCACGTCCCAACTATGCACTATCCATGCATAAGACGACCCCCTATTTTAATCATATATATTTTTGTAAAAAAACATAGTCTTATACATGGAAAAGTACGGTAATTCTGCCCTTAGGCAGCGCCCCACCTGTCAGCCTTCCTGCTTACAGCCAGCCCATTGGGTGACCCTGCCTGTCAACTGCCTCCTCCTCAGTCTCCTTGCTCAGCAAGGAAGAGGAGGATGGAGCAAAGCAAACAATAGTTGGCTCTGCCTGACATTAGCTCTGGCACCACCTACTGTTGGACTCCCTGTCTTTTGCCCTATCAACGGGCACCAGCAACCCCTGCTTCTCTGTCAGCTTAGGCAAAAGGGAAATGTTATCAGGCAGATGCTGGAGGGAGAACCCCACCTAACCTCAGTTCTCTGGCTTCTGTCCCCTCAGTTCTGGAGCATGCAGTCATCACATGCCTTACGGTACGCCTGCGCAGCCACCCCCTACTTCCCCCACTGCCCTTCCCCTTCTCACCCTCAATCTTCTCTTGCCCTCCCCATCCACCTTCCTGCTTTTTTTTTTTTTTAATCTCCTCAGCCTTTAATGATTCTTCCCCTCTCTTCTTGCTCTCGCCTCCTCCTCCGCACCCTTGCTCCACCTTTGCCACAGGCGCATCTCTGGGCCTCACGTCTGTGGTGATGCCGTCTCGATAGACAAAACCGGGACACATATCCTGACAGGCTCCTGGAGGAGGAACAACACCTTGCAGGTGAGAACTGGAGAAAGAGGTGCTTCAGAGGTGGCTATATTTTTCCCTGGTGGAGCGAGGAGGGTCCATGGCTCAGTGGCAGAGCATTCGCTTTGCATGCAGAAGGTCCCAGGTTCAATCCCCAGCCCCTCCAGGTACGGTGGGGAAACCGCTGCCAGTCACTGTTAAGCTAGATGGACCAATGGTCTCCTTTGGGATATGGAGCTTCCTAAGCAGCTTGAAGGGGGGAAGATTGATTTATATTTAGGGCAAGTGAAGAAAGGATTAAATATTCTACCTCAGGGTTCTCTTTCCCCAAAACTCAGCCCCCTCAAGTTTGCTAATAATTAAAAACTAAGTCAAATCCCAAAGAGGGTGTAAAGGTAAAGGTAAAGGGACCCCTGACCATTAGGTCCAGTCATGGCCGATTCTGGGGTTGCGGCGCTCATCTTGCTTTATTGGTTGAGGGAGCCGGCGTACAGCTTCCGGGTCATGTGGCCAGCATGACTAAGCCGCTTCTGGCAATCCAGAGCAGCGCATGGAAACGCCGTTTACCTTCCCACCGGAGCGGTACCTATTTACCTACTTGCACTTTGATGTGCTTTCGAACTGCGAGGTTGGGAGGAGCAGGGACCGAGCAATGGGAGCTCACCCCGTTGTGGGGATTTGAACCCACGACCTTCTGATCGGCAAGTCCTAGGCTCTGTGGTTTAACCCACAGCACCACCCGTGTCCCTACAGGGGGTGTAGTTTGACTTTAATTAGAGGTAGTGAGAGATACATTGCTAAAAATAAACTGTGCATGTGTAAATAATGTATGTGTCTTTTAAAAATGTCGATTTTTTTTTTAATAAAAAGGGGGATTTAACACAAATACTACTTTTTACTTCAACCAGATTTGGGAAGCTGAAACTGGCTCCAAGATCATGGACATCCCAGAAGACTTCCGGGGCCACTCGCAGGTTGAAGACCCTTTTCTGACCCCATTCCTACCAACCCTTCCTTTGGGCTAAGCATCTTGTGTGTTCTCCAGGCCTGGCTCCTCATCACCCAAAGAGATCTGGTCATAAAATGTACTAGATTCCTGAGAGGGTCCCCTTTCCCATCTTCTAGTGAGTGTGCTAGTGAGATGCTAGTCCTTCCTGGCAGTATGGCATGGTGGGACTCAAAATGTTCCCCTTTCTTCATTCTGTCCTTCTGCCCGATTCTCTTCTTCCTCCTTCCCCAGATTTATACCTGCCACTTCCTTGGTGTTGACCATATTGTAGCTGGTGGCAGCCGGAATAACTTATGTCGGCTCATTGACAGGAGAATCCTCATGGTATGGTGGCTTAGCTGGGGTCGCTTGTGGGAAACAGCTGTGGCTCAGGGGGGGAGCAGAGGCATTGTGTGGTGAAGCCCCAAGTTCATTACCCTTTGGCGTCTCAAGATCAAGGAAACTGGCATTGTGGGTGATGGGAAAGGTCTATGCCTGAGATCTTGGAGAGCTGCTGTTAATCAGAGAAGACAGTACTGGGTTAGATGGTCAAATGGTGTAGCCCCATCAAAGATGGTCCAGAAGTTCTTAAACTGTAGTCTGTGGACCAGTGGTGGTCCACAAGCTCCATCCAGCTGATTTGCTGATAGTTTCTGGAACAACCAAAAGTATCTGTATTTGGACCTGCTCTTGTTGTTTTTTCTGACATGGAAGTTGAGGCCCTTTTGATTGACCAGGGTTAATCAAACAGGTCAACAAGACACTGATTTAATGCCTGTGGTTTTTTTTATAATATAATCATCAATATAATGTTGATGATGTTGGCACTGAAGCAAGCAAAAGTAAGTGTCCCACTGAGGTTTTCAGCCATTTTCAGGTGGTCTACTGAGGGTAAGGTTACCAGATGTCCCTGTTTCCCAGGGACAGTCTCCGGATTTACAAATCAGTCCCCATACAAAATCCATTGAAGTTGAAAAGTGTCCCCGGATTCATTGAAAAAAATCTGGCAACCTTAACTGAGGGGGCAGTGTTTTGAGAATCACCAATGGAGGGTACATTTCTGAATACAAGTTTGAGAACCTGCAAGTTGTAAGCATTTGCCTGGCCTCTATTGGAAACAGGAGGCTGGTCTAGATGCTCCTATGTTCTCAGGTTGCATGACTCAGTGATAATTGGTTTTTAGAAAGGAGATGGAAAGGGTTGGTGGGATGCAGGAAGAAGAAATCTGGGGAGTACAGCCTTCTGCCTTCTCTGATGTGTTGTTTTCTCTTGCTTTGCTGCCAGAGCACAGGGGTACTGAATGACCTGCCTGGAGGTGTCTACAGTACTCATGTCAGCCCCCGTGGGGTCCTAGCTGCTACTTCCAACAATTATTTGTACCTTGCACAGACTCCACTGAGACCTTGAGCCCTCCCCTTTCAGGTGGCTCAGCTTGAAACTTTCACTACAGAATTATGTCACCAACACCTTCCCATCATGCTGTGCTTCAAATGATTGTTGAAACCTTCCCATCATGCTCTGCTGTTTAAGGACATGCTGACACACCCGGCTATCCTCTGATAATTATCCTCTGATAATTCTCTGCTCTTGTGGACAAACAAAATCATGGTCTGCCACTGGAGACTGGATGTGGCCATCCCAGCATGCTCTGCTTGCATCAGCAGCTTCTCATCATGCTCTTCTGCCGGTGATGAATGCCCACCACACTTGTAACTGTCTCATCATGCGTTGCTTCTATGGATGCCTTCCTGGTTTGATCCAATGCCAAGCTCACCATGACGACGTCAGCAGTTTCGTCTTCCGTGGACCATGTACTAGCAACCACTCTTTGCTCCTAGGGAATTATGACCAACCTCATCATTTCCCAAGACTGCAGTTACTTTCCCATCATCCTCTGCAGCAGCTGTGACTAATCCCACCATCCTCTGCTGCTGAGGGCCTGTAGTATCGTTGACTGCTGCTGTCATGCAGTTCATGAGCTTGTTCCCAGAACTCTCTGGGGCTTGAAACATTTCCCATAATCCTGTATTGTAAAGAATCATGACAACCTAACAAAAGAAGCCAATCACTCTTTGGGACCATAACCACCTTCCCAACAGACGCAGAGATGGGTAGCCCTTCGTGTTTCTGCATTGATCTGACATCCCTGCTCAGGGGTTAAAAATGAAAGTACATTTCTTTCTCTCTCTCTCTCTCTCTCTCTTCCCCACATCCCAGTTTGGCTACCCTAAAACACTGCCTTGGTGCCAAATTAAACCATCATGGCTGGGTCTCTATGTGTGTCCAGGACTCCTGGGTTCTTTGGGAGAAGAATGGGATCTGGGCCATACAGGAGTGGGGTAGATGGGAGTTAAGACTGCTGGGTTCTCTGAAGGAGGCCAAGATTTCACCCACAAAATTATTTTCCCCAATGGTGTATGTGAAGATATAATAAAAAAGATAGTGCCTCTGGGCATGTGCAGAGTACATTTCCCATACCACTTACTAAAAACAGCTCTCCACCATTGCTTTGGGATCTCATGGAAGATCTCCCAGGCCACAGGAGGTTCCTTAGAGGATCTTAGAAATCCAGTGCCTGAAATTTTCCTCCCACAAAACACAAGGCAGAACTGCAAACACAGCCTCAGTTTATTCTGTGAAGAACAGTTTTCAGCTTGTTGCGGCTCATGTTCAGGGCCTCTCTCAGGGGCCTGGGATGCTAGTTAGAGATGGAGCAGAATTTAGATTCAGTTCACATTTAAAGGCAAAGTTAACAAATTTGCCCTTTCCAAAACAATATGCAAATTGAAAGTCAGCCATCCTTGGACATTGGTGCTTCTCCAAATTTTGCAATGCAGTTTTCCAACCAAGTAACATGTACAAGAATGCATATATTAGGGCAAAGTGTACATACAAATGCAGGTGTTAGTGAACAGCAACATTACACTAAGGGAAATTGCTTTGCAGAAAAATATGTCTATTGTGGGAAATGACATACAAACGTGTATGAAGTGAAATTCTCACTAAAACGCTGATTAATTTTCACAAGGACTGTGTCATGCATAAATTGATCATAAATTGGTGTGGAAATGTAAAGACCTGAAATTATGATCGAGAAAAAACCAAAATCAACAGATTAAGAGTCCATCCTTAGATGCTAGAGACAGCAGAAAGGTCTTTCAAACAAGAGTCTGTCCCCAGGCAAGGTGATAGAGGGCATCAGCTGCAGCCACCATCCTGTCTCGGTATTCAAGCGCTATGTGGTTATCTTCTGGGACTCCTCTGAAACCGTGAGCCAGAGCCCAGCAGCAGGCAGCAATCACCCCTGTAGAGTCACTGTCCCCTGTGAGTGAGCAGGAAAACACACACACACCGAGAAAACAAGTTTGGTTAGAGCCTGGTGTTTATAACACCAAGGTTGCAGGTTTGATCCCCATTTGGGACAGCTGCACATTCCTGCATTGCAGAGGGGTTGGGCTAGATGATCCTCAGGGTCCCTTCCAACTCTACGATTCTATGAAATGCAGCCAGCTTTAGGGTGGGCCAGGGACGCAGGTGGCGCTGTGGTCTAAACCACAGAGCCTAGGGCTTGTCAGTCAGAAGGTCGGCGGTTCGAATCCCTGTGATGGGGTGAGCTCCCGTTGCTCTGTCCCAGCTCCTGCCAGCCTAGCAGTTCAAAAGCACGTCAAAGTGCAAGTAGATAAATAGGTACCTTCTGGCGTGAAGGTAAATGACGTTTCCATGCACTGCTCTGGTTCGCCAGAAGTGGCTTAGTCATGCTGGCCACATGACCTGGAAGCTGTCCGAGGACAAACGCTGGCTCCCCCGGCCTATAGAGCGAGATGAGCATGCAGCTCCAGAGTCGTCCGCGACTGGACCTAATGGTCAGGAGTACCTTTACCTTTACTTTTAGGGTGGGCCACTTTTACAGTGGGGGAAGGGCAGGATTTGCCTCCTTTCGACTCACCCCCGTGGAACATGGAACGGCTACAGAGCTCCTCCCAGTTCTCCCCTGCGCCCAGCAAGGCGTCGTATGCAATCATGGGGGCATCGTGACCGCTCCGTCCGGCCCACCCGTCCAGGCTGAAGGTTTTGTAGATGACGTCACGCTCAGCAGGACTATAGGCAGCAGGAAACAGACAAGGGCCCTGACCCGTAGCCAGGCCCCGTTCAGAGAGGTACCTAAATGGGTAGACAGCAGAAGTGAAAAAGCCAAGAATCCAAGACCTCCTTGAGAGCCAATGAGGGCACAATGTACAGTGAAATAAACAGAATGACCCCTGCACCACAATGACTCTCTTTACTCTGACCTACCTGATAAACATTACTATTAGAACCAAGATATTGTTTTGCCTTCACATTGAGGTTTTCCCCCCTGAATTCAGCTTTGAATTTTGCTGTTTGCTTGTTTTAAAAATCAAACTCAATCTTAAGTTCTGTTTGAAAGTAATGTTGAATTGTTGTCTTGTCAAAACCTCCCCCTTCAAATTTTGTTAAAAGCTCCTTTTTCCAATTGGGTACATAAAGAGAGTAGGAACACGGTAGGGGGGGTGTATTAAAATTATAATGGACAATCAAATTTTGACAAGGAGATTTAAGTTTTTCCTTCAAGATAGCATTTGCTGGGTTGCCTCCAATTTACTCAGAGTTGACCCACTGAAATTACTGGAAATTACTGGAAATTACTAGTCGGGTCTATTGATTTCAATGGGTCTACTTTGATTATGATTTTGTTGGATACAACCGATTATCTTCCCCCGCCCCACCCCCAAAATCCATTTTATATTCACAAAGCTGGGAGGTAGGCTAGGCTTAGGTAGTTGCTGGCCGAATTCACTCAGAGGTTGCTGGCTGAGCAGGGATTTGAACCCAGATCTCCTTGATCCTAATCCAGCACTCTAACCTTACATTGCACCAGCTCTCCATTCACCACAAAGTCTGGCTATTCATTTATTCATTTTACAAAAGCAAGTTTCTAGACATCCTGATAAAAGATGCACACTGGAAAAAAGAGGGGAAAGCTTTCAACTGCATTATCCTAAAAAAATAAAATAACAACACCCTCCAGTTACTCAGGTCCCCCTTCGCCGTACCAGAGCACACCCAAAGGACTTACCACTCCCATTTCTCCTGGAAATAAGCCCAGGCCCCCACATTGGAGTCACTCTCAGCTGCAGCAGTCTGAATGTACTCTAAAGCAAGGGGCAGGGTCCTGAGCAATCCAGCTCCCCAGCGCTCAAGGGGGAGGCCCTGCACTGCATAAGAAGTGAACAGAGCAGAGGCCAGAGCTCCTAGATAGCCTACAACAGAGGAAGAGGATAGGGGGGAGTCAGGATCCCTCAAGGAATTTTATCCTCACTGCAGCTCCAAGAAGTAGATTAGGCTGAGCTACAGAGACTTACCCAAGGCCCACCCAGTAGACTTTATGGCTTAGCAGGGAGCTCAACTTTTAAAAAGTACTCACTGGTTCAATACAAATATGCCTTCTTTCATCCCTGACGGGGGAAATATTTCTACATCCCACCCCCCCACCCCCGTTTAGTTCAGTTTGAAGGTAAAGCTGGCTTTGAAGAGGGCCTATTGCACAGCGCCTGTGACATCACCATCCCACGATTTCCCCCAGAGCAGTTTGGCAACAGTTTTGAAAATGTTTGCCAATTATTTGATAAGGTGAGAGGTACAGGTTTTAAATGTACATATACATTTTTGCTTGCTAGCTGGTGGTGTGTTATCTAGTAGTACATAAAGTGCAAAAAAAAGTGAAGGACCCAGGATGACCTGTGTTAAAATGTCACATCTGCCGTCACCCTCAAGATACTTAGGCTGGGTCTACACATGTCACGGAATGAAGCGGTAGAATTGACGATATTGCTTCAGAATGCAAATGGGGGGACGGCACTTTATGAACACTCCTCTGTATTAAAAACTCCCTGCAAACAGAAAATGAACACATCATGGATAACCGTACTCTGGCTCTTTGCTTAGTGTACTAGGCTTCAATTTTCAGGGAAATTTCAATGCAAGGGGTGTTCAAACAGAGGATCCTCCACCTGCAGCCTGAAGTCCCTATTCTACCACCTCAGGGTTTTGTCCATCTGTATGGGTAGACCTGCAGCCCCAAGACCCACACTGACCACTACTCCAAACACCCACATACCCACAGCTTTCAAGTCATAGAGAAAGCCCTCCCACCCATCTCAGAATTGTCCCTTTTATGTACCATTGCCGGGAAAGGCGCCCTGACAGAGGACGACTACGCACATAATCAGTTACCTGTGGGGTGGTGGTGTGTCATTCTTCCACTTTCTATGCTGACTTGGACCAAAGTGCTCAGGTCTGAAGGGCGAGGATACCTGGGAGAGATGGCGGCTGGGGGTCATGCTGGAGTCCGACTTTGGCCTTCAGCTTTTCCGCTTGGCCCCAGCTTTGTCCTTTCTTACGTGTGTCCCCCCACCACAGCACACCACATTACCTGAGCCCAATGCACATGGATCTCATGGCCGCACCACAACCTGTGGCACCGGGGTTGAAAGGAATGCGATATCCGTTTGGCTCCCCTGGACGCAACTGAGATGTTCCTGCAGGCGGGATGAAAACGAGAGACATGCGAAGATATGTATGGGCCAAACTGCTTGTGCTCTTGAGCCATATGGAGGCAGCCCTGGACATTTCATTTATTTCACAGAATACAACTGCAGAGTCTGCCGTCTAAAGTAGAAGAAACATATAGGGTGGAAAGAAAATAGGCCTCCTGACCTTACTCTGTGGTTTTTCCTAAAAATGGCCTTCTGTCCTAAGCTCCTCTCTCCTTCCCTTTCCCCCCTTTTGTAGTTTTTCTGCAAAATATCACTACTGTTCAGTCTGCTTTCCCCCCATAGAGGGTTGGTGCCCTGGAAACTCACAGGAGGTGGAGCTGCAGGGAATGACAAGTGAAGCCAACTAATTTGAGTTTTGCCCCAGTCCTCTTTCCTGCTGAGTACAGTGGATGGTCGGGTTGCGAACATGATCCGTGTGGGATGCACATTCGCAACCTGCAGCGGCGCGTCTGCGCACACGTGGGTTGCGATTTGGCGCTTCTGCGCATGCACGACCGCCAAAACCCGGAAGTAACCCATTCCGGTACTTCCGGGTTTCGGCAGGTCCGTAACCTGAAAAAAAAACCCTGAAGCATCTGTGACCAGAGGTATGACTGTACTACAAGAACAACACTGACAGTGTTTACACAAGACCACCTTAAGGCACAGTGAAGGTCCCCCCCCCCACACACACTTCAAAGCTCTTTGCCTATTCACATCACTTCCTTAGTGTTGGATTAGTTTCTGTGTACGGAGCAGGGATGTATTTGTTTTTGAAGAGAATTATACTGCTGTAACTTGCACAGAGGAGTGCTGTCATAAGTTACCCAGAATGCTCGTGGGCCCCGGCTTCCTCCCTTCCATGTCGTTCATGGCTTCAACATAGCGTTTAGCCAGCTCCTGGAACAGCGGCTCCCCTTCCTTCCCTGGATAGAGGAAACACAGAGAAGAAGTGCTCTGCATTAATAAAAAAATAATAATCTCCTCTGCATTCCCACATCCACCACACCCCATGTGAAAATCTCAGGTTGGTTCATGTTGTGAACTGCCCTGAGATCTACAGATGAAGCATGGTATACAAATTTTAACAACAATAACAACAGCAATAACAGGACTTCTTGCCCATTGCTGACTGGAGAGCTGCCGCCATGGCTGCGAACAAGTGAACCTATGGGCATAGGAGACCCAAGAGATGACACTTTGCTGAGAACCCCCAGTCATACCTCGAGTGGGCCCTATGGAGGCCAAGCTCTGCTGTAAGTGAAAAATGCTATTCCTCAG
Organism: Podarcis filfolensis; assembly: GCF_964270895.1. NCBI lineage: Eukaryota > Metazoa > Chordata > Lepidosauria > Squamata > Lacertidae > Podarcis > Podarcis filfolensis. The sequence continues at coordinate 20,075,576 of NC_139615.1, read as the reverse complement.
GGAACAAGGACCTGCTGAGAAAAGGCTGTAAGGCTGCCCAGCCTTTCCTGCTACTCACCTGTGGCCAGAGCCTCGGCCGTCGCCAGGTGCAGAACAGTGTCATCACTGACAGGCCAGTCGGGGAGGGCTGCCCGAACCTTGCCGAGGCCCCCCAGCTCCTGGAGCTCCTGGTGGATCTGAGGCCCTGAGGTGCAGTATTCCCAGCGCTGGTTGCGGTAGCCAAGGGCATCTCCTGCGCCAGAGAGCACCATTGCCGCACGGTAGGCTTCTTTGGGGGGAGCCTGGGGGCTGCCGTGGGAACGTGCATAGACAGGTGTGTGTATACTTTATATATACAAACAGCAACAACCAAATAGTCTCCTGACAAAATCTGAATTCTTCAACCTGTATTAACTGAGTAGCATTTCTTGTTTTGCATAGTTCATGCTGCTTATATATGCAGGGGAGGGCTATGCACTGAAGCCATAACCAAGCAACCAACCCCTGAAGGGTCAATCAATAGTTGCCACCAGTGACATTAGGCACAATTGCTATTTCCACAACATTAGTATGACATTTGCGCTGGGTGGGTAGTGGGGAGGCAGTGCAAAGATGCTGTAGGGATAACGTCTGCTATCGCATGCGCCCAAAAAGGAGGCTCGCTGTGCCTTGAAGACTAATGGGTTTGTGTGACATACATAAGCTTCGATAGACTAAAAGCCCATTACATCGGATGTATGATGTGCTGGCCTCATTGTGGTAGCTGCAGATTTTGGGTAGGGAGGGAGAAACTGGAGCACAAAGGGGCTCAAAGGTCACGTAAAGCAAGTATGTGCCGTTTTTAGAATATTGAACATAGAATCTAACATGCGCTATGAAGAGGTTATGCATTTTGCCTTGGGGCAAACGCTAAGGCTACAATCCTCTGCATGCTTACTCAGTGGGAAATGAATGGCATTTACTTGCAAATAAACATGCACAGGATTGCAAAGGTAGATGGCCAAAGTCTCCCTGAATGAGACCCATTCCTTGCTTTCCCTCGCCGTCAGATGTCTTGTGGCCTTTTACAAGTGTGCAGTACCAAGATGTCTTATCTTTACCTTAAAGAGATGTCAGGAAAAGCACAAATTGGCCAACAATCTGTTATAAACTGTTCAAAACGAGCCTCACAAGTGACCCAGCTGCCTGGCAAGCTGTGTGCAATACATGAGGCTTCAAAGTTTTTGCATGCGATCGCCACTCTTCCTCCACTGATACATGGATGTGGGCGTGGCCCATTTATCACAACAGCCTTGCAAGGTAGGACTAAACTGGCTTCCTGACTGAAACTCCAGACGCGCATTCCCAAGCGACAAATTCCACCTTTTGCCAGCACGTGACTCCATGGCTACCAGCTGACCCTAATGAACTAGGCATTGTGCGATGCACCTTTTATTCATTTCAATCGAATGCATCGACGCAGCTACCTGCATTTTTGGACTCTCCTTGATGAGATTCTCCTCCATTACGGTAGCAAGCAAACTTAACTGCAAAACTTCATGTAAGGGAGCGACATGTTAGTTTCAGGGACCTTTGAGTGGCGCGAATATTACGTTTATTACGCCATGCCCCGTGCGCACGCATCCCCCCCCCTCTTGTGCCATTACAGTATTAGGAAAATAGGGCACTGTTGCAAAAAGCAAGCGGGGGTGGGGCGGGGGCGCGAGGTGTGGGCACTAGGAAGGGGACGGGCACGGTTATTGTTTTCCGAAGTGGGGGATCAGTTGCTTACAAGCCTTCCATGCTGGGGGCTGCTGAGCTTCTCTCGTCCCTTCCAGGCTGGTTCTTGCAACTGGGCCCTGGCCGTCCCCTTCCCCCTCCAGCTGCTGCTGCCTCAGCGCTTTCCGAGCTAAGCGACACCCAGGTTGTACCCCAGCCAGAGTCCAGTGGGAGGCTCTTAAAGCGAAAGCCCCTCGGCGTTATTTTCCGCGTGCCTCTCCTGGCGAAGGAGCGGGTGGGTCAGACTTGTGCCTTTAACCAGGAGTTGCATTTTCCCCGAGTTTAATTCGTTTTGTGTTTTTTCTCAGTGCACTGGGCTGTGTAATTGAAAAATACAAGAGTGCCTCTGACCATAAGCAGTGCCTTTTGCTGAGTACTAGCCACGACTAGCACACCATGGGAGTAGCCAGGAATGTTGGTGGGGGGGGCAGAACCTCAGATTTGTATTGATTTAGGGGGGCAGCTTCTCCTCTTGCCCCCGCCCATGTAGCGCACCTAGAGAATGCGGGACTGACATAACGCTAGAACATATCAAATGAATTTGACCACGTGTCCATGGAGTCCAAAACTTGGGTCTTTATCAATGGTCAACCACAACACACTCTAAAGCTCAAAAGCAGGATGCATAATACCGGGAGGTTGCTGTTGTGCTCAGATCCTGATTGCAGATCCCGACCACTGTGAGAACAGGTATGTGCTAGGTGGACCACTGGCCTTGATCTAACAGAGCTATTTTTATGTTCTTAAATAACTTTTCCAAAAGGAGTAATGCATGCTGTCCGGATAGGTCATTGCCAGATTTATAGGTGAAGCTGAAGTGTTTATTCTGTTTGAGTCAGCTCCTGATAGTTGAGCAGATCTAGAAACAACACGCACCTCCCCCCCCCCCCATCATACCATTTTGGGGTTGGATTCAGTCACACCCCATCAAATTCAGGGTACATAGTTACAGTGGATTGGGAGATCTTGTGCAAGAAACCCACTTCTACAAAAGATTGGGCTTTTTACCATAAGGAAAGTGATTAAAGGTAAAGGTAAAGGTACCCCTGCCCGTACGGGCCAGTCGTGTCCGACTCTAGGGTTGTGCGCCCATCTCACTCTAGAGGCCGGGAGCCAGCGCTGTCCGCAGACACTTCCGGGTCACGTGGCCAGCGTGACGAAGCTGCTCTGGCGAACCGGCACCAGAGCAGCACACGGAAACGCCGTTTACCTTCCCGCTATAAAGCGGTACCTATTTATCTACTTGCACTTTGACGTGCTTTCGAACTGCTAGGTGGGCAGGAGCTGGGACCGAACGACGGGAGCTCACCCCGCCGCGGGGATTCAAACCGCCGACCATGCAATCGGCAAGTCCTAGGCGCTGAGGTTTTACCCACAGCGCCACCCGCGTAAGGAAAGTGATTACTGGTGAGCAAATGCATTGGAAAGTGTGAGGTGACACTTGCTCTGAGGCAATGTCATTCAGTCTCCCCTCAAATAAATCAGGATGAGTGGTCAACGAACCAGGCACTCCTCAAGGCTGGCGCCCTCAACAGTTCCCTGTGTTGCCTCCTGTTTAATCCAACTTTGTCTCCACCCCACCAGGTTTCAGGCCCTGATGCACTCAGAAATAGTCAATTCAGCCCCACCCCTTCACTGCCATTCAGTGCATGCAATGCCCTTCAACACAGTATTAATTCTGAAGCTGGTTTAATGGTCATAACATCCCCCCAGGGAATCCTAGGAATTAAGATATTGCAGGAATGATTTGTCAAGAGACTCTAAGCCCTGTCACAGAGCTACAGTTTCCACATTTACTTGGATAACACAGGAAGCTTAAGCTAAATGGGTTTGAAGCCTATTTTGATTTGCAGCAGTGCAGAAGAAATGCAATCAGCGTGAGGGCTCTGGCGCAGACGGGGAGGCAACTTCAGAACTGCATCTTGCGGCACTCTTGCTGGTCACGAGCTCCTGGAGTTTGGCCTCGAGTTGCTTCACAGCTTCCTCAATTTGACGCAGCTTGCTCAGGATATCTGAACGGTTGAGACACGGGGATGAAAAGGAATCTTCCAGATCTTCCTCGGGGTCTGCAGGGAATTAGTATCAGCATCCAGCACACAGTAGGGTTAGAAATGAAGGAATGAAACACAGAAATCAAAGCTGAGACTCTTGTGATGGACCCACCAACATCTTCTGTACTTCTCCCACGTTTAAACACAATCCATACAAATTCCAAAAACTGAAATTGCTATGCAGAATTACAAGGCACTGTAGTAACGTTTAGGCATTGGGCAAGTCTTTTTCCACCTCTATTTGATATGGCTTTGTTCATAGCTACCTGCCTAGTCACCTAGGGTGAGTAAGGCACACCTTCTGCAGGCCAATCAAGGCAGGAGTTACTTGTAAACTAGAAGAGAGCAAAAGCTTTTCTTTTATGGTGCAAAATGTATGCCTTTAATGTACCCAAATTATTAACATCATGTAGGGAGCAGGGGGAAGACAGGTGAGTGTCTTTTTGTTGACATCTAAGATTTATAGATGTTAGCTAGGCTCACTTAATTTTTTAAAATGTGACTATAAGCCAAATTAAACTGGAAATAAAATGAAACATTGTAGAAGGTAAAGGCTGCATTTTGGAAGTCTCCAGAGGAAAACAAGCCTTCCTCTTTCATAGGGTGTTTGAAAGGGGAATGTGTTCAAAAGAGATGGGGGCTTAGGAACAGATATGTATTGAAGGGAGGAGTCAGAGAGAGAGAGCGCAGTGAAGAAGGGGGGGTATCGGTTTCTAGGATAGCCACACAATTCTGTGTCAACCTGTGGCTATTTGCTGTTGATTTGTAAATTATTTAAATTGCAATTGATGGGTGCGGTTTTGTTTATCTGCTGATATTGTATAGATAAATTATCTTGTGCTGTGTGTGAAAGGGATTCTGCAGTTAATATACTCTGAATTAATATAAGGTGGCAAGGTGACTTTTGTTGCATATTTGGACAATAATTGCCTTGAATCCAGAAATGTAGAAAATAAAACTTTTAAAATGTGGGGGGCGGGGGGTAAATATATATATACTATTTCCTGCCCCAATAAAGAATGCTGCATGATACTGGGATGTATTCTGAGGCAGCCAGACCTTAAAACTATTCCTGCTGGTGCTTGGTTGCACACACACACACACCACCTACCACACCATCCACCTCTCTTACCTGCAACTTGCAAAGTCACTTCCCGGATGCACACTTCCGGCGTGTATGTGACGTAGCATCTGTAGTTGCCAGAGTTTCCAGTGCCAACCCGGGAGATGAGCAAGGACGCGTTGCCATTCTCCAGCTCTTCCCGGCTCAGGCTGACGCCTTCCCTGGAGGTGGTCACCACATCATCAAATTCCGCCAGCTGCCTGCCCCGGTGGAACCAGAGGATTGAGAGTCGGCTGAGGTCCACAGTGGGCTCGTCCACAGTAAAGATGCAATTCAGCAAGACATCATCTCCAACCGCAGCTTTCACCAGAGAGGGCTCGGCCTGCACGTGCAGCTTCCCGGCTGGGTCAAGCAACACAGAACAGACACATAAGAAGAGCACTCCTCTTCTGCTTAGGAGTCAGGTCTCACAGCCAGCTGCCGTTTGACAAATGCTGAGAAATCAATGAATATGCAGGCATGTGTGAACTGGCCTTAGGGTGGCAGGCCTGCTTTATCATTCTGTTTGGGTAGCTGCCTGCTTAACTGAGAAAATACAACCATTAGACACCTGATAGCTCAGCTGGTTAGAGCAAGGTGCTGATGACACCAATGTGGCAGGATTGATCCCCATATGGGACAGTTGCACATTCCTGCATTGCAGGGGGTTGGACTAGATGATCCTTGGGGTCCCTTTTCAGCTCTACAATTCCGTCTTCCATGTGACAGGGGCCTTGAAATAGACCATCAACACAAGTCACAGTCTTCCCCAGGATGTTGAGATGGATTGCATTTTTGTTTCAATTATAGTGACTGTGTCTATATTTACATCCAAACATACAAATTAGCACATGCAGATTTTACACAAATATATCTTTTTTTTAAAAAAGGTGTGTTTCCTCTTTATCAGTGATGCCTATGTGGCCCTAAATATAATTATTAGGGAAATCTAAGGACCATCTTAAACGGCATCAAACTGAGAAGCTATACAGCCAAAGATCATCCAGTGATTGGTCTTCCATGGGCCATCTTGCCTAAGTAGCTCAGTAAGTGAGCAGATCTCTTAGGTAAAGGTAAAGGGACCCCTGACCATTAGGTCCAGTCATGACCGACTCTGGGGTTGCAGCACTCATCTCGCTTTATTGGCTGAGGGAGCCGGTGTTTGTCCGCAGACAGCTTCCGGGTCATGTGGCCAATGTGCTTTCAAACTGTGCTTTCAAACTACTGTCATGTGCTTTCAAACTGCTAGGTTGGCAGGAGCAGAGACCGAGCAACGGGAGCTCACCCTGTCGAGGGGATTCGAACCGCCAACCTTCTGATCAACAAGTCCTAGGCTCTGTGATTTAACCCACGGCGCCACCCGCGTCCCTAGCAGATCTCTTACTTGGGTTCAAATCCATGCATCTGTACCTAAAAGCTTGCCAGCTAAGAGGGTTGTGAGAAGAGACTTTTTCGAAATCCTTGGAAGGCTCTTGCCAGTCAAGTTACCGTACCCAATTCAGATAAGCCAACTTAACTTCATTCAGGGGTTGCTTCCAGGCTTTCACTGTATTCGGGTGGGATTTAGTCACATACAGGTAAATTCAGGTCCCATAACTGCAATGGATTGGGAGGTCTCATGCAACAAACCTGCTTCCCCAAAAGGTCAGACTTCTTGCGATAAGGAAAGTGACAAGGAAAGGCATTGAAAGCGTTGGATTGCACTTGCTTCCGTGCAAGGCCATCTAAACTCCTCTCAAACAAATCAGGACAAATGAGCAGGTCATCTGGAAAGACCTTGAGTCACCCCAATGGTGTTGATTAGAAATAGGTTCAGGGCAAGCAAAAGTTCTTCTTTATGAAACACACAGTTTACTTAATTCCACCTTAAAGATGGGCTCAATGGCTGCCATATTATATCGATAATTGTCTAGCAGCAAAAACTGCCTACAAGATTAGATTGCAATCTATTGATATATATTGATGTAAAAACAAATATAAAAATATAGTACAGTACTGGGAATCCCCTGACCAGAGCCTGGCGTGCTCTGGTCCATGGGGTCACGAAGAGTCGGACACGACTAAACGACTAAACAACAACAACACTGGGAATCCCCATGTTCAAAGGTAATGTACCTGTGTTAAAGCACTAAAAGGCTGGGAGCAAACCTTGCTTGTGTGCTTGCAGGCACCAGGTTGCTCCCCAGATGACTGAAAGTAGTTAAAAACAATGTGTGTGGTGGTTCACAAGCAAGTCACAAAGACAACACTGTCCATCCCCTGCTCTCTGCTCCCTTCTCCAGCCCAGCAACACTTCATGCCAAGTGCCAGCCCCTACAACCACTCCACTTAAGTGGTTGCACATTGCTTTCCAGAATAACGGATAATTGTGAATAATACTGCTATATTAAGACTGACTTCCTTGGGAATTGGTGGGCACTCCTTGGCTGGAGTCTAGAGGACCATCTGCCAGGGGTGCTGCAGTCTGGAGATGGATAACCCATGGCCCTGCAGATGTTCTTGGACTCCCATCAGCCCCAGCCAACACGGCCAATGGTCAGAGATGATGGGAATGTAGTCCAGCCACATCTGGAGGGCCACTGGTACCACCAGCAACCTTTCAGTAGTGCCATCCTGCATTGAGCAGGTGGCTGAACTAGATCTTGGCCTCTCAAGTCTCTTCCAACTTTTAAGATGCCTTTGCTGCCCACCTCCTTCAATTTCAACACGGGCAACTCACCGGCTTTTCCAAGGAAGCAGGAGGAGGTGAGGAGGATCAATGTGAAGAAGCCCATCCCTGCAAGCAATGACTGTTCTTCTGGAGATTGTGGAAGTCCCTTACAGCACAGCAAAACACAGCCAAGGGGGAACGGCTTACGTGCCTGCTTCCGTTATCAGCAGAGACAGCAGGCTGTGAGGGCACCTCAACACTCTCTGGCACCCCAAGATAACGGGGTGTTTGTGCTTGCCTGGCACTGCCCCTGTGATCTCAACCCTGCCTATCTGTTGTTGTCCCTACCCAGTATTCCCGTGGTTATTATGCAAGAAACATCTGGCCTATCTTGAATGCCGGTGGCGACTTGGGTGTGGAATAAAAATGGCATTTGCCTCGGGCAGATAGTCGATTCAAGAACCTGGCTGCAGGGCATCACCCTCTGCCCCAAAGGTCTTGAGCCAAGAGGCTTGTGCTTACAATACATATGGAAGATAAGATTAAGAGCGGCAGTGGCTGTGACTTGTTCCATCCATCAGTGTATGCCAACTTCTCGTAAACAGAAGAGGTTCCCCCAACCAACGTTCCACTTAGAGGCAAATGGAGCTGGGCAGGTTTGGGTATTATATGACTCTTGTTCGCAAAATGAGCAGCAATACATTCAGGACTCTGTGAATCCAAGGAAAAGCAAAAATAAAATAATCCAGTAGCCTGCATCCCTATCATCCTCTACTGTGTTGCACAGAGGACAGGCAAGTGTTTCTCTGGAGTTTAGAAGGCAGCCATAAATTTTGTTTACACTGTATTCTGATAAGCTTTTGGCCTCCTTTAATTTCCATCTCCTTGTGGATCTGTTTGATCGGCTTTATTTAATGCTATTTTTTTAAAAAAAATGACTTGGTACCAGTCCTTTTTTTCCTTAAAAAGATGTTTGGGGGTGCTCTCATTTTCCTACTCATACTGCCCCTCAATGAAGTCAAACTTAGATTCACAAAATGTTAGGGGTATGCGTACCCCCAGAAAAAAGCACTGCTTGTTACTTTGATGATGGAAACCGCCTAGGTGCCGTGCTTTTGAAAACTGAAAGATGGAGCATAAATAAGAGGGGATGAAGCACAGCGATTCTACATTAAAAGCCTTGTGTGTAAGCATCCCAAGTCGAGGAAGCAATAATGTTGCATAATGTCTCTAATACTCTAATACTGTGTCGTCCCAAGTAACCGAATGCAGACTGCAATGCTCAAGGAAGCGAGGAACCTCAAAGGTTCATTTCAGTTGAAGTAGAAACCAAAGTTAGGATCCCAGTGCACTGTTTACCACTTGCCAAGACTTATCTGTTCACCTGATCCCTGCAGACTCTGTTCAGACCCTTCTAGGCATCTTTCCCCATCCATAATCCTGCACCAATTCCCTTTCAAGTACAACAATGATGGAATTACCAGTTCTTTATTTAGCCAAGAGACATAAACAACCCAGAATGCTTTGCGGGCTGGGCGGGTGGGGAGTGTTAGAAGACCAGTTCCACATGGACAGTCAAGCTTCTGAATCTTGCTACCAAGATTCTATAGTATTGTGGAAAATTCTCAGGATGTGTCAGCCAAAGTGCAAAGGAGGGCAATAAGTTACGGCAATATTTGAGGGTGACAGTGTCCATAGGCCAACCAGGTAATGCATTCTGCATATAGGTGATTGGAGCAACCGGCAAATGAACCTTTCAACCTAGGGAGAAAGAGATGTTGGTTAAGAGTCTACAAATGCTCATAGGTAATTGCTGTCATGCAGGTTCTAGGGTTGCCCTCTATCATACATATGAAGTCACATCCACACACACACACACCACATCTGTACCGTGCCCCAAACAGACACCAGAATCCAAATACCTCAAAGCCCAGGACAGACATTCTCATAGTCTGGAGTGTCATCTTCACTTTCCCGATCACTGGTGCCACTGCCAACTACAGGAAAATGAAAAAGGACTTAAAATTAGGGCAGAGAGATATAGGGCCCCACCCATAGCCCTCAGGCAATTAGCCAGAGAAATGGATAATGAGGGACTATAGGGAAATTAAATGAGATCTTCCTAGCAGGCCCACACAGCAGGCTTTTTCTACTCACCAAAACAAGGACCCACGATGGTAGCTTCTGGTTCTAGTACGTTGACATAGTCACCTTTGATGGCAAGAGAAAATGAAAGATTTAATGAAGGTTCTGAGGTACATCCAGTGGAGAGACTGGTGTCCACTGGGACAGTGTGGGCAGAAGGCAGGGAGGTCAGCAGTAGGGGGAGCCAGACCCAGTGATGGGTGGAGCCAACTCATTCTAGTTTTCTCCACACCCTTCCTTCCTGCCGAGTTTGACAAAGGCAACCCTGAAATTAAGGCAGAAGAGTCCTGCAGATGGCGCTACCTCTTGGACCGCTTGTAAGGAAGGAGGTCGTCAAAAGGGGTTGGGCTGAGGACAGACTGAGCTTGTTGGGGAAGTGTCCTGTTTGTCCTGACGGATCACCCTGCACTGCACCCACCTCAGCAGTGCCTCTTGCTTGCTCAGTCACAGCAGAAACAGCACGAAGGAGCTGGTTTAACTCAAGAAGACCCAGTTTCAAGTCCCCTTCCACAACCACAAAGCTCCTTGACTCAGCCTCTGGGATGGACACATAAACAGTAGCTTATGTGGGCCATCTGCTCAGCACAATGAAACCTGCAGCACACAGCATTTGTTGTTGTTGTTGTTGTTGTTGTTGTTGTTGTTGTTGTTGTTGTTGTTGTTGTTATTATTATTATTTTGCCAAGGTGGTGTACTGCTTTGCAGGAGCTATGCAAATTATTACACGGTTTTAAAAAATATTGGAAGCAAGACTGCTCATAGCAAAGTTTTTTAATATAAGTCTCCAGCAACTAGTGCAAAACTGGGGTCAGCATTGGCTGGATTCTTCAGTTAGTTGCTTCTCCCTGCAACCCTAAATGCCCTTACTAGGGAGTAAGCTCCACTGAATGCTCTGGGACACCAAAAATTAACCTTCCACCCACCCGATTCTGCCTGGCCCTGATTCTGCCTAATGATACCTCCAGCTGTGCCCGGCACGGCATGTACAAACCCACCTCCATTTTCAATGCAAACCTATACCCTCATTCCTGACTACCCGGGCCCCATAGATCTGCTTTCCACACTCACCGGGCGAATTCCGCTCACACTCAAGCACATTCTCATACTGCTCCCCTAGGGAATCTGAAAAGGAAAAATCGGAAGCACTTCAAACACTGCCCTTTCCCAATTGTGTCCCAAGTTCCTTTCTCATTTAGAATCACTGTGATGCAGCAGTGATGGCCAAACTTAGCCCTCCAGCTGTTTTGGGACTACAATTCCCATCATCCCTGACCACTGGTCCTGTTAGCTAGGGATGATGGGAGTTGTAGTCCCAAGACAGCTGGTGGGCCAAGTTTGGCCATCACTGAGTTAGGGTGTTGCAGCAGGACCTGGGAGACCAGGGTTCAATCTCCACACAGCCAAGAGGCTTATTGGGTGATCTTGGACCAGGTACTGTCTCTTAGCCTAACCTACTCTGCAGGGTTGCTGTGAGGATTGAATGGGAGAGGGGAGCAGCCATTTACAGCACCTCTGAGTTCCTTGAATGTAAGGTGGGAGAGAGATAAATGCTACATTTAGATGACCCTGGATTTTAAGAGGTTGTAGACAGATGGGTTGCCACAACACCCTCCAAGAGAACCCCAGACCCGGTGCCAGGAGGGAGTCAGTCCATCCCACCTGCTGCCAACTCACCTGTGGAAGCACCGTCTTCATTGCCTTGATCTGTAAGTGGCGCATCTGGCAGCACGTCACTGTGGAAGAGAAGGGAAAAGAAGCTTTGGTGCTGCACTGATTCGAGAAATAAGCAGTTGACTCATGCTGAATGAAACCCACCAATCCATCTCATGCAGCACTGCCTGCTCTGACTGGCAGCAGTTTTCTGAGGTCAAGGGCCAACACTGCTTACGGTATATATTTTCATTTGGATACTGCCTTTCGCTGCTAATCCTAGTGCCAAGGCAGCTCTGTACTGGAATTGCATTTTTAAAGGTGTTTTTAGATGTTTTAGATAATTTATTGTTTGTGTGTTGGCATCCATTTATAACATATTAACTGCTGTGGTTTAATATTTTTCATATTTCATATAATATTTCATATTTTCCCGCCACTTTCCCTGCTGCAAAATGTGCACTTTTTTTCAAAGTGGATTTGTTGTGCAAAAGCAGCACAGTGCTTTGGTCTGCGGTAGTTGTGCAAATGTAAATTTGCCAGTATGCAGTTTTAGAAAATGGAATCCGTTTTGCACAGTCTGGAGAGGATCTGGCTGGACTACAACTCTCATCATCCTTGGCCTTTGGCTGTGCTGGCTGGGGCTGATGGGAGCTGCGGTCCAACAACCACACATTCCCTATCCCTGCTTTAATCAGTGAACAACACTGATGGAGCAAGCGGAAGAAAGGTGGTATATAATCCATTAAGCAGAGATGCTGGGGACTTTATAGATGCAGAGCACATAGTGTGCCAACAGGTTCCTATGAATGATCCAGCTAAAATCCATTATAAGGTTTGACCTCTGACCCCCCCAAAAAGACTTACATGTATGGAGGGACATAGTTGTCATCATTATCCTCATCATCAGTGGCACCAGCTTGTACTGGAAGCACAGAGACCATTAGCAGAGTTATGATATGCATATGAGCTTACATTCACATATGCTGGGAACCCCTACCCCAACACTGAGCCAAAACCAGCCTGCAGAATCCAGTCACGGTGAGGCACAGTCAAGTCCAAGAGCACTGCAAAACTGCAGAGCAAGTAGATGACTCATGCAAGTGAGCCAAGCTGTATGTTCCAGAAAGTGGCCTTGAAACCAATAATTCCTACTCACCTTCACCTTGGTTTTCATAACTGGGAATGCTTTCTGAGACGGGGACATGCCATAAAGAGAAAAGGAGGGCACTGATTAAGCCTACTGAGTGGCTGCAGCTTCCCAGACCAATACCATTTGCCCCTCATCCCCCCGTTTCTGTTTCATAGAAGTAGACCTTCAAAAAGCTATTCATTCCGATGGCTAGATTCCCAGACCTCAGCCTCCCATTGCCCTTTAAAGGCTTCGGTAGGAAAGAAGCCCCCCAACCCCTCCACTTCCTAAACCTTGCAAAAAAAAACCCACACCCATTTCCTTCATAACTGACCATTATCCCTTTCAACTTTGTATGACGGTGCTGGATAGGAAAGACTGCATGGGGGGCATCTGCTGTGCCTGTGAACAAAGAGGGAAAGGGGTTAAATACAGGTACAAAAGCTGCGATGGAATGACAAGGGGACCAAGACGATGCTCCCAACATGCTTTTCTTATTCCAGCCATCACCCCCACTTTGACAAGGAATCCATAGGTGCTGAAAGAATGCCAAGTGGAGATATTTTCTGAAGCTGAAGGCAAGTGATGCTTTTGCATCTAAATGTAGGGGTTTTTAAATTTTCTCTTATCAACTGCCCTGTGTGAAAGATATTAGAAAGTTTTTTATGTTTGATGTTTTATCATGCTTTTAATATTCTGTTGGGAGCCACCCAGAGTGGCTGGGGGAAACTAAGTCAGATGGGTGGAGGAATAAGAAGAATAAGAATAAGAATAAGAATAAGAATAAGAATAATAGATGATGCACTGGGAAGGGTTCAGAGTCAGACTCTTATTTGCCCAAGCATTTTGTTTTTTTTTTAAATAATATTTATTAAAATTTTTCAAAAATACAAAAAATATCACTTTACGGGACTCCCCCCTTCCCCCACCCCTACCATATTCCCCTTTCATATTGTTGGCCAAACAAGTTCCCCATTCAAATTGAAACTTAATTTATTTTACCCTTAATAATAATAAAAAAAAAGAAAAAAAACCCAGTGTTCTTTCCCCAAGACCCACCCCATGTCATTCCACAATTTCCATTTTTTAATAAAAGAAGCACCCCAGATAATAGAAACAGAAAAGGTAGAAAATAAAAAAAAAATATAATGAATAATAGACCAATTCAGCAAAAAATAACAAAGTTGGCAAGCCTTTGGAGTTTTAGTTCTCCCCCCCCTGTCTCCGGTTTAATTTCCCCCTGACCATCAACCCCTAGTGTCTGCCTGGAATTCTTAAGGCCATAAATCACAACTTTTCCCCAACTCCTTGCTGGCTTTTTCTTTTTAAAATTAAAAATAAATTTTTTGAAAATCAAAATTATTATTATTATCATTATTTTTCAAAACTTTAACTTCAGTCTTTAATAAAACTGTAATAGAACTCCCTCCATTGTTCTTTCCAGGTTGTAGTCTAATTTCCCTTTGTTCCGCTGCTAAAACGTTGTAATTCGAAAGTTTGGTAAGTCTGCAGGGATGGTTGTTATTCAGGGGCAAAACCTTACGTTCAGTCCCTTCCTTTCTTCAATAGAAAAATCTATTGTCTCCTTTAAAAAAACAAAAAAGAAAACACCCTGAAGACGAGATGTTATTTCCGTTTTGCAGCTTTCCCAGAAGATAACCAGTCCTGTAAAGTTCCATTGGTGTTTTTCCACTTTCCCAATCCTTGTAATGTCCCGAAGCTCCTCAAGGGGGATTGTTGTGACTTTGTTTCCTCTAATCCAAAAGTCAATTTGTTATCCATATTCGCCATTTTGTATCCAAATTTTAACAAGTTGTAGCAAATTGTATCAAATTTAACCAGCCAAGTTCTCATAATAAAATCCACTCCGCTTTTCGACTTTGACAGCTATTTTGACAGCTGTCAAAATCTCCGACTCCTTTCACCAGGCTCTCTCTTCAGTCGCCCCGGTTCCCAGGGGGGGGGGTTGCGTTTCCCTTCTCCAGTTCCTCCTCCAGCACAGTTCTTGTAGTTCCCCATCGTGAAATTTTGGATTTTTATCAGCAATGCAAGCCTTTTTGGGTCTTGGTTTCCCCGTCCTTGTTTTGGAAAGTTTACAATAGGGAGGGGACTGACTTCCTTTTTGGATCCCCCCCGCTCGTATCCAATTCGAAAAAAAAATTTTTTTTTCCTCCTTTTGAACCCGGTTTCCAAATTTACTCACGGGTTGTTGTTGAAAAGTCCGAATTTTCAATGGAAGAAGTCAGCGCTCTCCGCCGGATGGCATGCGGCTTCGCTCAGCAGGGGAAGCAGAAAACTCAAGGCACCACGCTTCTCCCCGGCACCCGATCCGTAGCCTTTAAAAAGGCTCCTTCACGAGTCGGGAGGGCGCTAACGGTGCAAGCCGAGTCTCCATGTCCACGGCCTCCGTGGCCGTGGTTTCTAAGGGTCCCCGCATCGCCGGTGCGGTAGAACCCAGCCCCTGCCGAGCAGACTCCCTCCGAAGCTCGGAGGGAGTCCGCCATTCGGCGATGGCGCCAACCCGGAAGTCCTGCCCAAGCATTTTGGAGGACCTCTGAGCTAGAATTCTGCCTTACTCTTTTGCTGTATATGGCTTTGCTTCTTTATGGGTTTTTATGCAGCACTTTTTATATTGGGTGAATAGTCACCAGCTTACAGCATAACAAGGGAGCTAACCCCTCCCATACTGCATTCCGAATTGCATTTGTACATTGATGTAAACATCAGTACAGTTGGATGCGTTTTGAAGTTGCCCACTGTCTGTCCACACCGGGGGCGGGGGGCATGGATGTCTTTATATGGGTGGGAGAAGCTCTGGAGCCAACTGACACTTCGCAGGTAAGATTCACCTTCTGTTGTGTGGGCAGGATGGTCCCTCCCCTTACCTGGCCAATCCCCTGGCAACGCCGCCCCAGGCGGGATTGGGCAATTGGCTGAGGTAGGCAGAGACTTCCAGGTATCCACCCTGGGGAGGGCAAAGCCAGCCCGTACTACCGGGAGCCACACTGGGATCCGGGCGGCTGCACACGACTACACAAAAGGTGTCTCCCCATTTGATGTGGGGAGCGGTCATTGTGCCCATACAGCTTTACAAACCAGCGGTGACTGATGTGCTGATGTTTCCCCACACGCAAAATACAAATGCTTGTGTGCAGACATACAGTGGTACCTCTGTTTCTGAACATAATCCATTCCAGAAGACCGTTCCGAGTTCTGAGACATTTGAAAACCGAAAACTCAATAGCCAACATCTAGGCCTCAGGATCTTGCACTCAGCAGAGGCATGTTCAACTTCCGAGGCATGTTCGAAAACTGAAGGATTTACTTCCAAGGTTTGCGGCGTTCAAAAACCAAAAGGTTCGTCAACGGAGTTGTTCGAAAACTGAGGTACCACTGTACTAGAGGGCAAGGCTTCAAGCACATGTGCTCACTCACAGAAACAAGCTTATTCTTTGCTCAAAACAGAAGTGTGTGGTGTTGGGGATGCCTAGATGGACGGATGCTCAGCAAGCAGCTCGCAAATTGTTCAGGGACTGCTTACCTCCACGAGTCTGGTTGGGATGAAACGGCAGGCCAAGGTGGGGCTGAAAGGTTGAAGAAAGAGAAGAATGCAGATGCCATCACCTGAGAGGATTGCATGAGATCCCAGCTTTTGGCTCACCTCCCATGCCCCACCCCCAAAAAAGCAGCAGCACAAAGGCCACATTCAAGTCTTTAATGGCTTGGGAGGACCAGGTAAATTGAAAGGTTGTCTTCTCCCAAATGCACACCCACTCAAACCTTAAGTTCCTCTCTTCAGAGCCAGAGGCCCTACCTCATCGGCCCTGCCAGGCTACAGGAGGGGGCAGCTTCTAGGGAGAGGGCCTTTCTGGTGGTGGCACCTCTGCTCCAAAAGGGCCTCCCCAGAGAGAGCTGCTTACCATCAGGTTTGTGGCCTTTTTGGCACAAGGGGAGAAATTTGCTTTTATCCATCCATGCCTTTAAAAACAATTTGAATTTTAAAACAACATAAGATCTGAGCTCTAATGGTATAAGCGGCATTTGGTAAATTCCTAACGGATCGCATTTTCCTCCAATTTTTTACGCTGTGTTAGCACATTTTTAAATGTTTTAAAATTATGATGTTGTGTTTTAGTTTTGTTTTGCAAACCATAAGGAAATATGTTTTGATGGGCAGCCATGGGCATCTGGTAGCAAAGTTTTTCAAAAGTTTTTAAGAAGATGTAAAAGTTACAGGAGCCCTCAATACATAAATCAGGGCTGTAGTTTGAGAAGTTTACAATCCCAATTAAAATTGCTTTCCCCTGCACTGTTGTGAAGAAATCCTGCTCATTTCACCAGTGTTTCAAAGTGTATTGAGTGGTGTGCTTTGTCATTTATATTCTGATGTACACTGCAGTGTGTTTGGTGGGGGAAGTCTTCTTTCTGGTCAGGTAAAAGCTGGTTTAACTGTCAGTGGGGGACCTTAACTGACAGCGGAGGAGGGGCTGGAGATGGAACTCTCAGTATGCAAAAGAAGGATAGAAGATACGCATATTCTGGTTGGTGGTTGCAGGTTTAGAATGTTTAATTAGACAGCGTGATTGGCTGGGGCTAGACTGGGGGACTATAAAGCTGGGTGCTGGCCAGTCAAGGAGCTCAGTCCAGGCTGGATCACGGAAGAGGAAAGAAGAAGACCTGAGGGGAAGGCAGAGTGGCCAAAGACTGGCTGGGGTAAGTCAGGTGAATCACTTGGCTTAGGCTGAAGAGCCAAGAGGAACAACTCATCATTTACAGCACCAAGAGGCAGTGGCGGAAGAAGAGGGGTGTGGTGGGGGCTAACCGCCCCAGGTGTCATCCCTGAGGGGAAGTGACACCGCCCCCGCCCCCTGGGACACTCACCGTGGGCCCGGCTAGCCCCGCCCCTGGGTGCACAGCATGTGCACTGCTCCGGGTGCCAGAGCAGCTAGCTCCACCTCTGCCAAGAGGGCAGAGGTGAATGACACTTTTGGCTGCTGGACTCTGGTGTCTGGAAGGAAAGCAAGAGTACAGATTCCACTACAATGGACGTTTGGGTTGCGAACGTGATCCGTGTGGGACGCACATTCGCAACCCGCAGCATTCACAACCTGCGTCTGCACGTCTGCACACGCGCGGGTTGCAATTCTGCGCACGCGCGACCGCCGAAACCTGGAAGTAACCCATTCCAGTACTTCCGGGTTTTGGTGGTCTGTAACCCAAAAAAGACCCTGATGTTGGGAAAGATGGAGGGCACAGGGAGAAGGGGACGACAGAGGACGAGATGGTTGGACAGTGTTCTCGAAGCTACCAGCTTGAGTTTGACCAAACTGCGGGAGGCAGTGGAAGACAGGAGTGCCTGGCGTGCTCTGGTCCATGGGGTCACGAAGAGTCGGACATGACTAAACGACTAAACAACAACAAAAAAACCCAAAAAAACACAACCTGAAGCGTCTGTAACCCGAGGTATGACTGTACAGTAAAAGAAGACATGTGCTTCTCAGTACGTCAGTAGGGGTTAAAACAAAGGCTTCAGTAAAAGTCCTCAGTTATAGTGTTGGTGAGGCACAACCAGGGTGAAGTAAATCCAAGGGCAATCTGGCAAAAGTGTTTTAATGGGGTAACTAACCGCTTTCTCAAAGCTGTAATAGTAGTACAAAGTAAGCTTTTGGAATCAAAGTAACACTAACAAATTAATACAGTATATAACCATCTAAAAAGACAGTACTACTGTATATTAAAGCTACCGCATAAGCTGGTGCACTAGAGAAGCTTGCAATACATAGATGTTAATACCTTTGTTAAATATAGTAACTACGGACCACGCCTATATCACAGAGTTACCATTAGGATTACTGGTGTGTTAAAGGTGCAAAGGGTATAAGTGATATTAAATGTTGGCAGTGGTAAGGTTTTAGGAAAACCACCAAGTGGAAGTTGGGTTTTGTTAATAAAATAAGTAAGGAAATAGGCCCCCTAACCTCACCACAGCTATTATATTAGTCTGAGGGAGGGGGCTCCCAATGAAAATTTGGAGAGGGGAGTCACATGCACAGCAGCTCATGGCTATTAAATAAACAAAAAAAATCTGACATTCTCACAAATTAGTATCACATGTAGTTTGTGTCTGACTGGCAATGAGCCAAAAGACCATGCCTTGTTGAATTTAAGAGTATAAGAAGAGCCTACTGGATCAGGCCAATGGCCCATCTAGTCAAGCATCCTGTTCACAAAGTGGTCAGCCAGATGCCTGTGGGAAATCCAAAAGCAGGATTTGAGCATAATAGCACTTTCACTTCCTGTGGTTTCCAGCAACTAGTATTCAGAAGTATAGTTGCCTCCAACTGTGGAGGCAGAGCATAGCCATCAACGGCATTTCAGATCTAAAAGTTGTAAGTTTGGAGCAGAGGATATTGTTAGGAATCCTGGAAGACTGTGGCTTGTTGAGGTGGTGGTGTTGTTGAGGCAGAACAGTGGGGCAGATTTGTTCAATGAGACCCCACATGGCTGTATCAGCTTCCCAAAGTCTTCAGTGATGGTAATAAATAATAATAGTAATAGTAATAGTAGTAGTAGTAGTAGTAGTAGTAGTAGTAATAACAACAACAATAACAACAACCAAGAGCAGATAAAGCAGGAGACTACAAGCCAACCTTTCTTAAAACCTCAATTTTAAAATAGCACTGAATGGGCAGCTACTCACAGGGAGGACGTATCAACTTGAAGGTTGAACTCGAACGTGCACTAGTTGAAGGCCTGTGGGGGCAATGCATTAATCATTCTTCTCTTCATGGACAGTACAGGAATCATGCTTGAGAGACATATCAATCTGCTCCCCAAAATAGCACAATAAAATCTCCCCTTCCAGGTTTTGGATGAAACATCAGAAGCTGTTTTCTACAGAGCCAGGCCATTGGTCCATCTTACTCTGTAGAGAGCAGCCTGCACCATGGATGGGGAACCCAAGGCTCTCCAGCTACTGTCGGGACTCCCAACGTCCACCAGCCTCAAGCCCACCCTCCCAATAGCCAGGGGCTATTATAGTCTAGCAACATCTGGAAGGCTGCAGGGTTCCTTATCCCTGGTCTATACTGACAGACATGGGCTGTACAAGGTTTCAGATCAGAGTCTTTCTCAGCCCTACTAGGAGATGCCAGGGACTGAACCTGGGACCTTCTGCATGCAAAGCACCTCATGCTAACACCACAAACAATTTTCCTTTCCTCCACTGTATCAAAAAGTGGCCTTCGTGCAGTATCCATGTGCTTTGCGACTTTGGGAATTGTATAATAGAGTTGGGGTGAGGGGAGTAGACAGAAGGCAGGACATCTGTACCTTCCTAGTGGTGCAAAAGAGAAGAAATGTTAAGAAATGCACCTTTTCCTTCTGGGGTAGAAGCTGCCCATTGCATCTGGCCACCTTAGAACATGCATCCATTTTCCAAACCTCCCCAACCTCTGGTTTTGCACCCCCCCAATTTTACCCCCAAATTAAAACCCGGTCAGTCACGAACTTACTTGTACTGGTAATCATCAACAGATTGTGCTGTTGTGAGAGAGGGAAAGAGACACCAATGTAATTAAGAAGTTCACCGGGGTGAGAGCAATGAATGGAGAAGTTGGGAACTGTTTGCTCCTCGGGGAAAGGAAGTTTGGGGAGGGCGGAAGAGACTTAACTGTCTAATTCAGGGTCCCGGCAGTCAATGCAAAGCACAAGTAGAATCACCAGAAGTGGGACAGTAAATGCCAGCACCCAGAAGATGTCACCCGTGTGCGAGGCATCCATGCCACCTGCAAGGGGGACAGTAGCAATATCCTGGAGTCAGGGCAGGTGCAAACTCCGAGGTGAAAAACAGCATTGAGCAGCTTAGCGGCACAACATGTCAATAGCCCTGTGGGGAAAGAGCCAAATTCAAGTTCTCGGTGTATGTTAAACAGATAATGAAACCAAATACAACTGTTTGTCCCGGTCCCTATCCACCCAGAAAATTCAGCTTATTGAAATGTCTTATTCAGAATTTATTTCGAGTTTTGACAGCGTTTGGGTGGATTTTCACACTATGTAGCAGCAGCATGTCACAAAAGTTAGTGGAATGGGGGGAGAACAGCTTGGGCTGCTTACATTGTGAAGTGGTCGCCCCTTTGCTAGGCCTGATGAATGCTGGAATATTAGGAGACAGGGCAGCAGAGAGGCATTTGTTCTCTCTTCCTGAATGGGAACTTGAACATTCAGTATCCAACAGGTAGAGGAAGGAGTGTCTTGGTTGCTGTTCTTCAGGCCAAAGCCTTAGCAGGTGTGGACGTCTCAACTGGTAGACCGTGGAATGATTGGCAATAGATTGGCAAGTGTTTTTCACTCCCGACAACAGTTTAACAAAAAGATTCCCCGCTCCAAATTTAGGTTACAATTCCAGTTTTACAGCCACCTGCTAATTTTTATTTATATATGCAAGGTCGTTCCACTGTATGGCTCATGGGGTTCAAGAAATAATTGGCTCCACCCCACTGGCCACCCATTTTGTGTCTGACTCTGACCCAAGCTACTGTTTTATGTTCACCTCTGGCCAGTGAACTGTGGGGTTCTAGCAAAAATCTGAAGTAGATTCTAAAAAACACGAAGTTTGCCAGGCCTGCACTACAAGAATGCTCTTCAAATTTCCTATCAGGGAATCCTTTTTACAGCCTTCTACCTGCCTGCCAATAATTCTTGCCCATCTGCCAATGAAGCGCTGGCAAATCACAAAGGAAAGCGAAAGGCTTTTCTTCTGCCTCGGTCAAATTTAAAAGCCATCCCTCATTTTTTATTATTTGAGTAGCACATCATGTTGTCTCAGTGAATGCTTTGCAAATGTATATGAATTTCATTTTGGCATTTCAGTAAGCAACTCATTGATAGTCTTGTTCACTGTGTTTTTCTGCTCTAGCTAGACTAACTAGTTATCCCAAACTCCTAGGGTATAAACAGATATAAGAATCCCAATTTTGCCAGTGGCTGGCATCCGTCTGTGGAAGCAAAGAAAAAAAGAGGGGGAGAAAACTCCCAAAATTGTAGCAAAAAGTTATCTCCACGATACTTATATAGCTTAGGCAGGTACCCCAGCAGGCCTGCGCATAGCTTGTCTGAGGCCAAGACGAGAGGCCCTGGTCGGCTGAGAGGCCCAGGGCATTTTTTGCACGACAGCTTAAGTCTTTCAGGGGCCCCCCAGCTGGCTTAGCCCTCCGAGACCTTGGCTGCCCCCTTCCTCTGCACCAGCCTGCGTTCTGGGGCATTTGGGTCCCAAAAAGTTGCTGTTTGAGTCTGCGGATAGGCTGGCTCTAGGGAAACATTCTAGGCCAAATACTCTGTTCACTCAGGATGGAACAACATGGCCTATAGGGCCTCACCATTGCCCTGTGTGCACAGAGATACTGAGGCTTACGCAACATTGTTCCCTTATGAATTTGCAGCTGGAAGGCAATCAATAGCGCAGAGAGAGCTCTCTTTCAAATGCATGTGCTAATCCCACCATTACTGATAGATCACAGAGATCCCCACAGATCAGCCAGGGAGGCGATAACAGGAGGGAGCACTGCAGAGCGAGCAGTGGTCCTGTGGAAATAACCCAATCGACAGGTCGCTTAACTGCATGCAGCAGCAGGATGCACAAGAAATCTCCAAGAGGCTGGGCCAAAAGACAATGGTTGGGGTGGGTGGTTCAAGAAGGCTTTAGAAAGGAGGGACCCCCCCAAATTCAATACAAGCTTGGAGATACAAATGGCGTTCTAGGCTATGATCCACAGTACCTATCAGCAGGATGCTAATTCACAAAGCCAAGGCAGGTATACACATTCTGGATTTGAGCAAGAGACAACAGACAACGGCATCATGGTTTGCCACAAAAGTGACCATGATGGGGAATAGAGAGGGAAGTTAGCTAACAGAATTGCTTTCAGAGGTGTCTGTTAGGAGACATTTTCACTAAAGTGCTGATCAATTTTCTTGAGGATTTTTTTAAAAATTGCAAACTAATGCGGAGAACTGAACATAAGACTGTAAAAATGAGAGAGAGAAACCCAAATTGATAGGGTTTTGCCATCCCCAACTGCCTGAAAGGAGCAGTATATGTTTGTGTGTGAACTCACTCATTTCCCTAAATACACATAGTTTTGCAATGCAGATTCCCCTAACACAATGCATGTTCCCTTGTACATGCCTTTTAAATGCACACATTACCCCAGTATACACATTTTGTTATGCACTGCTTGGTTAGAGAATTGCATTGCAAAATTCATAAGAGTGCGAATTTCAAAAGATGGCTTTGTTTGAGTTCATGTACAGCTTCAGAAAGTGTGGATTAGGTATGTTCACTTAATGCCAACAGAGAAATGCCAACTGAACTGGATTTCTCCCTCACCCCTAGTCTGAAGGCACCTTCGGCAGCCACTGTGCTGAAGCCAAACTGGTCTGGGTCTGGATGGGAGATTGGCTAGAACCCTCCCCACACCTCCTTGAGCTCCAGGGAAGAGAGACAGATGTAAACAAAATAATTTAAAAATGGACATAGGTTTTGTCAAGGTAAGGTAAAGGTAAAGGGACCCCTGACCATTAGGTCCAGTCGTGACCGACTCTGGGATTGCGGCGCTCGTCTCACTTTATTGACCAAGGGAGCCGGCGTACAGCTTCTGGGTCATGTGGCCAGCATGACTAAGCCGCTTCTGGTGAACCAGAGCAGCGCACGGAAACGCCGTTTACCTTCCCGCCAGAGCGGTACCTATGTATCTACTTGCACTTTGACGTGCTTTCAAACTGCTAGGTTGGCAGGAGCAGGGACCGAGCAACGGGAGCTCACCCTGTTGCGGGGATTTGAACCGCCGACCTTCTGATCGGCAAGCCCTAGGCTCTGTGGTTTAACCCACCCGCATCCCTTTTTTTGTCAAGGTACTCCAACTAAAAAAGATTGCTGTGGACTAGAAACTTACATAGATTAAATTGCTGGGTTAGGAGGTATAGTGGAGACATCTCCATCGTGAATGAAAGAACATCATAGAGCTAGCTACTTGGAGCTGACACTTCTATACTTGGGTGTTGGCATGTCCTGAGGCACCAGAAGTGTCTTTTGCCAGCTGTGTATGGTACAAAATGCGCTTTGATAATTCCTGGTCTGGGAGAATTTACAGTAATTCAGACACTGGTGACTTCAAGATTGGATTACTGCAATGCACTTTATGTGGGGTTTCCCTTGAACTGAACCCGCAAACTTCAGTTAGTGCAGCACAGTTGTTGGCAGGAATGAGACCCTTTCTGCATATAGTACTTTTGCTCAGTGACCTGCACTGAATCCTCACTTGCTACCAGGCCAAGTGAAAGTATTACTATTCATATATAAAGCCCTTAAGCATTTGGGAGCAGGTTACATGCAGGATTGCCTTTCCTCATACCTCTTTTTTTGCACCTGCTTAAAACGTTTTTGTTTTGGCAAGCCTATCCAGACAGATAGAAGTTGCCATGTTTTAATCCCTTTTACAGTTAATATTGTTTAATGTTTTCAGTTTTTTTACTACTATTGAGGAAGGGCAGTACAGTCGTACCTTGGCTCCCGAACACCTTGGGAGTCAAACGTTCCGGCTCCCGAACGATCAAAAACCGGAAATGAGTGTTCTGGTTTGCAAACGTTCTTTGGAACCTGAACGTCCGATGGGGCTTCCGACTGGCTGCAGGAGCTTCCTAAAGCCAATCAGAAGACGTGCTTTGGTTTTTGAACGTTTCAGAAGTCAAACGGACTTCCGGAATGGATTCTGTTCAACTTCTAAGGTATGACTATATCTCAGTGGTGGAGAATCTGCTTTGCATGCAGAACATTCCAAATTTAATCCCAGGCTTCTCCAGGTAGGGCTGGGAAACCCTGGGGAGCTGCTGCCAGTCAGTGTTGACAGTAATGAGCAAGATGGACCAACAGTCTGATTCAGTCTAAAGCAGCTGCCTCTGCTGCTCCTAATTGGGGTATAAATGTTGTTAATAAAAACCTCCACACACAACCATCCAAATGTTTTACCAGATACTACATTCCATGCCACATTTCCTACACAGAGAAAACCTGTTCCAGAAGCCTGAGGTTGTAAGTGAAGGTTCTTTGATGCGCCCCTCCCCCAGCATAGAAGAAGAAAAAAAGAGTGTGGGAACAGCAGTGGGAGCAGGGGTGACTCACGCCAGTGACAACAACCCACAGCCGGATTTGGGCGCCAGCGCAAAAAGCCTCGCTCTGTGTTGTGGGTGCCGTGGGAGGGAATTTGCAGCTGCAACTCTGCAGCTGCAAGGTTGCAATGTCTTGCTGGGGGGGAGGGGGAGAAGAGAAGTTAGCCGAGACCTTCTAGGCGCCACTCATGATTCAGTAGGTGGGAGGGGGCAGGGAAAGGGATGGGGCCTACGAGAAACCTACCGTTTGACACCTCTGAATAATGCCAAACTCTCTCCTTACACACACACACACACACACACACACACACACACACACACACACACAGTCTCCCCACTTCTTCTCCACTTGATTGGAGCGCTGGCAACAAGCCAAAGTGACCACAAACCACGGGTTCCGTTACTGGGTGGAAACTGGCTTGTTGGAGGGAACTGGAGCAAAATGGCAAAACGAAGGGGTGGGAAAGTTGGTTGGGGGCGGAGGGTGCCAGGCCAAAATTCAAGGGAGGTTATTATGTGGATGTGTCTGTTCTATTTCTTTTGCCCTCTTCTACATAGCGTTACTCATTTATTATGCCCCACACCCTTCAAAGCGAACCCACTGTCAGAGATGGATAAATAGGAGGGAAGGAAGGAGAGAGTGAATGCAGTAGCAAGACAGAAAAAAGATTGCGATCAGAACAGGGGGTGGGGGAGGCACAGAGCAGGAAAAGAAGCACTCTGTGCAATGAAGAAAAACAATTTATTGCTTCCCACTGTTAATCTGGGTTTGAATTTGCATTCCTACGTACCCTGGTGGGGCAATGGGCACAGCCTAGCCAGCAACAAGGGCCACGGACCCAAAATTATAGCCAAAATGAACTAAACGGTTTATTGATGCATGACTACACAGCTTTAGTGTAGGTCCAAATGACTTCCAAGACATCATTTTCAATTATTTCTATATTTTGCAGTGTCAAAACTGAATTCTTTCAAACTTGAGTCAGTGGTCCTGGTCACTAGTTACACTACACTCACTGGGACGCTCAGGAGGAAAAAAGTCAGACTCCAAACTAACACCCACATGAAAAAGTCTTTTCAGCCTCCCCCCAGAATCCCACCCCCCTCAGCCCAGCCATTTGTACTGCCATTCCTTCCTCTTTGTGCCCCCCGCACAATCCCAGAAGCTGGAACTCAGCTCCTTCCACCACGGGACCCAGGGACCAGAACCCAACCACCTAGGATATATTGCCACGACAAGGGTCAGCACCTAAGTACTCCTCATGCACCACCACTGCCTCCACCTCCTCTTCCTCACTCACATCAGTGAAAACTCACATCTGGGGTTCCCAGTTCACGCCTGGATGGAGCCTTCTTTTCTCTGCTGTGGCTGAGACGGTGCTGCTGTTCGATTGCTTGGGCAGGAAGGAAGCACCACAGCCGCCAGCAGGAAGTCGAAGGGCAGGTGCACTAAATTATGACATTTGGGGGAGGAAGAGAAGGCACATCTTCTTGGTACATCTGTCGCATTCAGAAGCTCTGGAGATATCAGCCAGACATCAAGGGGGCCTCTAAGACTTCGCCAATCCTTAAATCTGTTCCAGGTCTACCTGCCTCCTCCCAACTGCAAGACACCCCGGAACGTGCTCTGAGAAATGTGTAACTCCTAAGTTCTCTCCCAAGGACAGAAGGGGCCCTGTATGCAGATATACCAGAGGACAAGTTTTATACGCTCAGTACAGTGGTACCTCAGGTTACATATGCTTCAGGTTACGTACGTTTCAGGTTACAGACTCTGCTAATCCATAAATAGTGCTTCAGGTTAAGAACTTTGCTTCAAGATGAGAACAGAAATCATGCTCTGGTGGCGCGGCAACAGCAGGAGGCCCCATTAGCTAAAGTGGTGCTTCAGGTTAAGAACAGTTTCAGGTTAAGAACGGACTTCCGGAAGAAATTAAGTACTTAACCTGAGGTACCACTGTAGAATCAAGTGGTGAAGCCTTTTCTGGACTGTACCATTTCAGGCTGCAGGGGTGTGTACGCAATTTGCACATTTCAATGCTTTTCTGAGGGTGGGGAGCCTT
Source organism: Podarcis filfolensis (assembly GCF_964270895.1). Classification (NCBI taxonomy): domain Eukaryota; kingdom Metazoa; phylum Chordata; class Lepidosauria; order Squamata; family Lacertidae; genus Podarcis; species Podarcis filfolensis. The sequence goes on along the minus strand of NC_139615.1, from coordinate 20,048,878 downwards.
CCCCTGCATAAAGAATAAATGACATATCCATGCCAAGCTGGATGCAGTGAGGCATGTGCATTTTATCCAGATATGTGCCCCATTTATACATGATGTGAGATTGAAGGGGCATCTATTTTTATAGGAAATAGAAAATAAAAAGAAACCCACTTCTCCTTACCTCACAGCACCCTGGCTTGCAAAGCATGTTAAACACACATCTTGTAGAACTCCACACACACACACACACACACACACACACACGCCAAATGGGAAGATGGGTTTGACCCAACCTCTCAACCTGCTGTTTTTCAATGTGCAGAGAAGTTTACAACCCTCTCCCTGCTCTTCAAGAAAGATGGTACAGTCCAGGAAAAGGCATTTGGCACTTCTGCTGACATGAAATAAATCTATGGGAAAGAGATTCACCAACCTCTGTGAATTGAGCAGTGGAAAAAACAATGTATCTCACCCTGCTTTCCCCCACCCAACCGGCAAAGAAACATGGCTGATATGAAGAATGTTAATTGCTCAGATAAGCCTTGGCGTCCAGCCCGCTTCGGCTGCGCAGTTCTGCTAGGCCTCCGGACTTCAAAGGCCACATTCCAAAGGCTCTGAGCAAACATAGAGTTTAACGCAGCGGTCAGAGAAAGCTGCAAGCTCCAATACGTTCTTCAGTGTGCTTAAATAAAATCCACTCAGGATCTTAGCAGCTAGAAGCAGTTTTTATTTACAGCAGACTATCCATTGTCTATCACAGCGAACAGCAACGTGAAAACACGTCCTCTCTCCTCAAAAGCGAAAGTAGAGAAAAAACAAAGGCTGGAGACTCTCGGATATGACGAATCTCCCCCCTCCCATTAGTAGGCAGGGCGTACACTCTGAGCTGTTTAACCCTGTAAGCTCAGGTTCTCCTCACACCCCCTCTCGCCCTGCGCTACTGTGGGGAAAGTATGTACAGAACTTACCCCCAACTCCAAACCACCACAAAACTCCCCATGACGCTGGAAGCTTAAAGGTTTGGTAAATCCATCGGCCAAGTTAATGTGACTGGCACAATACTTCAGCCGAATCAAACCTGACTGAACACTCTGGCACACATTTTGGAAGCGTATGTCCAGATGCTTGGTTCTGGCCTTAAATTGCGCAGATTCAGCCAATTTCAAACAAGGTTGATTGTCTTCCCAAACCGTGATGGGCAAGCTACAATCCCCATAGATCTCTTGTACCAAGCATCTATAGAACTCCAGTTCCTGGCACAAATCAGACAGTGCACTGAATTCAGCCTCAGTAGAAGACAGCGCAATGAGACTTTGCTTCCGGGACTTCCACCCAGTTAGTGACTTCCCAAACTTTACCACTAACCCAGACACAGACTTGCGGTCCTGCGAATTCGCCCAGTCACTGTCTGCATAGCATGTGAGCTTCGCCTCACCTTCAGCTGGCAGCTTAAGACAGAAGTCTTTGGTATGCTGCAGGTAGCGCAGTACCCGCTTGATACCGTGCCAAGCACTCACACTGGGCTTTGACGCTTCCCTACTTAGCAGGTTGGTAGCAAAGGCAATGTCTGGTCTGCTCCATTGGGACAGATACAACAGACTACCTAGAGCTGACTGAAAGAGCTCAGCATTCTCAAACTCGGCACTTTCTGCTTGCTGGCTCTCTTTTACGAAGTTCGTCTCCATGGGTGTCCGAACTCCTGCACAATCGGACCTTTTGAACTTTTCAAGCAACTGCTCAATCTTGCCTTTCTGACTGAGCAAGAAGCTACCATCCTCAGTTCTTGCTATCTGCACGCCTAGGTAGATCCTTACTGCACCCAGGTTCTTGAGCTGAAACTGCTTCCCAAGCTCTTTGGCAAACTTCTGCACCTGTTTGTCTGCCTTTCCAATGTGGATGATGTCATCAACGTAAAATAACACCAGTTCCTGTGTGTCTCCTGATCCTCTAACAGGCAACTGTCAGCAAGACTCTTCCTGAAACCTAGCTTCTCCAAAGCTTCATTCAGGCACAAGTTCCAATTCCTGGCCGAATGCTTCAGGCCGTAAATCGACTTGTGAAGTTTCCACACAGTACCTTGCTCATTGCCCTCAAACCCTGGAGGAGGAAGCATGTACAGATCCTCCTGGAGGTCCGAGTTCAAGTAACCAACGTCCACATCAAAATGATGCACCAGCAACCCTCTTTGTGCAGCAATGGCCAAGAGCAAACGTAGAGATTCACTCCTACAGGTGGGAGCATAAGTTTCCATATAATGCAACCCCCTGTGCTGCGTGAATCCTCTTGCCACTAATCTGGCCTTATACTGCGGTTCTCCTGTCGCTGTGGGTTTAAGACGGTAAACCCAGCAGCTACCCACGGCCTGTTTCTCCACCGGCAACTTCGTGAGGGAGAACACACCTAGAGACTCCATTGAGTTCATTTCCTTCTGCATCGCCTCATGCCATTTCCTGGCTTCTTCCTGAGGCAGTTTCTGAACATCCTCAAAACTCTCGGGTTCACACTGTGCCATTCCGACCCACACGCTAGTGACGGCAAACCTTTCAGGTGGTTTCCCCTTGGTCGTCCGAGCTGAACAGTGCAGCACTACTTCAGGAACCCCCTCTGACCCACTGGGGCCAGCCAGAACGTCCTTGGCATCAGAGAGCTCCCCCCCTGACTTACTGCGCCTTCTGGACTTCTCAGCCAAACCTGTGGGGAAAGATGGAGCACTGCGTTGCTCAATCTTCACAGCCTTGGGAGAAGTTCTCCCGTCTGCCTGCACTGGGTCTGAACTCTGAGCCTCAGTAGCAGGTTCAACCTCTTCCTCTCCTTCATCGGCAGAGTCAAGCAGACTCTCTGACAGGATGTCAGGGTTCCCATGTATCCTTGCCCAGCCACTCTGCTCACAGAATTCAGCACTGTTGCTGAGCAGAATCCTGGACTGATTCCCTGACGGATAAGCAAACCTCCACCCCTTAGTCCCTGGCTCATACCCACAGAAAATCATCTTTTGGGACTTGGGTTCACCTTTCTTGCGTTTGGCCTTTGGTATGAGGACCCAAGCCTCACAGCCAAAAACGCGGAAGTAGTGCACTTTCGGCTTCTTTCCATGCAACAAGAAGTACGGTGTGTCACCTACCACTGAATTGAATGACCTGTTCAGAATAAAGTTGGCCATCGCCAAGCCTCCCCCCAAAAGCGCTGTGGGAACCCAGCATCAAACAAAAGAGCTGCGGACATCTCCCCTAGAGTCCTGTTCCGTCTTTCCGCAATACCGTTCTGTTGGGGAGAGTGTGGAGAGGACAATCTGTGTTGAATCCCCTTTTTGCGGAATAAACTTTGCAGTGCAGACCCGGTGAACTCCCCACCGCGATCGCTCTGAAAGTTTTGCACCCGTGTGGAAAACTGCAGTTCCACAGCCGCAATCCAGTCTTTGATTAGCAGCGCAGCTTCATTTTTGTGTCGGATCGTGAAAATCCAGGAGTTCCGTGTATGGTCATCAATCAGAACCAGCGCAAATTTGGCTCCGCCCATACTGGTCACAGACATCGGACCTGACAAATCTGCATGAATTAATTGAAAAGCCCTAGTGGTCACCCTCTCAGACCTTGGGTATGTGCACGTTTTCACCTTTGCGGACTTGCACGCTCTGCAATCTAGAAACTTAGCACATGATTTCATTTTGCACCCTTGCGTACACTCTGGGATCTTCTTCACTGACCCCCAGGATACGTGACCCATGCGTTGGTGCCATAAGTGAGCACACACATCATGAACTGGAACGTTGGCACACTGTGCTCGAGCCACCTCCGTGTCACCTGTACCTGCAAAAGAAGCATCTATCACAAACAACCTGTCTTTACATTCAACACTGACTAGTTGCTGTCCATTCTTAGAAATAGAACACGTATTGTTCTCAAAACACACTCTGTAGTTCTCAGCAAGAAGGGCGCTGACAGACAGCAACGCGCAAGACAGTCCTGGAACAACAAAAGCCTGGATTGAATCCTGTAAGAAAGAACAAAACAGTGAGCCAGTCTGCGTGAGTGGGTGTCGAGTCCCATCTGCTAAACAGACAGTCTTCCCAGAAGTTACAGAGGTGCAGTTCTCCAGGAATCCTGCAGATGGCACTAAATTATGGGACGCTCCTGAGTCTATGACAAAAGCCAGCACAGCATCCTGTTGACAACTCTTGACTACAGCCATAGAGGCTGCCAAATGTTTATGTTCAGTGTCTCTGCCAGCTGCCTTCGGCTTGCCTTTCCCACGCTTTGAAGAAGAGCCCTTTATCTGGTTGCTACGGGAGACGGCCTTCGGCTGTTCCTGTGCCTCCACTGGACATTCTCTCACCAGATGGGAGGGGGAGCCATAGCGATAACAGCGGCGACGCGTAGCAACAGCTCTCACAGCTCCCTCTTCAGCCATTCCTTTGTTCCCAGCACCCCCACCTTTGGGTGCACAGCCTGGGCCTGCACGCTCCCCAGCACTCTGGTTGCGGGCCTCTACATCACGCGGCATCTCGGAGACAAAGCAGCTACTCCCAGCTGTAACTTCAGGAACATGGCCAGCAGCCCCCTCCGGGCTCTCAGCTTCCTCCCTGCTCTCGGCTTTCGCCCGGCCCTGGGCTCCTGCTGAGCTTTCACACAGCCTCCTCAGCACCTGCCAAGCGGCCTGAGCTGACTCAACGCCCTCCAGGTGGGGCAACAGCAAAGCGTCCACTCTTGCTCTCAACATGCAGAGCTCTCTTTGCATTCTTTGCTATCTTCCAGCAAAGCAGCCTCCAGGTCTGCTGCGCCATCTTCAGTAGCAATTGGCATGGGTGGGGCCGGCTCCTTCTGGGCTATACTCCAGAGCCCTGTGGCCAAAAACCACCCCCTTACTCTTCTAACCCAGATATCCCAGGACTGGGTTGTGAGCTTTTCAAACGGGACATCATAAAAGTCCTGGAGCTCAGCCATCTCCTCCCCCACTGCTCCCATTGGGGCCTTTTGAAGTACTCACGTGTACCAGCCAGCTTCAAAGGAGAGGCCTCCAGTGACTCTTTGCAGCACACAGCATTTCAGCCAGTCTCTCTGCTTTCTCCCAGGCAAAGCCTCAAAGCAGGACTTTTGTCTTCCGGCAGCAAAAACAGCAGCTTCTCAACTTTCACAGCCTCTTTAAGCACACAGCAGGCATCAAAGCAGCTTCTTCTAATTGCAAATACTGTCTCCCATAACCTGAAGAATGTTAATTGCTCAGATAAGCCTTGGCGTCCAGCCCGCTTCGGCTGCGCAGTTCTGCTAGGCCTCCGGACTTCAAAGGCCACATTCCAAAGGCTCTGAGCAAACGCAGAGTTTAACGCAGCGGTCAGAGAAAGCTGCAAGCTCCAATGCGTTCTTCAGTGTGCTTAAATAAAATCCACTCAGGATCTTAGCAGCTAGAAGCAGTTTTTATTTACAGCAGACTATCCATTGTCTATCACAGCTAACAGCATCGTGAAAACACGTCCTCTCTCCTCAAAAGCAAAAGTAGAGAAAAAACAAAGGCTGGAGACTCTCGGATATGACGAATCTCCCCCCTCCCATTAGTAGGCAGGGCGTACACTCTGAGCTGTTTAACCCTGTAAGCTCAGGTTCTCCTCACAGTACATTGGTACCTCGGGTTACAGATGCTTCAGGTTACAGATGCTTCAGATTACAGACTCTGCTAACCCAGAAATAGTACTTCGGGTTAAGAACTTTGCTTCAGGATGAGAACAAAAATAGTGCTCTGGCAGCATGGCGGCAGCAGAAGGCCCCGTTAGCTAAAGTGGTACCTCAGGTTAAGAACAGTTTTAGGTTAAGAATGGACCTCCAAAACGAATTAAGTTCTTAACCTGAGGTAGCACTGTACTAGAGACAATCTCAATAGAGACTCTCATTCTTCCACTAAGCCCCTGGGGGTTTCCTCCAAGCCCTCCACAAGGGCAATTCAAATCTCATTTCCATTCTTTGCAACCTGCAAATGCTACAGACCACCATTCATTCCTCAAGGAATAACAGGTATGCAAATCATCACACACACCTTTGACCTCAAGCCAACATCTGTTCCGAAGCGTAGAAGGGCCTCTATAGGTGGTGGTGGGGCATCTTTCAAGACCAGTAATAAACCATACCCAAGCAACCCATAAAGAAACTAATTTTGATCTGAAAGAAAGAACCTCAAAAACCAGTATGTTTATTATAGTAGCATAAACCTTCATGGGCCAGAGCTCACTTCCTTAGTTGCATGGCATGTTATCCTCAGCTGACAGATCTATCTATCTGTCTATCTCACACAGGCTCTTCTAGATTGGGCCCTGAATCTGTTGCAACAAAGAGCAACAACCTAGCTATTCCACTGGAATGTCTCTACAGAAGACACCTGGTTTTACATCCCGGTGCACCACAATCTGAAAACAAAAGAAATAATTTCAAGATAATTTGTATCACATCAAGGTCACTGCAACACAATGCAGCTTCACTTAATGAACCAAGCACGTGAGCCAAACCACTTATGCAAGTCAGATGGCTACAGGCTCACAAAAAATGCCTTCCAACTTTGCAATTAGGCAGATTTCACAAATGAATGCCCCCCCCCCCGCCGCCTCAATGGACAGCCATCAAGTGATGACGTGCATGTGCAAAACAGCCAGCCTTTATCCACCAAATGTATGACATCACCTCACTGCACTACTTCCTTAGCCGAGATGGTTTTTAGCAAGAATGTAAGTCAGAAGCAAAAACACACAGAAAACAAGGCACCTTATCCTCTGGATCTTGAAGAGAAACTTTTGACTACACCCAATTTCTGACTGCACACGTTCTTGACGCTTCAAAGTAAGACAACACAGTCTTAACAGGCAAGAACCTTTGGGCCACCAAATAGGCCAGAACAGAAGCTTCAGGATTTTTTTATTTTTAAAAGTATCCCTCATGACTAACTCTGTTCTGAAGTCAGTAAGATGTAGTTAATACTACTAAAGCAGAGGTTTCTTGAATAAAAAAAAAACTTTTTCTGATTTCTTCCCTAACATTTATTAAAAGCTGAGTTAGAGCCACTTCTAGTTTTTCCCCCTGCATAAAAGCTTTTGAAAACTCTCCTGCTGCAACAGCTAATATGCCCCAGTTTACCCCTTACTTGCCTTCTCCTATACCTCTAGTGACATACAGGCAACTCCCCATATACGAGGGGTTACGTTTTGAGGCACCACAATGTAAGTGAAATCACATATATTGGGAACACCATTGAAAAAGCCTCTGGGAACTCTTGAAAAACCATTAAAGTAGAAGGCAGAGATGGAGGAAGGGTTTCATTGTTTCATCCTGTTCATCTGAAAAACACCACATGACTCTTGATAAAGTTAGTGCTTTATAAAAATCCCAGAAACACAGACACAAAAAACTGATCTTCCCCTGTTGCCCACAAAACCACCCGCCTGGGTCCATTCAGAGAGTCCTCATCTCCCTGTGAGTGCCATGCTCAGCTGATCACAAGTCCATCATTCTTTCCCAGATTGAAGGAACCAAGTGGGGCAGGCTTCAGATCAGGACACTAGAGACAGGGACTTTGGTGGGTCGCCCACCCTGAGGAACAACAATGCGATCTTCGCCTTCAGGTGACTCGTGAAATTGCCCTGCAGGGAGAAAGAGCATGACAGGGTCAGAGGTGTTTGTCCAAAGAGGCTGCGCCAGCCTCAGGTTAGAGGAAAGGAGGCTCCTGATTGGTTGTCCTCCCTTTATTTCCTACATGGTCATGCACACTTCCTAACACACAGGACTTATCAAGACATGTGCCACCCCTGCTACTCAGAAATTCCTCTTGTCGCTACTCAGCTGCAGCCACTGCAGCAAAGTTATGAGGTGAAACTGTGGCAGAAGCCAAAAGCTTGCTCATGTAATTGCCCAAAAAGGTTTCTTTGTGGGGGACAAGGCATTCTAAATCAAAAAGATGCTTCCAAAGTGAGGTGATAACAATTGCTGTCCCTGACAAACACTTGTTGGGCAATGTAAAATCACACAGGGAAGCTCCCTGGACACCCACATTTGTGGGACGCCTTCCCTTTCCATCCTAACTCATAACTGGCTGTTACACCAGACCACCCTCTTTTTCCAGGAAAGTTCTATCGTGCCACAGGAAATGAGTGGCTTCCTCATGACACACAGCCACTACTAAAGCAACCCACAATCGTTTTTGCTACTGGGGTGCATGTTTGGTGCAGCAGTTCTGTGCCAGGCTTCACAGACCTTAACATCTCAACTCTGACTGGCCAATGGAGGGAAGAGGTTTTACCTTGTACATACAGCTCTGTGCGCTTACGGTCTGCCTGGATGAAGCAAGCCGTAGCCAGGAAGAAGCCGCCACCAATAACTCCCACAAAGGCACAGACCATAAGCGCATATTCAAGGCTTCGGAACTGCGACAGGAATGTTTGGGGGCGATCATCTTGGATTCGGTCACTGATCTGGAAAAGGGATTCAGCAAAAGAACATGCACACCATTATGCAGTGTCAAGTGGAGCGGCAAAACCAATAGGAAAGCTGGCAGAATTGGAAATTGCTGGTGTCATTTATTGCTTGTGCTATTTCCTAGCACATAGCATTGCTGAGGCAATGAGTGGCAAAACCCATCCCTACCACTCAACCACTCTCTCTCTCCCTCTCTCTCTCCTGGTTTGTAGTGTGCTGCTGCTCAAAACTCGCTTAAAGGAATCGAAGATGCAGTAGTTCTAAACCAACAAAATTCTTTCCAACATGTGGAAAACAGAGTATCTGCTAATGTTGTATGTATTATTTATATTGATGCTGGCTTTTAACAAGAATGACTACGAAGTGGCTGACAGGCAATAGAACTATTTTAACATTTTTCAAAGCCACACAGTACAAGCATATAAAATAAAAAATTATTTAATACAAACTTGAGAGCACACTTCCAGTTAACTCTCATAAGACCTGGCAAGATAAACACATTTTTACATGCCTCCAAACACAGCTTGGCAGGCAACATACAAGAAACATTGTGAGAGATTCTTAGCTCTGGAGTTGCTATTAAGAAGGCCCTGCTCCCAAATGGAAAACAGTCTGTTCTTAAGATGATCACCCCGGAGCAGAGCTTCAACAGCTGAGCTTAGGTCCTGGGAGGTTAGTATTGCACAAGGTTGCAATGCATCAATTTCCCTTGGCCTGAACAAATATTGCAGGATCAGCCTGGGCTCTTTCGGCCCAAGAAATACAGCTGTGTGAGCCTTGCAAGGTATGATCTAAATGTTGGGAAAGAGCAAGCGGCTGATGGCAGAGAAAAGAGGAGCTGCTTGATGGGTAGAATGCCTCGGAAGTCGCAAGCTTTGAAAAGCTGACCAGAAGTGCCTTCTCGCTGTCCAAGCACTTACCAGGCCAATGAGATAAGGGCTCCCAGCATCACCCAGAAGATGTGACAGCAGGATCTGGAAAGCTTCAGCTGTGGATCGGCGTGTGGGGATGACAACATACTGGGAAGAGAATACAGCTGATTTACTGGTGCCCTCTGCTGGACAGCAAACAAGTTTTCAGGTCACTTCCCCACATAACTATAAAGCCATTACAAGCCACTCTCTCACACACATTGCTAAGCCTCTTCTGGTTGCCCTTCATCTTGCTCCTCTTTTATGCTATACCCACTTTGGTGTCATACACACTCTTGCCAACTGAGGATTTCACTTAGCACATTTGACAAAGGGGACCAGAAGCCCCCAGAAGCTCATGCAGTCCTCTGTAGAAAGGCAGCACAGGAGTGCAGTCCTGTACACCATGCCAACTGCCATGTCAGATAGCAATTGTGGTGGCATAAATATATACCCGTGAACCGTTGCGCCAGTGGATCTATGACACAGTGGCACAGCCAAAATGGGATAGGGATTTGGGCAGCACAAGGGAGGAGAAACCATCATGTTGGGAGCTGTATGAAACACTACACTGACTACCCTGCTATGTACCGTGGGCACAGGAGCCCTGGAGGGATGCCCAAGGTGCACACTCGCAGCAATACTTCTAACTCCTCCCTAGAGTAGGCCAGAATTATTGTTTCATTAGAGGGAAAGAGATTTGCCTGAGGATATCTTGTGAATTCTCAGCAGAACTAAGTTTTTTTTTAAAAAAACCCACTGTCAATGGACAGTTAAATCCAGGGCTGATTCACTCTACTTGATTCTCCCTGGCTACCACCACATGGGAAGGCAAATGAGAACGGTGCAATTCTGCAACTGAAATAAAAGTCTAGAGTTTTGCACACTGCCTCTTCCCCACAGTCTCACCAGAAGGATGTCCGCCACTATGGCCCAGTTGAGGGAGAGGAGGGTCTCACCAATGAAAATAAATACCTGCAGAGGAAGGAGGGGTGAAGAGGAGAGACGGTATTATTTTTGTTTTAAAAATCCTTTTATTTTTTAAGATTCCAAAGCAGTGTAGAAAAGTTTAAAAAGCACAGGACAGGCAATGGTGGGACAGGCAATGGTACCCACCATGCCACACCATGGACACTGCCACAAGAAAGCTGGCAGCACCCCCGGGGGCTGTACCAAATTAACAAGTGAAACTTGGAGAGAACTCACGTAGGTGGCAACGATGCTCTGCTTAGCGGTCACCACTGCCAGGAACAGGAAGGGGACAGAGCCCAGCAGTCCAGTTGCACACACCAGGGGATCAGCACGAGGGTTGGTGCGGCGCCAGCGCCGGGAAATCTCCACCCCAGCACTGACACCCAGCACACCAGTCACGCAAGTGATGACGCCAAAGGTGAGGCTGCAGAGATAATGACACGAAGCATTCATAAAAGCACCGCAGAGAAGGCTCAGAGCGCTTCACATATGGTACCCCACATTGCAGATGGGAGGATGAGAGACAGTAGCATGCCAAGGCCATCTAGCAAGTTTACAGCAGGGACAAGATTCAAGATTTGGGGCATCCCCATTTGTGACAGTTTCTTAGCTCCTATACTACAAACAGCTCAGAGTTAAGAAAAACAGGGGTGTCAAAAGACAGCAGTGGTGAACCTCCACTGCTGAACCAAGTGTTCCTCAAAAGAGAGCTGAACTGATGTCATGACTAAGGGCTTTCTCAGCTACTAACTCACCTATCAGAGTCAGAAGCATGTCCTGAGGGAGAAGGCTGGAGAGTGCCAGCGGCCAGGCGTGAGCGGTACAGGAAAGTTGGTGTCCACAGAGCCAGGGAGCCTGTTACAAAGGCCACAGCTGTGAAGCCCAGCGATGACAATATGAAACTGCGACTGTCCATGGTGGTGGGGGGGCGGGGGGGGAGGGAGAGAGAGAGAGAGGAAATGTGAGCATAAAACAATAGCCCTAATCATTCCTGCAGTTGAGCAATTGGAACCATCACAGATCTATTGCCACAAACATAACTTTCCTATGACCTCACATATAATGCTCTACAAGAGAGTTGGCTCACCCATTCAGCTGTAAAAATACAGAGAAATCAAACTATAGGCAACCAGGGATGAGCCAGTCCTTAGAAACACTCAGCCATCCCATGGCAGGATCTCTTTTAGGTCACAGTTTGCCCACCTGTAATAGTGGTGGCACAAGTAGCAAGGTGTTCTCCAGCTCAGGAGGTTACTAGGAGAAAAAAACCGTACCAGGGAACTGCAACTGGGGGCAATTTGTGAAACACAGTGTGTAGGGTGCCACTGCCTCCTACAAAGAACATTACTGATCACAGTTATCACATCTGCAGAGAGCCGCAACCCTAGACCTAAAACCAGAGCAGGGAGAACATTTTCTGTCAAGGGCTTTATATTATTTGGTATGCCAGGTGGGGTCAGGGCCAGAGGCAATGATGGACAAGGCTACCCCTTTCCCCTCTCCTTCTCCTCACCTTGTTTCCTATCTAGCAGGTTACTGCAGTGAGGACAGAGAACTCTTATCAGAGTTGCAGACTGATCACTTGCAGAGGGCTTTTATCACTTCCTCCCTCACTCCATTTCACCCTTCCCTCAGTCCCCATTTCCCCACTCTGGCAGTGGCAGACTTTGGGCACACAAATTTCAGCAGTGCCCTGGGTGCTAAAATCTGGCGCCCACTGCCTGTCACTGAATTGTTCTACACAATCTACATCATTGTTTTGGTGCTCCCTGCAGAGCAGTGCCCAGTACAAACACACCAGTCACACTACCCTAAAACCACCTTTACCTCAGGACTTCTTTTCTCCAATCATATGAAGCTGAGAGCCTCGTGAAATTAGGCCAAAAGCTGCATAATGGACCTTGGACCACAGTCTCCCCAACCCCTGTCTTAAAGCAACTCCTTTTCAAGTGTTCCACTTTCAATGAACAGCTACTGCACTAGCCTGTTGGCCCTTATTATGTTACAAAGAATGCCGGGGCACTTTCTTGTGGATTAAACAAGTCATTGACCAGGCCTGCTGGACCTGGTGCAATTTGAGCACACACCCTAGAACACATCTCAACATCTGCTTATAACTGCAGGGAAAGACTGATAATATTGGACAAGCTTATGCTCAAGGGAAGCTTCACAGCCATTACCAATTTCCTTAATTAAGTTCCCCAATACTCTGAGGAACCAAATTTCAAAACCACCTCCATAAAGCACTCTGGATAGCTTCCTGTCAGTCTTGCTTTGAAAGCCCCCACAAGAAAGAAGACTGTACAGATTTTCCCTAAGTGGTTTGCTTTGCTTCTCAGTTTCTTGTCCTTTATCTATCACTAAAGAGAATATCTACACTGATCTGGAATCAATGAAACTAGGTCAAGGAAGCTATTCCAGAATGGAAAGGTGGGATGTGGCCTACATGGCAGCAGTACATTAAATGGTACCCATTACTCACTTGCGGCTCAGGGCCCGCAGGTCAGCTGCCCAGGAAGTATATTGCAGAGGGGCATCTGAGTGCGTCTCCACAGTTCCCCGAGGTGGCTCCCGCACCACAGTTATCAACAGTATCACTGCCAACGCCCCTAGGGCTGGTGTCACCTGTATGAGAAGATAATGATCTAAGTTGGAGGCATTCTAAACAGAAGAAAATAAAAACATGTACAGTGGTACCTCGCAAGACGAAAAATGCGCAAGACGAAAGAGTTTTCCGTTTTTTGAGTCGTTCCGCAAGACGAATTTCCCTATGGGCTTGCTTCGCAAGACGAAACGTCTTGCGAGTTCTTGCGAGTTTGTTTCCTTTTCTTAAAGCCGCTAAGCCGTTAATAGCCGCTAAGCCGTTAATAGCCGTGCTTCGCAAGACGAAAAAACCGCAAGACGAAGAGACTCGCGGAATGGATTAATTTCCTCTTGCGAGGCACCACTGTATGCATAGGTGCATAGCAGACAAGCTTACTACAATGTGATGAAGATGAGCTGAACTGCAACATGAACATAAGGCAACAAACACCAACCAGTACAATTGTATCCCCTACTCACCCGCAGGGCCCAATGCCAGTCGTCAGCCACATCTTTCACCTTTGAACCCACTATGTAGCCCAGTCCACTGCAGGTGAAAAGGGAGAACAGTCAGACCCACACTCAGGCAGGCTCCTCTCTTTCTGTGAAAGCCAGTTAGGTTTGGTCATTGCAGCAATGGGGGAATGCCAGAGGTCAGCGGTAGAGTGCCTGCCTTGCATGCAGAAAACCCCAGGTTCACTTTCCAGCATCTCCAGATAGGGCTGGGAAAAGAGCCCTACTTGAAACCCTGAAGAGCTGCTGCCAGTCAGTGTAGACAATACTGAGCTAAATGGGCCAATGGTCTGAATCAGTTATATAAGGCAGCTTCCTATGCTCCTATTCCATGGCTTATGAACACACACATCTTGCTTTGATTGTTGCATAAGGCTGATTGCCAATTTACAGTAAACAGATGAATATCTCCAGTTCAACTTCACTACAGTGCATACCCCGCCCTGAAACAGACCACAGGGTGTTCCCACCTGCCCACAGGTATGGCGAAGTAGAAGATGCTGAGCATGCGGGATCGCCGGTCACCCACAAACAGATCAGCAATAATGGTGGGGGCAATAGTTGAGTAGCTGGCCTCTCCCACACCCACCAGGCCTCGTGTCAGCAGCAACAGCCAGAACATCTAATGTGGAGAAAACAAACAATAAACTGAGGAGATGTAATAGTGTAGCTATAAATCTGAAACACACCCCTAAAGAACCTCAGGACATGCAGTCATGTATGGGTGCAAAGAATACTTTGTAAAGTATTCTTAACCCCTTCTCCGAATTACAGTTCCTAGGATTCCTTGTTTGGTAACTGTGAATGTCAAGAACAGGTTTCAAACCTGTTCGGCAATACTTTATAAATAGCCACTTTTCTGTGGCTTGTGATAAGTAAGAATCTCCTCTAGTCAATCAGGCACAAGGCTTTCCAAAACAGTTTCTTACCAGCTAGCAAATGTTTGTGATTTTATCCAGAGTTCAGCTTAATGACACACAGCTTAAATTGAAGGAAAGCCTTGCACCTTCCCAATCTCAGAGGGCAGCTGTGCCAGATCTCCCCTGCCCCATAAGCCTCAATGCTGGGGGGTGGAAGGGAAGACACACAGATCCCAAACCCAAAGTTCTTCCGCATGCCTGGGTGAAAACTAATCTACAGAATCTTCTCCCCTGCCTCCATACCTCCTTGGGAATGTAGCTGCTCCCCAGCGTCACTATTGACCAGAAGGTGATCCCAATGCACATCAGGTATTTGCGATTATAGCGATCCCCCAGGTAACCGAAAATTGGTGCAAGTACCATATAGCTACTAATAAAAACTGAGAAGAAAGAAATAATTATTCCCAGTGGCAAACACTCCTGCTTCAATAGCACTGCCCTTACGAAGTGCCTGGGTTGGGGGTGGGGAAGAACCAAGCCCCACCACCCTACTCACCTGTTTGTAGGAGCCCTGATTTGCTATCATCAATTGTAAAAAATGCCTCAATGTCAGGAAGAACGCCTGAGGTAAGGAAGAAGGATCACAGTGTTAATACTGGGGAAAGACAACTAAGTATCCTCACCCCACAACAATCCATCATGCCCTTAATTATTTAAAGTTAAGGATTATTGTGGGTGGGGAGAAAAGCAACCCCTCATCGCTTTAAAAGTTACAGTGCCCACCCACCTGATACAGCTGGGAAGAGAAGTTCCAGCTACCGTCCCATAGCACCCCAGCACCCTTACCAGCTACAGTGAAGCGGTCCATGTAGTTCAGTAGGTTAACAAAGCACAGAACTCCCACAATGAAGCCAGCCCGTGTAGAGGAGATGCCTGTGAGGGTCTGTACCTCTTCTTCCCCTTCATGCCCAGTTTGCAGACCATCCTTTCCCTCTTCCTCTGTGTCATCTGCCTGGGTCAGGATTGGGGCCGTATCCACGTAAGGTTGCCGCTGAGATGCCATGGCCAGCGGCAAGAAGAATCCACTGGAAAGACAATATGAGATAGCCAGCCCCTTACAAACCCTAAAGAACTGCAGGAGAGAACAGCAAATCTTATGGCAGTTACAGAAGAACTTAACTAGGGCGAGAAAAAGAACCAGAAGACGACGACGACCAGAAGAGAAGGCCAGTCAGTAATACAAAGGCAAAACACACCCACTGTTCAGCATTAGATTATTTCCCACTCCCTTATTTATTATGTTACTATTATTATTATTATTACATACATATATTGCTATAATGTAAACAAAGCCAAAGATGAATTTAAGGGTAGCTACTCCTCAGAGTCACATCTCAGACTGAAGGGAGAAAAATGACAACAGGCCCTTTCCCCCCCCCAAGCCTGACCTCACCCTAAAGCTGTAATTAACCTGTAGCCCCCACCCGCAAACGCCCCCCTTTCGCCTCCCCCAATTCTAACCTGAGAGTTACCCAGGGAGCGAGTCCCGTCGCCCGCTCTCCCCGGCCCTACCAAGGCCCCGCCAGCATCTCACACGCCGCCCTCCCCGGCGACGGACATACCCGGCTTGCCACCCCCTCCCCACTCGGCGGAGCGGCTCGGCGGGATCACGTGACGGCTCTTTTCCTCTCCCTCCTTTCACGGGCTTTGATTATCATGTGACTCTTCTTCGTCCCCGCCCTTTCCGCCTCCCGACCCCTGGGTGCCATGGCAACAGAGCTGATCGCCTTCCGCGTCACCAATACAAATACAGGACGCGCCGGGCGCTCTCTCCCGCCCCTCAAGGCGTCAGAGAGGCGCGCGCGCGTGTGTGGCGGCGGAGGGTGGGGGTTACTTCGGTTGCCACAGTTACCAGCCCAAGCCCAGGCTCCCTGCCCCTTCTGTGGAAGTTTGAACTACCCATAGCGGGTCCCTGCCCTCCTCGAGGCGCGTTCCATCGTCGCCATGGTTACCAGAGCGCTGCGGCCTGCGCTCCCCGGTACACACCTGGCGCCTTGTTTACTGCCACCGTCTCGCTATCGGGAAAGCAGCCAGTGCGCCTTCCGTCACGTCTCCAAAGCACATTAAACTCCATAATCACTTCCCGTCACACGCCTCCACCACAAAATCTGTGACAAACACTCCCTTGAGTAAGAGAGGCGACATGATAGATGTTTGCTAACACCGTGCATGGATGGCATGGATAGAGAGATAGGTTTCTCCCTTGCAGCGCTCGTGGGCATCCCTTGAAGCTGAACGCTGGGAGGAATCAGGAGGGGCAAAATAAAAAGTACTGAATTTCCCCCAACACATGATTAAAAAGTTTGGAACTCCCACCCGCAGGAGTAAGGAATGGCCACAAACTTGGATGGCTTTAAAAGAGGACCAGGCAAGTTTGTCCAGGAGGAGGCTATCAAAATGGCTGGGTTTGCCAGCTGCTGGGAACAGGAGACAGGAGGTGGGCAGGGTGCTGTGGTGCTCCTGACCTGCTTGCAGGCTTCCCACAGGCCCCTGCGAGGAGAGGATGCTGGACTAGATGGGCCCCTGGCCGGATCCAGCAGGCACTTGCGTTCTTATGAGTCACTATCTTGAACGTGAACGCTTTATGAGAGATCCCACACACAACCAAGAGGATTGGTAACGTCTAGAAGTGGGTAATCCTGTTCCAAACAAAAGTGGTACCTCAGATGTAATCGGTTTGTTGAGGCACCAGAAATCCTGTTTGTACAACCATCTAGTCCAAACAAACCTGCTCCACAATAACTCTTTTTGTCAGTCTGTTTTAGGAAGTCATAAGAGCCTTTGTTGTGTTTGGTGCAGCAGACATGCACGGCTACCCTTCTGAACTTTACACCCCAGGTCTTCTCCCTGTCATGGCAGAGTGTTTTTTTCCCTTCACTGCCTGGAAACCAGCACTTCTTTTTACAGTCCTGAATTAGTGCGGGTAACAGGGCCAGATTTAGATGAAGAGAGGCCCTAGGCTACTCCACTTGTGAGGCCCCTCCCAATCCCCCACCCTCACAACTGGAAGAAAGTTATAAACAAAATTGAGTGAAGCCAAGGATGACGGGTATTTAAAGTTCTGCAATTCACAATTTCTCCTCTAAAGGACATCAGAAAACTTCATTAAAGTTTATCACTTTCAATGTACAGAATGCTCAGTGAGGACAACCTCTCTTGAGACATTGTGGCCCTCAATTCATTTTTATTTCTTTTGAGTCTTGAAAAACCCCTCTCCCGAGAAGTTAGTGACCATAAAGCTAATAAATAGCCACAAGATTGCTTCCACATTAGGAAAGGCCATCTGAATTTTTTCCTTGTATAGAATTTGATAAAGGTCTGTATGAGACAGAGAGTGCTCTGCTGTAAGCCTGTGGCTTTGTCTCACGTATAGGTGAAAGTGCAAAAGTTCATCTATAAATTTCAGGTCAGTATCTTCTGAGTATGCTTCCATCAACAGTTCAACACCTTGCTGAATTTGCTTGGAAGCTATCAGGATAGCAAGAATGGAAAGCAATTGTGCAACATCCCTGTACACAGTACTACTTCTTTTCAAATTGGCTTCAAGTGCACTGAATATAGGAATAAAGGATTTTATCCTAAACTTTTCTCTTGAAGAAAGTGCATCCAAGGCACTAGGTGCACTTCTGTCATTTCTTTGCTGTTCCCTCACTCTTTTTCTCATTTTGTAGTTAACATTTGTCAAGGTGGCATTTGCTTGCTTCTCAAGCTCATCAAGATCTTCTCTAATTTTCCTTTAAAAATCCACAAGTCAACAGTACAAACGTGCCCGAGAACTCAATAACAGGCCTGATTTCTGAAGGGCTTTGCTGACCTTGTGAAAATGACCTAGCACACAGATTTATATCTCTAAGATTTTGCAGACTTTGACTGTGAACTAGGGCCCCACAAAAAAATTTCAAGTTGGGCCCCTGAGTTTCAAATTGGGCAGCACTGGCAGGCCCTGAGTCTCATAGTTGTTGGGCCCGAGTTGCCCTGCCCTCACATGAAGTCTTGGGTTTGCAATTTGGGGAGAGGGGAGATTACCCGCTGGGGGGTGGGGGTGGGTGGGAGGCCCCCTAGATTTAGAGGCCCTAGGCTTTCACCTACTTAGCTTATACATAAATTCGGCACTGGTGGGTAATAAAGTCATCCTAACTCAGATCTGCACAACTCACAGGATCAGAGTCACAGGATTGAGAAAGAAAGTGAAAGTGCCCGCTGAGTACAAAAGTGAAAGTACTCAGTAACATTGTGCTGAGGCATTGGAAATTTCGAAACAAAAGCTTGACAGAAGAGTTAATTAGAGACTTTGAAATCCTTTTTGGTGAACGT
Organism: Podarcis filfolensis; assembly: GCF_964270895.1. NCBI lineage: Eukaryota > Metazoa > Chordata > Lepidosauria > Squamata > Lacertidae > Podarcis > Podarcis filfolensis. The sequence continues at coordinate 20,030,239 of NC_139615.1, read as the reverse complement.
AGAGGAAGGGGAAAGATTTCTGAGATTTCTGAGATTTAAAAGAGGGGAAAGAAGGAGAGGAGCCAAATAAAAAAAGAAATTTTAAATCCAATTTCCGTATTACTCACAGGTTGTTACTTTTAGTCCAAATGTTCAAAGGAAGAAGTCAGCGCTCTCCGACCATGGCATGCGGCTTCACTCCGCGGAGACGGGTAAACAGCTCTCAGCTCCGCGCCGCTCACCCCCGATCTGTTCCGGAGCCTTTAAAAAGCCTCCTTTGCAGCGGGGGGGGGGCGCAAATGGAGCCCGCCGAGCCTTCAGCTCACAGGCTTCCCCACCTGTGATTTTTTTCGGGTCCCTGCTTCGCCGTAGCGGTAGAACCCAAGCTCCACGAAGCCGATTTCCTCTGGAGATCAGAGGAAATCCACCATTACGGTTGCTGGCGCTGACCGGAAGTCTACAGCGTGTGTTACCTTGAGAGAACTTACAAAAATGATGTACAGATGGTATATTACTCCAGTAAAATTGGCAAAAATGTACAAATTAAGTAACTCACTCTGTTGGAAATGCAATTTGAAGGAAGGGGATCTCTATCATATGTGGTGGAACTGTGAGAAGATGAAAAAATTCTGGGATTCAATATATAATGAATTAAAAAAACTCTTTAAATACACATTTCCAAAAAAGCCGGAAGCGATGTTACTGGGCATAATAGGAGAGGAAATCAAAAAAAGAGACCAGATTCTATTTCAATATGCTACAGTAGCAGCCAGGATTCTTGTTGCCCAAAGATGGAAATCACAGGAAATTCCAACAATAGCTGACTGGCAGAGTAAACTCTTTGACGATATAGAACTGGCCAAAATGACTCACAAAATACGAGATCAAAAAGGATCAAAGTTTGAGGAAGAATGGGGCAAATTTGTTGCGTATATTAAAATAAATTGCAGAAGCCTAAAAACTGTAGCGGGTTTGATACAAACCATGTGATGTACATAGAAGGGGTATAAGAATCTGCGGGTGAAGATCTGTATTAAGAAAGCCGATGTGGGGAGGAGGGAGGTCAGGGTGTTAATATGCGCTTTGTAAATAAGACAACGTATAATGTAGATTTGACAAGATTGCTTTATTTACTGTTTTCTTTTCTATGTTCTTTCTTCTTTGGTTATTTTTGTTTAATTTTTATGTGTTTGTGAAAATCAATAAAAATTATTTAAAAAAAAAAAAAGATCTGCACAACTCACAACCTGCCAGACTTGGCAGATATTTAAAGGCTGCATTTACTTACCGCCGGGCTGCAAGGGCAAAAATCAAGCTGCCACTCATTTGGCAAAACAACGTCGTGCACTTCACATAAAACTAAACTGCCTGCAGTCCAAGAAAGATTAAATGAAAACACTTCAGCACAAGGCTCTTTTTAAAGTCCCAGAGGAGTTTTATTTTTTGCAACACAACACAACACAACAGTAAATTGTAAAGTGAGGGGTCCGTAAAAAAATGTTCTAGTATGGTTTGCTGCTGCTCAGGCAAACCGTGTCCTTTTCCAAAACATTTTGTTCCATCCCTCTTTTTCACCCTCACGCGTAAGTGTTATGGGGCTAGTGAGTACACTCATTCCTCACTCGGCTGTTTCCCCCGCCCCTTCACTTTTTCCTCAAGGCATTTTGTTTCCTACACTCGGCAAACCTGCTGGTCCCAACTTCTAGTGCGTTGATGCAGTGGCAGAGCTTCATGCTCCGGCACCGGGGGTGGAGAGGAGGTGGGGGTAGGGCACCCAGCGGGGGGGCCGTCACGATGGCACCCTGGGGATCACGCTGCCGGGGGCGGTGCGCTCCCTCTGCACTCCTCTTCCTCCGCCAGTGAGTTGATGGCGCCCCTTTGGCTACACAAGGATCAGCACTTGCTGAGTTTGTGGCTGTAACTGTCAGAACCAGCACAAGGCAAAGAACACAATGGCGCCCCCATTCAAAGCCAGCCAGACTAGCAGTTAAGCCTTAGTCTGTGTATATCCCGTATTGCTGCCCCTCCAAAATCTCTCACCTGAGGCAGCTGCCTTATTCTGGCTAAAGGCAGGGCCTGCTCTGCTCTTTTTTTGTGGTGGGTTGTTTTAATATAGGTTTTAACAAATAAAGTCTCAACATTTGGCTGAACTGAAGACGCAAACAACTTTGAAGCCCTCCAAATCACAGAACCGCCTATTTAAAACATTTCACACTTTGCAAAATAGGTTTAAGAGTTGCATTGGCGAAGATCAAAACTAGGTGAAAGTATGCTTAGGTAGGGGCAAAGCATGCCAAGCTTTAGACAATGAAAAAGTCAACATACAAATTAGGGGCAAAGTCCTTCACATTTTAAAAAGTAAACTAGTAGCTTGTAACATTTTTCTGAAAAAATAAAGGGCATAGGAACTTCCTGCCACTCTTTCACCATATATTATCCCAACTCCATTCTAAAAGCTGCTTGCAGTTTTGCAGCCTGAAACCTAAAGCCTGCCAACATCCGAGAAGAGGAACTTTGGCAGGCAGTTTCTTGCAGCATAGCAGCAGAGAAAAGCTACCAAAATTCTATGTAGTCATTGAATACCCATGAAGTTGATGCTATGTTTCCACAGAAACACAAATAATCCAATAAATATCAGAATCTTTGTCCCCTATGAGTTGCAAGGTCAGAGTTTGTATTCAGAATTAATCCCATTGAACTCCATGGACAAATGCCTAAATAAGTAAACTACAGCTCTAATATACTTTTATGTGAAGGACTTTGGACCTAAACTGGAACAGGAGAAAAAGTAGGAAGGGAGGCAGAGACAACATCAGGATCCCAGTGGACTGGTTCTGTGTTACTTTGAAAAAATACTGCTTTTTATTAGGATTCATTCCATATCTTATTTGCTGTAGGGACGACTTCAATAAAAAAGGAGGTACAAATCTAGTAATTAAATAACCAAGAGACATTGTTAGGTAAGTTAGATGTACATGGAAGAGTATAGGTAAGATAGTATCCTTCTGAGTCTGCAGCTATGCTATCCACAAAGCCAACTTATACTCTGTACACATGGATTACAAATTTGCTTTAAAAAGCCATATTCAGGGTGGGGATGCATATAGACAGATATAGACAATGTAATATCTTCCAGATGTTTGGCTACAGGTTCAAGCAGTACCAGCAAGCATGGCCAGTGGTCATGGGAATTTCAGCCTAACAATCCTGGAGGTTGGCTAGCCTTCAAAAAGGAAGTTTGAGAAATCTGGCATAGAAATAAGAGGACTATAATTTTCTAGTAGGGTTTAAAAGACTGCACAGGTCTCAAATAATCCAGTTCTGCTTACTACCACCAAGTAAAGGTGATGAAAGAAAATGGTAACAGGATTATACAGCATTGTTAAAACAAATGGAAAAGAGCCACTGATTTAAACAAAATAGAATTTTTCAGTGCACACTGGCCCTCCAGAATGTGTATTGCTTTTACTATAACTGAACAGTTTCTTTCCACTCTGCTCCAAGGGGGCCAGTTACAAAATTTGCTTTATTAAATAAGTTTCAGGCATGTGGATGAACGCGACATTGGAATGCAGTCATCCCTCCCTGTGTCTGGAACAGAAAGAAATTACCACACTCCTATCATGTTTAAGAAGAACAAGGCTGCTTCCCTTGCACTCAGACATTAGACACAATGAAGTCGGTCAGAACACAGAGCCCAGGTTAAGCAGTAAAACCCCCTCAGGGGAACAGCCTCTTTGAAGAGATGGAAGGATTTCTAGCTCCATACTTCAATGACGTCGCCAGACTCCATCCCTAACTCTTCAGGGGTGCAGGTTCCTGCCAAACGCTGTCCATCAAAATAGAACGCAAGTTTGCATCTGCCGAAACCTTGGGCTTTACGGTAGTGACTCATAAGTTTTTGCAATGGCTCCCCCTGCAGGAACAAGAGAGAAGGACAGCTGCAATACTGCCCCCACCAACACTAAGTAGCCCTCTGCCCCCAAACCACAGTCTCCTTACCCTCTGGAGGGTAAACTCCATCTGGGAGCTTTTGTCTTTCCCTTGCACCCGGAGCTGAAGGTTTCCAGCATCACTGCTCCCTTGGCTAGTCGTCTCCACCACACAATCTGGAAGAAGTCCACATTACATTGATACACAACCAGTGAGATTAAGACAGCAATCCCCCCACAATGTAATCCTCAATTCCATTGTAGGGTATATTAGGTTGAGAGGCACAGACTGACCCAGCATTATCCCATGAGCTGTATGGGGATTTGAAGCTGGGTTCTCCCCAGTCACTTCCGACCACTAGATCACAGATTAGCTCTCATAATGGAACAGCAGGGTCTAGGAACAAAGCAGGAGAACAGGAGCAAGGGGTCCACTGGGAGTGAAAGCAGGGCATCAGCACCCCCCAAGGACAAGGATGGCGAAAGTCATACAGAGAGACTTAAGGGACTGAAGACCCCTCTGGAAACAAAAAAACCCACCCACTACTCACCGATTATATCAGCCACACCCAGGCCCAGTACACGGGGGGTGGCATCAGCTGCAAGTTCACGATCTCGGAGAAGGAGTAGTATTCTGTCTTGGTGAACCTTCAGCGTCTGAGCCATGTGCTCAATCACTCGTTGAAGGGGGTCAGTCTATGGGGTGCAAAGTTAAAGGAGTGAGTTAGAAAAAACACCATATACCAAGAAAACTCTACCTGCTCAATTGCCCAGGGAGGTTGTTTTTTCCTTCTCTTCCCCAATTCTATTTCCTTTGTGATCTTTAGAATTTAAGTCCTGAGGGCAGAACTCTCTTACTGATTTTTATCAGTGTCTCACAAGCCATTATTTGGCTTAAGATACGGGTAGAAACCCTTCAAACAGAAAACAAACATGTCTCAACACGTATTTATGTTGCTGCAGTAACATCCGGGTCCTGGAAAGTGGACATTTCCCAGTTATCACTATCATCACCATCTTCCTGCCTCCACAAGCCAACACAGCCTTTTTTTAAAAAAAATATTGTTTTCAATTATTCTCAGCTGCCTTGGAGGCCAATTGTCAGGAAGAAAAGTGGGGTGTTAATATTTTAAATAAATAAAGATCCCATACTATTCCCGAGACTCACAAAAACATTGACAATTTTAAGCAGGGCTATCAGAAAAAGACCCATGAAATACTTGTAACAGATGGGAAAGAACAAAGCAGTGGTCAGGCATTTTGACTCTGCAGTATATAGACTACATAGGAAGGTAAAAGGTAAAGGGACCCCTGACCGTTAGGTCCAGGCGCAGACGACTCGGGGTTGTGGCGCTCATCTCGCTTTACTGGCCAAGGAAGCCAGCATACAGCTTCCGAGTCATGTGGCCAGTATGACTAAGTCGCTTCTGGCGAACTCCCAGGGTTTCAGGCAGGAAGTTTCTCCCAATCCTTCCTACTTGGAAATGCCAGGGATAGAAGGTGGGACTTGCAGCATGCAAAGCAGATGCTCTTCCCCCCACCCATGGCAACTCACCATCTGAACAGAAACTTTGTAGAGATCAGCCCGACACCGGATCTTTAGCACCAATTCCTGGGAGTCGGAGGGCTCAAGCACATCAATCAGGATCACATCATCTCTGAGCTCCTCATCTTGCAAGCTTTTCTTGGCAGCTGAGAGGGAGGACGTCAGATTCCTGAGCTTCTGGTTAAAGTTTCTGAGGAGACAACAGAACAAAAAGAACCCCATAAAACAGGTGGGAATAAGATACCTACATCGCAAGCATACCACCTTAAAGAATTAATCACCATAAACCTTATGCTGAAAGTAGTTTTGAAAGCCACAAGTTGTGAGTTAGAGGACCAGATCACTGACAGACCAGATTCAAAACACATCTCTGTCATGGATTATCTATGGGGAACTGGGCTGAGGCACTCTCTGAGTCCCATCTGTTAAATATGTGCAGGACAAATTAGTTTAGCAAAGGTGTTCTGGAGACATACACTGCTAGGACTTGGTTAAAAGAAAGAGATGACATAACGCAGGGATGGGGAGACCTGTGGTCCCACCTATGTTTTTTGACTTCCACCAGTCCCAGGCAGCATGGCTAAAGGTTAGTGTGGATGGAGGAAGCTGTAGTCCAATAGCATCTAGACTAGAGGTTCCCCAACCCCAGCACAAACTTTGGAAACCTGAGACACATAGTACAACATATTTCTTTCACTGATCTGCTTGGCTTTATGGGAGAGGACTCTAGCTAATCTAAGCCTCCCACCACCAAGAAACCTGTCTCTCCTTCCCCTCCCAGAAAGCCAAATCTCTTGCAGAGTACAAGAAAACAAAAGCTGGCACAATACATGAGCCAGCTAAATGCACAAGAAGTGGCTTTAGACAGGGGTCAGCAAACTTTTTCAGCAGGGGGCCGGTCCACTGTCCCTCAGACCTTGTGAGGGGCTGGACTATTGGGGGGGTGAACGAATTCCTATGCCCCACAAATAACCCAGAGATGCATTTTAAATAAAAGCACACATTCTACTCATGTAAAAACATCAGGCAGGCCCCACAAACAACCCAAAGATGCATTTTAAATAAAAAGACACATTCTACTCATGTAAAAACACGCTGTTTCCCAGACCGTCCACGGGCCGGATTTAGAAGGCGATTGGACCAGATCTGGCCCCCAGGCCTTAGTTTGCCTACCCATGGCTTTAGAAATGTCTTGTGCCTGCCAAATCAGGGTGCCAGGGTTTTTTATAGATCCCAATCCTCCCCAACAAGCCTGGAAGGCTTCTCTTTCTCTCCCCCCGCCACACCCCAGCACCAATCCACAGAACTCCACTCCCCTTCCAGAGGACCCCAGATACTTACTTAGCTCCATGGCGTCGTTTCTTGAGCTGCGGTGGAGGTGGCGGTGAAGGGGACAGAGCTTTACGCCTGTTGAAGGGAGAACCAACAGAGATATGGTTTTAATTGGGAATTCCAGACCAGCTGGTTAGAGGAAGAGAAAGAAGCAGACCTTTTTTCTTGTTCCACTTGCTTTGTAGGAGCCTCTTCCTCCTCTGCCTCTTCCTCATCTGATGTGTCAATGACTTGGGGTTCAGAAGACAGCACTGGGATTTGAACGGGCAGTTTCAGAGACTCAGGGAACAGATGGAGACTGTTCTGAACCTGTCAAGGGGGGGACGGGAAGAGAGAGAGAGAGAAAGAAAAAGAGAAAGGACAAAAAACAACTCAGTTTTTCTCCCCTGGACACTTGGGCAGGCAGGAAGCAGTACTGCTAAGCCGTTTAGAAAAGGAAAGTGGATTAGTTTCTGCAAAGGTAAGGTGCTAGGAATTAGGGTTCAATCCAGCCAAGAGTGTGTTGGTAGTGAGGAGTGGAGGAAGAGTCTAAATCAAGTAAGCAAAAAAATAGGGAATCCCTGGAGCTATTGTGAAGTGAACTAAAATTAAAGCACTCCTGGGTTCTCCTCCCAGCACGGAAAAAGAAGTTGAGCAGGCAAGAACAGGGTTGGGAGCATGCTGCCTTATGCTTGTTGGGGGGGGGGGGACTGGATATAATAATGCTGTAACAACAGCGAAGGCAGAAGGGTTAAGTATTTTGCTTCCGTCATTCACTGAAGAGAAATGAACCTCCACTGAAAGCCCCGAGAGCACGACTCCAGTGAAGTTAGCTTTCTTTCCTCCTCCCTCCTCGGCCCATTTTCCTTTCCCGCCTTTTCAGGTCGGGCTGAGGGACTGTCTCGCCGCTGACGTCTGCAAGCCGCCCTGGCAAGTCTTCCTTTTCCCTTTCGGCTGAAGGGGAGAGAGAGGGGCGCCCCCGCCGCGCGGCACTCGCCTTGCTGGAGTAGACGGGGACGGCGGCCACGCCGAAGTCCGCGGGGAGGATGCGGCGGCGCTTGATGGGGGGCTTCCTGGGGGTCCCCTCCGGCTCCGAGTCGCTGCTGGAGCAGGGCCCCACCTGCAAGAGGCAACGGGGAAGTGAGGCGGAGGCGCCACGCGAGCGCAAAGTGCCCCACCATCCCTAAACACAGACCCCCCGCTTCCCTCCCGCGCCTATTTACCGTCTCCGCCATAGCAGCGGCATCAAGCTCTCTTTATGGGTTTTGCTTGACAGCCCGCCCGCCCGCCCCGATTGGTCGTCACGCCCGACGCCTCTGTCCTCCTCCGCCACCACCCAATAAGGTTTCGAATCAAGCCGCCTCTTCCGCTGCAGCGCGCAAAGAATCCTGGGAACTGTAGTTTTCCTTGCCCTGCCTCTCCCGAAGTCTGCCGTTGTTGATTCCACCCAGCTGTTTTGAGACTGCAATTCCCATCATCCCTGACTACTGGTCCTGTTAGCTAGGGATGATGGGAGTTGTAGGCCAAAAACAGCTGGAGGGCAAAGTTTGGCCCTGCATGATTTAAGGAGCTGAAAGAGACCTATCCGCGAAACCTTAGAGAATTGCTTCCAGTCAGTGTAGGCAGTACTGAATTGGATGGGCCAAGGATCTGACAATATAAGGCAGCTTCCTATGTTCCTTTGCATGTTTCTCAGGCTAAAGTGGTCATGGAGGTTAAGGAAAATATATTCTAAAACATGCAATGGAATAAAACTCAATATGCATACTTGGCCTAAAGATCAATATTCGATAAATAACCACAAACTTGTTTATAACAGTTTGATGCCCGTGTATTAAAAGTTATCAAAAGCTTGAATGTGTTTCAACCTGAAATAGTCTTTTTAAGCAGAAAATTATACCATAATTTTAAAGCAAAGCCACACCTGCAGGTTATTAGAAAACCCATAATAAAAGAGTAAAAAGTCATTCTGTAATGCCTTAAAAAATGGACACTATATATATTATCGCTCATGTCAATGAAAATAGAACATATGTCAACTTACATAGAAATAAGCATGCCATCTAAAATCGGATTATCTGTTGTTTTTGAGGAACTACGCCTAAATGCACTTCTGTCTATGTGCATATTAGTGTGGTTCCTCCTTAAGAACAATAGACCCATGAATTGAAAGTGGTAATGAAAAGGGATACAGTCCCATGTGGGATCTACATAAAGAAGAAATGTATAAATTGTTGTGACGTGGGGTTTGTGATTTCAGCTCTCTTGACATAATATGCTGGAGACAGTTCTGTAGTAACACTTCTTTATTAAAGCAAACAAGACTGAGAACTGAGGAGGGGAGAACTACATTTATAGGGACAGGGAACTAGCTAGAAAGGATACATTTTGGAGGGAACAATATCAGGCAATCACAGTCCTGCCTTTTGGAGGAAACCAATAAGACAGAGGATCCAAATACAGCAGCTTAAATGAACCAATAGTAGCTGTACCCTCTGGAACCAAAAGGCAGTTACTTTACCCTAATGCAAATACAGACAATAATAATACAGATATAAAATCCTTTGACTCAATACACAACATAAATAAAATCAGAGTCTTTTAAATATACTTAGAAATACATAATTGAAAAGCAGTAGTAATGCTTACACATTTTAGAAAGCTAAAATCCTCGAAAAATCAGAATTAAAAATACCAGGGAAGGGCCACAGCTGAGCAATAGAGCATCTGTTTAGAACACAGAAGGCATCTCCAGGCAGGGCTGGGAATATTCCTTGTCTAAAATCCTGGGCAGCTGCTGCCTGTCAGTGTAGGCTGCACTGAGCCAGATAGACCAATAGTCTGACTTGGCATAAGGCAGCTTCCTTTGCATGTCAAAACCTCACGAGTAAACAGAAGGACTGTGATGCTATATGTTACTAAGTTGGTTCCAAACCTCCCAAGTATTCTGCTGTCAAAAAGCACTCTTGAATACTTTTCAGGGCTGAGTCTCAGCATTTGACAGTGGGAACGAGAGTTGTGCTTCAGTTTTGAATAAGCCCTAGAATTTCAGACATGCCACTCACTGGAGAAGCACTTGTTGCTTTTCTCAGCAATTTATCAAATGGCCTGATATTATTATCTGAGTATGAAGGAACAAAATATCACAGTGGGAGAATTTTGCTATAATGTGCATGCCCTCTAGCAGGGGTTCGCAGACTTCAGGGCTGTGTCTGTTTTTTCCTTTTCTTAACTAGAATTCCAAGCTGCACTGACTGACTCCAGGTGCAAAACAGTAACATGGTAGATAGATAATATAAGGATTGATATAATTTTATAATATGCAGAGAATAATATGTGCTGAGAAATCAGAGAGAGGAGCTGAGGGAAGTCTGGGAAGGGGTAGCACTGGAGAACAAAATTTTTGTTGCATTGACACCTGCAGTTGTTCTAACCTAATTTCAAACATGCTGATTTCATATCTGTAGTTGGTTTTGTTCTGTAAGCTCTAGGTTTTTTTTTGCAATTCATGTTTTTTACTTTTCACCATAATCTTTGTTTTTCACAATGCAAGAATTCAATATTTTATTAAACACATAGCCAAAGTAGTACAATATGAGTATAAATGTGACTTATATAGCATTGAACATGACATGTATAGCTTTGAAAATGACATGTACTGTTGGAGGTATGCAAAAAAATGTATTCCCTTGGGATACACAGTATACTGGGGAACATTTTTTTCCCCATTTTCTTTTGCATGAGATTTTTCAACTGTACTTACCAGTATATGTTCTTTCAATGCTGATTTCAAATCTGAAATCTATTTTGTGTACATGCTATAGTTATCTTGCAGTTTTCGACTTTTGCCGATACAGTGGTACCTCCGGTTACATATGCTTCAGGTTACATACGCTTCAGGTTACAGACTTCGCTAACCCAGAAATATTACCTCGAGTTAAGAACTTTGCTTCAGGATGAGAACAGAAATCGTGCTCTGGCGGCGCAGTGGCAGCAGGAGGCCCCATTAGCTAAAGTGGTGCTTCAGGTTAAGAACTGTTTCAGGTTAAGAATGGACATCCAGAACGAATTAAGTACTTAACCCGAGGTACCACTGTATGTCATATTTACACTGGGGATAAGTGGACACTGACACATTGATCTACCCTAACCACAAGGTAATAATTGTTTTGCAAACTTAATTTTTCTTTATTTTTACAGTTTTGTAACCTAAATATTTGTATTTTTCATATCGGACCATGGCTTCTTCGAGTAGACAAAAATGTGTCCAGTTATCCCCAGTGTAAATATGACATATCGGCAAAAGTTGGAAATTGCAAAATAACTATAGCATGTACACGAAAATCGATTTCAGATTTGAAATCAGCATTGAAAGAACATATAAGAACAGCTGAAAAATCTCATGCAACAGAAAATGAAAAAAAAAAATTGTTCCCCAGTGTAACGAATATGATGTTTTGATATATTGTTATGATGAAAGTGTTAATTAAAAAATTTTTAAAAAGGAAAAACAAATTTCAATAAAGTGTTTTTTTAAAAAAAAAACAAACCCAAATCTGTAGAAATTCAGATGTAGCATTGTAGTTATAGATGACCCCAGTCTATGGCTCAAGGGTTGCAGGAGGCAACTGGGGTTCTCCATCCTTAGTTATCAAACACTAAATTTGTGTATGTTTATTCAAAAGCTGCCAAGGAGTCCAATTCATTTTGATGTCTTTTTAAATACTTTGTAAAATGTTCACATTCTTCTTTGAAGTTACAGTTGTTCTTATCTCACAGTTCATATGTCAGTTTAGCCATTTCTGCATAGTTCATCCATTTCTCTTGCCACTGTTCCTTTGTCAGGGTTTCCTCCTTCTTATATCCTTGTGCTATCAAGACTCTTGCTGCTGTTGTAGCATACATGAATAATAATAAAAAAGAAATTTGTTTTTCCATACAGAATTAAAACACTTAAAAACAAGAAACATAACTTGGTACAGATGAAGCTAAAGTATAGCCATAGAGATAATGCAGTGTATAAGGTGAAAAGCAAAAGGAGAAAAGAAATCATATTACACACAAACTGGGACAGGGAGGGAAATTACGGAGAAAGAGGAGAGGCAGACTGGGGGATGTGTTGGTGAAGCAGCACCAGGCAGGATTGAACCCTCTTGCTCTCGGTGCTGCAGTCAGAGCAGGGAGGCAAGGAGATGCAGCTTCTTGTTCCCCAACCTCCCTCCTGACATGAAGGGTTTATTAACCTTAATTAAACATTAACCGAACCCTCAAGCTAGGCACTCTTTCGTATGTCACAACACAACTGGTCATCAGTATGAAGATCAGGCTGGATCAGGTGTTCCTTGGGCTCGTTTGGGGCCCTGAGTTGGGAGAGGCACAGCCCTGAAACTAACAAATTATAATATCCATTTTAAAAACCTCAATATTCCTTGGTTTCTTTGAATTCCCAAAGAGTGCAGAGCTCTGCTCTATGTATATGATTTCAGAATGGAAGGTTGATTTTAAATTATTTAAATTGCCTTGACCTTAAAATGAAGCCTCCTGCAAGTATCATACTGGAAATGCATTTTTAAGGAAATACATAATAAAATGCAACAATATTACGTTGCCTGGAACAACCCTGTGCCAAAATGTCATTCTGTGGACTCTTAGATACCAAAAACTTCACCTGGCTTTTCCTTCATGGCTTTCGGCATCTTCTCCCATTTTCTTCAGGAGGGTTTCGTCATTTGGCGCAGCTTGCTCATACTTGGCTGCTGAGAGAGAGAGAGAGAGAGAACGCAATAATCAGGTGTCTCCAAACTGCAATCTACAGTCCTGTGCCCCATAACTGCAGCCTTGCCTCCCCACCGACTCTGCTGCCCTTTCTGCCACCACTCCCAGCAGCCCCAACTCACCTCTGTTTTTATAGTACTTCATCATCGCTCCACCTCCTACGACAAGTCCCAAAACGAGTCCAAGAGGTCCTAGCAGCCAAATCATCGGTGATCCAAATGATCCTGGAGCTGGAGGACAGTCGGTTGGAGATGCAGGTTCAAGTGTTGGCTGATGTGATTTGGTACTAAATTCTGGGGGTGGGGGGTGGGTAATCCCATCACCCTCACCTTTTGGCTCCCAGGGGATCATCTCCTCCAGTGGTGCCTCCAGTGCTTTATGATGTACCTGGCAGGTATAACTGGCTGCAAAATGGCCCTGGTCTGGAAGGAAGACGCTTCCGGTTGAGAATGTCCCGTTAGGATTCTGTTCAACTTTAGACTCGTATATTCCCGCTTGTATCGGCTCCCCATTTTGCAGCCACTGCACTTCAACGTTTTGTGGGTAAAACCCATACACTAGGCACTCCGCTACCAAGAACGTCTTCCCTGGCGGCCTGGTGAGCATATGAAGTTCTGGGCGAGCTGTAAGGAAAGGAAAGAGATGTTGAGGTCCTGCAAGTCTGGTGACGGTCACTAGAGGGAGACGTTGCAGAGTACAGTGGTACCTCGGATTAAGTACTTACCGGTAATTCGTTCCGGAGGTCCGTTGTGAACCTGAAACTGTTCTTAACCTGAAATACCACTTTAGCTAATGGGGCCTCCTGCTGCCGCCGTGCTGCTGGAGCACAATTTCTGTTCTCATCCTGAAGCAAGGTTTTTAACCCAAGGGACTATTTCTGGGTTAGCGGAGTCTATAACCTGAAGCGTATGTAACCTGAAGCTTATGTATCTCGAAGTACCACTTACAGTGGTACCTTGGTTCCTGAACGGCTTAGTTGTCGAACATATCGGCTCCTGAATGCCACAAACTCGGAAGTGAGTGTTCCGGTTTGCGAACATTTTTTTGGAAGCCGAATACCCGACGCAGCTTCCACGGCTTCCAATTGAGTGCAGGAAGCTCCTGCAGCCAATCAGAAACTGCACCTTGGTTTTCAAATGGTTTCGGGAGTCGAATGAACTCCCGGAACGGATTAAGTTCAAAAACCAAGGTACCACTGTAAAAAGGCAACCCACCTAACAGTCTCTGAACAGTCCACAGTTGTGTGAATGCCTTACACAAGAGCAGCTCAGCACCAGAGCATCTACCTTGCATGCAGAAGGTCTCAGGTTCAATCTCTGGTGTCTCCAGGCAGGGCTGGGAAAAGCTGCCTCCTAAAACCCAGACAACTGCTGCCAGGCAGCATGGACAATACTGCGCTAGATGGACAAAGGGTCCGAGTCCAACTATATCCTGAGACCAACAAAAATCACTACTGCATAGCTACAGTTTGCCTTGAGAAGGCACCTGGGGAAAAGGTTAATTCTCCCCTCCGGTGCCATCATTTCCCCGCAGTCGAATTAAGAGTTGCACTCCACAGCAGTTTTAACTTAAGGGGAAAAGGCACCAAGATATCCAATAATGACCTGACATGTGGCTTGACCCCAAGAGAAGAATGGGGCGAAGAAGGAATTTATTGTGCCCTGTTTGTGAGCACTAGAGGCTTCCGACTGGTGGTCTTTGGAGCCAGAATGCTGTGTTGCTTCCATGCCAAGTGCTTAGTCTGGAATTGCCATCCTCTCATCTTTTGTGCTGTTTTTATGATTACTGACATGCAGCCCTTTAATTGCATATTTTAGTCAGATCTATGTTCCCTTTTTTTTTTTAGGGACGCGGGTGGCGCTGTGGGTAAAACCTCAGCGCCTAGGACTTGCCGATCGCATGGTCAGCGGTTCGAATCCCCGCGGCGGGGTGAGCTCCCGTCGTTCGGTCCCAGCTCCTGCCCACCTAGCAGTTCGAAAGCACCCTTAAGTGCGAGTAGATAAATAGGTACCGCTTTATAGCGGGAAGGTAAACGGCATTTCCGTGTGCTGCTCTGGTGCCGGTTCGCCAAGAGCAGCTTCGTCACGCTGGCCACGTGACCCGGAAGTGTCTGCGGACAGCGCTGGCTCCCGGCCTATAGAGTGAGATGAGCGCACAACCCTAGAGTCTGTCAAGACTGGCCCGTACGGGCAGGGGTACCTTTACCTTTATGTTCCCTTTAAAGGACAGGTGTGTGAGAAAAATGCCATTCTAGTCCCTCACAGCCTGGGGGGGGGGAAGAGGTCAATGGAGGCACCAGACGGACCTCACCACAGGCAAAGGGATACAGAGTTTTGAGGAGAAAAATAAGCAGAGGCAGAACAGGGTAGAGAGTGCGAGTCAGAACTGGGTCTCACTAAGAGGGGGAACTATGCTTAGCATGGGCATTTCAGGACTCCAGGTTGCACAGGAAAGGCTCCGACTTACCTTGCATCTTCACCTCAAATTCTTGACCGATTGGGTCTTTTGCTGCTTGGTGTTGGATGAGGCACGAGAAGGTAACACCAGCGTCGGAGATTTGCGGTATGAAGTTCAGGACACTCTCTGCATAGAAGAGGTAATTGGGCCCACGCTTGGCAGGGGGCGAGTCAACTTTCAGAGTCTCACTGCCTCGCAGCCACTTCACAGAGACACGGCCAGGGTAAAAGTCGGATGCTGTACATGTCAAAGTGCTTGGTTTTCCCAGCGGCACTTCTGTGGGGCCGAGTGTTAGGCGTGGGGGAGCTGGAGGGAGAGAGGAGAGTTAGGAGAGGATCTCCTTGGACAGCTTAAAGGGTGCTGGGAACTGTAGATATGTGAGCAGCAAGCTGCAGTTCCCAGGATTCTTCACCGGAAGCCACACAAGTTAAGTGTGCTTTGAATGTATGGCATGGATGGGACTTTCCTCTTCCCTTCTGCAGTAAAAGGAAACTCTCAATACAAGGAAGTTGGCGCAGAAGTAATGGTTGAAAACATGCACTGGGAATTTGCAGTTCAATTCTCACCTTGCCCATTAACTCATTAGGTGGCCTTTGCATTAGTCACTATCCTCTTAGCCCCAAGTCCTGCCTGGCCCGCCCCCAAATGCAGTATGAGCTGCAGTCCTGTATCTCTACTATGCCGTCCCTCAAGGTCTGGGCAAACTGTCCCGCTTAGACTACTGTAATGCGCTCTACGTGGGGCTACCTTTGAAGGTGACCTGGAAACTACAACTAAACCAGAATGCGGCAGCACAATTCAAAGTGTTGGCGCTGCCCTTTAAAGCCCTAAACAGCCTTGGCCCAGTATACCTGAAGGAGCATCTCCACCCCCATCGTTCTGCCCAGACTCTGATGTCCAGCGCTGAGGGCCTTCTGGTGGTTCCCTCCCTGCGATAAGTGGGGTTACAGGGAACCAGGCAGAGGGCCTTCTCAGTAGTGGCGTCCGTCCTGTGGAACACCCTCCTATCAGATGTCAAGGAAACAAACAACTATCTGACTTTTAGAAGACACCTTAAGGCAACCCTGCTTAGGGAAGTTTTTAATGTTTGATGTTTTATTGTGTTTTTAATATTCTGTTGGGAGCTGCCCAGAGTGGCTGGGGAAACCCACCTAGATGGGTGGGGTATAAATAAATAAATAAATAAATAAATAAATAAATAAATAAATGCTGATGATGATATTTGTCAAGCGTGCTTTTGTCAAGCCTCTCCTGAGAGGTCACGTCTCAGTTCTGTAGCACCACCACAAAGGAGGCCCTGCTCTGTATTTATTTATTTAAAAATTTCTGTTCCACACCATCAGCAGCCATTTTGTATTATGGGCCAGAAATCTAATTCAGATAAAAGATAAAAATACAATATTTACACCATACAAAATAAAAACCATTAAACCACAGTTGCAGCACTTCAAGAAATGGAAGTGTACGAATTGCAATTCTTATACCCAACTACCTGGGAGTAAGCTTCAGTTAACTCAGCTGGACTTTTAGGACCACGCTGTAAGCATTCAGCAAATAAACATTTCTAAAGCCAAAGAAGGCAAGTAGTATTGCATGGAGCTAAAATATTTTGATGTGGGAGCTAGGCAGGCTGCCCTGGAGCATGACAAAGGCAGGGAGCCACCACTGAAAAGGATCTCTTGCTGGTCATCATGTGTCATGGTGAAGTTGGTTGTAGTACCCAGAGAAAGGAGAGATGATTTCCACAGGTAGGTTTATTCCAATGACAGATGTAGAAGTGGCAGGTCTTGGTTTTAGCATTCTAGTTTAGCTGCCCTGTTCTGG
Organism: Podarcis filfolensis; assembly: GCF_964270895.1. Lineage (NCBI taxonomy): Eukaryota > Metazoa > Chordata > Lepidosauria > Squamata > Lacertidae > Podarcis > Podarcis filfolensis. Next base: position 20,013,415 of record NC_139615.1, on the reverse strand, counting down.
TGCAGTGTGTGAACAGAAAAGTGTCTTACAGAAAAGTGAACATAGAGGTGTTCCACCCTACACCTCTCTATTGCATTGCCTCCAGCATGGTTCAAATCTGGTTATCAGAGCTGGGCTGGGAGAAAAGAGCTTCAAGCAACAGACAAGGCAAGGGTGCAGAGCAGCATTGAGCAACCACACATTTTATTCTCTTGTAGAAATAGACACTGCCCAGCTGCTTAATATCACAATGAGGCAGATACATGAATAAAACTAGGGCCCTGTCAGGTCTGTTTAGCCTGGAGTTAACGTGAAGCGCTTCAAAGGATGTGCTTTAAAGTAGTATTTTACATCAAGGACTTTAATGTGAAATATGTTTAGTGCTTTAAAAAAGGTTTTCCACCCGCCGCCTTGCCTCCCTTACCTTCCATTTTCAATGCCACCTTCCCTTCAGCGCTGTCAGGAGTATGGAGAACAAAACACGTATACTCCCCAGCATCCTCATCCCTTACGTCCGAGAGGTAGAGGGAGGCGTTGCCCTCTGTCAGCCGCGTCACATCAAGCACTGCTCCCCTCGGTCTAAACACTGTGATGCTGGTATCGAACTTTGCAACGTTTTTTCCTCTCAGCGACCATCTCACAATCAGGAAATCAACGTTTATGGGCCTGGGAGGGTCTAAGGAGAAGTAGCAAGGCAGGGATACATTAGAGTGTGGCCCTGCCTGGACTGGGGATGAAGGGACTTGGATTATCACGGCTGCCCCTGAAAAGGACAAAGAAATACTGTTAGACTGTAATTAGACCAGACCTCCATCACAGGCTAAAGCCATCATAAACCAGTTTTAACTTTTAAGATTCCTGCAGACTGTAGTTATGCAAAAAAAGGGATTCCCAAAGCCCTTTGGTAAAAAATCAGGCTGGTTAGAGGAGTTTGAGGACTAGTTTAAATCTGAATGTAGGATGCGCCTTTGACTTCTCAAAAAAAGTAACTACCTACTGTGGTGTATGGGGCGCTAGGGGAGGGGAAACACTTCTGGTGTGGGACACGGCATGCTCTTTCTGGGGTGGCTTGTCCAACTTTGGTCCTCAGTCTGCACTCAGCTCTCACCTGTGGCTCCTATTATTATTATTATTATTATTATTATTATTATTATTATTATTATACTGCCCTATACCCAGAGGTCTCAGGGCAATTCACATAAAAAGAGCCAAGAAGCTGTCAGCAGGCGATAGCGGCCACATCCCGGGAAAGGCTTTGACTGGCCAGCTAAATGAGATGAGGATAGCTAACGTGTCTCAAACCCTCAGTGAGTTAAGAGATTTCCCCTGCGTGTGAAGACAAGTTCCAGCTATAGAGGGAAGTGAGGGGCAGATGGGGCTTGTCAATATGGGAAGGTGGCCCATTTAGGAGAAGGAAAAAAACTTCCTTGTGGGACATCTTCAGCAAAGGCTAAGGAGTAAACCCTACACAAATCTGGAGTGGAGTCCCTTAGGCAGTTGGATGGCGCCTTGTACACCTCCTTCCGGCAACTCCTGAGCCAAGCTGGTACCAAACGTATTGCTCTGGTCTGCTTTGGACCTCAACAGTAAGGCCAAGAGGGGAGTCTTGTGCCCCTCCCCACCCTGCCGTTGAAGGAAAAAGAAGTTTCTTAGGAACACAGGAAGTGCCTTATACTGAATCAGACCATCAGTCCACCTAGGCCAGTACTGTCTACACTGACTGGCAGAGGCTCTCCAGGGTTTCAGACAGGAAACCTCTCCTAGTCCTTTTGGACTAGGCCGCCTGGCCGCCCGCTTCCCGGCTCCTGCTGGTCTTTGTGAAGCCGCCTCTCCTTCCCTCCCTCCCTCCTCCTCCATTGCCCTTGCCCCCAGGAGCCCCCCCCCAACTGGCAAGGGTCCTCCGGGTGAGGGGATGCGACTTACATGCACCCTGCAAGGAGAGCAGCAAACACGAGAAGCTGGACATTTTGGGGCCGCCTTGCTTACTTTCGTTTCTGCAGAAAGGATGTGAGTGCAATGTGCTGAGAGATAAAATTTCAGTTGAGCTGCGGCTTCCTGGCACCAGAGGAAAACATTTCTGCTTTTATGGCAGCAAGCACAGCCAGGCGTGTAGAAGTTACGCATGTTTCGTTTCTTTTTATTTTGTACTGGAGATTTCAAAGTCTCCTTTGCATAACTGTTTTTAACAATGATGCCTGTGTTTCATTCAATATTTTGTGAGCTGTTTAGAGGTTTTCTTAAAACCAAGTGGTATATATGAATGTTGTTAAATAATTTAAAACAGAATGGGTATACACCTGCTTTTTAAAAATGGTTGCCGAGGGAGGAACAGTCGACTTAGTTTTTAGATGGCCAATTGAGCGGCTTGTTCTCAAAAAATTCTTCTTCTGGCTTTGAGGATTATTGAGGCCTGTCACAAAATGGCAGGGCAGATGCAGAGCAGGTCACAAACTAGAGGCAGAGTTTGCCATAAGCAGCTGGCAGTCACAGATCTCCTTCTCTGTTAAGAATGATTTGCAGCGGCCCAAAGCTTATTTGGGAGCCCCTAGGTGCCAACTCCCTGGGCCCCTGGGTGCCTGAGCACCCGCAAATTCCCCATGAAGGGGCCAGGCACCCACAAATTTTGGTGCATGTGGGCATTGGGACAGTGCGCAGTTCCCCAAAGCAGCATTGAGCCCCTGGGCATAATTCAATGCTGTTTCAAGGAAATATGATTTCATGAAATTGTGGAAAGTTGGAAAGGACCCCGAGGGCCGTCTAGTAGAACCTCCTGCATTGCAGGAAACTTTTGCCCAAGTCAGGCACTGGTGCTGTCAATTATTTTCTCCTACATCAGAATTACTACAGTTTTGGGATTTTTTTTAAAAATAAACACTTTATTGAAATCTGTTTTTCCATAAAGAATTCAGAACACCACAAACAAGAAACATAACTTGGTAGACGTCAAGCTAAAGTATAGCCATACAGATAATGCAGTGTATAAGGTGAAAAACTAAAGGAGAAAAGAAATCATATTATACACAAACTGGGACAGGGAGGGAAATGATGGGGAAAGAGGAGAGGCAGACTGGGGGATGTGTTGGTGAAGCAGCACCAGGCAGGATTGAACCCTCTTGCTCTCGGTGCTGCAGTCAGAGCAGGGAGGCAAGGAGATGCAGCTTCTTGTTCCCCAACCTCCCTCCTGACATGAAGGGTTTATTAACCTTAATTAAACATTAACCGAACCCTCAAGCTAGGCACTCTTTCGTATGTCACAACACAACTGGTCATCAGTATGAAGATCAGGCTGGATCAGGTGTTCCTTGGGCTCGTTTGGGGCCCTGAGTTGGGAGAGGCACAGCCCGGAAACTAACAAATTATAATATCCATCTTAAAAACCTCAATATTCCTTGGTTTCTTTGAATTCCCAAAGAGTGCAGAGCTCTGCTATATGTATATGATTTCAGAATGGAAGGTTGATTTTAAATTATTTAAATTGCCTTGACTGAAGCCTCCTGCAATTATCATACTTGAAATAGATTTTCTAGGAAATACATAATGAAATGGAACAATATTGCATTGCCTAGAACAACCCTGTGCCAAAATGTCATTCCGTGGACTGTTAGATACCAAAGACTTCATCTGGCTTTTCCCTCCTGACTTTCGACATCTTCTTCAGGAGGGTTTCGTCATTCAGCGCAGCTTGAGCTTACAGGGCTGATAAGAGAGAGAGAGAGAAAGAGAGAGAGAGAGAGAGAGAGAGAGAGAGAGAGAGAGAGAGAGAGAGAGAGAGAACGCAATAATCAGGTGCTTCCAAACTGCAATCTGCAGTCCCGTGCCCCAGCACTGCAGCCTTGCCTCTCCACGGACTATGCTGCCCTTTCTGCCACAGCTGCCCTTTCTTCCCAGCAGCCCCAACTCACCTCTGCGCCTTTGGTACATCAACGTCGCTCCAACTCCCGTGCCAATTCCCACAACATGTCCCGCAGATCCTAGAAGCCAAGTCATCGGTGATCCAAAGTATCCTAGAGCTGGAGGAGAGTCAATGGGAGATGCAGGTTTAAGTTTTGGCCGATGTGATTTGGTACTACATTCTGGGGATAAGGGGTGGGTAATTCTATCACCCTCACCTTCTGGCTCCCAGGGGATCGTCTCCTCCAGTGGTGCCTCCAGTGCTTCATGTTGTACCTGGCAGGTAAAATTGGCTGCAAAATGGCCCTGCTGTGGGAAGAAGACGCTTCCGGTTGAGAACGTCCCATTAGGATTCTGTACAAGTTCTGACTCGTATATTTTCCCTTGGATCGGCTTCCCATTTTGCAGCCACTGCACTGTAACGTTTTGTGGGTAAAACCCACACGCTAGGCACTCCGCTACCAAGAACGTCTTCCCTGATGGCCTGGTGAGGATATGAAGTTCTGGGCGAGCTGCAAGGAGAAGAAAGAGATGTTGAGGTCCTGCGAGTCTGGTGATGCCCAATAGAGGGAGACACTGCAGATTATAAAGGCAACTCACCTAACAGTCTCTAAAGGCCACAGTTGTGTGAATGCATTACACAAGAGCAGCTCAGCACCAGAGCATCTACCTTGCATGCAGCTGCTGCCAGGAAAATACTGCGCTAGATGGACAAAGGGTCTGAGTCCAACTATATCCTGAGACCAACAAGAGTCACTATTGCAGAGCTACAGTTTGCCTTAAGAAGGCACTCGGGGAAAAGGTTAATTCTCCCCTCCGGTGCCATCATTTCCCCGCAGTCGAATTAAGAGTTGCACTCCACAGCAGTTTTGACTTAAGGGAAATAGGCACCAAGATATCCAATAATGGCCTGACATGTGGCTTGACCCCAAGAGAAGAATGGGGCGAAGAAGGAATTTATTGTGCCCTGTTTGTGAGCACTAGAGGCTTCCGACTGGTGGTCTTTGGAGGCAGAACGCTGTGTTGCTTCCATGCCAAGTGCTTAGTCTGGAATTGCCATCCTCTCATCTTTTGTGCTTTTTTATGATTACTGAAATGCAGCCCTTTAATTGCATATTTTAGTCAGACCTATGTTCCCTTTAAAGGGCAGGTGTGTGTGAAAAATGCCATTCTAGTCCATCACAGCCTGGGGGGGGGGGGGGGAGAGGACAATGGAGGCGCCAGACAGAGCTCACTACAGGTCCTGTGAGGCAAGGACGGGGCAAGTGTGGCTCTCCAATGTCCTTTGACTATAACTCCCACCATTCTGACCATTGGCTTTCCTGTCTAGGTCTGACGGGAGCTGGAGCCCATCCACATCTGGAAGGTCACAGGCTTCCCATCTCCCAAAATGGGGAACATAAAGCCTTTTTTGCTAAATATAGCACCATGTTAAGTAGTGTGTGAAGCCGCCATTTTAATGCAACTTCCAGCTGATTTGCAAGAAGGCGGTGCCTTAGCAATCGTGAGGGGCCCTAGTGTGGAAGCAAATTCAACTGGGTGGGCCTTCACCTACCTCAGCAGATAGCAAAGGGATACAGAGTTTTGAGGAGGAAAATAAGCAGAGGCAGAACAGGGTAGAGAGTGCGAGTCAGAACTGGGTCTCACTAAGGGAGAACTGTGCTTAGCATGGGCATTTCAGGACTCCAGGTTTCACAGGAAAGGCTCCCACCTACCTTGCACCTTCAGCTCAAAATCTTGACTGATTGGATCTTTTCTCGCTTGGTGATGGATGTGGCATGAGAAGGTAACGCCAGCGTCAGAGATTTGTGGTGTGAACTCCAGGACACTCTCTGCATAGAAGAGACCATCGGGCCCTTGCTGGACAGGGGGTGAGTCAACTTTCAGAGTCTCACTGCCTCGCAGCCACTTTACAGAGACATTGCCAGGGTAAAAGTCAGATGCCGCACACAAGAAGTTGCTTGGTTCTCCCAGCTCTACGTCTGTATGGCCGAGTGTTAGGCGTGGGAGAGCTGGAGGCAGAGAGGAGAGTTAGGAGAACATCTCCAATGGCAGCTCAACTGTGCTTTGTTAAAGGGTGCTGGGAACTGTAGCTCTGTGAGCAGCAAGCTACAGTTCCCAGGACTCTTCAGACAAAGCAATATCCGTTAAATGTGCTTTAAATGTATGGCACATCAGTGCCCTATGCCAGTCGTTTGGGGTTCCGTTTTCATTCAGCAGAGTCACCCAGAAATTCTTCCTGAATCTTCTTTCTCAGTTCAGCTCATCTGTTGGTGAATTCCCATGTGGGAATAAACACCTCACCCATTCCAGTTCTGCTTAAAGTATTTATTGAAGAATTAGCATGCAACTTATACAACTGCTGCCCTGAGGAAAATAAAGTAAAACTAAGTACAGTGAATCATTCCTTCTCTGTGCTCCTCAGTCATCTGGGCAGAGCGACAGCCAGCTTGCTCTCATTCATAGCCTGTCTAATAAAGAAGTCTGTTGCTAAGGCAACCTGTTGCTGGGGAAAACCTGTTGCTGGGGAAAAACATGTTGCCAAGGGCAAAACTATGCAATTTCAAGTCTATTTTTATCATGGTGCTTGGTTTGGCCAGCTGCACCTTTGTGGGGCCAAGTGTCGATGTTAAATGTGCTTTAAATGTATGGCCTAGATGTGCTTTGGCAATGCTGAACTAGTGTGGCACTAGTGTGGAAGCAAACTCGATTGGGTGGGGCTTCATCCACTTCAGCAAAGAAATTCTTGACTGTTTCTATATCATGGAGGGGACACAACCTGGTTTGAGCAAAAAGCTATAGAGTTTTGAGGAGAAAAATACACAGAGGCAGAACAGGGTAGAGAGTGCGAGTCAGAACTGGGTCTCACTAAGAGGGGAAACTGTTCTTAGCATGGGCATGGGGGAGGTGGGCCAGGACTCCAGGGTCGCACAGGAAAGGCTCCCACTTACCTACCACCTTCAGCTCAATATATTGACTGATTGGGTCTTTTGCTGCTTGGTGTTGGATGAGGCACGAGAAGGTAACACCAGCGTCAGAGATTTGTGGTATGAAGTTCAGGACACTCTCTGCATAGAAGTGGTAATTGGCCTCAAGCTTGGCAGGGGGCGAGTCAACTTTCAGAGTTTCACTGCCTCGCAGCCACTTCACAGAGACACGGCCAGGGTAAAAGTCGGATGCTGCACACGTCAAATTGATTGGTTTTCCCAGCGGCACTTCTGTGGGGCCGAGTGTTAGGCGTGGGGGAGCTGGAGGGAGAGAGGAGAGTTAGGAGAGGATCTCCTTGGGCAGCTTAAAGGGTGCTGGGAACTGTAGATCTGTGAGCAGCAAGCTGCAGTTCCCAGGATTCTTCACCGGAAGCCACACGAGTTAAGTGTGCTTTAAATGTATAAATAAACAACAATCTGACTTTTAGAAGACATCTGAAGGCAGCCATATTTAGGGAAGTTTTTAATGTTTCATGTTTTATCGCATTATTATTATTATTATTATTATTATTATTATTATTATTCTGTTGGAAGCCGCCCAGAGTGGCTGGGGAAACCCAGCCAGATGGGCAGGGTATAAATTATCAGCAGCAGCAGCATCATTAAAATAGGGCCCTGTCAGGTTTGTTTGGCCCAGAGTTAACATGAAGCGCTTCATAGGATGTGCTTTAAAATGGTACAGTGGTACCTCTGGTTAAGAACTTAATTGCTTCTGGTGGTCCATTCTTAACGTGAAACTGATCTTAACCTGAAGCACCACTTTAGCTAATGGGGCCTCCCGCTGCCGCCGTGCTGCTTCTGCACAATTTCTGTTCCTATCCTGAAGCAAAGTTCTTAACCCGAGATACTATTTCTGTCTTAGCGGAGTCTGTAACCTGAAGCGACTGTAACCCGAGGTACCACTGTATTTTACATCAAGGACTTTCATGCGAAATATGCCCACCTCCTTGCATCCCTTACCTTCTAATTTCAATGTCACCTTCCCTTCAGCAACGTCAGGAGTATGGCTAACACAACACGTATACACCCCGACATCATCGCCTCTTACATCTGTGATGCGGACGCTGGCATTGCCCTCTCGCACTGTGCCCCAATCAAGCACTGCTCCCCTCGGTCTATAGGTTGAAATACTCCCATGCACCTTTACAACGGTTCTTCCTCTCAGCGACCATCTCACAATCAGGGCAGAAGCGTTTATGGTCCTGGGAGGGTCAAAAGTGTAATGGCAAGGCAGGTATGCATTAGAGTGTGGCCCTGCCTGGACGGGGGATGAAGGGACTTGGATTATCACGGCTGCCCCTGAAAAGGACAAAGAGATACAGTTAGACAGTAATTTGACTGGACCTCCATCACAGGCTAAAGGCATCATAAACCAGTTTTAACTTTTAAAATTCCTGCAAACTGTAGTTATGCAAAAATGGGATTCCTGAAGCCCTTTGGTTAAAAAACAAAACAAAACCAGGCTGGTTAGAGGAGTTTGAGGACTACTTTAAATCTGAATGCGGGATGCACCTTTGACTTCTCAAAAAAAGTAACCATCCACTGTGGGCGCAAGGAGAGGGGGAGTACCTCTGGTGTGGGACACATCAAGCTCTTTCTGGGGTGGCTTGTCCAACTTTGGTCCTCAGTCTTCACTCAGCTCTCACCTGTGGCTATTATTATTATTATTATTATTATTATTATTATTATTATTTCCGCCCTATACCCAGAGTCTCAGGGCAATTAACATAAAAAGAGCCAAGAAGCTGTCAGCAGGCGATAGCAGCCACACCCAGGGAAAGGCTTCGACTGGCCGGCTAAATGAGGTGAGGGCAGCTAACGTGTCTCAAGCCCTCAGTGAGTTAAGAGATTTCTCCTGCGTGTGAAGACAAGTTCCAGCTATAGAGGGAAGTGAGGGGCAGATGGGGCTCGTCAATCTGGGAAGGTGGCCCATCTAGGAGAAGGAAAAATCTCTGACCCTAAACCTCCACTCCCTTGTGGGACATCTTCAGCAAAGGCTAAGGAGCAAACCCTACACAAATCTGGAGTGGAGTCCCTTGGGCAGTTGGATGGCGCCTTGTACGCCTACTTCCGGCAACTCCTGAGCCAAGCTAGTACCAAACGTATTGCTTTGCCTTATACTGAATCAGACCATCAGTCCACCTAGGCCAGTACTCTCTACACTGACTGGCAGAGGTTCTCCAGGGTTTCAGACAGAATACCTCTCCTAGTCCTTTTGGACTAGGCCGCCCGGCCGCCCGCTTCCCGGTTCCTGCTGGTCTTTGCGAAGCCGCCTCTCCCTCCCTCCCTCCCTCCTCCTCCATTGCCCTAGCCCCCAGGAGCCCCCCCAACTGGCAAGGGTCCTCCGGGTGAGGGGATGCGACTTACATGCACCCTGCAAGGAGAGCAGCAAACACGAGAAGCTGGGCATTTTGGGGCCGCCGTGCTTACTTTCGTTTCTCCAGAAAGGATGCGAGAGCAATATGCACAGTTGAACTGTGACTCCCGGGTTCCAGATCAAAACATTCTGCTTTTAAGCAAGCCAGCCCAGATGGGTGTGTAGAAGTTAGGTGTGTTTCTTTTCTTTTTACAAAAACCTCGGTTTTCGAACGCAATCCGTTCCGGAAGACCGTTCGAGTTCCAAAATATTCAAAAACCGAAAACTCAATACGGAAGCATCAATAAAATAGAGAAACTCAAAACGGAAGCCATGTGGTATGTTTGACTTCTGAAAAGTGTTCAAAAACTGAAGCAGTTACTTTCAGCATTCGAGTTCCGAAACGTTTGTCAATGGAGAAGTTTGAAAACCAAGGTTCCACTGCAGTTTATACTGGTGATTCCAAAGTCTCCCTTGCATATTTTAAAATGATGTTCTTCATGATGTTCTGTTTGATATTTTTGTGAGGTGCTTAGAGGTTTTCTTAACACTGAGTGGTATATATGAATGTTGTTAAATAATTTAAGATAGAATGTGTATACACCTGCTTTTAAAAAGTGCTTGCCAAGGGGAGAACGTCACCTTAGATTTTAGGTGGCCCATCAAGCGCCTTGTTCTCCAAACTTTTTGCTTCTGGCCCTGAGGATTATTGAGGCCTAACAATCACAAAATGGCAGGGCAGAGGCAGAGTAGGTCACAAACTAGAGGCAGAGTTTGCCATAAGCAGCTGGCAGTCACAGATCTCCTTCTCTGTTAAGAATGATTTGTAGCGGCCCAAAGCTTGTTTGGGAGCCCATAGGTGCCAACTCCCTGGGGTCCTGGGTGCCCCAGCACCCCCAAATTGCCCTTGAAGAGGCCAGGCACCCATAAATTTCAGTGCATGTGGGCACTGGGACAGTATGCTGTTCCCCAAAGCAGCATTGAGCCCCTGGGCATAATTTAATGGTGTTTCAAGGACGGATGATTTCATAGAATAGTGGAATTGAAGAGTTGGAAAGGACTCTGAGAGCCATCTAGTCCAATACACTGCATTGCAAGAATCTTTTGCCCAACGTCAGGCACTGGTGCTGTCAATTATTTTCTCCTACATCAGAATTACTACAAATTTGGGATTTATTTGTTTTTTAAACACTTTATTGAAATCTGTTTTTCCATACAGAATTTAGAACACAAAAAACAAGAAACATAACTTGGAACAGGTGAAGCTAAAGTATAGCCATACAGATAATGCAGCGTATAAGGTGAAAAACTAAAGGAGAAAAGAAATAATATTACACACAAACTGGGACAGGGAGGGAAATGACGGGGAAAGAGGAGAGGCAGACTGGGGGATGTGTTGGTAAAGCAGCACCAGGCAGGATTGAACCCTCTTGCTCTCGATGCTGCAGTCAGAGCGGGGAGGCAAGGAGATGCTACTTCTTGTTCCCCAACCTCCTTCCTGACATGAAGGGTTTATTAACCTTAATTAAACATTAACCAAACCCTCAAGCTAGGCACTCTTTCGTATGTCACAACACAACTGGTCATCAGTATTAAGATCAGGCTGGATCAGGTGTTCCTTGGGCTCGTTTGGGGCCCTGAGTTGGGAGAGGCACAGCCCGGAAACTAACAAATTATAATATCCATCTTAAAAGCCTCCTTGGTTTCTTTGAATTCCCGAAGAGTGCAGAGCTCTACTATATGTATATAATTTCTGAATGGAAGGTTGATTTCAAATGATTTAAATCGCCTTGACTTTAAAATGAAGCCTCTTGCAATTATCATACTTGAAATAGATTTTCTAGGAAATACATAATGAAATGGAACAATGTTGCATTGCCTAGAACAACCCTGTGCCAAAATGTCATTCTGTGGACTGTTAGATACCAAAGACTTCATCTGGCTTTTCCCTCCTGACTTTCAACATCTTCTTCAGGAGGGTTTCTTCATTCAGCGCAGCTTGCGCTTACGGGGCTGCTAAGAGAGAGAGAGAGAGAGAACGCAATAATCAGGTGTCTCCAAACTGCAATCTGAAGTCCCATGCCCCAGCACTGCAGCCTTGCCTCCCCACCGACTCTGCTGCCCTTTCTGCCACCACTCCCAGCAGCCCCAACTCACCTCTGCGTCTTTGGTACATCAACGTCGCTCCAACTCCCATGCCAAGTCCCACAACATGTCCCGCAGATCCTAGAAGCCAAGTCATCGGTGATCCAAAGTATCCTAGAGCTGGAGGAGAGTCAGTTGGAGATGCAGGTTTAAGTTTTGGCCAATGTGATTTGGTACTACATTCTGGGGATAAGGGGTAGGTAATTCCATCACCCTCTGTTAAGGTTCCAAGCGGTTGCTCGAGAGCAAGCAGGCAAATGCCTCCTTGCTCGGCTGTGAAGCCTTGCTTTTGATGCCAAAATAAACTTTATCTGTCCAGAGCGCCACTCTCCCATGGCTGGCAGAATCCGTGAGTGGGCGGTCCTTAAACCTTCCCCAGCAAAGTAGTTTCTTGATGCTCAGTTGCGCCTCCCCTCTTGGCGCGCCTGGCACCGCCTCGCCTCCTCCGAGCCCTGAAGCTCCTCTCTACCTGAGGCGTGGTTACTCTCCTCCTCTGAGGAGGAGCTGCTTCCCACGATCTTTGGGGGCTCTCTGTATTCCATCGGCTTTTCCCCTCTCCCCGCTGAGCCGATGGCAGTTCCCTGACACCCTCACCTTCTGGCTCCCAGGGGATCGTCTCCTCCAGTGGTGCCTCCAGTGCTTCATGTTGTACCTGGCAGGTAAAATTGGCTGCAAAATTGCCCTCCTTTGCGAAGAAGACGCTTCCAGTTGAGAACGTCCCATTAGGATTCTGTACAAGTTCTGACTCGTATATTCTCCCTTGGATCGGCTCCCTATTTTGCAGCCACTGCACTGTAACGTTTTGTGGGTAAAACCCACACACTAGGCACTCAGCTACCAAGAACGACTTCCCTGGTGGCCTGGTGAGCATATGGAGTTCTGGGCGAGCTGCAAGGAGAAGAAAGAGATGTTGAGGTCCTGCAAGTCTGGTGATGGCCAATAGAGGGAGACACTGCAGATTATAAAGGCAACCCACCTAACAGTCTCTGAACAGTCCACAGTTGTGTGAATGCATTACACAAGAGCAGCTCAGCACCAGAGCATCTGCCTTGCATGCAGAAGGTCTCAGGTTCAATCTCTGGTGTCTCCAGGCAGGGCTGAGAAAAGCTGCCTCCTGAAAGCCAGACAGCTGCTGCCAGGCAGCATATACAATACTGCGCTAGATGGACACCGGTGCAAGTCCAACTATATCCTGAGACCAACAAAAGTCACTATTGAATAGCTGCAGTTTGCTTTAAGAAGTCTGATATTCCCCTCCCATGCCATCATTTCCCCCAAGTCAAATTAAGAGTTGCACTCCTGACATCACCATCATCATCATCATTTATTTATACCCCACCCATCTGGCTGGGTTTCCCCAGCCACTCTGGGCAGCTCCCAACAGAATATTAAAAACAGGATAAAACATCAAACATTAAAAACTTCCCTAAGCAGGGCTGCCTTCAGATGTCTACTGAAAGTCAGATAGTTGTTTATTTCCTTGACATCTGATGGGAGGGCATTCCACAGGGCGGGCGCCACTACCGAGAAGGCCCTCTGCCTGGTTCCCTGTAACCTCACTTCTTGCAGGGAGGGAACCACCAGAAGGCCCTCGGAGCTGGACCTCAGTGTCTGGGCAGAACGATGGGGGTGGAGACGCTTCTTCATTTTGACCCAAAGAGAAGAATGGGGTGAAGAAGGAATTGGAGTATGTATGCTGTTACAGACTCTGCCCCTTAACTGTAGGAACAATACAGGACTAGAGCCTGTAGTAAATCAGAAGCTGTGCTTTGTTTTCCGAATGTTTTGGAAGTCATATGCACTTCCAGAACGGATTCCGTTCGACTTCAAAGGTACGACTGTATTTTCAGTCAGACCTATGTGCTCCATTTAAAGGGAGTAAAAATGCCATTCTAGTCCATCACAGCCTGGGGGGGGGGAAGAGGTCAATGGAGGCGCCAGACAGACCTCACTACAGGTCCTGTGAGGCAAGGACGGGGCAAGTGTGGCTCTCCAATGTCCTTTGACTATAACTCCCACCATTCCGACCATTGGCTTTCCTGGCTAGGTCTGAAGGGAGCTGGAGCCCATCCACATCTGGAGGGTCACAGGCTTCCCATCTCTGAAACATGGGGAACGTAAAGCCTTTTTGCTAATTATAGCACCATGTTAAGTAGTGTGTGAAGCCACCATTTTAATGCGATTTCCAGCTGATTTGCAGGAAAGCGGTGCCTTAGCAATTGTGAGGGGCCCTAGTATGGAAGCAGATTCGACTGGGTGGGCCTTCACCCACCTCAGCAGATAAGCTCTTGCAGGATTCTTTATCATGGAGCACACACTACTAGTTAGAGCAAAGGGATAGAGAGCTTTGAGGAGGAAAAAAAGCAGAGGCAGAACAGGGTAGAGAGTGCGAGTCAGAACTGGGTCTCACTAAGGGGGAACTGTGCTTAGCATGGACATTTCAGGACTCCAGGTTTCACAGGAAAGGCTCCCACTTACCTTGCACCTTCAGCTCAAAATCTTGACTGACTGGATCTTTTCTCGCTTGGTGATGGATGTGGCATGAGAAGGTAACGCCAGCGTCAGAGATTTGTGGTGTGAACTCCAGGACACTCTCTGCATAGAAGAGACCATCGGGCCCTTGCTGGACAGGGGGCGAGTCAACTTTCAGAGTCTCACTGACTCGCAGCCACTTTACAGAGACATTGCCAGGGTAAAAGTCAGATGCCGCACACAAGAAGTTGCTTGGTTCGCCCAGCTCTACGTCTGTGAGGCCGAGTGTTAGGCGTGGGAGAGCTGGAGGCAGAGAGGAGAGTTAGGAGAACATCTCCATTGGCAGCTTAACTGTGCTTTGTTAAAGGGTGCTGGGAACTGTAGCTCTGTGAGCAGCAAGCTACAGTTCCCAGGACTCTTCAGACAAAGCAATATCCGTTAAATGTGCTTTAAATGTATGGCACATCAGTGCCCTATGCCAGTCGTTTGGGGTTCCGTTTTCATTCAGCAGAGTCGCCCAGAAATTCTTCCTGAATCTTCTTTCTCAGTTCAGCTCATCTGTTGGTGAATTCCCATGTGGGAATAAACACCTCACCCATTCCAGTTCTGCTTAAAGTATTTATTGAAGAATTAGCATGGCAACTTATACAACTGCTGCCCTGAGGAAAATAAAGTAAAACTAAGTACAGTGAATCATTCCTTCTCTGTGCTCCTCAGGCATCTGGGCAGAGCGACAGCCAGCTTGCTCTCATTCATAGCCTGTCTAATAAAGAAGTCTGTTGCTAAGGCAACCTGTTGCTGGGGAAAACCTGTTGCTGGGGAAAAACATGTTGCCAAGGGCAAAACTATGCAATTTCAAGTCTATTTTTATCATGGTGCTTGGTTTGGCCAGCTGCACCTTTGTGGGGCCAAGTGTCGGTGTTAAATGTGCTTTAAATGTATGGCCTAGATGTGCTTTGGCAATGCTGAACTAGTGGCACTAGTGTGGAAGCAAACTCGATTGGGTGGGGCTTCATCCACTTCAGCAAAGAAATTCTTGACTGTTTCTATATCATGGAGGGGACACAACCTGGTTTGAGCAAAAAGCTATAGAGTTTTGAGGAGAAAAATACACAGAGGCAGAACAGGCGAGAGAGCCAGAACTGGGTCTCATTAAGAAGGGGAAGTGGTTCCTAATGCCTTTTTTCTACAAAATGTGGTGCCAGAACTCATGAACAGCTCCCTTGTTCTCTTAACAATGTCCATGGCGCCCACCTGAGAGGTGCTGGAACTGAGTTCCGGATCAAAAAATGCCCTGGTACTTAGCATGGGCAGGGGGGCGAGGGGGGGCCAGGATTCCAGGGTCGCACAGGAAAGGCTCCCACTTACCTACCACCTTCAGCTCAATATCCTGACTGATTGGGTCTTTCGCTGCCTGGTGTTGGATGTGGCATGAGAAGGTGACACCATCATCGGAGAGTTGTGGTATGAAGTTCAGGACACTCTCTGCATAGAAGAGGTAATTGGCCCCACGCTTGGCAGGGGGCGAGTCAACTTTCAGAGTCTCACTGCCTCGCAACCACTTCACAGAGACACGGCCAGGGTAAAAGTCGGATGCTGCACACGTCAAATTGATTGGTTTTCCCAGCGGCACTTCTGTGGGGCCGAGTGTTAGGCGTGGGGGAGCTGGAGGGAGAGAGGAGAGTTAGGAGAGCATCTCCTTGGACAGCTTAAAGGGTGCTGGGAACTGTAGCTCCGTGAGCAGCAAGCTGCAGTTCCCAGGATTCTTCACCGGAAGCCACACGAGTTAAATGTGCTTTGAATGTATGGCATGGATGTGACTTCCCTCTTCCCTTCCACAGTAAAAGGAAACTCTCAGTACAAGGAAGCTGGCGCAGAAGTAATGGTGGAAAACATGCACTGGGAATTTGCAGTTCAAATCTCACCTTGCCCATGAGCTCGTTAGGTGGCCTTTACGTTACTCACTATCCTCTTAGCCCCAAGTCCTGCCTGGCCTGCTCCCCAAATGCAGTATGAGCTGCAGTCCTGTATCTCCACTATGCCATCCCTCAAGGTCTGGGCAAACTGTCCCGCTTGGACTACTGCAATGCGCTCTACGTGGGGCTACCTTTGAAGGTGACCTGGAAAGTACAACTAATCCAGAATGCCGCAGCCAGACCTGTGACTGGGAGCTGCCGCTGAGACCACATAACACAGGTCTTGAAAGACCTACATTGGCTCCCAGAACGTTTCTGAGCACAATTCAAAGTGTTGGTGCTGACCTTTAAAGCCCTAAATGGCCTTGGCCCAGTGTACCTGAAGGAGCGTCTCCACCCCCATTGTTCAGTTTGGACTCTGAGGTCCAGCGCTGAGGGCCTTCTGGCGGCTCCCTCCCTGTGAGAAGTGAGGTTACAGGGAACAAGACACAGGGCCTTCTCGGTAGTGGTGCCCTGTGGAGCACCCTCCCATCAGATGTCAAGGAAATAGGCAACTATCTGACGTTTATAAGACATCTGAAGGCAGCCCTATTTAAGGAAATTTTTAATGTTTGATCGCTTTATCATTATCATTATCATTATCCTTATTATTATTCTGTTGAAAGCTGCCTAGAGTGGCTGGGAAAACCCACCTAGATGGGCAAGGTATAAATGATGATGATGGTGGTGGTGGTGGTGGTGATCATTATCATCATCATCAAAATAGGGCTCTATCAGGTCTGTTTGGCCCGGAGTTAACATGAAGCGCTTCATAGGATGTGCTTTAAAATGGTATTTTACATCAAGGACTTTAATGTGAAATATGTTTAGTGCTTTAAAAAAGGTTTTCCGCCCGCCGCCTTGCCTCCCTTACCTTCTAATTTCAATGCCACCTTCCCTTCAGCAACGTCAGGAGTATGGCTAATAGAACACGTATACTCCCCGGCATCCTCGCCTCTTACATCTGTGAGACAGAGGCTGGCATTGCCCTCTTGCAGCGACGGCCAATTAAGCACTGCTCCCCTCGGTCTAAAGATTGAAATGCTCCCATGCCACATTATAATGGTTCTTCCTCTCAGTGACCATTTCACAACCAGGGCAGAAACGTTTATGGTCCTGGGAGGGTCAAAAGTGTAATGGCAAGGCAGGTATGCATTAGAGTGTGGCCCTGCCTGGACGGGGGATGAAGGGACTTGGATTATCACGGCTGCCCCTGAAAAGGACAAAGAGATACAGTTAGACTGTAATTTGACTGGACCTCCTTCAAAGGCTAAAGCCATCATAAACCAGTTTTAACTTTTAAGATTCCTGCAGACCGTAGTTATGCAAAAAAGGGATTCCTGAAGTCCTTTGGTTAAAAAACAAAACAAAACCAGGCTGGTTAGAGGAGTTTGAGGACTAGTTTAAATCTGAATGCGGGATGCACCTTTGACTTCTCAAAAAAGTAACCATCCACTGTGGGTGCAAGGAGAGGGGGAGTACCTCTGGTGTGGGACACGTCAAGCTCTTTCTGGGGTGGCTTGTCCAACTTTGGTCCTCAGTCTTCACTCAGCTCTCACCTGTGGCTATTATTATTATTATTATTATTATTATTATTATTATTATTATACCGCCCTATACCCAGAGGTCCCAGGGCAATTCACATAAAAAGAGCCAAGAAGCTGTCAGCAGGCGGTAGCGGCCACACCCAGGGAAAGGCTTTGACTGGCCGGCTAAATGAGGTGAGGATAGCTAACGTGTCTCAAACCCTCAGTGAGTTAAGAGATTTCCCCTGCGTGTGAAGACAAGTTCCAGCTATGGAGGGAAGTGAGGGGCAGATGGGGCTCGTCAATCTGGGAAGGTGGCCCATCTAGGAGAAGGAAAAATCTCTGACCCTAAACCTCCACTCCCTTGTGGGACATCTTCAGCAAAGGCTAAGGAGCAAACCCTACACAAATCTGGAGTGGAGTCCCTTAGGCAGTTGGATGGCGCCTTGTACGCCTCCTTCTGGCAACTCCTGAGCCAAGCTGGTACCAAACGTATTTTTCTGGTCTGCTTTGGACTTCAACAGTAAGGCCAAGAGGGGAGTCTTGCGCCCTCCCCACCCTGCTGCTGAAGGAAAAAGAAGTTGTTTAGTTACACAGGAAGTGCCTTATACTGAATCAGACCATCAGTCCACCTAGGCCAGTACTGTCTACACTGACTGGCAGAGGCTCTCCAGGGTTTCAGACAGGAAACCTCTCCTAGTCCTTTTGGACTAGGCCGCCTGGCCGCCCGCTTCCCGGCTCCTGCTGGTCTTTGCGAGGCCGCCTCTCCCTCCCTCCCTCCCTCCCCCCTCCATTGCCCTAGCCCCCAGGAGCCCCCCCAACTGGCAAGGGTCCTCCTCCAGGTGAGGGGCTGCGACTTACATGCACCCTGCAAGGAGAGCAGCAAACACGAGAAGCTGGGCATTTTGGGGCCGCCTTGCTTACTTTGTATTCTCCAGAAAGGATGGGAGCGCAATATGCACCTGAGAGACAAAAGTTCAGTTGAACTGTGACTCCTGGGTGCCAGATCAAAACATTCTGCTTTTAAGCAAGCCAGCCCAGACGGGCGTGTAGAAGTTAGGTGTGTTTCTTTTCTTTTTACAAAAACCTCGGTTTTTGAACGCAATCCGTTCCGGAAGACCGTTTGAGTTCCAAAATATTCAAAAACTGAAAACTCAATACGGAAGCATCAATACAATAGGGAAACTCAAAACGGAAGCCATGTGGTATGTTTGACTTCTGAAAAGTGTTCGAAAACTGAAGCAGTTACTTCCAGCAATCGAGTTCCGAAATGTTTGTCAACGGAGAAGTTTGAAAACCAAGGTTCCACTGCAGTTTATACTGGTGATTTCAAAGTCTCCTTTGAATATTTTAAAATAATGTTCTACATGATGTTCTGCTTGATATTTTTGTGAGCCGTTTAGAGGTTTTCTTAAAACCGAGTGGTATATACGAATGTTGTTATATAATTTAAAATAGAATGTGTTTTCACCTGTTTTTAAAAAGTGGTTGCCGAGGGGATAACATCACCTTAGTTTTTCGATGGCTGATCAAGCGCCGTGTTCTCAAAACTTTCTGCTTCCGGCTTTGAGGATTATTGAGGCCTAACAGTCACAAAATGGCAGGGCAGAGGCAGAGCAGGTCACAAACTAGAGGCAGAGTTTGCCGTAAGCAGCTGGCAGTCACAGATCTCCTTCTCTGTTAAGAATGATTTGTAGCGGCCCAAAGCTTATTTGGAAGCCCATAGGTGCCAACTCCCTGGGGCCCTGGGTGCCCCAGCACGCACAAATTCCCCTTGAAGAGGCCAGGCACCCACAAATTGTGCATGTGGGCATTGGGATAGTGCGCTGTTCCCCAAAGAAGCATTGAGCCCCTGGGCATAATTTAATGCTGTTTCAAGGACAGATGATTTCATAGAATTGTGGAATTGAAGTTTTGGAAAGGACGCCAAGAACACACTGCGTTGCAAGAATCTTTTGCCCAACGTCAGGCACTGGTGCTGTCAATTATTTTCTCCTACATCTGAATTACTACAAATTGGGGATTTATTTGTTTTTTTAAATACTTTATTGAAATCTGTTTTTCCATACAGAATTCAAAAGACAAAAAAACAAGAAACATAACTTGGAACAGGTGAAGCTAAAGTATAGCCATACAGATAATGCAGCATATAAGGTGAAAAACTAAAGGAGAAAAGAAATAATATTACACACAAACTGGGACAGGGAGGGAAATGACGGGGAAAGAGGAGAGGCAGACTGGGGGATGTGTTGGTAAAGCAGCACCAGGCAGGATTGAACCCTCTTGCTCTCGATGCTCCAGTCAGAGGCAAGGAGATTCAGCTTTTTGTTCCCCAACCTGCCTCCTGACATGAAGGGTTTATTAACCTTAATTAAACATTAACCGAACCCTCAAGCTAGGCACTCTTTTGTATGTCACAACACAACTGGTCATCAGTATGAAGTTCAGGCTGGATCAGGTGTTCTTTGGGCTCGTTTGGGGCCCTGAGTTGGGAGAGGCACAGCCCGGAAACTAACAAATTATAATATCTATCTTAAAAGCCTCCTTGGTTTCTTTGAATTCCCGAAGAGTGCAGAGCTCTACTATATGTATATAATTTCAGAATGGAAGGTTGAATTTAAATTATTTAAATCGCCTTGACTGTAAAACGAAGCCTCCTGCAATTATCATACTGGAAATGCATTTTTAAGGAAATACATAATGAAATGGAACAATATTTCATTGCCTGGAACAACCCTGTGCCAAAATTTCATTCCGTGGACTGTTAAATAACAAAAACATCATCTTGATTTTCCCTCCTGACTTTCGACGTCTTCTTCAGGAGGGTTTGGTCATTCGGTTCAGCTTGCTTATACTTGGCTGCTAAGAGAGAGAGAGAGAGAGAGAGAGAGAGAGAGAGAGAGAGAGAGAGAGAACGCAATAATCAGGTTCCTCCAAACTGCAATCTGAAGTCCCGTGCCCCAGCACTGCAGTCTTGCCTCCCCACGGACTCTGCTGCCCTTTCTGCCACCACTCCCAGCAGCCCCAACTCACCTCTGCGTCTTTGGTACATCAACGTCGCTCCAATTCCCATGCCAAGTCCCACAAGGTGTCCCAGAGATCCTAGAAGCCAAGTCAACGGTGATCCAAAGTATCCTAGAGCTGGAGGAGAGTCAGTTGGAGATGCAGGTTTAAGTTTTGGCCAATGTGATTTGGTACTACATTCTGGGGATGAGAGGTGGGTAATTCTATCACCCTCACCTTCTGGCTCCCAGGGGATCATCTCCTCCAGTGGTGCCTCCAGTGCTTCATGTTGTACCTGGCAGGTATAACTGGCTGCAAAATGGCCCTGCTGTGGGAAGAAGACGCTTCCGGTTGAGAACGTCCCGTTAGGATTTTGTTCAACTTCAGACTCGTATATTCCCGCTTGTATCGGCTCCCCATTTTGCAGCCACTGCACTGTAACATTTTGTGGGTAAAACCCACACACTAGGCACTCAGCTACCAAGAACGTCTTTCCTGGTGGCTTGGTGAGCATATGAAGTTCTGGGCGAGCTGCGAGGAGAAGAAAGAGATTTGAGGTCCTGCAAGTCTGGTGAAGGCATTCACCAGAGGGAGACATTGCTGATTATAAAGGCAACCCACCTAACAGTCTCTAAAGGCCACAGTTGTATGAAATGCATTACACAAGAGCAGCTCAGCACCAGAATATTTGCCTTGCATGCAGAAGGTCTCAGGATCAATCTCTTCCTGCAGCCAATCAGAAGCTGCTCTTTTGTTTCGAAAAATTTTGGAAGTCGAACAGACTTCTGAAATGGATTCGGTTCAACTTCCAAGGTACGACTGTATTTTTAGTCAGACCTATGCCAACAAAGGTCCGTATAGTTAAAGCTATGGTTTTCCCAGTAGTGATGTATGGAAGTGAGAGCTGGACCATAAAGAAGGCTGATCACTGAAGAATTGATGCTTTTGAATTATGGTGCTGGAGGAGACTCTTGAGAGTCCCATGGACTGCAAGAAGATCAAATGCATCCATTCTTAAGGAAATCAGCCCTGAGTGCTCACTGGAAGGACAGATCATGAAGCTGAGGCTACAGTACTTTGGCCACCTCATGAGAAGAGAAGACTCCCTGGAAAAGACCCTGATGTTGGAAAAGATGGAGGGCACAAGGAGAAGGGGACGACAGAGGACGAGATGGTTGGATAGTGTCTTCAAAGCTACAAACATGAGTCTGACCAAACTGCGGGAGGCAGTGGAAGACAGAAATGCCTGGCGTGCTCTGGTCCATGGGGTCACGAAGAGTCGGACACGACTAAACGACTAAACAACAACAACAACAACAACAACAATGCGCTCCCGTTAAAGGGAGTAAAAATGCCATTCTAGTTCATTACAGCCTGGGGGGAAAGAGGTCAATGGAGGCGCCAGACGGACCTCACTACAGGTCCTGTGAGGAAGGACAGGGAAAGTGTGGCTCTCCAATGTCCTTTGACTACAACTCCCATCATTCTGACCATTGGCTTCTCTGCCCAGGTCTGACGGGAGCAGGAGCCCATCCACATCTGGAGGGTCACAGGCTCCCCATCTCTGAAAATGGGGTACATTAAGCCTTTTTGCTAATTATAGCGCCATGTTAAGTAGTGTGTGAAGCCACCATTTTAATGTGATTTCCAGCTGATTTGCCGGAAAGTGGTGCCTTAGCAATTGTGAGGGGCCCTAGTATGGAAGCAAATTCGACTGGATGGGCCTTCACCCACCTCAGCAGATAAGTTCTTGCAGGATTCTTTATCATGGAGGAGACGCTACTGTTTAGAGCAAAGGGATACAGTGTTTTGATGAGGAAAATAAGCAGAGGCAGAACAGGGTAGAGAGTGCGAGTCAGAACTGGGTCTCACTAAGAGGAGGAACTGTGCTTAGCATGGGCATTTCAGAACTCCAGGTTGCACAGGAAAGGCTCCCACTTACCTACCACCTTCAGCTCAATATCTTGACGGATTGGGTCTTTTACCGCTTGGTGATGGATGTGGCATGAGAAGGTAACTCCAGCGTCGGAGATTTGTGGTGTGAACTCCAGGACAGTTTGTGCATAGAAGAGGTAATTGGGCCCACGCTTGGCAGGGGGCGAGTCAACTTTCAGAGTCTCACTGCCTCGCAGCCACTTCACAGAGACACCGTCAGGGTAAAAGTCGGATGCTGTACATGTCAAAGTGCTTGGTTTTCCCAGCGGCACTTTTGTGGGGCCAAGCGTTAGGCGTGGGGGAGCTGGAGGGAGAGAGGAGAGTTAGGAGAGGATCTCCTTGGACAGCTTAAAGGGTGCTGGGAACTGTAGATCTGTGAGCAGCAAGCTGCAGTTCCCAGGATTCTTCACCGGAAGCCACACAAGTTAAGTGTGCTTTAAATGCAGTGGCGTAGCATGGGTTGTCAGCACCCAGGGCAAGGCAAGTAATTTGCGCCCCCTAACCCGTGGATTTTAGCAGGGGGCAGAGAGCTGCGAGTGCGAGCGCCCCCCCCCCAGATGTTGTGCCCGGTGCGGCCGGCCCCCCTTGCACCCCCACACTATGCCACTGTTTAAATGTATGGCGTGGATGTGACTTCCCTCTTCGCTTCTGCGATAAAAGGCAGCTCTCAGTACAAGGAAGTTGGCGTAGAAGTCATGGTTGAAAACATGCACTAGGAATCTGCAGATCTAATCTCACCTTGCCCATGAACTCATTAGGTGGCCTTTAAGTTACTCACTATCCTCTTAGCCCCAAGTCCTGCCTGGCCCACTCCCAAATGCAGTATGAGCTGCAGTCCTTTATCTCCACTATGCCATCCCTCAAGGTCTGGGAAACTGTCCCGCTTGGGCTACTGCAATGCGCTCTACGTGGGGCTACCTTTGAAGGTGACATGGAAACTATAACTAATCTGGAATGCAGCAGCTACACTGGTGACTGGGAGTGGCTACCGAGACCATATAACAGCAGTCCTGAAAGACCTACATTGGCTACAGTACATTTCTGAGCACAATTCAAAGTGTTGGTGCTGCCCTTTAAAGCCCTAAATGGCCTTGGCCCAGTATACCTGAAGGAGCATCTCCACCCCCATCGTTCAGCCCAGACTCTGATGTCCAGCGCTGAGGGCCTTCTGGTTCCCTCCCTGGGGTTACAGGGAACCAGGCAGAGGGAGTTCTCAGTAGTGGCGTCTGTCCTGTGGAACACCCTCCTATCAGATGTCAAGGAAACAACTATCTGACTTTTAGAAGACACCTTAAGGCAACCCTGCTTAGGGCAGTTTTTAATGTATGATGTTTTATTGTGTTTTTAATATTCTGTTGGGAGCTGCCCAGAGTGGCTGGGGAAACCCACCTAGATGGGTGGGGTATAAATAAATAAATGGTGATGATATTTGTTAAAGCATGCTTTTGTCAAGCCTCTCTTGAGAGGTCATATCTCAGTTCTGTAGTACCACCACAAAGGAGGCCCTACATCAAGGACTTTAATGTGAAATATGTTTAGTGCTTTAAAAAAGGTTTCCCACCCACCGCCTTGCCTCCCTTACCTTCTAATTTCAATGCCACCTTCCCTTCAGCACTGTCAGGAGTATGGAGAACAAAACACGTATACTCCCCAGCATCCTCATCCCTTACGTCCGAGAGGTAGAGGGAGGCGTTGCCCTCTGGCAGCCGCGTCACATCAAGCACTGCTCCCCTCGGTCTAAACACTGTGATGCTGGTATCGAACTTTGCAACGTTTTTTCCTCTCAGCGACCATCTCACAATCAGGAAATCAACGTTTATGGGCCTGGGAGGGTCTAAGGAGAAGTGGCAAGGCAGGGATACGTTAGAGTGTGGCCCTGCCTGGACTGGGGATGAAGGGACTTGGATTATCACGGCTGCCCCTGAAAAGGACAAAGAAATACTGTTAGACTGTAATTAGACCGGACCTACATCACAGGCATCATAAGCCAGTTTTAACTTTTAAGATTCCTGCAGACCGTAGGTATGCAAAAAAGGGATTCCTGAAGACCTTTGGTTTAAAAAACAACAACAAAAAAAAAACCCCAGGCTGGTTAGAGGAGTTTGAGGACTACTTTAAATCTGAATGCGGGATGCACCTTTGACTTCTCAAAAAAGTAACCATCCACTGTGGGTGCAAGGAGAGGGGGAGTACCTCTGGTGTGGGACACGTCAAGCTCTTTCTGGGGTGGCTTGTCCAACTTTGGTCCTCAGTCTGCACTCAGCTCTCACCTGTGGCTATTTTTTTATTATTATTATTATTATTATTATTATTATTATTATTATTATTATTATACTGCCCTATACCCAGAGTCTCAGGGCAATTCACATAAAAAGAGCCAAGAAGCTGTCAGTAGGCGATAGCGGCCACACCCAGGGAAAGGCTTCGACTGGCCGGCTAAATGAGGTGAGGGCAGCTAACGTGTCTCAGACCCTCAGTGAGTTAAGAGATTTCCCCTGCGTGTGAAGACAAGTTCCAGCTATAGAGGGAAGTGAGGGGCAGATGGGGCTTGTCAATCTGGGAAGGTGGCCCATCTAGGAGAAGGAAAAATCTCTGACCCTAAACCTCCACTCCCTTGTGGGACATCTTCAGCAAAGGCTAAGGAGCAAACCCTACACAAATCTGGAGTGGAGTCCCTTGGGCAGTTGGATGGCGCCTTGTACGCCTACTTCCGGCAACTCCTGAGCCAAGCTGGTGCCAAATGTATTGCTCTGGTCTGCTTTGCCTTTTACTGAATTAGACCATCAGTCCACCTAGGCCAGTACTCTCTACACTGACTGGCAGAGGCTCTCCAGGGTTTCAGACAGGAAACCTCTCCTAGTCCTTCTAGAACTAGGCCGCCTGGCCGCCCGTTCCCGGCTCCTGCTGGTCTTTGCGAAGCCGCCTCTCCTTCCCTCCCTCCCTCCTCCTCCATTGCCCTTGCCCCCAGGAGCCCCCCCCAACTGGCAAGGGTCCTCTGGGTGAGGGGATGCGACTTACATGCACCCTGCAAGGAGAGCAGCAAACACGAGAAGCTGGGCATTTTGGGGCCGCCTTGCTTACTTTGTATTCTCCAGAAAGGATGCGAGAGCAATATGCACCTGAGAGACAAAAGTTCAGTTGAACTGTGACTCCCGGGTTCCAGATCAAAACATTCTGCTTTTAAGCAAGCCAGCCCAGACGGGCGTGTAGAAGTTAGGTGTGTTTCTTTTCTTTTTACAAAAACCTCGGTTTTCGAACGCAATCCATTCCGAAAGACCGCTTTAAGTTCCAAAATATTCAAAAACCGAAAACTCAATACGGAAGCATCAATACAATAGGGAAACTCAAAACAGAAGCCATGTGGTATGTTTGACTTCTGAAAAGTGTTCAAAAACTGAAGCAGTTACTTCCAGCATTCAAGTTCCGAAACGTTTGTCAATGGAGAAGTTTGAAAACCAAGGTTCCACTGCAGTTTATACTGGTGATTTCAAAGTCTCCTTTGCATATTTTAAAATAATGTTCTACACGATGTTCTGTTTGATATTTTTGTGAGCCGCTTAGAGGTTTTCTTAACACTGAGTGCTATATATGAATGTTGTTAAATACAGTGGTAACTTGGGTTACAGACGCTTCAGGTTACAGACTCCGCTAACCCAGAAATATTACCTCGGGTTAAGAACTTTGCTTCAGGAGGAGAACAGAAATCGTGCTCCGGCGGTGCGGCAGCAGCAGGAGGCCCCATTAGCTAAAGTGGTACCTCAGGTTAAGAACAGTTTCAGTTTAAGAACGGACCTCCAGTACGAATCAAGTTCTTAACTGGAACTTATACACCTGCTTTTAAAAAATGGTTGCCGAAGGGAGAACGTCACCTTAGTTTTTCGATGGCTGATCAAGCGCCGTGTTCTCAAAACTTTCTGCTTCCGGCCTTGAGGATTATCGAGGCCTAACAGTCACAAAACGGCAGGGCAGAGGCAGAGCAGGTCACAAACTAGAGGCAGAGTTTGCCATAAGCAGCTGGCAGTCACAGATCTCCTTCTTTGTTAAGAATGATTTGTAGCGGCCCAAAGCTTATTTGGGAGCCCATAGGTGCCAACTACCTGGGCCCCTGAGTGCCCAAGCACCCCCAAATTCCCCATTAAGGGGCCGGGCACCCACAAATTGTGGTTCATGTGGGCATTGGGACAGTGCCCTGTTCCCCAAAGCAGCATTGAGCCCCGGGGCTTCATTCAATGCTGTTTCAAGGACGGATGATTTCATTGTTGTTTAGTCGTGTCCAACTCTTCGTGACCCCATCGACCAGAGCACGCCAAGCACTCCTGTCTTCCACTGCCTCCCACAGTGATTCTATGATTTAGTGGAATTGAAGAGTTGGAAAGGACCCCGAGGGCTGTCTAGTCCAACCCTCTGCATTGCAGGAATCTTTTGCCCAACGTCAGGCACTGGTATGTCAATTCATTTCTCCCTAAACAATTGCCATTTAAGTGGCCCTCTAAGGGCATAATATGTGTTTTGAAAAAGTTTTGAAAAAAGATGTTGACACCAAAGATGAAAGGTGTTATTAAAAGCTGAATTCTGTACATGCCTCAATTTGTGGAACAATTTCCCCCGCTAAGTAGTTAGCCAAGTCTCCCAAAGGTTATTGTGATACGCACATCCCCAGATCCTTGCTTGTTGTTGCCATGGGGGGTGTGTGTCTTCATGCATTTATGAGCATTGTGCCAATGCAACAGGTTTGATTGGAGAAATGTATTGTGATTCTTAAAGGGGGCTGCCCCTCAGGCTTGAAGATGTATGACATGTAGCAGATCACAAGTTATTTGGGGTGAAGATAAAGTTCTCTTTTTACATTTTCTGAGAGCTGTGTTTCAAACTTCCATGCAAATTAGGAACTGGGAACAAGTGAGCAACTTCAGCAACATCCTGATAATTACATTAACAGGCTGGTGTTAATAAGATACTTGTCACTGTCTGCACTTTTCTGCATTTCATTTCCTTCTTACCTCACTGTTTGGTATCCACCCCCACCATATCTGCAACTCAGCATAGGCCTGATGCACAACCAATTTCTTTCGTTTTTAAGGTGCCACCAGCCTCTTTGTTGCTGTCATGCTTATAGCATACCATAGCAGGAGAGCAGTGACCATGTGCAACTCCCTGTCAGTCTCCATTTTGTTTTATCTTTTTAAAAGAAACAACAGCACAAGCACTGCCAGCTTCCAAATTTTGAGAGACCCCCAGGCCTTTCCCTGCATCAGTGGGGCTCCTTGAGTACTTGTCTGGCTTCAATGGTGGCAGCAACTGTTTTAATTTATCACTGCCTCCTGTGGATCCTGCCACCTGAGGTGGTTGCCTCATTTTGCCTCATAGGTGGGCTGGCCCTGTATTAGAGGTGCTACCTCTTCAGAAGTAGCAAGCTTTGTCCTGGAAAGCCCTCCCTCTCATCTCAGCTGTTTAATGCAGGCAAGGGAAATGACTTTGTACATTTTCAAGGGAATTGTTGTCTTCTTTTTCGTGTGTTGTAAGAGCAAAACAGAATTATGAGCTCCTTCTTTCCCTCTTCCTGTTCAAGGGCAAAGAAAAAACCTCAGGAGCCGGGCTGTTTTACATTAGGAAAAACAGATGTGGGAAGCAACAGAGAGCCCACAATACTGGAGTTGTTTATAGAATTTCAGTTTTATTTTACAGGATATGGCAGCAGGAGAAATGGCAAAGTAAGATGGTAGGCTGGGGAGACACACACATTGTGTGAGACACAAAGTACCCACCCCCGACAATGCCTACCTTTCCCCCTATGAAAATACAAGTATACACCAACTCACAATGAAATCAATGGTGAATAAAGGCTAGAAACAAACAATTGTGTGTGCCCCCGCCCCAGAGCTGAAGGTGGTTTGAAAGAGAGGTTGCTCACTGTATGTGCATGTTCTACTTTTGTCCATGGAAGGCTACATTCAGATATAGGTGACAATTTCTTGTTTTCTGCTCTGGTGGAACTACCTATATAGGTAGCAGTGTCTTTTTTTCTGCTCTGGGGCAACATCCATTGTAATAGTGTGCAATAATAATAAAAAATGGAGCCATGTGGATAGGCACTGCTTACAGGGTTTTGAAATGTTAGACTATTCCTGACCAATACACCAAGTCTGAAACAGATGATGCACTGGACAGCTTGACAAGGGTAGGAGAGTGTGGTTTTGTAATCATTGTAGGGGTCAGCCAATCAGCACTCTGCACAGCCAGTTGGGTTGAAAGGAAGGAGGTACCTTCATGATTGTCACAAATGCTTAACAGTCAGGACTTTGTACAACTGGCTTCTGGAAAGAAGGACCAATTGCGCCAGAGCTTGATTCTCTGAGGAAATATCTACAGCTAGCTAAAAATCAGTGTGTGCAGACCCACATCAGCCTAACCACTCTAGAACACCCACAAAATCAGCTTTTGTATTGTTTTAAAGTGTGGCTGGAGGTAATAATTGTGGAACAAAAGAAAGGTTTGTTTCTTCCGCTAGAAATGGCCTCTCTTTACTTTCAACTCTTAAAAAAAACGTGCTTGCATATCTCCAGCTCAGTCTTTCTGCTTCCATTTCAGATGTGTAGGACTCCATACTGCTCCTAGTCCTGGAGATCAAACTCTGGAATCCGATCTCTGGACCCCCTCTTCTAGCATTCTGGAAGCACCCCTCACTCCTCTGCTCCAAGAGGATCCGGAGTGCCAAGACGAGAGGAATAGTTTGTGTGGTCCCAGTTTCTGGGTAGAAACATTGCGTCCTGGCTGAGAGAGGAAAGGAATTGCCGAAGGTTCAAGCTCCTGAGCCTGCCTCCCCAACGCCTTGGCTCGTTCTAGTCTGAGCACAGCATCCCCCCTCTAAGATCAACCCCGAAAGGTATGGAGTGATGTTGCCGTGGGAGACCAAAGGCAGTGCCTGTGAAAGAAACAAAGGAAAGCAGAGGTTAGATAAATCCTGGGTCCTGGTCTAAATCTGAGCAGGACTTCTTGTATGAATTCTGTGCAAACGTAGAAGTTGCTATTATTGAAGTCATCAGTTTGAGAGTCTCAACTTCTATTTAAGAGTGTGTGTGTGTGCGTGCGCGCACACACACAATGCTATTTTTCTAGAAAAAGAGGTGCCAGAACTCACCATGAACACCTCCCTTGTTTTCTTATAATGGCTATGGCGCCCACCTGAGAGGTGCCGGAACTGAGTTACAGTGAGTTCTGGCTGGAAAAAAACACCCTTTATATAAATACAAGCTTCTAGACCTGTGGATGGAAAGAGAAGCTTGAAAGTGCATGGGCAATGCCTCGTGAAAGTGTCCCAACTCTCCTAGAGCACAATCCTCTACTCCCATCCACCTACCTTCTCCACATGAATCCATGTTGCCTTCCTTCCGTGAACTGACACTGTTGGGGCTCTCCATATTTTCATAGGAATCAGCATCTGCAAGGAGCAGGGGGGCTGGTCAGAGATGAAGCGACCCTGAATTCCAGTTCCTTAAACAGGCGCCTATGGGACTAAGGATAATTGGCCTCACTGTTGGCCAAACATTTTTTAAAAGACTGACTATAAAAAAACCCAATAGATGTAGCTTTCCCTAATTTATAAGGAGAATGATTAGGAAAACTTGACCTGCTGGATTTCTTCCCGTCATGTGCCCAGCCGCTCTAATCAACTGGTATAATGGGGATTAGAAAATGGCATCTCCCATTTCGCTTGGAGGGACAGTCCTCAGAGGTCGTTCCTAACGTCTGCTGACCAACAGCATTGAATACATGAAAGAACAAAGCTGGAAAACATGGGCATCAGCTCTCCTACCCCTGATGCTAACCCTGTCTGGAGATCCTGGGAGTTTTTCTTTCCAAACTGCTAGATTCTATTTCCCTCTTAATTTGCTCACATGAGTTCTGTCCCATTGGCATTGATGCCTGCCAGGGTTGGGTGGCATGTGACTGTGAATCAGCATTTTGAATTTCCCACAGCGGCCCAGATAATATCATTGGAGCATCCCGGGGCATTATTGGAAATGGCACTCACCTTCCTCGTTGCTTATGTTGGAATGAAGGTGGAGAAGCTTGCTTGAAGTGGGGCACAAGGACCCATTCATCTCTTCATAGGACTGGGAGCCTGAAGGGGCAGCAGAAATGTCACAAGCGGGACTGAATAAATTATGCCAAGTAGGATGGCAGCTAAACAGAGTTGGAGTTTAACTAGCAGGAGCAACTGTTTTTTTAATGTTTACCTGTAGATGTCTCACTGCATCCATCCTGCTTGTCCACATGGGGGTCCAGGGCCAGCTGCCTGCGTAAGTCTGGGGGACAGAGAGAGATACCAAAGGCCAGTGTCATATCAGGTTGCCTCTACAGAAGTATTGTTACACAGTCATTGTGCCCATGTATTCAGCATTGATCAAGCCCCATTTGGAATTGCTACACTCTGTCTGAACTGGGGCTATGTAGTCCCCAAACAATGTATGAAGATGTATTTTAATTAATTGATGTGTGTTTTTATGCTTATTGTGTTGTTTTTATGATGTTAGCTGCTCTGAGCCCAGTCTTGGCCGGGGAGGGCAGGATACAAATTATTATTATTATTATTATTATTATTATTATTATTATTATTAATAATAATATTAGATGATGATGATGATGATGATGATGATGATGATGATGATTTGGAGGATTCAGGAAAGAGGGTCTTGATTCTTTGCCCTCTCCAAGCTCCTATCCAGTACCTGCTATAAGTCGGGCTGCACCAGGGGAAACAGAAACCTCTTCTTCCAAGTTCTCATAGTTTTCACTATCTGTGAGGGGGAAACACAGAAAGACTGAACATCACCAGAGGAATTGAATGGCAGTGGGTTGTGGTTGCAAATGTACTGAGGGTGTTATTTTTATGGGGCAAACTCTCCAAATCCTCCCAGGCAGCTTTTACTCAGGGCAACAGCCATGCTAGAAAGGAAGGGAAGGGAGACGGTTCATAGTGTCCCCATGGCAATTTGCTGGTATCACTTGGATTCCAGTTACTACAGGGAAGATGGCTAAAAGGGGTGGCCATGGCAAGCAGTAATCAACCACAAAAGCAGTCTGCTGAGTCAATGGAGGAAATGCTACTGCAGCAGTCATGTGCCCTTCCACATTTCTCAGCAAAATTCTGTTAGCACCGACTTCCCAGATTACACAGTTACAAGGGAAGTGTGGTTGTTCCGCTCTCCTTTATTCCCCAACACATTTTGAGTTACAGCTCAGTTTATCCTTACACTTCTGAAATTAAGAAACAAAGCTGTTCAAAACTCAGCAGCAGATTAGAGACTCTGCTTTGCATTTGGAAGGTTCCAGCTTCAGCCCCAATATTTCCAGGTTCTGATCAATATATTGAATAATTCCGGAACTGTACAGACGGCCTCCTTTAAGGAAGAGTGTGTCTTGAATGAAGGATACTGGATTTTCTAAACAGTTGGTCTTCTTTTTCATTCACACACACACACACACACACACACACACACACACACACGTGTGTTTGTGAGCTGGCTGCCCCTGTCTCTGCTTCCACACCCAGATCCCGCACCTTCAGCAAGTGGATCTTGGACCAGGTTCTTCACGGACTGCTGAGTATTGTTTGCATACAATGGGTCAGCTGTGGGTCACAAGCAAGCCGTTGGTGAGAAGATCAGGTAAACAGACTGACATGACCCACCCCTCACCCCACACGGATAGCTCACCGCACTTCCAAATACCTGAGTCCCACTTCTGGGAGCCGGACTTGGTCTCGTCCTTTCTGTTTTCATAAAGCGATAGATCTGTGGATGGAAGAACAGCAGCTGTTGCTTAATCAAGTCTGGAACGTGGGGAAAGGAGAACCATAGCTCAGTGGCGGACAGCACACATGTGTCGCATGCAGAAACCCCCAGGTTCAGTTGCTGAAACCTTCACTTTAAAGAGACTCCCAAGACAGCAACATGTCTAGGAAGAACCTCTTCTCGAGAGCCTGGGGAGCTTCTGCTAGCTGCTGCATGTGATGGAAAAGTTTATTTTTGCTGGGTAGGTTGGTTCACCAAGTGTTTTCTTTTTCCTTTTCCCTGCTAGCACATGGTTAACGAATGGCAGTTTATGGTTGGCCGGGGTTCTAGGAGGGGGAGTTAAAAAGGAGAAGATTTTGAGAGACAGTTTGTAGGTTGGGAGAATAGGTTGGGAGGGAGGGAGGGAAATAGGGAGTGAGAGGAGAGAGAGTTGGTTCTGGATAGAAACATCCACTCTGAGGAATATATCACAAGCTAGAGAAAGTAGTCTCTGATCTTAGGGTGAAGGACAGTGTGTGGTGTCCTGTAAGAGTAACAGGCCAGGAATTAACTGGGAGACTGAGGGTAAGCCAGGAGAAGTAGAAGCTGGAAAGATACAGTCTACTTAGGTCTCATTCCAGTCAGGAGGGGAGAGATTCTTCTACGAAAAGAGAAGACTCCCAAACCAGTTAAGAGGGGTGTGGTGATCCCTTGAGTCTGTTACTTGGAGTACTTCAGGAGTAGGGTTGTCTAAGGGGTATGTAATTGACAGGAAGTACCACCTTGTTTAAGAACCAAAGTATTAAGCGGCAACAGCTGTGCAACAACTGAGAAAGCACTGAAGTGAAGTAACATTATAATCTGAAGTATCCTATGTTTTACCCACTTATGCCATAAACTTCCTTTGTTAAATAAAATCTTTGTTTATTTGATCAAATCCTGCCTGAGACTCCAAATTTTCCCCTCACACAAGTCCCCCACAAGACAATCTGGGGTAGTTTGTGGGAATTCGTGGAATTGGTGTTCTGTGAGGTGGGTGCACTATATTTAAGTGAGGGCGGGCCAGCGGCAGGAGGGAAAGTGCCGTTGCACTGTCACACTGCCGTGTCCAGGGATACACCAGCTTTTGTCAACCTGTTGACCTTCAGATGTTTTAGACTACATCCCCCATCACTGGCCAACTGATGGAAGGTGAAGTCCTAACCATCTGCAGGGGACTAAGCTGGAACAAGAACATAGGAAGCTGCCTTACATTGAGTCAGACCATTGGTCCATCTAGTTCAGTATTATCTACACTGGTTGGCAGTGTTTCATGCAGGGGGTCTCCCCCAGCCTTGCTTGGAGATTGAACCCAGGGCCTTCTGCTTGGGAAGCGAATGCTCTGCCTCTGTGTTACGGCAAAGGCTGAGGTAGGCTGAAGGTCTGATTTATTATAGGGCAGTTTATGAAACAAGGCCTACGGGGTTGCTGTGGTTCACATACTGTTAGTGGACTCATTTTGTCGTTACAGGCATCTCACTAACACTCAATATCTTTATAGTGAGAATTATCTATTTGGAACCATTGTATTTGGGTGCGGGGGGGCTGGATGCAATTGCTTGATAGATATATTAGAGAGATATATTTCTCCTGAACTGTGGAAATGCACAGTAGCCCACCCATTCTAGCCCATTCCACATCTTTATACAGAAGGGAAATTTGACCTCACACAGTCACCAACACACAGCCCCCAACTCAAAGTCCTGGGAAACCTAGTCAGATGGGTGGGTATAAATAATAAATCAGTATTATTATAAATTATTATTATTATTAGATCAGATATGGGGACTGGACCTCTAACTAATCCTGCCCACCAGCGGTGTAGCTAGCCGCTTGGGTGCCGGGTCCGGCCCGTGCGGCCTGCAGCCGGGGGTGGGGTGAGCAGCCCATGGGAGCGGGGCCTCTCCGCAGCCTCTTCCTCAGCTGTGGTGCAGCTGAGGGAGAGGCAGAGGGCAGACGCAAGCTCCACGCTGCTATTTCAGGCAGTGTGGAGCCTGCAGGAGCCTAAGCTACTACGTCACTCGCAAGAGAGACTCGTGGCTCGGGCACGCTGCAGGCCCCGTGGTAAGTGCTGGCTCCGCAGTGCGGCGCCCAGTGCCAGCTGTATTTTGCTGCATTGTTGACTGAACTAAAAAGTTTTCATGAGCCTTATTATTATTATTATTATTAACTGATATTTTTGTTATTTTGTCAAACCCCCCCCCCCCAGTGATGACACCCGGGGCATCCCGCACCCCCCGCAACCTCCTTCCTCTGCCACTGCAGCCCACCAGGCCTCTGCAGCCCATCTGGGCCTTTCCCAAATCAATCCCCTTTTCGCCCAGGCCATGACCCTCCTCCTGCCTGTTACAGTCCAGAATGAGCTGCCCATGCAGGGAGATATGGTTTCCTCTGCACTGAGAAAGGACTCCCAAGGTAGTGCTCCTGCGATCAGTCTGCTTTCCCTCCTCTGAAATCCAGGATTCGTTTATTCCAGGTCTTCCTCACTGGGCATTTCTCTCTCTCTCTCTCACCCACCCACACACACCCTCCTAATTCTCAATAAAACTCCATTACGTTATGAAGCAACTCTACAAATCACTACAGTCTCCGTCGCCTGCTCTAACAAAGGCCAGCATGCTTGGGCAGCTGTACAGAGAGTCCTCCTCACCTCCCTGAGATGCTGAAAGGTTTCGGTTATCTCCATTTGCTCATAAAATGTGGGAGACTGATGAGTCGAAAGTAAGGAAAGGAATGTTTACCGTTCAAAGCCGCATCTCCCTGTTTCACTTCTTCCTGGGTGTTCTCGTAGTTGTCATCATCTGAAGCAAAAAAAAAAAAAAAATTGGATGACTAGGCCCATCCATTCTCTCTGCCTACTGTGCCCTGTTCTCTTCCATACCCCAATTTATATTCTGTTCTCCCAAATTTTATGCTGTGCTTTCTCCCACTCCACCAGCCCACTTTGCTTCCAGTCACACAGCACCCAGCAACCATCAGTCACTCGGTGACTGTGACTCCTCTGCTTCTTTGGGTTGTGCGTCATACGTTCTAACTGGACCAAGTTCCCCAATACAGTGCAGCATATGGGGGACCTGTTATAGCTAAGTGGGTGTCACAAACAGGTTCGGGGGTCTATGCTGTTTCTGAGTTCCATACCCATGCCTACAACCTGCACTCTCCCTGTGTGTGTCACGGCAAGTGCAGAAGGATGTGGATCTGTAGCAGCCCCTATGCTTTTTCCATCCTCTTATGCTGTTCCTCTCAAACAACATGCTGTTTCCTACCAGGCACATAGTAAATAAGCCACCTGTAGCCTCTGCCATATTTATTCAGCCCATCTGAGTTAATCAGCAAAGGGTTTGTTGGGCACCCAGTTGACCGCAATGCATGGCAGTCACACAAGTTCATCCCAATGCCCCCACACCACTTACCATCTGACTTGAGCTCTATTTC
This sequence comes from Podarcis filfolensis, assembly GCF_964270895.1. Lineage (NCBI taxonomy): Eukaryota > Metazoa > Chordata > Lepidosauria > Squamata > Lacertidae > Podarcis > Podarcis filfolensis. Next base: position 19,977,919 of record NC_139615.1, on the reverse strand, counting down.
ACTGTCTGGATGTTCATATTCTTCTTCATCTTCATCTGGTGAGTGAGAGGAGGGCGAGAGAGAGAGATGTACATAAAAACCGATATTACTCTACTCATCTTACTGGTCTGAAATCACTGCACTCTTCTAGTTGACTCCATAAATGTTTAGGACAGGTAAGTAATCTCCAGTCTGCAGGCCAGTCTCAGCCTGCAAAACTATTTCTTCCAAATAATGGCCACCTGCCAATTAACTGATGACACTGGGTGATGGGTAGGTTTCAATACTGTTGGATGCTGCTTCGCCAGCATGGTAAGACAAAGGCTTGGATGAGGTGGTAAAAACCTGTTCCTCAAGTGTGCCACTTCAAATTGCAAGTGGGGGATTGCATTATTAAATCTGATTAAGTGGGAGTGGGGGGACAACATCCCTGCACATAGACAACTAGCCTGACAGGGAGAAGAGCTCTAGCATTAGCTCCCCCCCCCCATTGTGCTAATTATATGTGTGCAGGGTTTTCCTCCCTGACGGGCATTCATTCAGCCATGAGATTGTATGAAGCAGAACAGTCCAGGAGGAAGGTTACTGCATCATCTGCTATTTCTGTGAAATGGACCAAAGTTCCTTCCCTCTTCCACCCACAACCACCCCCTTGCAAAACTGTGCTCTGAATGTGAAAGTGAGCAACACAGCATCACAGCTGTGGGATGCTGTGTAACAGCCTCAAGCTGCTGGGGCCAGTTGTGCAGCCATGCATTGTGCCCCACTTTGGGGCAGCATGTAGAGCTTGCTGTGCACACTGCCACCACTGCCACCAAGAGCTCAGCTTGGTGCTGCTGTGGGCTGGCTCTTTTCCCAAACTGTGTATTGTGTATGTGCAAAGCCTCTATGTCCTGCCCCTTGCACACTACAGGCAGAGGCAAGATGCTCACCACGCAATCTTCATCTTAAATGAGGAGGAAGTGGGTCCTTTTCCTTTCTCTTCAAACGGTTCTATGTGTTTCCTGTGCTAAAACTTCTGCATTTTGAGAAGGCCTCCCACAGGTGGGTTTTTTTCACACTTGCAGTAACTATGGCTGTACTTTTCCCTCGCAGTTACAGGAAATTTGCATGTAAATGTTCAAAAACCTCCAGAACACATCTAACAAGTGAATGACAATGTTCATTTCAAAGGGGCTCATGAGAAGATTTGAGTATACGATGCTCTGCAGACCACATCTGCCTGCACCATTCTGCCCTATTTAATGGCACCCAAATCTTCCACCTCAGATGGCCTCATGCTTGGAGCCATTTCTGTTTAAGCCTCCTGTCTGAAAACACCTCCATTTGTTTCGCTCCTGCTATGCTTGAACTCCTTGCAGTGACCTTAGTGACGCTAGCTTCACGCCCTGAACCCAGTGTACCAAATTATGCATGATGGTGGCAGGCCTGTTTCTTTAAAAAATACATTTGCTCCAATCAGACGTCAAGCACTGATGTGGGATTTGAAGCACGAATGGGGTATGTGGGTGGGAGGTGCTGAACCCTCCCCTCTTGTCATTTTGGCCCCATGAGAATCCCCTGCATGCACAAACATTTTCTGCTTTAAATAAGACCCCACCCCCTGATCTCCCATCCCTACTTTATGCGTAACTGAAGAAAACCCGTATCAGGCTTCAGTGTAATTTGGCTCCTATTCTGTCTCCTGTGTTCTGACTTCGACTCACAGTTAGGAGAAATTTGATTCACTATGCATTTACACCCAAGTCTATCAAGCCTGCACTTTCTGAAACATTATGCAAATCAAAACATAACCATTCCTCCCTTGATTAAAGAATGCATTTTTGTGCCTTTAGATCATCCTAGAGGGTTGATGAGAGCATGTAGTCTAAATATTCACTAAGTTGGTGAAGGGCAATTTAGTACAGTCACAAAAGTACATTCTTTAATCAAGGGGGAAATAAATTCCGATTGTAAACAACACTTTTAGATTTGCCCTGTGATGTTATTCAGTATCACCACCAGGAATGAACAAATCTGTTGATTTTGTTTTCCCTTTTTTCCAGTCTTAGGCTCATTTTGCTGCACTTCTGCATCAGTTTGTGAATTTCCTTTTTAAAAGCCCTCCTGTAAATTCATTAGTAATTTAGTGTGCATTTTTCCTAATATACACATTTTTCACAAATATATGCATCTTGATGTCTTCTTTCCTCTAATACATATATTTTGCACACATTTGTTTAGTTGGGGACTTTACCACAAAATTTAGAGAAATGCATATTTCAAACCTCATATACTGCATTCTGGTTTATGTGTTGTTTCAGAGAGTGCAGGTTAGGTAGATTCTCATGCAGCTATGAACGGAACTAAATGATTTCCCCATCCCCTAATAGCCATTCCATGATCTATGCACTTTATGCAAATGTTCACTCCTCCTTCATAATTCTGTTTCTCCTCTAACTACAAACAACCTTCCACCTCTTCCCCCGCCCCAAACATACCTTCCATGTTGGTGGTATTGGGTAGGATCTTTCCTTTCTGAAGCAGCTGACAGCTACGCCTTGGACCCCCGTCTGGCAACACATTCTCGTAGGCATCCACCTGCTCACAGACTGTGGGAGGGTGAGGGTAAAAACACATGCTCCATCTAGATACAATTCCCATCCACCCACCCACCTAGGTGACAACTTACAGAGGTAGCCATGTAAAGCCTGCTACCTCCTCCCAAGACTAACATAATGCACATCAATCTCAATTGAAGCAGACTCTTGTGAACAAAAGTTTTTGGCCATAATAAAACTGTTAGTTTAGGGTACCACCAGTTTCTCAATTGCTATACCTGGCCATCTCTGGGTAAACCAGGTCTTTCAACAGTAGTAAGGTAAAGGGGCCCCTGACCATTAGGTCCAGTCGTGACCGACTCTGGGGTTGCGGCGCTCATCTCGCTTTATTGGCCGAGGGAGCCGGCGTACAGCTTCTGGGTCATGTGGCCAGCATGACTAAGCCGCTTCTGGCGAACCAGAGCAGCACACGGAAACACCGTTTACCTTCCCGCCAGAGCGGTACCTATTTATCTACTTGCATTTTGATGTGCTTTCGAACTGCTAGGTTGGCAGGAGCAGGGACCGAGCAACGGGAGCTCACCCCGTTGCGGGGATTCGAACCGCCGACCTTCTGATCGGCAAGTCCTAGGCTCTGTGTTTTAACCCACAGCGCCACCCACGTCCCTTCAACAGTAGTAGCAATAGTTAATTAATAAATAAGTCAAAGACACCCCAAAGGACCAGAAAAGACTTTTTATGTACAGAACAACAGCCGCTCAGATGCTCCTAGCCCAGAGATGGAAAGAAGACAAAGTCCCTACCAGAGAGGATTGGCAAACCAAGCTGTTGCACTATGCCGAAATGGCAAAGCTGACTGGAAAACTCAGGAACCAAGAGGACAAAATTTTTACAAAAGAATGGGGGGGGATTATAAGTTATCTAAGAGACCACTTTAAGCAGATGGAAACACTGGCAGGATTTTTATTTCACTTGTAGTGTAACCATTACCATGGACAATATGGATTGATATAAGAGTTAAGAGTTTGGAAGCAGATGCAGTTTTAATTGTTTAAAATGGAGCTCTGGGGGGTGGTGGAAGTCATGAGATTCGGAGAAATCTCTATATATGGAGATATATATGGATTTTTATAACTTTGTATTGGAAAAATAAATAAACAATGATAAAAAAGTCAAAGAATGTTGTTCTGGAACCTGGCGCCACTTCTGCTTTCCCTCACAAGAAGACAGATTCCTGCCCAGAAGCTCAAGGAATGAAGGGGGCGGGGTTAGGGTAGTAAGTCATTAATTCATTAACTCACCATCTTCATTTGCTGAGGGTCCCACCAGAACCCCATTGGAAGCACGTGGCCTGTTCCTCTTGGCACAGAAATACCTTCTAGAAACCACAGAACAGTAAAATAATGAACGACACCAAACTATGAATTCAATGCATGTTGCCTCGAAAATCCTTATTGGGCCCAAAGGCAGGATATATATATTATTTTTTTAAAACCACGAACATGCAGTAAATAGATAAACTGACAACACAGGCTTCATGCCAGATTCTGCGAACTTCACTTGGAAAAGATTGTTGGGTACCACCATCAATGTGCTAGGAATGCAGCTGAGATCCCCATGGAAGTCTGATCATCCCATGGAGAGCCCAGTGGAACATCTGGTGGCAAAAATGGCTGGACGTGGCCGTGGTACCATCAGGGTAGGGCTCAGGGCAAATGTCCAGAGCCCCCACATAGCAGAATGAGCAAAAGGGTCCCCAAATGCAGCACAGCTGGCTTTCACACGCTGAAGCAAGTGAAGTATAGTACCTTGGGTTTCAGACGCTTCAGGTTACAGACTCCGCTAACCCAGAAATAGTACCTCAGGTTAAGAACTTTGCTTCAGGAGGAGAATAGAAATCGTGTAGCAGGAGGCCCCATTAGCTAAAGTGGTACCTCAGGTTAAGAATAGTTTCAGGTTAAGAATGGACCTCCAGAACAAATTAAGTTCTTAACCTGAGGTCCCACTGTAATAAACATTAACCTTCCAAAGCTACCCCTGAAACAAACACAACATATTAAGTCTGGAGTCTACAATTACCAGACGGAACTACTGGACCTTGGAAAGTCTGTTGATGGGTAAGGAAAAGGCCCAGAATAAAAATATATCTGCAAGTAGGTGGCACCACAGCCAATGCAAGAGATGCACCCAAGGTTTCAAATGCCCATTAACCTCAGACAGAATTTGCCACCTCCCATCCCAGCTTCCCAGAGATGCTTAGTCCAGTACCAGATTATCCAATAGGCAGACTAAGGACTTCTTCACACTTATCTTTTTACTCCGCTCTTTCCAGGCAGAACTCTGTGTTTTAACGCTCTGTGTTTGGGCATTTTGTGTCTTTGTTTGTTTTTGCCCCGCATTTTCCCTGCTCTTTGAAACTCGGAGCAAACATCCATTTGCTCCAGAGCAACAACAACAACAAAAAGGGCGCTCGAACAAGGAGCTTTAAATCACAGATCAGGCCTAGAAAGAGTTGAGTAAATGCAAGTGTGGATAAGCCCTAGGCTAAGGCTACCAGACGTCCCCGTTTCCCCTGGATTTACAAATCAGTCCCCATAGAAAATCCATTGAAGTTGAAAAGTGTCCTCAGATTCATTGAAAAAAATCTGGTAACCTTACATAAAAATATGGTAACCTTAGTAGCCTAGCCATGCATTTAGGGTACCAGCAAAGCAGGGACACACACACACACACACACACACACACACACACACACAGACACACAAAATAAATTTGGTGTTTTTTGTGTTTTTTTAAATAGAAATTGACATTTTATATTTCAATAAAACATTGAAGTAGTCCTCATGCGAGAAAACAGAACTTTGTTAGACTTCCTTACACTCCACTTACATACTCTTTCCCTGTTTCCCTGTTCTCTTTTTATGACTTATCCCAACCTAAACCAGGGGGCACCCTTCTAAAGTAGATGGAAATGATGCGATGAAATCAGATCCTGCCATGTGTTGCAATGTATGTTTTGTTTTGTTTTAATTTTTTATTTTATGGTTTAGTATTTGCTTTCATTTTGAATAACACAGGGGAGCACCATAATTTTTTCAGGGTTTGGAGCCTCTAAAGGTCTTAATCCAGCCCTCATTTATTCTTCCCATACCCCACATCCCACCTCTGGTTCCAGAGGGGTTATCCAGAGATCCCCTCTTCTCCAGTGCTGTCTTGTGGGGAGAGAGACCACCCTCCCAGATTCTCCCTCCAAAGGTTATTTATTACCCATGGTCTGCCTACTAATGCTCTTGCACTCTTCCCTACACCACTACTTACCTCCGGACAGGACCCTTCAGCTTCATCTGCCTACGAACATGAACGGCTGAAATGAGAAGGATAGAAGGGGAACACATAAAATTTAAAAAATCCTTTCCCGTGCAGCCACTGTGACATATTGGTCTACATTAATAACATCAGATAGGCTAAATACCTGGGTTGTCACAGGAGAGCTCTTATTTTACTGTAGCTGAACTGCTGTTTGCAAATATTATTCAAAGGGAGCTACTAGTTTTAGGCTGCTAATAAACAGTGTAAGTGTTGTACCAGAGGTGCCTAACTTTTTTTGGCTTGAGGACTGTGTTAACCTATGGTTAGCGCCCTTTCTCAATGCTGTCTTGCAAAACACTTTCCTGTCACATAATTCTACAGTGTTTTAAATCACTGTATTATTAATCACTAAATTCAGTTGAAGAAGAAGAAGAAGAAGAAGAAGAAGAAGAAGAAGAAGAAGAAGAAGAAGAAGAAGGAGGAGGAGGAGGAGGAGGAGGAGGAGGAGGAGGAGGAGAAGATTATTTAAGAAAATAGACAAATCAGGGAGGGGAGCCATAAAAAAACCTTTGGCATCACAGTAATGGGTTTATGGGATCAGTCAGTAAAAACGTTTTTTAAACAAACAAACAAACAGAATTGGGAGAATACAGTGAGGGACATGTAAGAGTGCTCAATAGTTTATTTATTTTAAAACGATAAATCTGGGGAGCACAAGAATCATTTTCAGGGGCCAAAAAAGACTAGAGGAAACTCAATAGGGCCTAGAGAAAGGAGGGGATGTGTGTTGTTGTTAGGAAGAGGCTGGACAGACAAGGGAGGTTTGGAGACATGGGGGCAGGCTCCCCATTCTTGCTCTATTATGTTGTTGTTGTTGTTTTTTAAAAAAAGACAATTCAAATTTCATTTCAGATCAACAGAATATTAACAATCACACAAGAGTCGTATATCACAATCCGCCACCACACAATCCTTTTACAAGTTGCTCATTGTAATGACACCTGCCACAGCAACCATTCCACATTTAGTTCCTCAGCCCCTTTCCAGGGCAAACCCTCTCAGCATGAAGTTATTGTTGGGTTAACATGCTGCTTAAAAGGGCAGAATATGTATTTACATCAGAAGAATTACTGTTAAGCTACAAGACCAGGAAGATGAGTTGCCAGAAGAATTTGGCTACCCACTTCTGTGCTTGATCTTGCCTTTGTTCCTGTACTTACCTCGCCGGAGCCACAGGAAACAGAAAAGGCAACCAAGGCAGGCAATCATATGTACCAAGGCCGCAGTCCAGATTATCCAGTGTTGGGCTCCTAATTGTAGCCAAGCAGCTTGTGGGGGAAGAAGAAATAAAACAATTAACTGGAATCTCTATTTATATGCATGTCTTTATTATGGCTGCAACTCAATTTTAGCTATTCATCCTACGAGTTTCAATTGATTCAACTGCCAGTTTAAATCTGTAGATGGATAGAACCAATACCGTATTTACGTGAATCTAATGCACCATCAAATCTAATGTGCACCCTAATTTTCGTGACATAATCTGTCCAAAAAGGTGCACATTACATTCAAGGAAATACGGTATTTCTGAAGCATGAAGCAGGCTTACTCTGTTATTAGGTAATACATACATGTGTTGCAGGAAGCATCAATGACTAAAACGCAGCAATGCCATTCCCCCTGTCCCACCACTATGTTTCAAGTCACAACGGCACATTGCTGTGCACACCAGAGGGAAGAAGGGTTTGTTAACTAGTAAGTGTGCAAATAAGGGATGCGGGTGGCGCTGTGGGTTAAACCACAGAGCCTAGGACGTGCCGATCAGAAGGTCGGCGGTTCGAATCTCCGCGATGGGGTGAGCTCCCGTTGTTCGGTCCCTGCTCCTGCCAACCTAGCAGTTCAAAAGCACGTCAAAGTGCAAGTAGATAAATAGGTACCACTTGGGCGGGAAGGTAAACGGCGTTTCCGTGTGCTTCCCTGGTTCGCCAGAAGCGGCTTAGTCATGCTGGCCACATGACCCGGAAGCTGTAGGCCGGCTCCCTCGGCCAATAAAGCGAGATGAGCACCGCAACCCCAGAGTCGGTCATGACTGGACCTAATGGTCAGGGGTCCCTTTACCTTTACCTTAAGTTGCAAATATGGAATTATTATTTATTTTGGTTGCAGAACTTTTCCCACTGTAGAACTTGGGGCTCATCCACGCTTGGGTTTGTCCCGTGATTTCCAGGCATGGGTCCGAGACGTTTTTCTTTTGTCCTGCCACTTCCCCCAGGAAAACTCACTGTTTACTGCTGAATCAGAACAAACATCAATTGGGTTTTCTGCAGATTGACATTTGATTGACATTCAGCAGTAAACAGAGTTTTCCTGGGGGAAGTGGTGGGACGAAAGAAAAACCTCTCGGACCCATGGCTGGAAATCACAGGACAAACTGAAGAACTCATGGGACAAAAGGGAAGTGTGGGCGAGCCCTTTGAGGCTTCCTATTTGTTTATGTATGTGTGTGTGTATGTATATAGATCCCGCCGCCCCCATATTTCAAAGTAAATATTCCATAGTGGTGTTTATTTTTAAAAACTTCATCAACATTGCACTGGAAAAAATTAAAATTTGGAAACATTTCGGATCTGAAACTGGAGATTTGGACTTTGCAAAGACGATCCACATTTCAAATGCATACAAACTTGTCCCCCTGTTTGCCTTTGCCCACCTGGCTTTGCTGCCACCTCCAGCTGAAAATGGCGGGCCTGACCCTTCCACTGACAGGTGTAGTTCCCAGCATCTGTGGATGTCACCGATGGCAGCATCAGAATGATGTCATTGGTCCTCATCAACAGCAAGTGGTTAGTGATGGAGCGCCATAGCGACACGGTCACCAGCACAGTCTTTTTGCCCATTGAATCGTACTGAATCCAGAGGAGAGTCCCATTGGTCCAGTTCCTGGGTATTGGGGCATCACAAGGAAAAGATTCCATACCATTTGTAGGATGTGGGGAGTCAGCCTGGCGCCCTACGGAAGAGGGTAGTGAGAAGTTGAGCTGAAACACAGTTTTCTGCAATTTTTAAATATTTTTTTAACAGCTGATGTTTTCCAAAATTTCCAAAATGATTTTAAAATTCTGGCTAAAAAAAAAAAAATGATGCAGAGGGGTAAGCCTTAGTGATACATTTTAAAGGAAGCAATATGTCAACTGAATATGTCTGCCCAGATGCCATCATCCTGAGTTTTGCAAAATCCTTCAGCTGAAAAGCATCCTGCATTACCCAACACCAGCTTGTGAAACTTCGGGAGAGAGCCACACAGCGGCACGTCTGCTATTAGGCTTGCAAGGACCGATCAAAGGAATGCAAGGCCCTGGGTGCCACTGCTGTCAGGAAGAAAACCATCTGAGTCTTTGAGCGGGGTGGGGGTGGGGACTCCCAAATTCCAATGGGATGTGGAGCTACATGGTGAGCCATGGGGCCTTCCTTGGTCCAGAGCTGAGAAGGAACTGACAGAGCAAGCTACACACTAACTGCTTCCTATCCACTCTCACTGAAGTTAATATTGACCCATTGAAAGGTGCCAGGCAAAAACTTTCCTCCCTGTCACACCTCGCCCACCAGCTTTTTGCCCTTAATTTGAAGGGTTACTGTCAGATGCTGCTGCGGTTGCTCAAGAGTAACCAGGCAGGATTCCGACCTGTCTTTTACAGGCTTTATTTTGGTGCAAACTATTTACAGTGAAGAGCGTCACAAGTTCATGTCTGGCTCAATCGCTAGCAGAATCCGGGAGTGGTCTGTTTTTGTACCTCCCCCAACATAAAAGTTTCGTCACCTCCCTCCTTGCTCAGGCGCGGTGTTAAGGCTCTTACTAGCATCCTCTGGTCCTTGCACCTCTTCCCCACTGGAGGCGGGGCTTCCCTCCTCGCCGGAAGAGGAACTGCTTCGCAAGATTTTCAGAGGCTCCCTGTAACACACCTGCCCCTCTATCTCTCGCCTCTGAGCCGATGGCAGTTCCCTGACAGTTACCAAGTACTCGTGGACTTTTAATGGAGCAGGCTCTGTAAGACCTGTCTGCTATTTGTATACTAAGGTCCAGCTCCGAGGGCCTTCTGGCAGTTCCCTCACTACAAGGAGTGAAGTTACAGGGGACCAGGCAGAGGACCACCTCCGTAGTGGTGCCTGCCCTGTGGAACCCCCTCCCATCAAACGTCAAGGAGATAAGCAACTATAGGACTTTCCCAAAACATCTGAAAGCAGCCCTGCATTGGGAAGCTTTTTATGTTTGATGTTTTCCTGTCTTGCTATTAGGTTGGAAGGCACCCAGAGTAGCTGGGGCAAACCAGTCAGTTGGGTGAGGTATATGTAATAACTACCTTAGATCTATTGATTTCAGTGGTATTGATTTTCAGAGGAGTAGAACTTAGGTGGATACAACCTGCTGTATTGGTGTTGTATTCACCACTCCTCTCCCACCTCTGCCATTCCTCTGTCTCTCTCCTGCCTCCCTTGCTCCAAAAGGGAAGGTGGTTGAGAGATTAGTCAGGTGCGAAGGAGGCAGAAGGGCCAGCCAGGGAGTGAGGCTGCTAGCCATGGCCACCAGTGCCAGTTGCAGAGTCCCCCCAAAGCCCAGGGGGTGTGGGTCAGTTCCCCCAGTTCTCCCCCACCTTCCCCACGGAGCAGCCCTATCCGAGCCCTTGGATTCTACCCCACCAATTGGCTCTCCCGTCCCTACGCCCACTGATCTTGGACCCAGAATTTTGTCATTAAAAAGCACATTCACAAACACACCCACACCCCAAATCCTCAGTAAAACTACCAGGAACCAAACAGAAAAAAGCCTAAAAACGTACAGTCCCGGAAGTCCTTCCCCACAAATGTAGGTGTAGTTTAGCCACAGCCCACCAGGCCTTTATGAGGTGGGGGAAGGAGTAATCCACCCCTCACCCAATTTCCTAGTGAAATGTAGAAATACAACTTGGATGTGATCTCACAGGCTTGTGGTGAATAAAAGCTGCTGTTACTACCCGAACCAGCATCTCTCATGCTGTCTTTCACTTCCTCTTCAATGTCCTCAGGGTCTTTATCACCATCATCATCATCACCTGTAGTAAACAGACCCAGATGAGCAACCCAGCCCATTGTTTCTCAGCCCAGACAATCTGCCCTGCCTACCCTTGTCTACCCCACCTCCCACCCCCCACATTATGCTGTGCTCATTCCGGCTGAACCAGCCCATCTTGCTTCCAGTTACAGGTCCCAACACCACGTTGTCTAGAGGGCTGCAGCTCCCCTCCCTCCGTGTAGTGTGATTGTGTGTCACATAACCTCCAACTGTACTAGTTTCTCCAGCATAGCATTCAGGGGTTCTGTGCCAAGTAAATGAGCAACTGTAGCAGGTACAGACTTTTGCGCTGTTTGTCAGCCATGGGGGCCTGGCAGTTCTTAGAGCAACATATATGTGAATGCGTCCTCCAAATTACAGTGGTGGCAGCGATGGTAATAATAATAGTATCTGTAGAGTTTGGCTTCTGCTTTTTACCGCCATCTTAACTGTTCACCGGTAGAGATGAGTGAATCTGCCAGTTTCGGTTTCTCTCAGTTTCTCATTCTGCCAGTCTTAAATTCAGTTGTCCATATTTCCACATCACAAAAAAATACATTTTTTTAAAAAAAAATCCTCACCAGCAAATTTCTCTTAACACACACATTTTTTGCAAAGCAATATCCCCAAACATAATGCAAATTTTAATGCTGTTTTCACTAATGCATGCATTTTAATGCACACTTCTCAATACTTGGCTGGAGAAAAGTATTGTGATATTCTGAGAAGTGTAAATTTCAAAGGAAGGTTGTGTTTCAGTTCATGAATTGTTTCAGAAAGTGCAAGTTAGGTTGGTTTGCCATTATTATTAGTAGCAGTATTGATTATTAATTGATTGATTGATTTAATATCCCACAACTTCCTCCCAAAGCACCCCAGGGCAGCAAATGCACCATGATAAAACACTTAAAATACCACTGTATCTAAAAACCATTCCAATTCAGATATAGACTGGGAAAGATCTCTGTTTAAAAGGCTTATTGGTAGAGGAAGGTCTTCAGTAGGCACCAAAAAGACAATATGCAAACTCAGTTTAATTTCCCCTCACCATACCTACTCACCTGTCCATGTGAGTGTGTGGTTCTTTCCTGAGATGCCATTCCAGCTGCAGGTAAACCATATGCCATCTCGCCTGGAGATGCTGTAAAGGAACAGACGCCACTTTTCACCCAGATTTGCCTCTGAGTGGTTATACTTGACATGCACATACGAGAGTTCCTTCCCAGACGGACCAAGCCAAGTCAGATTCAAATCGTCAGAAGCCAGTGTGTGGTTAAAAGTGCAGGGCAGAAGAACCGCCTGGGTCTCTGGGATTTGGGAGGAAAACATCAAGCATTTCATTTTTGGTTATTCCTTTCTTACATACTTTTCAACTTAAAACGTTTCCAAAGTGATAAGCGTACAGTTTGAGCAAACAACCACCATCTTTAATATACAGCCAGCTAAAACACGCATGGCAGCAGCAAGCTTTTAAGACAGTGAAAATTAATTCTTAAAAATCTTAAAGCAGCAATAAAACAACAAGCAAAACAGTCATTTAAATAGGAAAAGAAACAGCTGGTAAAGTAGCATTTAGGGCCAGGTAGAGAGAGTGAGGTGGCTGTCTCAGGCAGCTGGTTCTGAGTGACATGAAAAAGCAGCAAATGGTTAGTTATTTAATTTGTTGTGATCTTTACCGGCAGGGAGAGGGGCTTGTAGAATTTTAAGCTTGGTTGGCCTTGACTTGGGCAGAGAGGTGGTGGAGGCAGAGGAACCATTTACTGCTTAGTCTCAGGCAATGAAATGTTTTGGGCCAGCCCTGTGCCACCTGTGTCATCATCGTCCAACCTTTCATTCAAGCTCATTAAGTGAATCAGAGTTCAGGCAAATGGCAAGGCCTTAACCTCCCACCTAAAACTCAGCAGTGAAGGTACCAGGTAGACTTCTTGGCTGGGTGTTTCATGAGCAAGATGCCAACATCGCAACAGGCCCTCTCCCTGATTGCCTCCTGCCTCGCCTCTGAAAGCCAAGGTGTCTAGAAAGAGACCTCTGAGTACCCAAGACTGTTTTCACGGCACTAGGCAGGGCTTTAGGGACCCATCTCCCAGCCACAGAGTATGAAGGCACATTCCCAGGACCAACAATACCTTCTCCTCTCGCCTCTGTTGCCCATGCTGGCAAACATCAAGCCGTGTCAACTTTCCCTTTCCCAGCCTCATGAGCAATATCACAGCTCCGCACAGCTGATTACTTGCTTCAGCAGAATCTCTGATCTGAAGCCTTCCCGTGATAAATGGTGACAACGATCACCTAAGGCTTTTCTAGGTGCCACATAGCGCAGATTTAAATAAATGACACAGGCTTTCAATTTGGAAGACGCAACAGCAAAGGAAAGGATGATGAAAACAAGCAAATTCAGGTGCCATGGACCTTTCCAGTTACCAGCTGGAAGCTTGCCTGCTTACTGTTCCCAGATGCTACCGGCTGTGGTCAGGAAACAGCATTCTGCACATCCTCAGAGGCACTCTTTGTTACTGCTACCTTGGTGGTCCTCGCCTGCCCGCCCACCGCTATATCTGAAATCCATCCCCATCAACCTTGGTATCTTGCCTTCCACCATCCTCTCCCATCTGCGGGACCCACCTGTGGCCTGGACAACATCGGTTAGCTCTCCCGGCACTCCAGTGGCTGCTCCCAACCAACTGAACCACAGCAAAAACAGGTAACGCAGAGCAGGCACCATTGCCTCCCTGCAGCCAGCCCCACTTGCACACCGATCCATCCCCCTGGGCAGCCAGGCAGAGTGAGGCCCAACAGGCAGCCCCAAAGGGGCGGTAGTTTGATGACTAGCTGCTTTGGCAGAAAAGGGGGTCCCTGGAGCATGAAGTTCCCACCAGGCTCCCCTGAGGGCCGAGGAAAGGAAGGGCGGGGAGACTATGTAAAGCACAGAAGCAACTAAGAAGAGAAGCTTCAGCATTAGACCGCTTGTTCCAGGGTTCTTTCTTTCTTTCTTTCTTTCTTTCTTTCTTTCTTTCTTTCTTTCTTTCTTTCCACAATTTATAATTACACTTTATCTACCCCTAGATATCTGAGGCAGTTCGCAATGTAACTTGCTGAAACCAAACAAAAATGAAGGTGACAAAAGGTGATTTGTTACTATTACTGGTGGTGGCGATGAAAGAAATATTCGGGAACTTTTGGCAGGAGCTCCCTGGTCTGGTCTTTTCTATGACAACTGAGATGCTACAAGCTCCTCACTATTTTCACCTCCGAAATGGTGGGTATTTGTGAGTTTTGCACACTGTCGCAGGGCCAGTCATGAGATAGAATGAGACCATTGTCTCAGGGAATAAGAGCAGGGGGTGCAAATTGTTTTAAAAAAACCCCGAACAAAACAAAACTGACGCCCTCTTTACTTGCCTCGCTGCTGGGCCACCTGCCTGCCAGCTGAACCAGCTAAAAGTCTTGCTGAAAATAAGCTAACAGTTTAAATTTCCAGAGACTTTAGATTTGTAACGTATTTCAAGCTGATGTAGAAAAAACCTGCTCCTTTTCCCTTAAGGGGTATCCAAGAGCCCGTATAGAGTCCTTAAGTGGGTTCCCTATCAGTAGGAGAAAATAACAGAGGCCAACCAGATAATATTGAGAAGCAAAGCAGCTAGTAAGCCTGATCCATATTAAACTGTTGCAACAGGGTGCTCACAACCACATGCAGGAGGCAGGAGGGTCCCAGAACAATGGTGCGCAAGCCCTTATATAGAGTTTTGAAATTGCCCACCCTATAGCTCAAGACTACCCCCAAAAACATCATACATACATCACAGAAGGAGGCAGTCTACAACAGAAATCCTGTCTGCCAGGATACCTGACAATGGTCTCTGATTGCTTTACTTGGGCAGCCCGGCCATTCTTTTGTGATGGTAAATACTTTAATTCCTTGAATCCAGTCACAGGCTCTCCCTATTCATACACAAAGACACCCTAAAGAGAGAGGCTTTCCTATTTCCTTCCTCCTTGCAGAGGAGAAACATTTGAGGTCAATTTGGGAGAGTCAAAACGGCTTCAGGATTGCTTTCCTGTACTATTTCAGAAACGTGGTTTATATACTTATGTATGTGTTTGTCTTGTAATTTTATGAACATTTAATTTATATATTTGAGACTTTAAATTCTTATAACAAACCGGAGCTTCAAGCAGCAGTGTCACAGGCCCTTTTCTCCTCGCCCAGAAGGCCTCACTCCACGGAAGGATGTCCTCCTTGTCCCTTTCTCACAAGCGAGGCAGGAAGGAGGGGGAGAGGAGAGTCTATTTCTGCTGCCGCAAAAGCAACAGTTAAAACGAAACAAATAATTGGGGTGGGGAAGCCAAGAATGGCAGCACCAGCAGGGTGAGGAGGAGAAGGAGGGAGGGGAGAGACAAAGAGCCACCTTCTCCCTCAAGAGGAGCAACAGAAGGCCCTGCATTGTAGGACTGCTTTTGTTTTAAAAAGCAAAACAAAACATTTGTGAAGGATGTGGCAAGATGAAAAAAAAGAGGCACCAGAAAGAGCAGCAGGGCCTCCACCCTAACGCCAGGAGTTGGAGCTAGATAAACACTAGATAAAGAAAATGTTGCTGCTTACATAGCATACCAGGGTCTCCCTAAGACATTTTGCTGAACGATGTGTGTTGTAAGAAAAAAACTGCTCCTTACTGCTCCTTTTCCCCTTATGGGGTATCCAGGAGCCCGTATACAGTCCTTATGTAGGTTCTCTATCGGTAGGAGAAAATAACAGAGGCCAGCCAGAGAATATTGAGAAGCAAATATACAGGATCAAGTTTAAGGTGCTGGTTTTAACCTTTAAAGCCCTATACGGCCTAGAACCCTCGTACCTACGGGACTGCCTCTCCGGGTATGTCCCACAGAGGACCTTACAGACTTCAAATAAAAACATCTTGGAGATCCCAGGCCACAGGGAGGTTAGATTTGCCCTGACCAGAGCCAGAGCTTTTTCGGCTGTGGCCCTGATCTAGTGGAATGCTCTGTCACAAGAGACTAGGGCCCTGTGGGACTTGACATCTTTTCGCAGGACCTGCAAGACAGTGCTGTTCCGCCAGGCCTTTGGCCAGGGCACAGTCTGACGCTCTCTCTCCTTCTGTAACATTCATAGAACTCTAACCCATTAATTTGATTCTGAATTGATTCTAGAATGTATTTTAATTAATTGACTGTGTGATTTTATGTACACTATGCTATTTTTACCTGTTGTTAGCCGCTCTGAGCCCGGCTTTGGCCAGCGAAGACAGGTTACAAATAAAAATTTAGTATTATTATTATTTGAATTCCTATAACAATGTGTAAGATTTTAAAAATTAGATTTATATACTGCTCTTCATCCAAAGGTCTCAGGGCAGTTCACAAGATAAAAATGCACGATTGAGGTGGCAAATGGGTTGCACTTCCTGTTTCGCCTCAAGTGCCAAAATAGGCCACGGCAGTCCTGAGCGGTAACATCAGTGCCACTGCAAAACAAAGCAAACCAGCAAACAACTAAGAACATGCAAAACACAATCAACATAAAGCAAGTCATAAGACTCCTTCCTAAAGGGCTGATGGTGGTAGTTGGCCCTTGGGCAGGGGGCAGTCACTATCAGACTCCCCATTGCATTGTACTTCCATTCTGGTGTAGGGATGGGGGAGAAATTGTGTTCAGTTCACACTTTATGGCAAGCCTCCCTCATTCATACTTTCTGAAACAATACAAGAACCGAAACATAACCATTCTTCGAAATTCACACATTTCTGAATTTGCCAATGCGTTTCTCTAGTCAAGTACCGGTATAATGAATTGAAAAAATGTTTAAAATAACTTTTGTAAAAACAAACAAACTTGATGGCCTGCCCAGGCCGTGAAGGAGGAGCTATTTATATAGCCAGTGCCAGATTTATGTATAGGCTAAGTAAGCTGAATCCTAGGGCCTCTAAATCTAGGGGGACTCGCCATCCTGCCTGCTCCCCAGCAGGCAACCTCCCCTCTCCCAAAATTGCAAACCCAATACTTCATGCGAGGGCAGGGCAACTTGGGCCTCTAAATTTAGGGCGCCTCACCAGCCTGCCATCTCCCCAGCGCCGCAGTCTCCCCTCTCCCAAAATTGGAAACCCAAGACTTCATGCAAGAGCAGGGAAACTCAGGCCCAGCAACTATGAGACTCAGGGCTAGCCAGTGGTGGCCCAATTTGAAGAAGTGAGGCCCAACTTTAGGGGTTTTTTTGTAGGGCCCCAGTTCACAGCCAAGGTCTGCAAAATCTCATAGATATAAATAAAATCCATCTAGATTGCCGTGGTTTGGGCGCCCTCTTAGGAGCAGCCCACAGGGCTCAATTTGGCCCAATTGTTCCAATTGCCTTAAGGTCAGCCCTGATGAGTCTATGCAGGGGTTGGACTGAAAAGCCCCGCACCTTCTAGGTCTCTGGTGTCACTATTTAGAGTACTCAAGGACTTGTAATGGAAATAGGGGGGGCACTTATTGGAAATCTGTTTTGTCACCTCCCTGCCGCCAAACCCCGGGACGATGAGCCCAGCCACCTTTTATTCACAGTCGCATAAGCATTACACTACAGCATGGCCATAAAGCTGTACGTTCAACCACTGAAATACACACCCAATATGTAGCAATGGAGATTTATGTTACTTGTTTATGAATGAACACTGTGTTTTATTAATGGACTCTGTATTTTTGGAATTACCTAAGAGCCACCAATAGGGAGCTCTAGAATCTGACAGCTAACCAATTGGGTACTACCAAACAGCGACCCCTATAGCTGAAAGCAGGTAACCAGCAGGGAACGCTTCAGCTCAGCCTTTGCATTGTTGACTGAACACCACTTGCTGTGCCGATAATGGAGAAAGCTAATAAATTGTATCCCTTCTTTCGTCCTGGCCAATTCTACTACACTGGTGTAAACCTTGGTGCACCAGGAACCCAGAATAACAGCAAATAAAATCCGC
Organism: Podarcis filfolensis; assembly: GCF_964270895.1. NCBI lineage: Eukaryota > Metazoa > Chordata > Lepidosauria > Squamata > Lacertidae > Podarcis > Podarcis filfolensis. The sequence continues at coordinate 19,960,039 of NC_139615.1, read as the reverse complement.
TCATACGTCAGTGACTGATAAGACTTGTCAACCTGTTATTCCAAAATCTTCCTAGATTATAAAGCTCCAAAATACAGGCCAAAAGAGAGCAGGTCTGGAAAGAGCAAGCCATACAATGGGTATCACCAGTGAAAATGCCCTGCTTCGTGTAGCTCCTGCCTTGTCATTTGATAGGGTGCCCACTTGCTGCAGGCAATGGCGGCCAGCTGCAGGCAATGGCGGACGATGGAGACCACTTGTCCTGAGTGGCCCGATTGTTGTGAGGGGCAGCTTTATAAAAGAATGGTTTATTGAATATGTACAAATAAATTGTAACCAGATAGGGACATTGGCAGGATTATTGTAATAACCTGCAGTTTCATAAGAGTAAATAATTAAATTAGATGAATAAAAGAATAAGTTAAGTTAATTTAGAATAAGCAGGAAACGATAAATTTAAGGAACTGCAGACAGAGGAGGAAGTCGAGTTTTGAAATGTTAAAACGACTATAAAACTATTGAAATGTATATAACTGAAAATCACAAATAAAAAATGTAAAAAAAAATGAAATTAAGATTGGAAAAATGAGAAACTGAGAGAAATTGAAACTGATAGGTTTGCCACTCCCTATTCTGGTGGCAGTTGACGTACCTCTTTACCCTAGCTTTTGACACATGACTTGTATAAGGACCCACCCTATTTCTGTACTTGTAAGTGGTTTTAAACTGTTCTTAATATCATGCTTTAATTCATGTAACGTGCCTGGAGTCCTTAGTGTGGAGGGTGGGTAATAATAATAATAGTAATAATAGTAATAGTAATAGTAATAATAGTAGCAACAACAAAAAATGTCCACCACCGCACCCAAGAGTAACAGGAGTTGCTGGCAAAGCAGGTCACGTGACTAACACAACTTTGACAGCCCTACTTCCATTTGAACTAGTGGAACCAGTGGAAATAGGAGAGAAGGGGCACAACTGCAGGGGCAACCCAGCAGAGCCCTTGCATTCTTACAGGCATGCATCCTTGTGGTATAAATAAGTTAAGCCTCTGTCCTCAGGGGCCTGTGGTTCACGAGCTTTCTTTGCAGCTGGAGCGGATGAACGTGTGGGCACAGCTCTAACAGTCAGGAACTGAGGCTGAAACCAGACATGGTGTGGCACCCAGAGCAACCGAGATCATGAAACAGGAGGCCGTTCAACACAGTAGAGGGCAGGCAGGAGGCAGAAGCTGACCCTTCCGTCAGCTGTGCGCTTCTCCCTGAAGCCTCTCCTCTCCTTTTAGTTTTTCTCTCAGAGGGGATTGCAGTGCGTTGTCACACACCTGCCAGGGGCTCAGCTAAGTTGAGTGCCCCCCCCCCCACCGCCACAAGACAGCATCTCTTAGGTTGCCTTCCTGGAAGTGGACTGCCTGGCTCAACCACTTTTGGCAGGAAGACATGGTTATTTGTAAAGGCTCAGTGGGTGGTGTGAGTAGCCTCGTTAAGGCTACTAGATGCAGTCGTATTTTTAATGTCATGTTGCTGTTTCTTTTTTTTATATGTTGCGTTCTCTTCTTATGCACTTTAATATCAGTTCTAAACCATTATTTACGTCATTTTAAATTCCTGTTTATATAGGGTTGCTACATGTCCAGAATTTCCTGTCTGGAACTATGGATGAAATATATCTGTACATGTAAATGTACATATATGTGTACATATGTACGAATCAGCATTAGCCCAAAAGGGGCTGAGAATCCAATTTGCTCAGCTCTTCTTTCTGCTAACTATTATTTGCCTGACTCAAACGATGCAAACTCTTAGGAATAGAAAATGGAACTTAAAACAACCTGTGATCTGCAAAAGCAACAAGTTTGGTAACTCCTTGTTCCAGACAGACTGAAACCTGTCACTTCCAGTTAGAACACATGCATTTTCTGTAATGCACAACGGTTGAGGAAGTAATTCCCCGTTTGTTTCCAGCATGAAGAGTCATCGCTTTTGCCAAGGATCTGACAGGACACTTTGCTTGCTTATGGTGAAGTATTAGATACGATGCTTGCTTAGCAAAGTTTGTACAAATGAAAATGCTTGATCAGCGACTTCCCATGTCTTTACCACTGAATCAGAGGGCAAACTATAGAAAACCCGAATTGCATTTGTTCCAATTCAGCATTAAAGAGTGGGTTTTTGCAGGGAAAACGCTGGGGGGGGGAGTGCTCAGACACAGTGTTTTCAAGCACAGGCCTGTGCCTAGAAAATATGGGGCAAAATGTAAGTGTGGATGAGGCCAGAGAGCTGCAACCAAGCTCCAAGAAAGCAAGCAACTTTCTGTAAAAAACAGCTTCAGTGCCTCTCTCCCTCCCCCCACCATTTGACCAAAGCAATGAAAGAAAAGCCAGAAGCATTCGAAACAGTTAAGAGTTTATTCTTTAATATCAATAAATAAGCAGCTAGAAGAATCTCTTCATTTCCTCCAAGTTGAGGAGTCTCACTTGTTTTGTTTGTTTTCCCTAACAAAATGTTTCCTTCTGTTTTATGTGTGCATTAAAAAATCCAACCCCTGGCTTGAGGTGGGTTCTAGTCGTGTGAAGAGGGGGGAACGAACGTAGTTCGTGTGGGCACTAATGCAGAAAGCAGGAGGGTAGAGTGTGTGTGTGTGTGTGTGTGTGTGAGAGAGAGAGAGAGAGAGAGAGAGAGAGAGAGAGAGAGAGCAGGGCAAGGGGTGGGCAGGTGGCTCAAAATGTACAGAAGCCAAGTAGCTAGTGGTGTTTTTGGGGGGTGGGGAAGCTGGCAGGGAACACGGCATGGCAGGTGCCAGTTCTGTGGCCCACACTGGTAAGTCCCCAATGAAAAGGAGGTACGGAGGGTTTGTGGGGAAGAAGTTGGCTATTAAATAAGGGGAGGGCAGAGAAGAAGCAGGGGTGGGAGCAGCAGACATGGCTGAGGAGTGAGGGGAGTGGGTATATCTTCACGATTTTGTTGAAGAGGTTATTTCCGCGGTGACTCAGCGGTTCACTTCTTCATCCTTTCATCTAAATTTTCTGTAAAAGGGGGAGTGGGGAGGAGAGAACAGAGAGTGAGGGGCAGAGAAGCAGAGACGAGTTCCAGATTCCCCACAGCAGTGAGATGGACAACCTCGAACAGCAGGCCTTTGCCAAAATCAGGCTACGTGGCTGGAGCTTCACAACGTGGGGAATAATACCCAGCCACAGGGGCTTAACCCGCTTATCATTCTAGTCAGACGCTCTAAGATAAGCGGCGGAAAGGTCTTGAGCAAGCAAGCAGCTGGACATATTTCTTTTGGAGTAGACCTAATGCCTCTATCCCTCCTCTGCCTTTTACAGATAACAACAGGCAGAAATTCAACGGCTGCAGATTTCTGCATCATTCTTTGGGAAAGGCCCACCTGCTGAATTTCTGCCTGGCACACAGACTCAAGGGTCTTGTCAGATATAAAGTTGGATGGCAGATGTCCTCCTCCTTACCAGAAGCCATTGCTCTACCCGATTTGAGAGGACTCAATAACATTTCACGTGGACATGATAACACAGAGCGTTTGAGCCCCATGTTAATTTCTCTGAACTAAACAAATTAGATGCCACCTCCCAACAAAGGCGTGATCCTCCCAGCCCATAAATGCAGGGCCAAGGGGACACTAACAGGGTAGGACAGGGAGAAGGGCGCCATGTTTATCTGCTACTGAGCCACTCCCAACCCCGCAAGGCCAGTTTCCTCTCCAAACTAGGCCCACATACCCCTAGAGCCCAGCTAAGGGGTGAGAGGGGGAATTAAAACTTCTTGGGAGTGTGTGGCATTTGCAAGAGAAAATAAATAGGTCAGGAAGGCTTAACCACACCACCCCTACAAATTCTCCTACTCAACCCCTCAAATTGTCCTGCAAATGTGTTAATGGCCAGCACCCTAAGCCCTGCCATTAGCACTATGAGTGGAATAGGATGGGGAGCTTTGGTCATGCCTAGTTTGGCCTGATTACAGTCTGTGTCCACTCAGGAGAAATAAACCCTACAGGTTCAGTGGGACTTGGTTTCTGGAAAGTACTCATAGGGCTTTAGCGCCTTAGAGAGAATGGCAGGGGGTTAACAGGACTGAGCAAGACCTTGTGGGATATTCACTCACCTGGATCCACACATGCCAGCCACACTGTGAGGAACCCCCAGCAGAGGAAAGCTCACCCCACCAAAAGCACCTCCGCTTTACGTTCCTAGCCTAGCCAACCTCATCCCACCTTGGTGTAGAAACCAGCAAGAGCAAGAGCAGCAGGTCCAGTGAAGGGGGCAGCCCTGAGCTCAGGCCACCCCACCCCTTCCAGGAAAGATGGAGCCAAGCGATTGTCCATGAGAGACTGGCCAGGCACGACATGGGGCAACTAGCAGTGGGCAGTGAAGGCAGCCATGGAGAGCTGACGATGAGCAGATGGGGCTGAAATACCTTCCCCATTCTGTATGCACCCAAGTTAAAGCCATGACTATCTCTCAAGTGTTGAGGCCAAATGGGCTTATTTGGGTGCATGCAGAAGGTGGAAAAAGGCAGCTCCTGGGAACAGATGGGGCCCAAAGAGGATCCGGTGCTAACAATCATGCCTGCAATTGTATTGTTCAGTGTTCAAGTTTTCAGCAAATGCATTCCAATTTAGAATTTGGAATTTAGAATGCAGGGCTCAAAAAACCCAAAGGGATTAAACAGCTTTAACATGCTACTATTGGCATGAAAGGTTGCCACTTTTTAAAAAACAGCCCTACAAAATAGTTTAGTGGTTTTCAAACCATGTTCCAGGAAGGCTTCTCAGGGCACCTCTAGACTGTTGCCATTTTCAGGGAGATTCGTGGATGATATGCGTAGAAAACTGGTGTAGTATCCACAACAAATTACAATTGATATATTGTGGAACCACTGGTGCAACTTATCTTATGTCAGGCTCTGACCTATGAGTCAAAAACTTATCACAGAATTATAGAATACTAGAGTTGGAAGGGACCATGAGGATCATCTAGTCCAACTCCTTGCCATGCAGAGATATTTCACCCAACGTGGGGCTCAAACCCACAACCCTGAGATTAAGAGTCTCGTGCTCCATAGACTGAGCTATGGAGAAACACAGTCAGTTCTAGAACATGTCCCACAATCCTCTGCAATGCACAGGGTTCCTTGGCAGATGAGTCAATGCAGATTTCCTCAAGGTATTTAGCTTGAAAACCACTTGGATAGTTTGTTAAAATAAATAGAGCCCCAGTATTTAAAACACCTACATCTCAGCCAAATAAACTAGCTAAGTAGCAACCTTGACTTGCATGAGGGTTTAGGCCCACGCTGACCAAATTCATGTCCACAAATTATTGTTAATTATATTTCATAATTTTAAATACTGACTGAATGCTAATTATTGCCTCCTCTTAACTGAATAGTTAATATAATTAAAAATCATTTATTTCAGTGAAAAGGGAATGTTTCCTGGAGCAGTCAAAAGTTAACAAGCGGTCCTCTTTTTGGGGCAGGATTTTCTCCTGACCCACCAGCCAAGCAGCTGGGTCCCAGTTCCCTGGACAATTCCAGATGCAGCAAAGAGACTGTTCAAGCAAAGAAGAGACACTTTCCCGCCAGCTCCCCACAGATATTGCAAATCTTCCCACATGGATGAACAGACAGATAGGATGGAGCAGCCGAGAGGACAAGCAAGGCATGCTGTCAAGGGTGGTAAGATACCTGGGAGGCAGGATACAGGAGAATAGAGGGGGAAGGAGTCTATGCTACAAGAGGGAAAGGATAAAAGAAATCAGAGTTAATAGACGTTAGGGAGAAGGTGGGCAAGGAGAAGATAAGATGATTAGTCTGGATGGGTGAAATGGAATGAAATGGAATGGAATGATGGCAACCCATAAAGGACTACTTAAGGCAGCCTTCTCCAATCTTGTGCCCTTCAGATGCTGCTGGACTACAACTCCCATCATCCCTGACCACTGGCAGTGTTGTCTGAGGCTGGTGGGAATTATGGTCCAAAACATCTGAAGGGCACTAGGTCATGGAAAGCTGATTTAGGGGCACTGGATATGGAAGAGGAGTCCTGGTTCTCCTCTGTCATTCACATTAACTTACAAATTCTTGGGGAAGACCCAGTAATCCTGGGCATTTCGCATCTCACCTTCCTCCACCGATTCCAACCCAGTGGAGTGTGCTCCATTCTCAGAAATCACAAGACAACCTCAATATCCAGGCACTTCTAGGCACCTGTATCCCCTATAGAGCATGCATCTGCTGTTGCCTCTACCAGAAACGTCACATTTTCAAGCACCTGGTTACAAACAGCACTGAGAGGCTATTTCAGTTCTTAGAAGGCAGCATTGAAAGTGATCATCTGGGAGGAGAACCCTGAATAAACAAGCACCTAAAATTTCCCCAGCCTTGGATCTAACATCTAACGTGAGTTGCCCTGGATGGGTGCACATGGAGATGGTGGAGGGTGAGAGGAAGAAGACAGAAAGGAATTGGGACAGAAAAGGTCAGCAGGGAAGGACATTCAGTTTCTTCTCTTCTCACCACAGTGATGCTCCCCCCCCCCCGGTGTTTTTCATCTGGTCTCCTGACTCCCTTAAATAGGCTGGAGGAAGAGAGGGCTTCAAAAGGGGTGGGGTGGGGGCAAGGATTGAGACCAACCCAGGAGAAGGGAGGGGAGGATGGCTTACGCTCCAGGTAGTTCCGGGCAATGAATTTGAGCAGCTCATCCAGTAAGATGACAGGCAAGGATATCTTCAGCACCACCATCCAATGGTGCATATCCAAGTGGGTGAGTTTGAAGATCATCTGGGAAGAGCAAGAGCAAAGGGAGAGGTCAGTGTTTGCTAGGGTTGCAGGGAGAAATGCAATTCAGTTCACACTTAAAGGCAAACCTACCTAACCTGCACTTCCTGAAACAACAGGTGAACTGAAACACAACCATTATTTCTCTGAATTTTGCAATGCACTTCTCCAGGCAAGTACGGTAACTTTTACTAAAACACATAGACTAATGTGGAATGTCCATAGAAATGCATGTGTTAGTGAAAACAACACGCCGAAATGCATTCTATTAAGGAAAATGTAAATGTTAGGAAAATATGCTTTGTACAAACATGTATAAGGCAAAATTGAACACAAAAAATGTGTATATTTGGAGAAATTCACCTTAAAATGATGAATTTTCATGAGGATTTAAAAAAATCATAAATGGGTGTGAAAATGTAAAGAACAACAATCCAAACCCCTAAAAATTAGCTATCATGGGCTGGGTCCAGACTAACAGTGCAATCCTAACCTTGTCTACTCAGAAGGAAGCCCTACTGAATACAATGGGGCTTACTCTCAGGTAAGAAGAGTTAGAACTGCAGCCTTTGCCACCATCGAAATCCGTGGGACAAGTTATTCATGATGCCTTAACTCAAGTGCTGTTTTCTATGGAAACTAAGTGCAACTAATAAACAGTGGAATCCTATACCAGTCTGCTCAAAAGTAAGTGTCATAGATTTAAGCGGGGGTTGCTCTCCCAATTAAGGGCACAAAATTCCTATTTTAAGCATGAAGGGCAAACAGTTCTATATCACCAAACACAGCACAATGCCAGTGCTCTTCAGCGTAACCTTTCACACAATTATCTGCCAGCGATCAAAGAATGAGCAATCGGGTGGTGATGAGAAGGCATAGAGGAAGTGAACTGATCCTGAAGTTGGCAAGGAAGTCAAGCTGTGCTTGAACAACACTTACTGGCAGAGGGTCAACGTAGAGGATGACAAAGTGCAGAGACATGGAGAGGCAGATGGATCCCAGAAGCCAGATATTCACCCAGGGGGGCATCCGAACCAAGGACTGGTTCTCTGACAGGCTGTGTAGGACAGAGAAGCAGGGTGAAGTTACCATGGGGCGGGAGACAGGGAAAACCCAACACTTAAGTCATCAGTCAAAATAAATCAGTAGACACTGGTTCTTTAAAGATCAGCCAATTGCTGGCTCTTCTGTATGCAAGATGTTATTTTTTTCGAGATGAATGGAATCACAGTCCTGGAACCACAGCCCTGGCCAGGAAGCAGGGTATCTGGGGGATGAGACTGGGTAGGATACCTCTGAAGAACCTCCAAGGCAGCGCTATGTGAGTAATGCTGAAGATTGATTCTCATGGGCACCCTTACCTGTTGAGTGCATTGCACATCTCAATGGTGACCAGGACGGACAAAGCCATGGTCATTGGGACAGAGGACTCAAAGATCTCACATTCCAAACCTTCAAAGTCAGGGTTGTGTTCTGTGCACTGCATGAAATGAGACTAGGGGGCAGAAGGAGAAAGTGGGGAAGAGGATTAAAACAGGGCATGTTGTAGAATACCACCAATCTTGCCATCCCGCAGTTCACTTCCAGTGGAGCAGCCAGAAGTTCAAGCTCACCAACTGGTAGTAGGACACGGCAGGTCCGTCTTCAGCGTACAGGAACCACCAAGCAGCGGCACCAACAGTGGCAGCTCCGACATACCCTGCAGGCAGGTGTCAAAAGGAAACGTTAGCATAAACAAAGAAGAGGGCAAACCTTCCCCCCAAAAAAACAACTGCCCTCCAAGAGCAGCCTGCAGGGGAACTGAAATGGAGAGGGTTGTGGCTGAATGCGGATTGCAAAAGAAGCTGTGCTCCTTTGGATTATTAGGTGCCCTCAATATGGATTACAGGTTCAGGTTTCAGAAACTGACTCAACCGCATGTAAAGGGGCAGCCCGGTTTGCACTGTTCCTGCTTGACCAAGCAGTAGAGCATTGGGAGATTTGTCAGGGCTCCCACCTCGGGCACCGAGAACGGTACAGATTTCTGAGTTAAGGTTATAGTTATTCCATGTAGGCAGGGCCGGATTTAGGTCTGATGAGGCTCTAAGTTCTGAAGGTAATGGGGCCCTTTATAAGTAAGTAAAATATTTAATTTAATTGTAATATTTATATATAGTATTATAATAGCAAGTGGGGGTAATAGGGAACTGTACTAATAAATAATATAGGCCTACTAAATAATAAAGATGACTGTTTTTCTAAAATAATTTTATAATGGGATCAAAATAAATAAATAAATTATGTATTACATGAAATCAGTCAGTAGGCATAAGACCTATACCCTTAGTCTATGCTGCCTGATCACCAGTCTACAAGCACTCTTTAATATATAACGGGTACAACAGCTTGACCTACATTCAACTGTGCTGCACTGCAGTCTGCATGCTACATGTTGCCATGCAACCAGTCCATGCAGAATGTAGGCACCCTATATATAGAAATGAGCAAACCAGTGATATTGGAACCAGCGAGCAGGCGGGGCCCATTACTTACATCATAGGGGCCTACACAACACAAAACACTGTTGCTGTATGTAGGTTTTATTTTATTTGGTTTTTATCTTATATTTTGGAAATGTACATCCAGGTTTTTTCCCATTTAAATTTTTTGGGGGCCCCCAAGAGAGTGGGGCCCTAAGCTATAGCTTGTTTAGCTTATACGTAAATCCGGCACTGCGCGTAGGTAGGACTCGGGTGAGAGAGTACAGGATTTGTACACAGGAGTGAAAACTAGGGATGCAGGATGTCCGTATTCTGGATTAAGAGGGCAGGGCCCCAGGGAGAAAAAAATTTGTTACCTCCAATGGCCAAGTAGCGGAAGAAGAGCCAGCCACTGATCAGGGGCTCCTTGGGGCTGCGAGGGGGCCTGTTCATGATGTCCAGATCGGGGGGGTTAAAGCCCAAGGCAGTGGCTGGGAGCCCGTCAGTCACCAAGTTCACCCACAGCAGCTGCACGGGGATCAAGGCTTCAGGGAGACCCAGAGCAGCGGTGAGGAAGATACTGCAAGGGGAAGAGGAGAGAAACAAAAAGTGAGGAGAGAGGAAGCCCTTGTGAAGCAGTGGTGACATGTGCAGCTGCCAGGGGGCAGGCCGGCCTGGCCACAATTATCGTGCTATCGGACCCTCTCAGCCCTTCTGCTGAGCCTAGTCCGCATGGTGGCAGGGCTTGCCTAATGAAGGCTTCATGAAGGGGATTTCAAGGGCATGAGGGAGGGGGATCCCTTACCAGACGACCTCACCCACGTTGGAGGAGATGAGGTAGCGGATAAATTGTTTCATGTTGTTGTAGATGGCCCGGCCCTCCTCAACGGCGGACACAATGGTGGAGAAGTTGTCGTCTGCCAGCACCATTTCTGAGGCGGTCTTGGCTACAGCGGTGCCAGAGCCCATGGCAATACCAATCTCAGCCTTCTTCAGAGCTGGGGCATCATTTACACCGTCACCGGTCTACCAGGAGGAAGCGGAAGGAGACAGGGAGTCAACCGAGGCAGAGGGGATCAAATGCAGCAGCCTAGCTGGGGAGATTTCATTTCCAAGGCCAGAAGAACCTTGCACTTTTGCACGAAAGATATCACGAAGGATATCATAGAGCTGGGGGAAGGGGCAAGCAAAAGTGAACAGGGATCTTTTCTAATAGGAAAGCACAAAGCATTTGGGTCTCTCTGGCTGGGGAGGAGGGCTTCATACTAGTTTATAAAATTGTGAATGGTTTAGAGACAACAAAGAGAGAGATTTTCTCTCTCCACTAGAACCCGGGGGCAAGAGTTTCAGGACATGGAATGCATTTCTTGCAAGATGCAGTGATGGCCACTAGCTTGCGTGAAGAAAGGCCGTAGCTCAGCCTTGTTTACAAAATGCTCCGGGTTATATCCCTGGCATATCCAGGTAAGGCTGTGAAGGACTCCTGTCCGGAACCCTGGTGAGCATCTGCCTTTCAGTGCCTACAGCACTGGGCTAGATGGAGCAATGGACTGGCTTGGGATATGGCAGCTTTGGATAATGGTTTTCAAACCAGTCATGTGCATGGAAAACAGGTCAATAAGGGGCTGGATGGTGGATAATAAATGGAACCTCCTCATCACTGAGGAAGCTGGGAAGCAACAGTCAGGGGAAGATGGCTGCATCCAGGCTCTCCTGGTGCAGCATCTGGCTGGCCACTGTATATGGGATGGGATCTTTGGTCTAATGCAGAAAGGCCATGTGGAGTGAAACTGAGGGTCACAGAGGACTTTTATCCACATGTGTGTACACTGCAGTAGAGGAGGAAATAGACACCCATGTACACCATCATATGTAATGGCTGCCTACATGTCTGTTTCTTGGCAGCGAATTCCCATCATATGCATTCTGTAAAACAGACACTTCCGTGGGCAATATTCACACATGATGATATGCACAGGTATACATTATTTCCCTCTGTACCCTCAAGATAGGTGTTGCTGGCTGCAAGCCCCCTGTTGCCCTTCCAACCTTCCTCCCACCCTGCCGTTGCCGTCTGTCTATTCACCATGGCTGTGATTTCATCAAAACCCTGCAAGAACTCCACAATCTTGGACTTGTGCGTCGGCTCAACACGAGCGAAACAGCAGGCTCTCTTGCAGGCTTCCCGCTGCTCGCTTAAGGGCAAGTCGTCAAACTCACGGCCGGTGTATGCCCTGCCAGACACGTTCTCCTCCTCTTTGAAGATACCAATGCGGCGGCAGATGGCAATGGCTGTGCCTTTGTTGTCGCCTGTGATCATGATGACGCGGATGCCGGCTTCACGGCACAGCTGGATGGAGCCCATCACCTCCTTGCGGGGTGGGTCCAACATGCCTACGCAGCCCACAAAGGTCAGGTCCATCTGTGGAAGGGAGATGTCTCAGAATAGGCTCCGAAAGCAGTGGACAAAAGCTCACAGCCCATCTGATCGCTATAAGGACTAATATGCAGCACTTCAACAGCCAGTAAATGAAAAAGAAAAGTTTCAACTCTCCCAGTGTTGAGATCAACTGTCGCTGAATGGTTGCCGGGTTGGACTTTGGGGAGAAGCCACAACCACAAAGCTTACTGGGTGACCATGGGCCGGCTGCACTCCCTCAGCCTGACCCACTTCACAAGGGGTGAAGTCATGTGTGGGGTCATGTGCACCACCATGAGCAAATTGAAGAAAGGTTGGGGTAATTTTTTAAAAATACAAAAATTATCTGCCTGAGTGCCTAGACGTGCTCTTTATTCACCTTAAGAAAATGGTTATTCTCTTAAAACTTGTGTTAGAAGTGGTACTGAGGTCTACGTCCTGCCAAGGCATTTTAAGGCACTGTAAATATTAACGTACCAAATTCAGTACTGCACATATTTCCCCTAAAATCCAACAGAATCCATAACTGGGAATGTTGTACAGACAACCACAACAATGCAGCCTGAAACAGGAGGATATACATTCACATCTTTTTTTGGAAAGAAGAAGAATTGGCTTGAGGGAATCCATTCCCTAAATTCCTTTCAGCTCTTCACCTTAACTCTGCACTCCATAGTCCCTGTCACTCGCCACACGATTTGCCCTCAGGGTTACCTCATAGTCAGCAAATTTGGTGGAGTCCTCAAGGACCATGTCTTCCCTCTTTGGGGGGGTGTCACGGGTGGCCAGGGCCAAGCAGCGGAGGGTGTCCCTTCCTGTGCCCCACTCCTTGATGACTCCCATGATGTGCTCCTTGACGACAGGGGTGAGGGGAACGCGGGTGGTGCCCACACGGACATAGTTGCAACGGTCTATCACACCCTCAGGGGCGCCCTGTACATGAGAAAGAAGTAAAAACAGATATTGTGACTTGAGGGGAAAGCGAGCTGGGTGGCAAACAGTATTTCTGAATCGCCATTGGGACCAGGTACTAGAGCTTTTATATGGAAGTTCTGGAAAAGAAGTTCCCAAACTGTGGTCCGTGGACCATCAATGGTCCTTGAGTTTCAGTCAGGTGTCCATCCCACGTCTATATGGGTTTGTGGTTTGAGACAGGAGACGGCACAGCTGCCACGTGAAATATTCGTATTGATTTTTAATTGGATTTTTATTGCCTCTTTTATTTCTTCTGCATAATTCAAATCATGCTACAATAAAATGCAAGATAGAAAGAAGCAATAAAATGCAATTTAAAATAATACAGCACCTAGCAGAACACAGCATCTGCTCCAGAGGAAGAACTGAGGGCAGAGAGACTTTCTGCAGGCAACAGCTTTTCCACCTGCCTTGCCCCACCCTCCAGCCCCGGGAGCCTTTCCCAGACCACGACTTTGAGAACAGCAGAGCAACTGGGAAGAGAGGAGTCCAGGGATAGTTTTTTAAAATGATTTTATACATTGTGGGTCCTTGTTTCTCAATCTGACCCTTTTACATTTTTTTATGTTTTGTGGTATTTTATGCAGTGTGATTTGCTGTTATTTTTACTGATTATAGATTAGTAATTCTTTATTGTAATGGATAAGTGTTTAATTATTATTTGCTGGTGTTTAATTGGGATTCCAATGGATTATTGAAGATTGCTTTATTTGATATAAGTTGTTTGTTTTAAAGTTATTTTGACTTTTAATATAGGATATGCTTGTTAATATTGATATTTGATGTTTTATTATGATTATTATGTGTGTTAGAAGCCGCCCAGATGGGCAGGGTATAAATAATTTATTATTATTATTATTATTATTATTATTATTGCCACAACACACAGACAAATCATTAAGGGGGTCTGCCAAGACCCTCAGCAATTTCCAAGTAGTGCATGGGGCAGGGAAGCTGCAAGCCACTCTCCTGGAAACTGTTTTCATGGGTAAAATAAGTGAAAGGGGCAATTTTGAGATCCTTGGTTGCAATGACGATCTCCTTCAACAGTCTCATGTGTGTCTGCAGCAGATGACTCACAGGACTGAATGCCCTTCCATACAAAAATCTACTCTGTGCATAGAAAACTAGAAGTTAGGGAGTTGACACACTAGTTTTCTATATGGAGGATTTTATTTATGCATTATTTTTGTGTATGGAGGAACCTGAAGTCCAATGTAGTTCAGCCCAGTGACTAAATTTTTAGATTCAGAATAGGAAGAGATTCAGGTACAAATCCCAACGCAGCCATGAAGCTTGTTGAACAGTCACGGGCCAATTGTTACAACTCTGGCAAAGCAACTTCACAGAGTTGCTGTGAGGAATAAATGGGAGGTGGGGTTGGGGTGAACCTTGCCACCCTGAGCTCCTCAAAGAAAAGGCAGGATTAAAACGTAGTAGACAAACATCTGAGCCGGGGCCAAAGATGGAAATGCCTTCGTTCCCTGGTTGCTATGGAGATGGGACACAGTCAAACGGGGTGCTGCTGACCTTGACAAACATCTTGTTTCCAACAGCCGCTCGGGAAGCTTTTGCTGGGGAGCAGTAAACAGACATGGACTTTCTGTCGCGGGAAAACTCCAGGGTGAATTCTTTCTTCATGAGTTGTTTGATCACCTGGGGAAATGGAGGAGAAAGGGAAGGGGGAGGGAATGGGTTAAAACCTGCTCGACATTGCCAGGACACACAGCACAAAGTGAAGCTATGGAAGTTGCTCTCACAAGAGTAGCTCCAAAAGAGGAATAGACAAATTCGTGGAGGAGAAGGCAATCGACAGCTACAAACTACAATGGCAGAGTTCCATTCCACTGTCTGATGCAGTGTAACTCTGCATATCAGTACAGTGGTATTTCGGGTTACATACGCTTCAGGTTACAGACGCTTCAGGTTACAGACTCCGCTAACCCAGAAATAGTACCTCAGGTTAAGAACTTTGCTTCAGGATGAGAACAGAAATTGTGCAGGAGCAGTGCAGCGACAGCAGGAGGCCTCATTAGCTAAAGTGGTGCTTCAGGTTAAGAACAGTTTCAGGTTAAGAACAGACCTCTGGAACAAATTAAGTACGTAACCAGAGGTACCACTGTAGCTGGGAATTAATGGCAAGTGGAGGGAGTGCTGTTATGCTCAAGACCTATTTGGGGGCTTCCTGTACACATTTGCCAAGTCACTGTGAGAACAGGAAGCTGACTAGGTGGGCAGAACTCTTATATTCAACCAATGGAACCACAGCAGAGACATACAGAAGTCTATAGACATCATCACTTATATCCTAGGGAGCGGGGCTTTATAAGGAAGGTAGGAGAAGATAATTTGCAATGCTGAGGTATGAGAAGGATGAGCGCTTGGTGGCCTTAGGCAAGCTTATTTCTCTCAGCTGCAGCTAAGGCTACAATGGTGAGGAATAGGACTAAGCTACCTTGCAGGATCGTTCTAAGGATTACATGAATATAATGTATGTGAAAGTTTTGGAGCGCTCAGAAATGTTACTTAAACACTTCTATTAGCTATCAACTTTCAGTGGGGTAGCTGTGTTTGTCCGTTTCAGCAAAAATAACCAAGAGCCTCGTGGCACCTTATTCACATCATCAAACGTGTACAGAAAACTGAAGCAACAACAGACAACTTTAACAAAATATTGCAAAAATACACAGTTACATATAGAAATGCTTCATTAAGTTACTAATATATAAAAATCAATATCTATTCATTTTCTTTAATGCCAGTGCTTGTGCATTCATTAGCCTGATCAAGAGGAGCTGGGAGTAAATGCACTTCTTACTAAGGTATTGGAGAGAATCTTGCGATAGATAGATGATAGATAGATAGATAGATAGATAGATAGATAGATAGATGATAGATAGATAGATAGACAGATAGAAATTTACATTTAAAGGTGAACCTACCTAATTTGCACTTTCAAAAACAATACACAATCTGAAACACAGCCATCCTTTGACATTTACACGTCTTCAATGCTGTTCTTCAGCCAAGTAATGTGTATGAATCATACTAGGGTAAAGTGTGCATTGAAACAAATATATATGTGAAACAAAAATGAAAATTGCATCATAAAAATGTGTATATTGGGCAAAAATGCCTCCAAAGATGTGTATATTAGGAGAAATTCAAACTAAAATGCTGAGGAATTTTCATGAGGACTTTAAGAAAAACCACAAACTGTGGAGGCATGGAATTTAAGACTGGAAGAATGAGAGAGAAACCAAAAGAGAAGCAACGCAGGGCCCTGAAGAGAGGCCACCCTCAGCAGACAATACTTACAGCGTTGCAAGCATTGGCACGCTCCACTTTGGAGAGGCTGCGCACATCTGTGTTGAAGACGTTCATCTTCTCAACCAAGCAGGTAAGGGCAGTTTCAGTGGCTTCACCCACCTTCTCATATACACCTTTGGACTGGGGTGGGAGGGAGAAAATGGATAGAATAAGATGAGAGTTAGACACTTGGGCACAGCTGGACCTGCGATAAGGTAAAAAAAAATTGGGAATCAATTTATAATGAACTCAAAAAAATATTTAGATATACTTTCCCCAAAAGACCGGAAGCGTGTCTATTAGGCTTAATAGGAACAGAAATTAAAATAGAAGGTCAAAATTTGTTCATGTATGCTACAGCTGCTGCGAGGACCCTTCTGGCCCAAAGATGGAAAGTACAAGATATACCAACTATTCAGGAGTGGCAGGCGAAGTTGACAGAATATGCAGAACTTGCCAAACTGTCAGGGAGGATCCGGGACCAGGGAGATCAAAGATACCAAAATAACTGGAGTAAATTTATTGAATATTTAAAGAAGAATTGTAAAGAGGTCAAGACACTAGCAGGATTGACATAATACCTCCAATGTATAATAGTACTAATATGAGAATGATGTGTGTGATGGAAAGAGGATAAATATACCAGTTGTGGGGAGGGAGGGGGGTCGCGACTCGGCAGAGTCAAAGGGAATGTATGGTGCTATTACAATTTGTTGGAAAAGAATATGTCAGGAAAACAATAAAAACTTACTTGGGGAAAAAAAAGACACTTGGGCACAGCCAAGAGCTGCAGAGATTCTGACAAAATATGAACCTGAATGAAAATATCCCAGGGCGGTTTACAATATTAAAACACATTGCAGAACATCAATGATAAAAACATAATAAAAACGTAGTTGTATACCACCATGATTTTTTCCCTCCAGGTGGTGGTATATAAATACATGGATTAATTTTAAAAAAATCAGTATGTGGGTGGCGAGGTGTGGGTGGGGAAGGGAGAGGGCAGTAAAATTTGTGCCCACCAGCCTAAAAAGTAGCCCACATTTCCCCAAGTACAAAAAAGTAGCAGCCTCATCACTGTGGGCACTCTTACACTTAAACTGGTTTAAGAGTCCTTTGCTCCTGTCAGAGGAATGCTTGGTGTTGAATTTGGCATCTTTTCGATGTCAAATGAAAATCACTTTATTTACCCACTTTAATTAATCATCTTTTAAACCTATGCAGTCTGTTTGCTGTAATCAACCTGAATTTAGTTGGTAATTTTGTTTTTACGCTTACTCTGTTGGTGCTGGTTTTATTATTGTAATGATGATTAATAGTAGTTTTTTATTTTTTTAAAAAAATCATTATTTTTATTACTGTTTTACATTGTGTAAGTTCCTCTCGAAGCTTTCAGGTCGAAGAGTGCCTATTTAATTTTATTAATCAATATCTATCAGAAACTTCTCATTGCCCTCACCGAACTACAATTCCCATAATTCTTTGGGGGAAGCCATCACTGTGAATAAACAATGAAGCATCCAAAACTGAAGGCAATTGTTGGAAGGCTGGATGTGAACCAAGAGAGAAGCATTCACCTCATTGAAATCCAGAGAGGAGTCATTGCAAAGGGCACAGATGGTAGCCAGTTCAACGAGCCCATCATACTGCCCAGCCTTGACTTGCTTATCATTCTTCATACTGCATGTGCGAGAGAGAAAGGAATTGAAGGACAGAAAAAAGTAAGCGACAGCACAAAAACAAACAGCAGAGAGGTGAACTGAGGGTTACTGGTGTCACAGCTATAGGGTGATCGTAATGCTAGGAGCCCAGTGAGCAAAAACTGAGGTATTGTATTTCTTTCGGTGTGAGGTTAAAAATTAGAAATAAGATTCAGACAGTTTTAAGATTAGATCGTATGTGTCTGCTTGGTTTGTAATTTGCCATTCCTTCAAACAACTCATAGCACTATCTGCTTCCAAGGTGGTTTCGTGGGCTGCCCCACAGATCTGCCTTAGCTTCAGAAATGAAGCAGAAATGGGATGGAGGCATCTTTAGACTGTGCCACATACGGGAGAAGCAAGAGGAAGGATCGGGAGTCAAGCTCTCGGGAGAGTTACCCAATTATCCAAAGTGACGCACTAGGGCATGGATAGGCAAACTAAGGCCCGAGGGCCAGATCTGGCCCAATCGCCTTTTAAATCCGCCCCGCGAACGGTCCGGGAATCAGCGTGTTTTTTACATGAGTAGAATGTGTCCTTTTATTTAAAATGCATCTCTGGGTTATTTGTGGGGCATAGGAATTTGTTCATTTTTCTTCTTCAAAATATAGTCCGCCCCCCAACAAAGTCTGAGGGACAGTGGACCGGCCCCCTGCTGAAAAAGTTTGCTGACCTCTGCACTAGGGTTTTAAATGTGTCTCACCCCCCCCCCCTTTCAGGGTGTTGGATTAATAAAACTGTTTAGGGTTGGGGGTTTTTTAGGAGCCACTCACACTTCTCCTTCGGGGGCATAGGTGGAACCAGTAATAGAGAATTCGTTCAGAGAGCATATATCTCCATCAACTTTGTCAATGACAAACATCTGCAAAGAGAAGGAGAAAGAAGAGGCAGGGTCAAGGCGACTGACGTGGGCAGGAGGCACTTCATGACAAAAGTGCCAGCCTCAAGCTTCCCCCTCACCTTGCAAACAGACATTTGGTTGGTGGTGAGGGTGCCAGTCTTATCGGAGCAAATGACCGATGTGCAGCCCAAGGTCTCCACGGAGGGCAGGCTTCTGACGATGGCATTCTTCTTGGCCATACGGCGAGTGCCCAGGGCTAAGCAGGTGGTGATGACGGCAGGAAGGCCTGAGGAGGAGGAGGAAGAGGAGGCGAAAGGGAAACGTTAGCTGTAGGAATGGGCGAAGCATTCAAGCAGCTGCCATCCATTTGCTGGCTTTGGTTTCAAATACTCTCAGCTGCCTCCACTCCCTTCAGCTCCGACTGCCCACCACACTGCCCACCTCTTGTGCAGATTTATCCATTTAAAAATATTTTGGGTAAACCACCTTTTGGGGGAAAAAGCAGCGTACAACAGTACAAATCAGCATTAAAGCATGGGCAGAGCTATCCAAACCCCCTATGGTGTGGGGAGAGAATTTGTGGTGGAAGCCCTTTACCCAGCTCTGCCGGTTCAGCTGGTCTCCTGTCAGCTGCTGAAGCATACGTATGCCCTGAAATGGGTCATTCTCAGGGTGAAGCAGGGAAGGAACTGAGCTGACTCTGGACCCACTAAATCTGGGTGAGTCTCAAATCTGTCAGGCGATAACACTGAATCTGGATAGGGCCCGATCATCCTGCCCCTCCACTTCCACTGTGGCTGCCAATATATAATGCATTTTCCTGTTATTTTTAATAATGCATGCATGGTAATGCACACTTCACCCCAGTATATTCATTTTGTGATATACTGCTTGGCTGGAGAACTGCACTGCAAATTTCAGAGAAGTGGGAATTTGGAAGAATGTCTGTGTTTGGGTTTGCTTTGGGAAGTGTGAACTAGGTAGGTTCACCATGAAACGCAAACTGAATTGAATTTTTCTCCAGCTCCTAGCCACGGACTAGCCATTCATAAACTAGCAGCACAAGGCAGCTCCTATATCCTTTTGCAAATATAAGGAGGAAATGCATGTTAAATGTCTGACTGCAAATTACATCAAGATATAATGCAGAAGTTCATTCAACTTCTGTTTTGTTGAAGAAATGCCACACAATCCTTTGGCACAGGTAAGCTGAAAACTGTTTAGCACACGCAGGGAAGGAATGATGGGTGGCTGTAGCCATTTTTTGTTGTCCATCCTGCTAGTACATCAGCAGTGTCTTCAAATAACTTTTTTAGAATGGCTTTTTCACACCATATTGTTCAGCGTGCAGGTGGTTAATTAAAAAACGATGCTTGTAATATTACACCTTTGCTTTTATCTCTAACTTTGGCTCCTTTTTGTAAAACTTCTGGATAACATGTCCACAGTTCAGCATACAAGACAGTTAGCAAAGCAAAATGCACCCAACCAACAGCAACTGCAGATAGAAAAATAAAAACCCCAAAATATGATGACGGCAAGAGCTATTTTTAAAGGAAGGAACCGACTGGCCCTCTTTAGCCCCACAACAGGTGGATGTGGGAAACTGGAATGGCCTCAGCTGACCTTCTGGGATGGCAGCCACAGCGAGGGCCACAGCGATCTTGAAGTAGTAGATGGCGCCGCGGATCCAGGAGCCGCCATGGACGGGGTCGTTGAAGTGCCCGATGTTGATGAGCCAGACAGCCACGCAGATGAGGGAGATGACCTTGGACAGCTGCTCGCCAAACTCGTCCAGCTTCTGCTGCAGGGGAGTCTTCTCTTGTTCGGTGGCTGCCATCTCATCACGGATCTTGCCAATCTCGGTGCTCACACCTGTGGCGATGACGATGCCAACAGCCTTGCCTGCACCGATGTTGGTACCCTGCAGGGAGGTGGAGGATGAAGCGGGGGTGGGGGGTGGGGAGGGAGCAAAGATCAATGGGAAAGAAGGAGAGGGACACTCTACAAACATGCTGGAAGAAAAGATATAGTGGACGGAAACGGTGCTAAAGGAGGCTGTGGGACCTGCGCAGTTTTGCAATTCTGCCTGTGCAGAATCCACGTCCTGAGAGCCTAGGCCAGGGGTCAGCAAACTTTTTCAGCAGGGGGCCAGTCCACTGTCCCTCAGACCTTGTGGAGGGCCAGACTAAATTTTTTTTGGGGGGGGAATGAACAAATTCCTATGCCCCACAAATAACCCAGAGATGCATTTTAAATAAAAGCACACATTCTACTCATGTAAAAACACGCTGATTCCTGGACCATTTGCGGGCCAGATTTAGAAGGCGATTGGGCCCGATCCGGCCCCCGGGCCTTAGTTTGCCTACCCATGGCCTAGGCTAAATAAGATGTCTAGTCCTTTAAGACTGTGAAGTGCATGTCTATTCTGGAAACCTATTCCATTTCAATCCCACATTTGGTGTCATGGCTTTTTCCCAAGAACTGCACTTTGGTGAAATGCAGGGATTTCTGTTAGACATCTTGAGAGCCACCTCCCTGCCTGTCATGTAACAGTAACTCCCAAGACAGAAGTATCTCCCGTGCACCGTGTAACTCCTTTTTTCTGCTCCCAGTGAGTAACAGAAGCAAAATAAATTTATTTAAATTAGGCAAGTATATGCAAAGGTACTTAATATGCATAATTACTCTGCTTGCAAGATTGCAGGTCACTTTGGTTGTGCCTTGTCTCCTCTGTAATGTGGAACTGGGGGTGGGGTGAGCATGGCATGCAATCATATTAACATTTCCAGTTTTTCTTACTGGCTGCTGCTTGAGGCAGTGGGGGATATGATATTATGACCCTGCCATTACTAGGGAGACACATGAAAGCCACAGGCATCTACTCTTGCCTTCTTTCTGATTTTCTCCAGCGACCTATAGATGAAAAGGGTGTGATGTAATCTCACTGAATTTGCCTTACCAGCTCTGTTTCATTGGCTGCTGCTTGAGAGGGCGGAAAATGCAAATACAGTGATGTCACATCACACCCACACCCCACTCCCCACGACACATTATTGGGGAGATGCATTTCAGTGGTGCCCATGAGTCCCTCCAAAACATTGACATTGGACCTGTGTGTGGGCAAGGTTAGGTCATCAGCCCTGTCAGTCACACTTACAGAGAACAGCATGTTCTTCTTGTCCTGGTTCACAGCACGGGGATCTGGGACGGGGTCAGTGTGTTTGATCACGGAAACAGACTCGCCTGGTTGGGGTCAAGAAACAGTTAAATTGTCAAGGAGGGACCATGGTGGACTAAGTGGGTACAGGCAAGACGTATTGCATAAACACATGTCCCATGGGGAAGACACACACACACTTTTCAGTGGGTAAACGCCAGACAGGAAGGAGAGCTTAACCCTTCCTCAACTCCTTTTCCACTGAATTTTATCTTACCCACTGCTTTCTTTCCATGGAGCTTACTACCCCCTGCAAATATTTCTCTGTAGTCCCACCGACCCACTCACTGAGAGGAGCCTCAAGACATGTCTGTTTTCCCAGGTCTTCTCTTGCTTGTTGAGATTTTAAACTACATCCTCGCTACTTCTTAAGTGCCTAACAAGGCATTTTACAATATGTTATTATATTATATTTATATTATATTAGTTGCTTTTCATACAAGTGAGACGTAAAATTAGCCATGAGAAAATTCTGCCCAGAAGGTAAACAGTTAAAATAAACAGGCCCATGAGGAAAAGGAAAGCAGGGAGGGAGAAAGCTAAATAAACGGTAATATCAGTAATAATAATACGATTATGAACATTGACAGCAGCATCTACCATACCTGTCAGAATGGACTGGTCCACACGCAGAGTGGTGGATTTGATGGAAATGATGCGAATATCAGCCGGGACTTTGTCACCGACTGGAGAGGGAAAGAGAAAGAAAGAAAGAAAGAAAGAAAGAAAGAAAGAAAGAAAGAAAGAAAAGATTTATGAGTTCTAGTCACCGATAGATAATTGTTCATTTATTTCTTTTTAACTGTTAGCTGCTCTGAACATCTTCACTGAAGGGAAAAAAGCAAGGGTAAAAATTTAACATAAAGAAATAAAAAATAAATCCTAGACTGTGAGGGTAGAACACACTACTATATTGTGCCATAAGGAAACTGCTAGAGTGCCTCAAGAAATAAAGTGAACAATGGGAGGCCAAATGATGCATCCCACAGAGGAGGCTGCTCATTCTGTCTCTGCATGAATCTCTGACCAAATATGCCTGCAGTAAGAAGGGCCAGAGAAGGGTAAGAAGAGGTGGGCCTCAAGAGCCCTGTGAAGAGAGTGCAGAGAGGAAAATGAGGGTACGTCAGAAAACCAGGGGGGTGGCTAGCCACTGGAGGGCAGTAGAGGATAGTAGACACTGAAGGCATGGCCAGTCAGGGTCACCAAAATGGGCAAAAAGAAAACAGACCTATACTGACTTGGATTAGACAGAGAG
The DNA here is from genome assembly GCF_964270895.1 of Podarcis filfolensis. Classification (NCBI taxonomy): domain Eukaryota; kingdom Metazoa; phylum Chordata; class Lepidosauria; order Squamata; family Lacertidae; genus Podarcis; species Podarcis filfolensis. Next base: position 19,937,082 of record NC_139615.1, on the reverse strand, counting down.
GGTCCCCCCCTCCCAAAAAAAGAAAATGGTTTCAATGAAGGATCACTGCTCAGGAGGTACTGTACTCCTGCGACAAGCTCTGAATGAATCTAACGGCCAATGTCTTAATATGTTTTAAATTAGCAGTTACGGTTTTAACTTATATATTTTAGCTGTTTTATATCTGAATTATTTATCGTGTATCAGCTTAATTTTAGTCTATTTATATCTGTATGCTCTCTGTTGTATATGTCTGCACTCTGGTCAAGGACCGAAATAAATTGATTCCTGTTCATTGTGCTCCTCCCAGTTTTAACTCCAGTAAATGGGTTTTCTATTGTTTGAAAAACCTGTAACAGCTGTTTTCAATAGATTTAACACAGATAGGCAAATATCTGTGTATTATCATTATTTATTTATTTATTTATTTATTTTATTTGTATAACACCATTTATACGTAGATCTCAGGGCAGTTCACAGCATAAAATCACAATATAAAAAACAGAAAACATATAATATAAACAAAAACAACCCAATATTTCCCCTTGAGTAAACCCTTGGAAAGTGAATCCTCTGCTAGTTCCGGCTCTCTTAAAAACCATAGTCCGTCTGCAGTTAAAGTCAGGCCTAGTTCACACAAAAACCAGAGGAGATGGCAGGACATAAGCAACTTTCGAAGTGCTACAAACCCTTCCAAGCTACAATTTTTTAATCTACAAAATATTTTTGGAAATGTTTGCGCAAATTCGAGTGTAAACTTCCACATTTCAAAGTCCACAGTTTACATAAACAAAATCTGGTGCAGTTTGCATTTATTTAGGTTAAGGCAACAGGGTTCATTTTTGTATGACATTTTATTTTACACACACACACCCCGGCATGTCTTCATATTGATTTCGGATTTTTCCACCCATTAACTCAGAGGGTAGCCAACATGGTGCCCTCCAGTTATTGTTGGACTACAATTCCCATCATCCCTGACCATTGGTTATGCTGGCTGGGGAACCACCCACGCTTTCCCTGCATTAACTAATTTAGTATTACATGCAGTTTATCATTACATATTTACCCTGCCATTCCCCCAAGAAGCACAGAGAAGCATAATTGGTTCTCCCCTCAATCATTTTACCCCCATAGCAACCCTGTGAATTTGCTTGGACAGAGAGATGTTGACCACTGCAAGGACACCCAGGGAGCTCCATGGCTGAGTCCTTGCCTAGCACTCTAACTCAGCCTTCGCCAAACTGATGTCTTCTAGACATTTTGGGCTATAACTCCCATCAGTGCCAGGCATCACGGCTGGCTGGGGTTGAAAGGAGTTTGGGTTCAAGACATCTGGAAGGCACTAGGTCAGAGAAGGCTGCTGTGGCCAACCCTGACTTTTGAAGTTCTCTAGGAAACCTGTCTTTGAACAACAACACAAGTGGCAAAAGCAAATGCAGTCGATTCCAGTGAACTGGTTAGAATCAGAGCCCATTTACGGTATCCATTACTAAGAAGAAGAAGAAGGAGAAGGAGAAGGAGAAGGAGAAGGAGAAGGAGAAGAAGAGGAAGAAATAATATGTCTACTCAAAACCAGTACACTGAAATACATTGTTATTTGGCTGTGCTGTATTCTGATCCTGTAATCTAGATGAGCCACAATGAAGAGTTCTCCCTATGTTCATCACACCCACTGAGCATTTGCCTCTTCTCTGTGCCTCAGATTAAAACAAATCACTTGCCACCTCTACCACATGGACAAGGCTGCGTCCCTATCCCAAACATCTCTCTCCCTCCCCTTCTCCCCGGCCCCCTCCAAGTTCTCCCATGACCAAGTTATTTATGAGGTAACATATAACCATATGCCATTCTAAAGTGGTTTATATGATCTTCTGTCAAGTTACCTGGCACTCGGTTATACTGCATAAGGGCTGCATACATACTGCACATTCAAAGCACACTTAAAGCACACCCTCCTTGCAAAGAATCTTGGGGACTATAGTTTACCCCTAGCAGAGCACCCTTAACAAACTACATTTCCCAGGATTATTTTTGGAGTGGGGGGGGGCGAATGCACTTTAAATGTATGATGCATACACAGCCAAGGAGCCTAACAGAGCAATACAAACCATGTTTGCTTGGGAGTATGCCCTAGTAAAATGGGTTTATCGCAGCCTAAACAGGGGAATATTGTAGGAAGGGGGTACCCTCATAAATGCCTGGTTTGGGGAGGCTTGAGGGTGGCGACTGCCTCCCAAAAATAGGGCAAAAGAGCAGAAGAGAACACGGATTGAGTTAAAATGTGTGTGTGCTACTTTATATGTATAGATGCATTAATATAATTTAAATAGAAATGCATACAAAGTGGGGAAGACTGTCTCCCAATGACCAGAGTGCCTGCAAGCTCAGCTTCCTTGCTGTCTAGATTGCCCAGGCCTCTCCTGTTCTGATGGTTCTTTATACTGAAATCAGACTTGACAGGCTTTCAAATGGAGGACTGACCTCTGAAAAACAAGACCCAAAGCCACCCTAGGGGAATTGTTCGATGGTGGCGATGAGGATATATTGTAGGTGCCCTCAAGACCAAAGAGTGCAGGCCGGAGCAGATGGGGACGAGCTTTTTGCCCTAGCAATACCCCAGAGGCAGCACCCGCAGAGGCTTTCCCCTCCGCCTGCCCCCTTCCTCCACCTGACAAGGCACGGTAACCCTAGATGTCCCCATGCACCCCAGCTCGCTTTTCCACAAGCGCATTAAGTGTCTCTCTCGCTCCCTCCTTGCCTGCCTCATCACATTCCCCAGGCATCACCAGCTGCCTGCCACTGTCCATACAAGGTGAAGCCGGTTGCTGGGCACCATCCACTGCCCCATTGCCTTCTCTCCTTCAAGGAGATGGAGAGGTCACGGGTGCCCTGACAGGGAGGAGGAGGAGGACTTCAGGCCAGGCCAGGCTGGGAGAGAGAGGTGGTGGCAGGAGACCACGGATTTCTGCATCCCCAAAGGTGATGCTAAAACTGCTCAGCCAGCAGTGTTTAAAATATACATATAAATAAATCAGGCGAGCTTGCGAAGGTTGGCACAAAGCAGTGCAGAGATCCCTTCTCGGAATTATCTCTTCCTTAAATCCCTCTGGAGCACAAGGCAGCCCCTGCCTTCTCTTTTGCAAAGTATAATATTAACTCTGTGGAATTCCTTCCCGCTGAAATATTGTGACGTGGCCAGGTGCAAAGGAAGGCAGGGCTTGAATGGGACTTAGGCCAGGTGGGAACGTATCGTGAAAGGAATGAGAGAAGTTGCACTGGCTGGAATTCCCACTTCTATGGAACTCTTAAGAAGACGCAAGAGCCTTGTCCTCTTCCTTTGCATCTTGCCGTGGCCCAAATCACGTGGCTTTTAAAAAGGGGGGGGGGGTAAAACCATGGAGGATAAAATAGTCATAGCTAAGAAGAGAGCCTCCATGTTCAGAAGTAGTTTACCTGAGAAATCCTATGCTATAGATAAACGACAGGGAAGGTGGTCATATTAATGCTGTATTTCTCAATTTAGCATTGATGATAAATTGTAAGAAGGAAAGCATTTAATAAATAAATCTAATAAAATAAGTAATAAATTGAGGACAGGCGGCGACAAATTAAGAAGTATTAGAGACAGACTTCTGCCCCTATTTCCCAAACAGAAGGAAGCATTTGTCAGAACTTTTCAGAATTTATTTTGAATGACTTCTGGTTTCAACGGAAAATGCTTTGTTAGGTGTGTGTTTATATAAATAATATTTGTTGTTTTATTTTATATCTATGTAACCCTTATAATTTTATCTATATCTAAGAGGGGCTTTATCCTCCTTCGCATTGCCTCAAAGAGGACCCAAATTTACAAAGCCGTCCCTTTAAAAAGACACAAAAATGCCCAGTAAGGAAGAATGAGGCCTCATATTTAGGGTGGCCATTTGCATACTGCCAAAAAAAGCATCACACACAAACACACAAGAAAGGACAAAAGTGGCCACTGCTGCACAATATTTGCATATGCTAATTTGTGTCTAGACGAAACACTTCACACTGCTATAATTTAAACAGATATACAACACAACTCTCCATAGCTGGGGAGTCTATGACCAAATGACCTGTGTTCCGGCTCAGCCTGCTATCCAGGAGTACTAACTGTGGATGGGCAACTTCCAAGGTTCTCTAAACAGAAGACTTCTTCAAACAGAAGATCATCCTCTGTAAAGACTAATGGCCACCCTCCCCTACTGTGGGTAGAGTGAGAAAGAGGCAGCACAAACCTGGGGGGACGGGGCTTCAAGAAGCATATCACACATACAACGCAAGGCAAGGGGGGGCAAATTCTGGGGGAGCCTGTCCCAACCACCCAGTGAAGGATTACAGCAAGTGTATGTGTTTGTGTATGGGTGCCCTTTACATTTTGGAGACAGTTGTGCAACTGGCCCTGTGTGAGTAAATGATCTTTGAATTAAATTAATGCGGACCAAAGGGAGGGGACAGCTTGGCGGCTGGCCCAGCTTTGGGGACAGCTGTTGCCCAGTAAGTGCAGCTGAAGGGGATTCCTCAGGTCTCTGTTTTCACTGCTCCACCTCCAGGCTGCACCCACCGTGGGGACTGTCTGTTCCCAAAACATCCCCTCTGCCTCCACTCCAGGGTCAAGACAGGCCAAGCCCAAGGAGTAAACAAGCTACATGATGGAGGGATAGGCATGATGGGGCGAGTGGCAGGTGGGGTGAGGGGTGAGGGTGAGCCACAAAGACTTTGCTGAAGCAGCATCTCCAGTGCTCCCTGAGGGCTCGGGGTTGGAGGAGGGCATTATCCGACCCCACAGGGAACGGGCAACACTCCTCTTTGGATTCTGGGTAATGGCCACTCCAAACCAGCACCACACAACTGGGGTGAGGAGACACTGGGTTGGGGATTTTCTGCCTGGTACAAGAGATCACTGAAGTGGGAGATTGATAGAAGTAGCCCCCACCCAAAATATGGAAATAGGAAGGGAACAGAAGGAGAAATCAGTGCTTGCAAGTGGTCATTATGAAAGACCGCCTGATGTTTGCTGCAACAGAATATGACAGGAAGAACTCAAAATGGCACAGGAGAATTTTCCAACTATAAGAATCCAAATATGGACACTGAAAAAAGAAACTTCACATCTTGAAACTCAGAACTTGTGTCTATGATTTGCCCTAATCCAGGCCTTGTTGACATTTACCCAATTGATTTTATAAACCCAAAACTAGGGAGAGGGCGTCTGACCCTTGATACCTTCCCTAGGCACATGCCCAATCCTGACATCTCACTTTAATTTTCTCTCCTGGGGCTGAAGCCTCTTCACCTTCACTTATTTCAGCTGCAGGAAGTCATTTCTTGCCATGCTACCTAAATTGATCCTGCACCTATTAGAAGAAAGTTACCCTCTGCCCAAGGCTAAACATCACACCACAAATGTTTAATCTAGTTGTCACTCTCTAAGTCCATCACTATTCTGGCTGATACAGAGAGTCCAAACTGTACAACGTGTACGTACAACATTCACACCAACCGTCGCTTCAGTTTAATAAACCATTTGTAACTTTTAAGTCTAGCAGTGGAGATGTGGGGGCACTGAGACTTCTCTTTACAAGGGATTGCCTGTCCCTAATCCAGAACTGTTTGCTCATGTGGATGCTTACAGAGAAGAGCTCATGTCATCTCCTTCCCAAGGTGCCTTTGGCCACCATAGAGAAGACTACATCCACTCTAGGAAGCTGGGATGTCTCCCTCTGACTTCATTACCCATGAGCCTACTTGTGGGGAAAATACTCCAGTCCATAAAGAGGGTATGAAGCATAGAGAAGCAAGGTGTGCTCTCCTAGATGTCCTTTACAGGAACAGCTAAGGCTGCTTTGACCTCTCTTTTTGTGAATGCGGCCATTTTTAATCCCACCCCAACGAAGTTTGTCTTTTAAGTTGGAGAGCTTGTGCTGTATGGACCACTGTGACTAAGGGATATAAGTGACACTCGCAGCATACATTTAAAGCTTATGTCTTCCCCACAAAGAATCCTGGGAACTATAGTTTGTTAAGAGCACTGGGGATTATAGCTCTGTGGGGGCGGCTAATTACATTTCCCAGAATTCTTTGGAAATGTGCTTCAAATATATGGCATGGGTGTGACCTTAAAGGCTGTGAAAGATACCCATGCTGTCCCAAAGTCTCTTTACTCTATGTCTAGTCTGCTTCACCCTGAAGCAATCACTTTCATTCCTTGCCTCGGTCCGGGACTTACCTGCCACCTCTGCGATGTCACCAGGAACCATCTCCCTGGCCTTTATTCTCTGTACAGACTTCCTGTCAGACCGATACACCTTGCCCATCTCAGGCTCATACTCTTTTAGAGCCTCAATGGCGTTCTCAGCATTCCTCTCCTGAAAGTAGAAGAGACACAACAGCCATAGTTAATATCCTCTCTGGAGGCAATGCTTTGACACTCACAACCACACACCAAATGACTGGGCTACCCAAAAAGCAATAAAAGAAGCAGAAACACAGCAGTTTGGGCTGCTTTGGTGGGTAATAATAATTTAAAAAAAAATGTGTTGCTTTATCCTGCTTCCTAAGTCCTTGTGGGTCCTTTGCCCCACTTCCTGCTTGTAGCTTTCCCATTCTCTCCTTAGGCTTTGCAGGGGAAGCTGTGGCTCTCCATAGATGTTGTTGGGTCTCCCATCAGCCCTAGTCGGCATGGTGAAAGGCCAGGGAAGCTGGGAGCTGTGGCCCCAGCCCACTCTTTCAGTACGGTGAAAACAATACTGACCGAGCCACTGGTAATTATGTGTGCGAAGCCCTTTGAGGCATTATGCAAATGCTGATTTTGCATGGTTGTTGGTTTGTTTACCTGCCATACTCCAACAATGGCGTTGGCGATCAGGATCAGCAAGATGACAAATGGTTCCACGAAAGCTGTGACAGTCTCCTCGCCTTCCTCAAACCAGGCCAGCACCTGCCAAAAAAAGAGAGGCACATGCTTAGAACTGGGGGAGCGGGACCTTCAGCCTCCATCTTGCGCAGGCATAGCTCTCACTCATTTCCACGGTTAGGAATCCTGGCTCATCCTTCGCCCTCCCCTCCCTTATCCTTCTGGGATCGCATTTGCCTTTTGATTCCTCTTGACATTTGGAATCTTGAGACAGCTGAACCCTGCCTGCACTTTGCATGTGTACAAGATGAAGCGTGTAAGTTGATCCCATGAAACCCGAGAACTCCGGTGCAAAGGGCTCCTGCTTGTCTCTGTGTGTGTGTGAGTGTGTGTGTGTAAGCCTATGGATGTTGTGTAATTGTGTGGGCAGCTGCAAGTGTGCAACTGTATGCACAGCTTCAAGATGTGAAGAAAACACGTTTCCCAAGTGCAAATGAAATGTTCCAGTCTGACCCAGGTCTAGGCCGCCCCCTGCTGGAGGGAGCTGCTCTCTTTCTCTCTCCGTGTGTGTTTGTTACGTAAACACAACATGGGTATTAGGGTTTGCACACTTGCAAGGGTAGTGTGGGATGCAACCCATCTGCTCCTCTTGTGTCCTGGATACACCATGGAGACAACAGTTGCCAGAGGGGCGATATTCAATCAGCATGCTATTGTAAATTGAGTTAAAATCTCCCAGCCAGTTTTGGAATCTCCATATTTAAGATTACCAAAGAATAAATGAAATCGCAGAAATGTAGTGCTGGAAGGGATTCCCAGGGTCATCTAATCCAGCCCCTTGGTTTAGCCAGAATCTCGTTTCTTGTCATCTGAATCCATTGGTTCAGGTCCTGCCCTCTGGAGTAGCAGAAAACAAACTTGCTCCGTAAACAACAGGTTGCTTTTTTCTGTTTGTTTCCAGTTCCAAATATTTGCAATACAAAAGGAGCCCACCTTTTACTATATTCTTGAAATAACCACAGTATTGGAAACCAAGTTGTCTGAAATGCAAATTGCCAAGAATCCAAATGTTCCTAGGTTGGCTTGCGTGCTTAATGCTTAATTAAGTTTCCGGAGGGTAAAAACTTAAAGTCAAGCTGCAGAAAAGGAAATAAAGACTAGACCTGGGATCCTTCATCTGAAAGAGGGGTGAGTATGTAAGGGCTCATACACACTTCTGCTTGTCCCATGCCTAGAAAGCACAGGTCCAGGCAGTTTTCTGCTTGACCCAGGCGGTCCAAGTGTTTTCGTCCCTTGTTCTGCTCCTTTCCCAGGAAAAACCTGCTATTTAGTGCTAAATCAGAGAATCAAATGGCAAGTTCATTTTGCCGTTTGCTATGATTGACTGAGTGCTAAAGAGCAGTTTTCCTCGGGGGTGGGGGGAAGCAGAGGGATGAGGAAGTGTGGATAAGCCTAAGAGATAGGAAAATATCACAACTTGTTCTCTCTCCAGCTTGCCATGTACAAGCATAGCAAAGATTCTTTGGCCATGTTGGCTGGCCGGGTCTGATGGCAGTTGGAGTCCAGAAACACTTGGGAGACTGTAGCTTCTATAGGTTCACCAGAGTCTATACAAGATACTGTTGTCTCTCTCCAGAATCCCTGTAATACAGCACACTAATTGGTGATTTGCATGAGAGAGGGAATGAGAGAATTATTAGTTGCTGGATCACAGCAAGCCTGGTCACAAATGCCTTCTTCTCCTTGGTCAAGAAGATGCCAGGTATCCTAGGTTTTCTGAGGAGCAGTGAGGTGAAGGGACTCAAGCTACCTGAGAACTAGGCCGTTAACGGTGACCTTTACAGCGACCTCTTGGTGCTGAGCCAGGCCATGTGCTCTTCCAGAAATTAGTATCACGGCCCAAGGTGGCTGCATCTCAAGTGTCAAGGAACCGGGCAGCGAGGCAAGTTGTGGAGAGGCAAGATTAGGGGAGGGAAGCGTCCATTTCTGTCGCTTCCATTTTGCAGTTATGGTGGGAGTGGAAGCAGGGCAGTTGGCAAAGAGGTTTTGGAGCTGGTTGGCGAGCTCCCCCATTAATGTGAGGGAACTCATTTTCTACATACAGGAGCCTAAAGGCCAAGTTATCCCCATGCCCTGTTGCCAGTTTTAGTTTATTTACTAATTTGAGTGGATACAGAAGTATATAATTTGAGAGATACACCTGCTATAAAAGCACAATCACTACATTTTCGCCTAGACAACCTTCTCTACAATCTACTCTCTTGGGATGAGTTCAGGGGAAATTGGTTCTACGGATTCATAGCAGAAGCTAGCCATGCACAGCCCCGATTGGCTGGAAACTAGTACATCTCTAACCCCTAAGCATGAAGGGAAGACAGTCTATCGAACCAGTGCACAATGCAACCTGTCTAAAGCATTGTGCAGTCAGAGAGGGCAGTTTGGCTTGAGCTGGAGGGGGGGTACCCTACAGTGCCTTGACTTGGATGTGTACATCTGGAAACACTTTACATTTAAATAGTGGTGAGGAAAGATAAACTCTCCAGATGTTCAGATGTTTCTTTAACATTACTTCACACATACCGTGTGCCATACCATAGAATATGTTCCAAAACTGAGCCTTGAGTCATATTAGGTCCCAGTGAATGCTTCCAGTGATTGATGATGCAGCTTATCAATATGGCAGATCACTGAAGAGCAAAGCTTCTCAGCACACCAACTACGGGCATTGGTACACATCAGCCATTGACTCTAAAGAAAACCGGTTCATCTCTTGCCTAGGATGTGTCTCCTTTTGACAGTTTCCCTCCATGTGCCCCCAAAACCGCTCGCCTCTCCTTCCCAATGCTGGCTGTATTTCAAAGGCCCTTCTCTGAGTAACCCAAATTTCCTCACCCACAAGGCCACAGTCACTTACAAAGGAGATGCAAGCTGCGAGTAGTAGGATTCTGACAAGCAAGTCTTCAAATTGTTCCGCCACCAGCTCCCAAATGGTTTTGCCTGACAAGCAAGAAAGGGAGGTGTTAAAGGATCAGAGGGCACAAAAATTCCAGTTTCTGAGGGCAGTTAGCTAGAAAGGGATTGGGGAGGGCACCTGAAATGATGTACATTTGCCATGAAAGATGGATTCTCTATGATAGGTTTCGAGCAAAGCCTAGTCAGGGAGGTCTAGGTGAGCTATAAGCCCCCCAGGTGCTCTTTTCCCGAGGGCTCATCCACATTTCCACTTGTGCCATGCATAGAAAGCACAGATCCAATCAGTTTTCCCTTTGCCCCACTCCATTCCAAGGGAAAAGCCACTCTTTAGCGCTAAATCGGAGCAAATGTCAATCCAGAAAATACTGAATTGCCATTTGTTCCAATTGAGCAGGAAGTGTGGATACCCCCTGAGGGTCTAACTACGCATGAACAAAAGCCTGACAGAGAACAAGCCACTTCAGAAAGGGAACTTGGGGCTAAGAAGTGGTGGTTGGTGCTTAACATCTCTGCCGTTTCTCTCCAGATTGCCTCCTCCAAGTTGATTTTTCTCCCTCCAGAGCAATGTTCACCCCTTTCCCATAAGTGAAAGGAAGAAATCACCTCTTTTCTTATAAGTGGCCCCACAACCCACATTGCTGGCTCAGCAACACCTCAAAGGCTGGTGTATACCCAACCCTCTTTTCTTAAGGCAAGTGTATGGTCTGTCTGGTAGGACAGCCAGGTGCCATAGGCTTGGGCAAGAAGAAGCCTGTGAATGGAGCCTGGAAGCTAAGCGAGTGCCTGGCAGATTGTCAATGGAGCCTGGTGGGATACGGGTGAGGCCTAGTAGCTGTTTAGGGGATGAACTTGTTTGTGCTTGGTGCCTCAGGCTGAAATTTGATGGGAAGGGTAAGCTGAAGAGAATGGGTAAACCTTTCAGGGCAAGCAAAAAAAAGCCCCATTGATTATAGTTCCCCATCTTGACATTTTAGTCCTTGCGTTGGAAAACTGGAAAGATGGCTAAAGGTTTAAAACTTAAATCCAAAAATAGAGACCTGGCAGCCGTAATTGCTGCTTTACAAAGTCAGCAGAGAGAATTTGAGCCAGGTAAGATCAGGGTAGAGTGGGGCTTCCTATGTCCTAACACTTCCCAACACCTTTCCACACCAGTATTAGGGACTCACCTTCTTCAGCTGGGAGTTCTGTGGGGTTGAGAGAGAGAGAGAGAGAGAGAGAGAGAGAGAGAGAGAGAGAGAAAGAGAGAGAGAGAGAGAGAGAGAAGCGGGTTAGGGTTGTGTTTTATTATGACTTTGTGGACTGGATTGTCAGGCAAAGGTGGAGACAGAGAAGAAAGGCTCTGTGGTTAAGTTAATGAGGCTGGCTTCTCACATGGAGTTGAAGGTTAATATCACAGATCAGAACTGAACAGTTAGAAACAAGCCATGGGGTCATGCTTAGGATTATAGAACTGATTGTGAGGCAGACACAGGTTAATTGTGAGGTGGACATGGGTCTCAGCTACAGACAGCAAAGGGGCCTTCTACCAAAATTAAGGTTATGGGCTATAGTTTTGAAAGAAGCCATTGGGCCAGAGCTGCTGCCGCAGAATTAAGTTGGGTGTGAGGTGCCCCTTGTTAGCAGGACTCCACAAGGAGTTGCAGCCAGTTGCATACTCATGTGCATAACACAACATAGTGGAATAGGTACACACTCACAGCAACCCCACCTTATCATATCTGTGCCATGTACTTGTGTCCTGTAACCCCCCCCCCCTCAATTCCCTTCCCTAAAAGTTAAGACTTGGATGCTAGAGGATATCATGCACGGGGAAACAGGGAGGAATACATTGTCCTTGTTGCTTAACTGTCTGCATCTTCAGCAGGCTACTACTACCCCCTGCAAAAACAAACAAACAAAAAAGCCTCCCCTCTTCATATTGACACCCTTCCCAATAAACCACTACCATTTCACTTAACTGCTAAACTCATGTTCCCCAAGGACATCACCCCCTCCCCATTTACCCTGCATCCAGCCAGCCTGTCCCTTAGCGGCTGTGGAATATCAACCCCCCCCCCCCAAGGCAACCTCCCGGCTGCTCCTACAAGTTGCCCATCAGCAATTTTAATATCTGTTTCATACCAAAGGGAATTACTGGGTTATTCTTAGCAAAGCAGCAGCTGCCCTGTCCCCAGCCTGGCTACCTCCCCCCATCCTAATAATCTTCAGTGCTCTTCTCCTTTGCTTTTGCCTCCATCCCTGTTCACCTTCCATTGCCTACTTAATCGGGCTCTTCCTTCCCTTCCTATGCCTATGTAACAATTATTCTTTGGCATGTACTGAAACCCCACCATTCCACCTCCTCTGTGTGTGTGCATCCGCTCTTTTTGTCTAGAAGCCATGGCTCTGCATCCATCCACCTCTCCATCTCTTGCCCGATCATCCTTGGCTTTCCTTTGGTTCTCATATCTGTATTTAGGTGGCCATCCTTTCAGCTGCATCATTCCATGCATCTCCCTCCCTCCCTCCCTCCCTCCCTCTGCCCTTCTCTGCATCCTGGCACCTTGACGTGTGGGTACCAATAACTCAGGCAGCCACTCACCATTGTATCCGTATTTCTCCAGGTGCTTCTTCACCTGCTCGGGAGAGAGGCCTGAATTCTCATTCACTCCAAAGTAAGCCAAGCACTCCTCCCCTGTTTTGGCGTGGGCGTTTTCCATCGTTGCCCAACCACAGCTGCCCCGTTGCTGTGTGAAAAGGTGCTCCTCTCTTCCTGTCGGCTCGGCCTGCTTCTTCGACCCCCCTGACTTGTGCGGTCACTCGTGCCCCCTTTTGAGTTCCTTCTCCTTCTCAACAGACCATGGTCCTTGGCACACGGTATCCAACGATGGAGGGAAAGCCCACACGACCCGTCCTCGCACAGAAGCCTTCACCGAGCTCGGAGGCTGGCACACGTCCTTATGAGGCAGACCGGGGCCCAGATCCCCGGACATTGTCGGTGGGCCCCCATTGGGTGACTGGTGCTGACATCACCTCAGCCACCAACTCACATATGGCCTTCTGCGGAGAGAAGGTATTTTTTGCTGACTTGAGAGGGAGAAGCCAGGAGGGTGGTTGGCTTGGCTTGGCAGGGGTGGGGGGGAGAGTAGGGGAGAGGAGGCCGGGTGTCCACAGACCCATGTGTCACTCAAATGTTCGCCTGTTCCTTGCAAGAGATCTCACCCTAGCCTCCCCCTCCTGCCTCTAGCAGATTTAGGGTTTATTTCTGTCACTTGTCATCTATAATGAAGACACACAGAGGACTGGGTTGCCCTCGCTCCCATATATGCTATTAGATCAATCTGCTTGCCGCGTCTTCTTCATTTGCGCAGAATTAAATGTTATATAATTACTCAAACATGCTTATCCCTGTACATGTATAAAAACACGTATACAGTACGTGTTTTGAAACATTCTTTTTATTTTCTGTGTCAGAGCAATAGCCCGTTTACCTCGGGATGCAGTTTCTGACCATGACCAATCAGATATTCTACGTCCTGTCATTTGTCTTCAGTATCTGTTACTTGAGGTGTGTGGCCTCTAAGCATGGTTGCTGTGTCTCTGGCCATTGTGGCTAGTAACCACAGGTCTTCCACCAATGTTTAAAACAACACAAACAGCCCTTTATTGTGGAGGTTGTCATAATCCCTGTGGCAAGTGACTTCTTATGTTTTTAATGTAATGGAGAGAGACTATGGCCTCATCTGCACAAAATATTTAAATATTTCTACTACTTTAAACAGTCATGGCTTTCCCCAAAGAATCATGGGAGCTGTAGTTTGTTATAAGTGCTGACTGCTGACAGGTGTGAAGAGACGCCTATTCCCCTCACAGTGGTCATTCCAGCATTCTTAAATTGTCAATTCCTCTTCCCAGGGAACTCTGGGAATTGTAGCTCTGTGAGGGCAATTGGGGGGGGGGTTCTCCTAACAGCTCGCAGCACCCTTAGCGAACTACACGTCCCAAGATTCATTGCGGAAAGCCACAGCCATTTAAAGCAGTATGATAGTGCTTTGAATGCACAGTGCCTGTGAGGCCTATAGCTTTCTTAAACCTGTTCCCAGCTGTACTGGGTGACCTCAGCATTTTTCTTCAACGTAATAAGAAATGAAATAAAACTAGGTTCTTGCATTTATTTCTTTTGTAATCAAAAGGTTTTCCTGGGGAAAGTGCTGGGGCAAAAAAAGAAAAGAAAAAAAGCACTCTGACGCAGTGTGGACCTGTGTCTAGAAACACAGACCTTCCAAGTGTCCTGATTTTCCAGGGACAGTCTTAGATTTAGAGAAGCTGTCCTGGTTTCTGATTTGATCCTGAAATGTCCTGCTTTTCTTTAGGACATCCCTATTTTCATCAAATAAATGTTGGAGGATATGGAGTTATCTGACCCCCCAAGCCATCTGAAGGCAGTTCAGTGTTTGATGTTTAATGTTTTATTATATTTTTATATATGTTGGAAGCCGCCCAGAGTGGCTGGCGCAACTCAGTCAGATGGGTGAAGTATTATTATTATTATTATTATTATTATTATTATTATTATTATTTAGGATGTCCCTATTTTCCTTGGAGAAATGTTGGAGGGTATGGAAAAACAGCACAAAAGGAAGTCTGGATGAAGCCTCAGCATTGTCTACAGTGACTGGCAATAGCTGTCCAGATTTCAAGTTGAGGTTATTTTATTCTGGAACTTTCTCCACTGTCCCCTTCCTTGTGAGGCTATATTGACCTATCTGCCTCCCTGCCCAGTCAGTGCATCCATTCGAGCAACCATATTAATCAGTGATCATGGGTTGCCTGAAGCTTTCTTGCTGTGGTGTTTCAACAGACGTTATGTACAAACTGTTTTTATTGGTTCATGTCCTAAGGGCATAAGCCTCCAACCCAAGAAAGCTGGCTCCATGTGGTAAGATTATCACCTCTTGTTGGATTGATAGCAAGCTGTCTGAAGCTGGATAAAAATAGTAGCTAAGGTGTTGGTGGTTACTGAAAACTCAAATGAGATATTAAAAGCTGGAAACAAACAGAAAACTAAAAATAAATGATTAACATTTGAATAATAATTTTGAGGCCCCTCCCCGGCCCAAGGGTCTTTGTGTATGTGTTCATGCATCTTATTCCATTTTGCCTAATCATGATGCTGGTCCTCAAGAAATGGAACAAGGCACAGTTTTGTTGGCCAGTACTTGTCCATGGGCACCCAGCTTCTTAGGATCACACAGTGTGTTGTGAGGTGAGATGTAATGCCAAGGCTTTGTGCCATGGATGGGATAATACAGTGGTACCTCGCAAGTCGAAAAACTCGCAAGACGATGGGATAATACAGTGGTGCCTCGTAAGACGAAAAACTCGCAAGACGAAAGAGTTTTTCATTTTTTGAGTTGCTTTGCAAGACGAATTTCCCTATGGGCTTGCTTCGCAAGATGAAAACGTCTTGCGAGTTTGTTTCCTTTTTCTTAAAACCGTTAATACCCAGGGAATCCGTGCTTCGCAAGACCAAAAATTTGCAAGATGAAAAAACTCGCAGAACGAATTAATTTCGTCTTGCGAGGTACCACTGTAATAATAGTAATAATAGTAATGGATTTTTTAGGGCCGGGGGGTTGCAGGGAGGGCAGGTGCTTGAGCAATCTGAGTAAGAAGTTGGGAGCCAGTTCCTCTGCTGTGGCTTAATCTCTGGGAGGGCAACTGGGGAAGGGGTGGGGGTCAGGGACATGAACCAGATTCCTTGAGCATTGCAAACATTCCCCCCCCATCCCTGGTATTTGACATTTGTGTGGAAGTGACAGCTTCTTTCCAAGAAGTACCTGAACACAAGAAGAGTGCTAGATAGAAGGAGCTCCATCAACTCATCAAGTAAAGAGGTGATGAATATGTCTGGATTTCTAAGGACTTGGTGGAGAGCGGGCAGGAGGAGGAGGAGGAGGAAGAGAGGGGCTCTTGCTCCCAAAAACTTTTTAATCCGGGAAGGAGGAAACAGGAGAAGAAGGGAGGTGAAACCTCATATCATAGACAGGGCCACGGTGGGGTTTTAACTTGTGTTGTTTTGAGAAAGGATTCCCCACCGAAACTGGCGGCATATTTTTTCACGGCAGCTGTTCATGTTCTGGGTGAACGTTGAAGCACGGAGCTTTTCCTCAGGGACACCCCTGGAGCCAAGAGAGGGAAGCTGAGTATGCTGACCGAACAGCACCAACTGATCTCACACTCAGCCAGAGACAAGAACTGCACCATGCCAGTGCCAAAAGCGAGAGGAAGTATACCCAAAGGGGCCTCTAAAATTAATCTGTTGTTTCCCCCCTTCTCCTCCTCCTTCCTCCTCCCTTCTTCCTTTTGTGTCATGTATTTTATAGTGCAAGCCTGAGGGTAGGGACTGTATGAGCTTTTCACGCATCCATAAGCCCCCTTCTGGGAATCAACACTTTGACAAAATGAACAAATGATACTTTGCATTGAGGGTGTGTTCACAGGACCAGATGAAGTTGTCCTCCCCTTACCCTCATCCCAACCCCCGCAGCATTTCACAGCTCTTTCCCCATTTAGTTTCTGTTTCTGTACACACCAGGAGACAATGGGACATTTTTTTTACCTTAGGCAAAGAAGTTCACACCTTGGTTAGAGACAAATTAGGAATGACTTGAGTACATAAAAAAATTGTCTTTTAGACCAATCTAAAGGATACATATAAGGGACGCGGGTGGCGCTGTGGGTTAAACCGCAGAGCCTAGGACTTGCCGATCAGAAGGTCAGCAGTTCGAATCCCCGTGACGGGGTGAGCTCCCGTTGTTCAGTCCCTGCTCCTGCCAACCTAGCAGTTCGAAAGCACGTCAAAGTGCAAGTAGATAAATAGGTACCGCTCCGGCGGGAAGGTAAATGGCGTTTCCGTGTGCTGCTCTGGTTTGCCAGAAGCGGCTTAGTCATGCTGGCCACATGACCCAGAAGCTGTACGCCGGCTCCCTCGGCCAATAAAGCGAGATGAGCGCCGCAACCCCAGAGTCGGTCATGACTGGACCTAATGGTCAGGGGTCCCTTTACCTAAAGGATACATATGTGTTTTGGATTACTTTGTGTGAGCGTGGATTAAAAACCCAGCACTGGAAACCACAGTAAATGGGAGTGTGAACACAGCTGTAGAGTCTTCAACCACAATGCCCTGAACTTATTGTTTGCTTTCTTTTTAAAATAATTTTCATTAAACATTACAAACAACAAATATAATCACACATAATTGTTGTGGTTACAAGCCTGTACAAAACAAAGCACAATACAGAAGCAAGGGGAAGTATGCACCAATCTAGTATTATGAGCACTCTGCTCTCATGGATTTGGAGATTCATCTTAACGCAAGCGTCCTATGCCTCATTAATCACCCCACTTTCAGTGAGCCCCCACATGGCCCCTCCACATAGGATATTGAGAGTCAGGGAATATGAAGTGTGCTGTCTCTTATTATGAACAAGAGTTTCTGAAAAGGCTAGACCTGTTTCAAACTAGAAAACTCTTCTTCAGGGTGATCTTCTTTCTCCTTTCAGCTTTTTCAAAGCAGAGTCTTCTTTCTCTCCATTTATTCCCTGTAACTATGGAAGCCTGATAACTTGTCTGGCTTTTCAGCCTTCTTGGGACTATTTTAAAAACAGTGTGAGAGAAAGAGAGATGCTAGTAGACCACAGGTGATGAGGTATGTGGTTCACAAATTCTGGAGGCCTGCCGTATGGCAGCTTTGCTCCTTGAGGAATGACGCCTCTTTCTCATCCAGATGCCAATCCAGATGTATAAGAGTTTATGGAAAGTTTAGTAGTTGCCGCAATGGGACGTGTCAACAAATAATGGGACTTGTCCTATCACCTCCATCATCTGAGGCCTGGTCTGTATGTATGAGGTGAGGTTAGGTAAAGGTAAAGGTACCCCTGCCCGTTCGGCCCAGTCTTGCCAGACTCTAGGGTTGTGCACTCATCTCACTCTATAGGCCGGGAGCCAGTGCTGTCTGCAGACACTTCCGGGTCACGTGGCCAGCGTGACAAGCTGCATCTGGCGAGCCAGCGCAGCACACGGAACGCCGTTTATCTTCCCGCTGGTAAGCGATCCCTATTTATCTACTTGCACCTGGAGGTGCTTTCGAACTGCTAGGTTGGCAGGCAGGTGAGGTTAGGTGGTGGTAATTAGGTGACAAAGTCCGTTGAGGTGGTAGAATGGACTATATTTTCATACACTAGGTAGAGGGGAAATCATATGGTTAAATGCTCCCTTGTTCAAAACCTTCCTGTGCTCAGAAAGTGGACTGGAGCGGAACCTTTCTCCCTGACAGCACATTTTTTATTTAGAGGGAATATTTGCACAGGAAAGCATTCAAATCCACTACCAGGTCCTGCATCAGAATTGCAGTGCTTTGGGGCACCTCCTGGGGCCCCAGCATCACAGCAGGGTTCACAATTACGGTCTGCCCTGGAGCCTCATTTTCTGTGAACTGCCCTGAGAGCTCCGGGTATAGGGCGGTATATAAACTCAAGAAATAATAAATAACTACTGCTCCCATCAATGCTGGGCAGCTGCCATTTTAATACCCTATAGTGCTTCCGACATAATGTCACTCTGCGGTGTTGTGTAGCGTTGAAGCTGCATCTGCCTGGTGCTGACCAGCATGCTGCCACCACCAATGCCCACCAGGCATCCACCAGCAGAGGAGGGTGCCCCTCTAGAGAGCATTTGCCCCCTCTAGCCTAAAAACTGCCCTGCCCCAAGGCACAGTCTGAAGCAGTAACATCCATGGGAGATGGGCAACTGCAAAACTAGTGTGAACAAGCCACTTTTGGTTGTCCTTGCTGCATCCTTTTGTTGGGAACATATTCATAACTCGGCTGTTTTGAAGGTGGCTTAGCCCATCCTCCACTCTCTGACCATCTCTCTGCTGCTGCCTCTGCACCCAAAAGACATGTGATTCCGCAGGTCTCTCCCCGATGGGAACATTAAATCCTCTGGCCCACGGACACCAAATCCTTGCGTGTGCAATGGTTTGCGGGCAGTAAAGAGGAAGATAGGGTTACGTGACGGCTGCTGCAGTGACATTCTTTGCTTTAACCTGATGCTGACCCCCTCGCCACATCCTTGCCCTGCCTGCAGAGAGCTCGGCTCCCAGGTCCCCTGTGCCCCTGAGCACCCCAGATACTGGCTGTGTACACACCACACATTTAAAGCACATGGCTTCCCTCAGAGAATGCTGGGAACAGTCATTTGTTCAGGGTGCTGAGACTTGCAGCTCTGTGGTGGGTAAACTACAGCTCCCATGATTCTTTGGAGTAAGTCATGTGCTTCGCATATGCTTTAAATGTATGGTGTGTGCAGAGCAAGGCAAACTTCCCTAGAGACTGAGTACCACAGCTTCCGTTCTATGGTTCTGGCCTCCATTACTATCCATTGTCCTTCCAGTGATGGAAGCATGTGGAACAGAGCCTCTCTACATGCCAGGTGTTCCAGGTGTTGCAGAATGACAGTGGGAGACGTCTCTTGTGCTCTCTGTGTGCATCTGGTTGGCCTCTGTGGGGGAAAGGATGCTGGACTAGGCAGGCCTAAGTGTCACAGTCCAAATCCCAGGTTTCACCCCATTCCATCCTGCCAACTCTTAAAATCATCTGTAGTGCATAACAAGAAGCAGGAGACTGGGACATTCAAGCCCCTGACAGCTGATGCAGCCATTTCATCAGGCTACAGGAGACGGGACCACAGGACCTCTGCAATGGCTTTGCTGAAAGACCAGCTTCAACAGGCCCCTGCCTCAACTGTCTTCTGTCTTCAGCCAAAGGCTATAGAGGGAGAGCTGGCCTGGGACTGCAAAGCCTCTCCATCTGTTCTGCTGAAAGACCAGAAACATTTGGCTCCTCCTCTCCAAATCTGTCCATTCCAGCTGGTGGTTACAAGAACTCTGTAACAAAGGACTACGGCCTGAGCTTGCTTTTTTCCCTCCTCCCTCCCTGCCTCTTTTCCTTGTGTGTTGTGCATGTCAGGTTGTATGTAAGCTGTCTGCAGGGACTGTTTTACATAGATTTTTGTTGGCCTTTCCTGGAGCCTTTGTTGATGGTACAGACATAAACATTTCAATAAATAAATTAATTCTGAGGATTCAGCTAGCTCTTAGCGCTTTTCAGGGGAACAATATTGTTATGCCCTCTCTAATCCTCCAAGCAGTGACAATTTCAGGAGTGCACAATGTACACAGGTCCTGTTCCCTTTGGATGAGGTAAATAGAGACTGACTCGTGTGTTTTTATGGTAGATGATTGTATTTACACATTTATAGGGGATTTCTAAGGGAACCATCAGCACCATAGGATTCTTGCAGAGAGCAATACTGTGGTACCTCCGGTTGCGGACGGGATCTGCTCCAGAGGTCCAGTAGGATACTGAGGTTTCCGCAACCTGAGGACCGCTTCTGCGCATGCGCGAGCAGCAAAACCCGGTAAAATACTTCCGAGTTTGCCGCTTTCACACCCCAAAGTTTACGTAACCAGAGGGTTACGTAAAGTCCTCTTTGTGTGTCATTTCCTGCCACTCTGAAGTAAAACTGCATCATCTTCGTAGACTGCCTGGTGTCATCATCCACCACAAATTGGAGAAAACTGTGGAAAGACAGACATGCTCACTACCAGTCCAGAAGGAATCAGTGGCCATTTCTTTAGTTATGCAAAGGCACATTAGTGCCAATATGCTCAATGAAAGGGAATCTGCTGGGCTAAACTTGTCCAAGTTTCACCCAGGCATTTCTAGACTGGTAGAGCATGAGACTCTTAATCTCACAGTTGTGGGTTCAAGCCCCACATTAGGTGAAAGATTGCTGCATTTCAGGGGGTTGGACTAGATGGCCCTTGTAGCCCTTCCAACTCTACAATTCTATGATTCTGTTACCATTCAGAGGTGTGATTCAGTCACATACTGGCAAATTCAGGTTGTTGTTGATCTGAAGCTCTTGTGACACAAATCTTCTCTTCATACACCCCCCTCCAAAAAAAAACACCCCACAGACTTTTTTGCGATAGGGAAAGCGACATGAAAAGGCACTGGAAAGCAATTGCTTGAACCACTGTTGTATAACATCCTTGCAAACAAATCAGCATAAATGTTTGTTCCACAGCTAGTGTTGCCTAACTCCCCACAAACTTTCTGCAAACAAGTCAGCTTGAATAGTCAATAAACAGGTGGTCTGGAAGCGAGGAGATCTACTACTCTAGCAGTTTCTTTTTACAACCAGAGTCACAGTGCCTGTGGGCAGAATCCTTAGGATGTCAGCCAGACCAGCTGACCCACCCATTACAATATTGTCCGTTCTGCCTCTGGCCAGGAACTTGGCCACCACTTTCCCATCTTGCAAAAAGAGATACCACGTTCCTAAATGGCAGGAAATTTCCAAGAAGTCCCTTGCCGGGAGCGAGCTGGGCACTTTCCACATTGGGAAGCACCAGATATTTGAACTACTGCCAAGGAGCCTCATTTGCCTAGGGGCCTTCTCTCTAAAATACTTAGCATCATTGTTAATCGCATTCCTGATTTGTAACCCATTCCAGGTTTTTCCCATCCTGTCTTCTTGCCATTACATGGGTGAGACCAGAAGGCACACATGAACAATTACATATGATTATCATGAGTATTGTGTCAGCCGGAATCACAGGGATCCCCACGTATTTATTATGTGCATTTGTCCATCGCCTCGTAATAGCAGAGTTTCCCGAGGAGACATGTAACCAGATCTGCGTGTAGTTCCATTTCACACACGACTTCCTCCTTATAAGGGCAAGCACAAGCTTCAGGACTTTCATGGGAAGGAGATTTGATGGCAGACCTTTCTGCATATGCCCCAACGTGCAATTTACGACCAGAGGGGGAGAGGCCCTTCTTGAAGGTTCACAGTTGTGTTTGGCAAGGAAGGTACAGCCCCCTGAGAAAGGGCTTCCCCCTTGGTGGCTCCCTGTCCTTGGAATATCTCCCTCCTGGGAGAGAACAAAAAGTCCCCTTCACACGCCATGCTCAGGCAGGATTTGAATATTTTTATTTGTCCATGACTTTGGCAGACGATAGGTACATATTTTTGGTTGTTGTTTAGTCGTCTTAGTCGTGTTTGACTCTCCGTGACCCCATGAACCAGAGCATGCCTTGGAAACTCTCACTTTCTTCTCAAAGCTTCTCCTTTTTTATGTCCATGGAGTTTTCTTGGCAAAATACTGGAGTGGTTTGCCAGTTCCTTCTCCAGGTGGATCACATTTAGTCTAAACTCTCGGCTATGACCTGTCCATCTTGGGTGGCCCTGCACGGCACAGCTCATAGCTTCTTGGAGTTTTTCAAGCCCCTTTGCCACGACAAGGCAGTGATCCATGAAGGGGTAGGTACATATAGGCAATTTAAATTAAAAAAAAAATTCCACCAGGTTTTATGCTGTCAGAGCATCCTGGGTAGGGCTGGAAGGTTCTGTTTGTTTTGTTTCTCTCAGTTTCTTATTCTTCCAGTCTGAAATTCAGTGCTACAGCAATTTGAGATTTAATCCACATGAAATTTCTACTAATAAACCCATTTTTGCATGCTGCTTTGACTATGGTGCACAGTTTTTTTCAGGCCATTTCTCCCGTTATAGTGCATCTTTATATGTTCTCTTCACAAACGTATCCATTTTAAGGCACACTTCCCCCTCATACATGATTTTTACAAACAATTGGCTGGAGAACTGCATCACAAAATTCAGATAACTGCAAGTGTAGCTTTGACAGATGTAGCTTTAAATATGAGCTGGATTGAATTTCATCTCTAGTGAGACAAGAAGGAAAGAGTATAAATGTAATAAATAAAGTACTGAAACAGCCCTCTCTGTTCAGGGTAAACGTGGGATATTGTTCATGTATGTGAAGCATCGTGCCAGCTGCCTTTGCCTCCATCCCCTCCCTCTATCCACACACACAAACATTTCAATGTCTGAAGCATACAGTTTACCTCAAATCCCTACATCACTTCAGGTGTTGAAGTGAAGGCATGTCACTGGGAGTCCGCCACAGTGATGCTACTCTCTGTTACATGCATTAATGATGCACATGAGCTGAGAGCAAGAAGGCCTTGTAACAATTAATATTTGGGGACAAACTACATGTGACATTTCTCATGCTTTTGATAAAGCAGCTCCATTGGGCCCCAGTCCAGTTTCCCACAAAATATCACTCAGCAGGGTTGCTATTTGTTCCCCAGAGTGCTATATGTGGTAAACATGTAGCAAACGGTGGCAATTTTTGGCAGGAAACTAGGCCATACCTGCACCATACATTTAAAGCAGTATCATGGCTTCTCCCCAATAATCCTGGGAGCTGTAGCTTGTCAAGGCTGCTGTTATGAGACCCCTAGTCCCCTCAAGAGATACAATTCCCAGAGTTCCCTGGGATGAAGGACTGGTTGTCATACCACTCTAGAAATTGTAGCTCTGTGCTGGGGAATAGAGGTCTACTATCCTTAACAAACTACAGTTCCCAGAGCTTTTTGGGGGGGGAGCCCTGGCTATTAAAGTGGTGTAAGAGTGCTTTAAATGTACGGTGCTGATGTGACCTAGCACAGGGTCCTGATCCTCACTGGGAGCATGTACCAGAACAGGGCCCAACTAGCTCCTTTCCTTTCAGAAAGAAAGCTGCCAGCTTAAGCCATGCTCTGAATGGTGACACATATAGTTTGGCCCTAAGCTGCCCGTCTTCAAAAGGACAGTTTTATGTTACCTCGCAGAACTGATTCCAGACGGTCCTCGTCAGCAGAACTATGAGAAGGCCATGGTGGTTCAGAGCAGACTGTTATGCTACCAATTTAATCTGAAGGCTGCCTCTCTATCTTAATCAATCTTAGTGAAGAAGAACATAGCTTGGCTCTCTTGATCGCCACCATTTTGATGATTCAAATAAACACAAGCTGTTTTTGCCTGAAGTGTTGCCTAACAGGAGACAGGGTTGTTGTTTTTGTTTTTTTAAAAGGGCATTACTGGCTCTTAAGGGCCCTTGAGACTACCAGTTGCTTGAATATTCATCCTGACTTGCTTGCACAGTGCTGCACAGTACTATTTTCTGAACATTAATTCTTATTTGTTTGCAGGGCAGTTATACAACTGTATTAATCCTTCATTCATCCTGATTTGCTTGTAGGGTGTTCGCATTAGTCACTGATCCATCCTACACTTTTCATTACATTTCCCTGTTACTTTCCAAAACAGTCCATAAAAGGAAAATTGCTGTACTAGGCAACAGAGCACTTTAATCCACTTTAAATGTGCTAAATGTTCTGTTATGCACATAGATTACCTCCTGCAAAATAGCGACAGACTGGAGGTACTCTGAATTGCTATGGATGTTGTCCCAAATGGGAAATTTACCTGCAAGGAATGTAGGTGGGGTGGGGAGAATGAGAAGCAGCAGTTTTGAATTTCTTTTAATTCCAGAGAGGAGGCACAGAAAGAGAGAGAGATCTGAGACATCTTTGGTGTCTAGCAGAACTGTTGCAGAATTGTTTCAGAAATTTTTATCTTTACCTCACCTTTCCACATTAAAAAAATACTTCAATGTGGCTTACATTTTAAAATAAAAACAATGGGTTGTTTTCAGCTAAAGGCAGGTCCACATTTAAAGCATGTTCAACAGACATTTAAAGACCAGGTGGTCTTTTCATTTAGATGCAACAGAATGCACCTTAAATTTATTCCAGAAGATGATGGAGAAACAAAGGCTTGAGCTTATACACCAAAACAAAGTTAGGAGCCCGTAGAACATCAACTAGCTGAACAAACTACTACAACAATGCTATATTATCAATTCAATATCAAAAAGCAAATTGTTCCATTAATAAAGCTTATGTTATCACACTGAAGTAGGCAGCCAGTCAGTCCCAGCCAGTCCCAGACGTCAGAGCTGGGAAGTCCAGATCAAATTAGAGAAGACTGTTGAACTTCAGAGGAAAATCTGGGCTTAAGGTTGTTTAGGCTAGAGGCGCTTGGATGAGACAGTGGGATATCTGTGATGGGATCACATACATTTTATTTCAAATGGTGCATACAGGTACAGAAGGGCAGGATTCAGATCTGGACCACAGTGCTGGGGAGCAGTGACCAGTAACCCTATCCCTACATCCTCTTCCTGGTTGAAATTATCACTCCCAAGCTGGTATTGGCCTCATGGGACAATTAATAGTAAGAAAGAGAGAGAATTTAAATGAAGGAAAATGTCACAGGAGGTAAATAGGTTAAAAACAAAACCCTCTCCAGCATTGCAGCCTTAATCTGAAATGGCTGGCTCCCATAGTGGCTGCATTTTTCCTATTAAAAAAGAAGGAGGGGGAGACTTGATTGTGGGATTTCTATCATCACATCTACTTTGTCCTTGAATTAAGACAAATGTAATGTATTTCAACCCCATTTGTAGCAGCACTAGGAGGTGTAAAGTCCCTGACAAGACAGCAGTAGCATCCTCCGGGGCTTTCCCAGGAGCTCAAGGCTAGAAATAAATATCCACAGGAAACCATCCTTCAGAGTTCATGTAGGGGCAGGCGGCTCAGGAGGGGTGGGGTTGAGTAGTGGGCGACGGGTGGCCAGGAGAGACAAAGGCAAAACTAGTTTAGTCCTCCATTCCACCCTTATCTCCTCCATCCCCTCCAGCCTTTGCACATAATCCAGGGTCACTACATTGTCCAGAGCCTATCTATCATCTTCCCACACCTGTTCCATGGCCTTGCTGTGTTTTCACCCACAGACCATCCCAGCCGCTGATTGCTGATTTGTTCGCCTGTTTCTGACACATGTCACTCACGGATGCCATGAACAGAGAAGCAAGACTTCCAGACAACCTGTAATGGATGGTGTTGAAATCAGGGTTTAGGCTGCAGATTAGTCTAAAAAGCATTAGGAGCATGGACTGTTTAGTAATCAAGGCAATGTCCATTCTATCTTAACTAAAACTATACTTGCTTTTTCAGTCGAGGGTTTGATTTTAACAAATCCATCTTGACCTCTACATCAAAATCTCATTTTCCTTTCAGAGTGCCTACAAATTAAATGTTTTGCGATCTACCATAAAGACAACCAGCAAGAATCTGGTGGTGGCAGTTTCAAGGTTAACAAATGTATTGTGGCATAAGATAAAACAAAAATATAGTAATGTGAGATGGGTTCTCACACAACAGCTTATGCTTTGATTCAAATGGTACCGAATAACATGGATTCACAAGTACGATGCAAAAATTACTTTTGTGATAAATTTGTTAGTCTTTAAGGTGCCACCAATCTCTTAGTTGATTTTTCTGCAGTGGACTAACACAACCATTCCTTTTCTTGGTTCCATAACTTTTCCATAACCATAACTTTTCTTGTTCCAGCCTTCTATAGTTATTCTTCCTTCTTCCATCTATTATATATAGGAAGATACACACAACACATATTAGGGATGAAGGAAAAATGAGAGTCAGTATGCATTTAAAGTCAGATTTATCTAATTTGCACTTTCTGTGCAAATTAGATTAGACTGTGCAAACTGAAGCACAGTTATCTGTTGAAATCTGCACCTCCTCTGATGTATTAAAATGCATATACCAGTATAAAGTGTTGATATAAATGTTATTCATTAGTGAAAATAACATACAAAAATGCATTCTATTACAGAAAATTGCTTTTCAAATATGTGTATATTAGGAGAAATTGGCACTAAAATGCTGTCAAATCTTCATGAGGACTTTAAAAAAAATAATAATCGCAAACTCATACAGAAATGTGGAAAGCTGACCATTGGAAAAATTAGAAACTGAAATGAATTGATAGCTCAGTCGGTAGAGCATTGGCCTCTTAATTTAAGGGATGTGGGTTTGAGCTCCATGTCGGGCAAAAAGATTCCTACATTGCAGGAGGTTGAACTAGATGACTCTCTTGGTCCATTCCAACTTACCATTCTATGATTCTATGAGAGAAACCAAAAACTGACATATTCTCCCAACCCTAATACTCACTTAATTTTTGCTGCTGGTACCTTGCCAGTCCTCCATGAGATCTCAAATATAACAGTTAATTATATTGCCCAGCTGAGATTTGCCCAGCTGTCTCCTCTGGGGAGCCCTTGGGTGAATGCCATCATACCCAGATAAGGAATTCATTCAGATATCTATCCCATGTATTTGTTCATGTGTTCCTTTCTTGACCTGTGTTCTCACCCATCATATATATCAGGTGTGGGGAACCTTTGGACCTCCGTATATTGCCGAACTGCAATTCCCATCATCCCTGGCTGTTGGCTATGTTTGCTGGGGCTGATGGGAGTTTTTAGTTCAGCAACATCTGGAAGGCCACACCGGCTATATATCCTGCCAATATGGCTAGTACCAATCTCATCATTGCTCCACTTCTTTGTAAAATGGCAATAACCAAAATAAAGGGAAAGTCTCTGCATTACCGAAAGCTAACAATGAACGATTGGAGCTAATCAATATTAGGAAGCAATTTATTGAAAAACAGGTGTTTATCCCAGAATTCATGGTGCATTTTGAACAACTGTGCCCTTCCTCGGGGGGTAATATATACTAGTTATACCAAATGAGGCCATACAGCAGAATTAGGCAGTAATGTCATGGAAGATTCCTGAGGTATCAAAAGGGACCGTGGTCACATCCACACCACATATTTAAAGCACATGACTCCCCAACCCCCCAATACCCTGCAAACTGTAGTTTACTAAGGGTGCTGGGAACTGTAGCTCTGTGAGGGTGAAACTACAGTTCACAGGATTTTTTGGATGTGACACATTCCAGATTGCAGCTTTTCAATGTAAAAACAGTCTGGAATTGGAAACGTATCACAGCAGGGTGTGGACTGAGGGATAATAAAACCTAATGTGCTAGGTTGTTGTTGTTTTAATTTGCAGGAAACATGATACAGGGAGAGGAATTTAAAAAATGGCACACTCTGTCACATGCACACTGGTGGTCCAAGGTGTTACAAATTACCCAATGACCTCAGCATTGTATAACCTTATTCTGCTGTGGGTATGGATCAGGCCTAAGTAATAGAAAAGTTGGGCATCCAAACTTGAAGAAAGCAGCTTTTGTGTAACTGGTGAACAATTTCTGCTGAGGAGAGAAATACAGGCATTGGGAACCCTGGAACAGTCCTATTGTTCAAAACATCATTAATCTATCATGTGGATCAGCTTTACTCTGTTGCCATCTTTCTGCTGAGCACTCTGGGCTTGTATAGATTTCTCTCAGTATTTCCTTCATAGTAGAGCAGCTACCTCAGAGTTTCCTCTCTCTTTTTATGTCACAAGGGCTCTTCTAAACAGCTGAAACTGAGGTAACATTTTTGTTCTCACATGCTTATGGAAATATTGCATTGGATTGGATGGCTTTCAATAAACTAAATTTCCTTTCCAGAACTGGATTTGTAAGCATAACCTAAAAGAAATCTAGTATCTTATTTGTAGATCTACAGTATCCCAAAACTCCTCCAGACCTTGCTTCAAACAGTAGATGAACCAACAGTCTGACTCATTATAAAGCGCCTTCCTATGTTCACTTCTACAAAATGCTGAGACTCAGACTATGGAGTTCCACCATTGAAGAGTGGCCATAAAAATGCCTTTCATGACCTTGTGGTGTAAACTGGGTGCACAGATAATACAGGTACAAGAACACTTTCTGCTAATCTTGAAAGTCACAATGAAACCTAAGTTACATTGAGCAAAATGCTCATTACATAGTGGGAAGGCATATGGAATAGCTGTACTGGGGTTCTACACTACCCAAATTAATCTTTCTTTACTATGAAGTGTGTTGGTCACTGGGCATGCAAATAGGTATGAGATGACAATTGGGATTGGAGCAATGACCCCTAATGACACAAAGGCACTGGTAGTTCCTAAGGGAAGGAACATGAGGATAGGGGCTCTCATTGCAGATTCTTCAATTCATACTTTTTTTAAAAAAAGTATCAGTAGTACTTCATATACATTATCTTAATTATCCTTACGACAACCTTGTAAGGTAAGTCTATTTTGCAGAGGTGGGAGGGGAACCTTAGGTAAAAGACATTTGATGAGTTCATGTGGCCAAGGTAGGTTCTGAATCAGGGACTTGCACTTTGAGCACCAGCTCTTGGGGAACATATAGGAGATGGCACTGCCTATCAATGTAAGGCCCTTCTAAATTTCAGGCTGGCAGATTAAAACAGGCTTCCTCCACCTCGGCCCTCCAGATGTTTTTGGCCTACAACTCCCATGATCCCTAGCTAGCAGGACCAGTGGTCAGGAATGATGGGAACTGTAGTCTCAAAACATCTGGAGGGCCGAGGTTGAGGAAGCCTGGATTAAAACATGCTTTTGAATTGTGTTCGGAAGGTGGAAAGGAAACCTGAGGAAATTGCAGGAGAGCTGGTAATACGCACACTTGGGAGGCTCATCCATTACAGGTGTTGGCAGGAAGATAAATTGATGGTTTCTGCTCCTGCTACAAGAGAGGGACTTTAGTGGCTGAAGCAGTTCCGAGGCCTCAGGTGCAACACACTCAATCTTGTGGTCCAGACTTCCTTCCTCCAGTCCCCAAGGGCTGAACCCCACCCCGCCACCCTCCCAGAAGTGAGGCAGGCCATTGTGTTGCCTAATCTCCACGGCAGGGCCTCTGAGGCCGGGTCACTCAGAGCAAGAACGAGCAGGGAGACCATGTGCAGAGGGCTCAGGGTCAAGTTATGCAATGAGCCAGCCTGGGAAACCCGTGAATTTTATGTGCTGCAAGGAGAGGGTGTTGAGTTCCCTGGGCCCAATAACGAGCCCAGCAGCTGCATCCCGCCTGGGTCCGATTACTGCTGCAACCTTTCAGGATTGGCAAAGTCAGCGGCCATGAGAGAGAAAGGAAAGGGGTGAGGGAGGAGAGGAGGGAGGGAGGGAGGGAGGGTTGAAGAAAGGAGGGCCCTGACATGGGGGTGGTCTTCAGGCTGACATTCCCAAGGACTGAGAGGGGGATATAGAGTGGTAAATAATGACAGTCTACAATGGCAGCAATAGGTGGCTGGCGCGATCTGGAAAGTAAGAAAATGAGGGAAAGAGATTAGATGAAGAGGCAACATTTCCTCAGTTCTGGCTTCCAAAATCTATGCCCCTTCTCCTTGAGAACCCTGAAATTCTAGCACCCAGGAGGGCCTCCTGCACAAATCTAAACCCTCTTGGATGTTTCCACACAAGACACTAAAAGGACATTTATACTTCTGTCACTCAAGTTCCTGTATGAATGTTGCAAGCACAAGGCTAGGAAGCAGAAGAGAGTGCATTTGAACAAAACACCCAGGAAACATAACAAATCCGACCATATATACTGTACATTATACCCTGAAAGCACATTCCCCCACCCTCAAAGAATTCTGGGCACTGCAGTTTGTTAAGGGTTGCTGGGAGCATTGTGAGGGGCAAACTACGGGGGCCTAGAATTATTTGGGGGTGGGGGGAACATGTGTGCCAAATGTACTTTAAAGTTACAATGGCCTTAGTTCTGTCACAGTGGGTTGTGCAATGACTTTTATATGTCTTCAGAATGGACCATTCCTCAGGTGCACAGCTGCACACCTACAAGCATATGGGGCTCTGAGTGTGTGGGGCATGGCCTGGGGTTCCCCACCATGTCCTTGCTTCACCTTGCTGTGCCAGGAGCTGCAGCTGGTGAGGTCAGTTACCCCACCCCATCCTCGACTTATCACCTTCCCCAGGGCCTCACTAGAGAGGGATGGGGTTAACTCAGGCCAAGTTGCCAATCCCTTAGGCGACAGTGGAACCAACTGAGAAAGGCCTGCGAGAGATGGGACTGAGATCTCACTGTCCCTGGCGGCCTGGCATACCCCTCTAGGACATTTTTTTTAAAAGTATTATTATATACTTCATTAAATGTACTTATCCCACCCTTCACTGTGAAATCCTAGGTGAGGTCCCAACAGCGTTAAAAACATGCGCTCTGTTACATCTTGGTGTGACTTCCTCACTTCCATATCTTGCAGATCAGGATGGGCAGAAGGTAGATTGGGATCATAATTTGTTGTAGGGTATACCCTCCCGTCAAGGGACGCGGGTGGCGCTGTGGGTTAAACCACAGATCCTAGGACTTGCCGATCAGAAGGTCGGCGGTTCTAATCCCCGCGATGGAGTGAGTTCCCGTGCTCAGTCCCAGCTCCTGCCCACCTAGCAGTTCGAAAGCACGTCAAAGTGCAAGTAGATAAATAGGTACCGCTCCGGCGGGAAGGTAAACAGCGTTTCCATGCGCTGCTCTGGTTTGCCAGAAGCGGCTTAGTCATGCTGGCCACATGACCTGGAAGCTGTATGCTGGCTCCCTCGGCCAATAAAGCAAGATGAGCGCCACAACCCCCAAGTCGGCCATGACTGGACCTAATGGTCAGGGGTCCCTTTACCTTATACCCTGCTGTCAGTCAAGGGGACAAGTGACTTTGGCCTCTGAGGCACAAAAATCTCGGAGATGCCTCTCCCACAACCGCCAGTAAAATACAATTATAATATATTAAGCAATTAACTATTTGTTGCCTTTCATTGACATGGCAAATCAATTGTGACTGCCTTATTTTCCCTAATGATAGGGCTGGCCTCGTCAGTTTGTCTCTCTATGTGTTTTCTTCCAAATTAGGCTGCTGGAATCTTTTCTCTGAAGTAACTCAGATGCAGATACGTACTTAAGAACACATGAGGAATTTTCTGGACCAAGCCAATGGCCCCATCTAGTCCAGTATCTGGTTCTCACAGTGGCCAACCGTAGGCACATGGGATTCCGATGGTGCTTCTTGCTTGCCTGGATGGATGGAGGAAAGAGAGGTTTGTGTGAATGTGAAGAAGCCCACCTACCATACAAAGGTAAAACTCCCATTGTATTGTTCTGTCCACTTTAGCCTCTGGCCTTACCCACCTCTGCCATCAGGCTCCTGGAAATTTTCCCAGAACAGAACATTTTGGCCCTGGTTTCCCCCCAAAAAAGTTCCCCACTCTTGCTTTAGAACAAGCTGTGCAAAGAATTTGTAACTCCACCACTGAACCACCTCTCTGTTTGTCAGACATGGGACCTTTCATGCCCTCTGCCCTGCCCCGTAGCCACTCTTTCTGGGCCCAGCTAGGAATATGATCGATGCCATCAGCTATGAGCTGCCTCCTTTTCCTGGATTAAGAAGCTCCTTTGCACCCAAATATCCACCAGCTGTCTAGCACTTCACAAAGCCATCCCATCACCTAAACAGCTTTGAGGTCCTTGAGACGGGAGGAGAATCTCATGAGAGCCCATTCAGTGTGCGTAATGGATAGAGACTTGGACTGGGCCCAGGGAGCCCTGGAGTCACAGCCCTGCTCAGCTTTGAAGTGCACTGTGTGATCTTGGGCCAGTCGTGACCTCTCAGCCTAAACAACCTCACAGTTTACTTGGAGGGGGATAAAAATGGGATAACCTTCCCTGAGTTCCTTAGAAGAGTGGGTTACAAATATCTATTTCGCTCACATAGAGAGAAATAGAAATTTCTCTCTCTCTCTCTCTCTCTCTCTCTCTCTCTCTCTCTCTCTCTCATCGAAACCTGTATATACACCATTCAGAAACATGTGCTTTTTCCAACACTGAAAATTTTGCTCATAGGAAGTGGCTCGTGAACCTGTGGTTCAGAGACCCAGCAATGAAAACCTTCAATGATCACACGCTCACATAGATACAAGAATAACTGCAACACATCTTCTTTTCAAAAGAGGCCATCGAGCCAACTGGCTCATTTCCATTCACATGATAAGAAAGTCCCCAGGTTCTCTTGCTACAGGATCCCAAAGCCCTTGAAATAATTCAACCCAGTACTTTTTTTCCAAGATGACATGAGCTCCAGGGCTCAGGCCAGGCTGCCAGGCCTACTTCCTACCTTGTAGGACTCACCCCAGATAGGTTGTGTGAGTACTTATTGGGACCAAAGAATAGATTCTGCCCATGCTCAGAGATATTTTCATCTGTAAAACTGAGGCCACAGGTTCCAGGGCTCTGGGTTTGATGAGCTAGGTCTCTTGTAGTCTCTTGTATCTCTATCAACCTCATCAAAAGACAAGAGGATTTATAATGCTTTTCCTCAATAGTCGGCTCATAGGCCATACCAGGCCCTTCAAGTCTATCCATTAGTCTGTGCATCAAGAGCGCATGATGCAACAGCTTAAGGGCATAGACTAGGCAGTAGGTGGTGGCAGCTGAAAGCAACAGGTTAAACCATCACCTATTTACCTGGTAGAAATTAAATGGTTGCAGTTTTTCAGTGTTACAGTTCATGTGAACTTTTATGAGAGTGCTTTCCCTCTCTTTTCTTCTTGTGGGGAACCAGTGTACAAAACCCCTCTCTCCCTTCTTTCACACCAGCTGTTCATCCACCAAAACTCAAAACCAAACATTTTTGAACTGGGGCATGGCTGGAGTGAAGCCTTCTGGGTCAAGGGATTGAGCAAAGAGCAAGCAGGGTGGTGAAGCCAAGCGGACAGAGAAAAACTTTTTGGTGGGTACAAAGGCAGAGCTTGGCAGTACAAGGGCTTGTTCAAAAGCTGCTTATTTGCCTGTGGAATGGGTTGGGGGAGGGAGGTGGCTGATTTTGTGTGTCATGAAAGGGCAGGAAATGGTTAGTTATTTTTGATTTGTTGGTATTGTATTGCTACATGGCACTCCAGTCCCCAAGTGGCGAGAGATTCCAGGGGCTCCCGGTACCCGGTGCTAGCCAGCGTCCAGTTTCCTTGGAATGAGGGGCACATATATAAAACCTGAGCCTAAGGTGGAGGAGCTCACAGCATTAAAACCCCAAAAGGTGTTGCTTCTCCCATAGTCACAGCCTTGGATTCCAGCATACCGTATTTTTCCATGTATCAGATGAGGTTTTTTTAACTCAAAAATCATGTAAAAAGCCTGGGGTCGTCCTATACACAGATAGTGGCATGGGGGGGCGGGGGAGCTGTGTGCCACCAGCCAGCTGGGTTGGCGGCCTGTGCTCTAGGGAACGTTTCCCACCCACAGTGGCGTGGAGGGAGCGGCTGCCCACTTTGCCAACAGCCCTGCTAGGGTGATGGTGCGCTCAACAACGTTGGGCCATCTCCCCTCATTTTATTTAAATTTAGTCCCCCAAAATAGGGGGTGTCTTACACATAGGGGCATCTTATACATGAGAAAATATGGTAAATAAATTTTCCTTACTAGTTCAACAATGGAATCCTCCATTAGATTTTAACTCTTGCTGGATCCAGGACCTAAGGAATTAAGACAGGACTCTGGCATCATACAGACTGACCCCTCATACTCACAACAGTATTTTTTATTGCCAGGGTAGGAGGGAAGCACTTGTGGGGTGGTCTGTTTCAGATGCCATAATAACTTGAGTACTGTGAGAAAGAGGGGGAAAGATTTTCTGACACCTGGTCTGAAAGCCTGCTTTAAGAAACAAAAACCTAATTTGGTTGTTTATTTTTGTGAACAGCTCACAAGTCTAGGTCAATTCTGCCTCATATATTCCCGTTATGAGAGCCCATTAGGAAGAACTGGCTAATGTACTGAAGATATACTGAGGAGAGTCACTTCTCTTTTAAGCCACAAATTTTAGGCTGTGTAGACTCTCTTGTTTTCTCTGCATTCTGTGTGCACCCATCGCTGGTTTGGGGAATGGTGTACCCACAGCATTGGCCCCAATACATATCTGTCCTGTTGTTTCTTGTGAAATGCTGTGTTTCTATCTGTTCCCCCGACAAGCCAGCTTTGAGCCAAATTGAGGGGGAAATTACCTAGCTGCATTTATACACAGCCTTACTGTGGCTATCTTCCTCCTGGACATGAATCACTGTCTTTCTCAGCTTAGGGTTATTGTGAGGAGAAAATGAGGCGAAAGCCTAGGCATGCCACTTGGAGCTATTTAAATATCCCACACATTGCCAGTGTAATCCTGTGAAGTCAGGGCCGCTGAGTTCAGTGGAACTAGTAGGCCCCCATTGAACATAATGGGACTTGTTTCTGAGAAGGCAATGCATAGGACGGTGCCCTAAGTGTAATAACAGCCCATGGTGGATAAACTAACAGTCGGTGAGCCACCTGTGGAACCCGTGGACCTCCAACTGGACTCCAGCTCCCATCATCCTTGACCATTGGCCATACTGGCTAGGGCTTGATGGGAGTCCATCTGGAAGGCTGCAGGTTCTCCATCCCTGTGTAAGCTAAAGAGATGTATTCCCAAGAGAGGGCAGTGGCCCTTTATGCTGTTGCTATTCTTGTGGGCTTAGCCGGCTGGCTGGCTGGCTGGCTGGCTGGCCACTATGGGAAATGGGATGCCACTGGATGAAATGGGCCTTTGGTGTGATCCACCAAGCTATGGGAAATGGGATGCCACTGGACGAAATGGGCCTTTGGTGTGATCCACCAAGCTCTTTGCCTTCCTCTTTATCTTTCACCTTGGGGGCTTGGTTCAGAGACCCAACTTTGGGGTTGGGCCATTGGCTCCATGTCACCTCCCCACCCTCCCTCCCATGCTGGCTTGGCCATTAAAAGCAACTCTGTACTTCCCTACCCTGCTTTTTCAGAAATGT
This sequence comes from Podarcis filfolensis, assembly GCF_964270895.1. Lineage (NCBI taxonomy): Eukaryota > Metazoa > Chordata > Lepidosauria > Squamata > Lacertidae > Podarcis > Podarcis filfolensis. The sequence continues at coordinate 19,901,653 of NC_139615.1, read as the reverse complement.
ACACATCCACCAGGGTTGTGGTGCCACCATCACACATGCATACGCCGGGAGGGACAAGGGTTCGCTGAGGTCCCTCACCCCAGCATCACTCTCCTCTCTACCCCACCCCCCTTCACTCTCCCGGCCGGCCTGAATGACAGGTCCTCTTTCCTCCCCCTACACCTTCCCCGGCCACAAGATCCGTCTTGAAGGAGGTGGTGTCCGTGTCTGTCCCCTGCTGGGGCACCGGCTTTTACCCTATAAGGGGAGCAGCTGCAAGCTCCTTGGGCTGAAAATAGATGCAGCTGCCGCCTCTGGATTAGAGAGCTCAAGAGAAGACTTTCAGAGGGAAAGGGAAACTAAGATGGGAAGGGGGGTGGGGGGTGAGGGAGATTATAGAACAGATAGGCTGATATCGGTGGGCTGATTGGATTGGGTCCAGATTGAGACATACAATGTGAATGGGCCAAAAGGCAGGGACACCTCTCCTGTTCAGCCATTTTTACTACATGAAACACTAACAACCTAAACTTGTGTCTGGAATGACCATCTCTGCTGCAGGAGCGCCGTTTGCCTGGTGACCTAAAACCGTGGGTGTCCAGCAGCTCCTAAGCCAAAAGAAAAGCAAGCCAGCAGAGCTTAGTCAGAATTGTGTGCATTCCACAATCACACTGTGCAAATTTGGTTGCAAGCGCAGAAGGTAACGCCATCATTTTGTTTTCTACTTCTTTTAATAAACAAGTTTCTAGCCCCTGTGGCTGCAAAGTTAGGCTTCAACATGTGCAGGCAATGACTGACAAAGTCTCAGAAGCTGGTAAGAGGCTGAGCAAAGAGGCTGATAAGACTTCCATTGTCCTGCCACCAGTCTGGCTTCAGTAAGCTGCCTAGTTATTTGCCCTCTGCCTTCGAACAGAAGAAGTGGAATAAATGGTGCAAAATAAGGAAATACATGTAAATAGGCTTCATTTTAGAAGGCACTGGATTTTGCTTACTTTGGCATATGGTTGTGTGTTGAGCACAGAGTACACACGTAGGATTACTTTAAGCCATTAGACAATATGTAATTTTCAGCCTCTGAACCACAGGGGGATGTATCATTTACAGCACAATCTTATACCTGTTTACTCCGATCAGAAGCAAGTCCCTCTGAATTATTCCCAGGTCAGGGTGTAAAGGACTGCAGTCTTAGTACAGGAGTGGGCAGGCTTCAGGCTTATGGGGTCTACTTTGTGTTTTACAAGAAGCTCAAGGTCCACCAGCCAGGGCCAGGTATTCAATAGGGAAGGGAGGGAGGGAAACACTTGAAATGAAAATATAGGTTGACTCCGAGTCCATTTTCAGGTTTAGATTTCGTTTTCAGAACAGTACCAGAAATTAGTTCCTTGGTTAAACAACTGGGAGTCAGAAATGCTTGCTCATCTACTGCAAATCACCCAGATCCCAATGTACATAGCTTCTGCCTGCTACTGGTTTAGTACACAATCTGACAGCCGCCACAGATCTAAACTAAACACGGAATAAATTTCTAGTCCTCTTTGTTTTAGAGAATATATGCACAATAAAAAAATGTATTTTATTTTATTTTATTTCCACAGGGAGGGGATCTCTTATCATTTGAAGTATGTTGCTATGGGTTTGAAGTATCTGGTGAGTTGAAGTGCCTAAGTCCGGCAGATCTTGGAGAAGACAAGGGGGAAAGAACAGAAGCAGACATGTGGATAAACGGTAGTGACATGTCCAATGGCATACGTTGCTGAGTCACAGCACACCCACCCAGCTTCAGCCAGTGGTGGACAATACCTATGCCTGTAACTCTGGACAGCTGCTGCCAGTCAGAGTAGTCTGTCTTTAGCTAAATGGAAAAATTGTCTGGTCTGAAATAAGGCAATATCCTATGTTCCTAAAGTCATTCCCTCTCCCTTGAGAATTGTAGTACTTGATGAGGGAAGGGTTGGGAATGTGGTGAAAAATTGACGCTATTGCAATTTGCAGGATTCTTTGTGAAAGCCATGATCAGGAATAATGGAAGTTATAGGGCAACAGCATCTTGGGTCCCGAAGCAGAAGAACACTGGCGTAGATAGAAAAGCCAAATATCAGCAGTTCAAGGAGTTCAATTTGATGAGAATTGTAATTTGCAAGCACATCATGTTTTATCGGGCATAAAAATAATTGCCCTGAGAATCTCGGGTCCCCTTTCTTCTCTTTTAAAAAAGTTTGGTAAAATCTCAGAAGCTCAGGGTATGTTAACATGGCCGTTTATTCTGCAGTGAATTCTCAATGCTAGTTTTGAGACCCCTTTCACACTACATTAGCCACAATCCACATTGATCCTGTAGTTTGACAAATACTTGTGTGTTTGCGTTATGTTTTTTCCCCTCAAGCCACTATCAATCCGACTAGAAACTTAAGGTGCGTTCATTTCGTACTTTAGAGTGGGGTGTACATTTGAGACAGCTGTCACACATGAGCAGAGGAGTGCACATGCGCAGATAACAACTTCATGTATAGGAGATCCAGCGGGGTGGGAGGCAATTGGCAGAGGCGACTTTAGGTTAGCGTGACCGGTTTGGCCACATTGGACACTGGTGCTGCAAGGGGGCACCACAGCAATGATGTAGAACAGAGCACAAGAGGCAGGAAGTCAATTTAACGGGGCACAGGGTGCTGCTGAAATTCGAAAGCCCAAAGCCTACCACTGGCATTGTTGCAGGGATGGGGAAACCAAAAAGGTCATGTGTGTCAGGTAAAAACATCCCCCCTCCCCCACCTCCTCTCTGATGCAAACAACAATGCGCAAATGTACCTTGAAGCATGGTTCCTCCTCACAGAGCTACCGTTTCCAGCGCCCTTAACAAACTACAGTTTCCTTGGGGGAAGCCATGACTGTTAAAGTGGTGTAAGAATTGGACATATGGTCTGGATGTGACCTGTGTATTTTGTATTCCTATGGAATCAGAGTCCAACCCTTTGGGAAACAGAAATGCTGCCCTCTTCTGCAACGGGTACGAATGTCCCTGCTTGCTCAAGGTGTCATCTGATGCCCTGCTTGCTTCATCTTCCCTGGCTGCCAGAGTTATGGAAGGTGATCGTGCAGGACAGCCTGGCTGCCATCATGGCATTCAGGCCTCGGAGTTCTCTTCTTTTAGCAGCCCATTTCCCTCCCTAGCTGCTTCAGACACTGATAGGACAGAGAGGTGGGGAACCTTTCTCAGTCCGAGGGAGACAGTCCTTTTGAAATATACTCGGAGTCAAGTGTGGATTTCATGCTCTTTATTCAGCTCATAGTAGCAAGGAATGAAAGTTCCCCCCAAATATCTGCTTTATATACATTATTCACACAATGGGCCCCAGGTGATTGGCTAATTCCGGGATTCTCCTGTAGGCCAATCAGGTTGCGGATTCACTTCCACCTGGAGCTGGATTGGGTGGCTCCTGTGGACCAATCATACTGCTGCATTGTTCTAGGACCAATCAGACTGCTGCATTCTGAATCCTATTGTTCTAGGACCAATCAGACTGCTGCATTTTGGATCCTATTCAACTCAGTACATAACACCTTTGTACATCCTCAAAGTCCGCTCTGGGGGGGGAGGGGTTGGCAGACTCTGCAGACCACACTCTGGAGGTGTGCGGGGGGGGGGGAGGAAGGGGAAGCCCCCTTGCGTGAGTGAAAGTCTGCATGCACAGTGTCGGATACAGTCCTAAGGGCAGATCTACCATTGCAAGGACTTTTGAAGGTGCAGGTGAACTTCCCTTCCAATCCTTTCCCTGCACCCAACCAGCTAGCCAGCCTTTTTAAATCTCTTCTGGGGATTCCTCTGACCCCCAGAATGGAGGGGGGGGGAACGATATGCAGGTAGAGGAGAGGGGAGGGGAAGGGTCATCGTGAGAGTGAAAACCCCTGTGCTGGCAGATCTATTTAGGTGGGTGCTATAAAAAATACTCATAAAAATAACTCGGGGCATTCCTAGGACAAAGGCACCAGCGCTGCCACATGCTGTCCCCACATTCCCCAGGCAGCAGGACCAGAAAGGCACCAAGCAGGATGGAACTTCATGGGGTCAACTGGAGTGGCGGCAGCAGGAGAACCCACATAGAAAACTAAGCAATTGACCTAGATCTGAGAGCTAGTGCAAGGGTAGTGGATTGAGCACCAATCTTCTTTTTCTTTTTTTAGTTTTATTTATATTCAAAACTAATACAACAATAAACCGTATGGTTAATGACAAAAAAAAAAAGAGATAGAAGTAATTCAAACACTGTAGTTCATTTTGCAACAACAGTAGGAGCAGTGTGGTCACATTGGGATGCCGGTACTGAATTCTAGTTCAGTCAGTAGAGCGTGAGACTCTTAATGTCAGGGTCGTGGGTTCAAGCCTCACGTTGGGTGAAAGTGTCTTGCATTGCAGGGGGTTGGACTAGATGACTCTCGTGGTCCCTTCCAACTCTACAATTCTATGAAGCCGGGAGTCCTGTGTTCAAATCCCTTCTGAGCTATGCCACTCCCTGGCTCACCTTGGGCATGTCACCTTCTTTTGATCTAATCTGTCCTGCACGGCGATTGTTACAGGCGTGATGGTGAGGAGAATAGAAGAACTCCATTTTTTTGGCACATGCCAAATAAATGTGGTGTTTTTTTAAACACACCCACCCACCCAAAAAAAAACAAAACATCTTAGGAGAATGTGTTTCCCACAAGGTGTATTAGGAAATCACAATGCCCAAGATGCTCCACAAAATCACCTGGTTACTGCATCTCTCACCAAATGGGTACCGAAATGGATGGGCTTGAACAGCATGAATATTTCACAGAGGAACCAAGTGTGGTGCAGAAATTGGGATGGGGTGGGAAGAGGAAACAAACAAAAAGTCAGGTTGCCTCAGTTCCAATGCAATTCGAGTGCCAGCGAAAAATCAGCAGTAGTAGCATTGACAGAGTCTGATCCGAAGCTCAAATTCTGCATAGGAAACCGGAGGAGTGCATTCCAACAAATCTCAGAAGTTAGTACTACAATGCAAGTTTTCATTACAGCATTTGGAGTTTGTCTTTGCGTTTGCCTACTTGAGCTTGCCGTATACACTTTCCCAACGTTAACTGAAGGAAACGCAGGCACAGAGGCGATGGAGGCGGGGGGGGGGTAGCAGAAGGGAGCCCACTGTGCTGAATCTGAATCGTTAAAGCAGTACTGGGCTGCTGCTGAACTTCTAACAATCAAGACGAGTGGCGCCCCCTTCTGGCAGAAATAAGGCTCAGCGCCCTCAACCTTCCAGCCTGCTAAAGTCATCTTCAATCCCTCCCTCCGAAGCAATTAAAAAAACAACACCCTCCAGTCGTCCTCCTCCTGCAAACTTCATACGAATACCAGAGGTATGAAGCCTAGCCAGCACAAGCAAGTAATGGGAGACCTTGTGATTAATAGTGTGAGTTGATATCTAGCAGCAGATATGGGTCTATTATTATGGCTTTGGCATTAATGCCAGATTAGACATCGGGGCTTTGACAAAATAATAATTTTTCCTTATGGCCCTAAAGCAGTGGCACAGTGCTCAGCAGATTTTGGGGGGGTTGGGGGATAACAAGACGGGGACTAGGAGTGTTGCATTGCAGGCTGCCCAAACTGCTCTCAGGCAGTTTGCAGCATTCAGGTTGCAGCATTCGAGGAACTTCAGTAATAGTTGCAAAGCAGATATAAGAATTACCGTAAGATATATTAAGAAAAAGTTTAATTATGATAAAAGTGTGTTATATGAAATCAAAATATGGAATAGACAGGAGGTTGGGTCTTTAGTGTTAAGACCAATTTATGTCTTATTGTTAAAAAAATTATGTGTCTATTGTTATTCCTGTGTGTAATTTGGTATTTGTGTTTTCTTTTTTCTTTTCTTACTGTATCAATTAAAAAAAAAAAACTGCTCTCAGGCAAGGTTTTCTTCTATATAGTGCGATATCTATTTTGACTCATGCTCTGCTTGTACGTTTGTAAAGGACAGTCCTGCTGCCACCTGTCTCCAAGGCTCCCATATCCAAAGGAAACTAAACTGTGTAGAGTGCTGTCCCTCCATGATGTTATCACTCCTCCTAATAGCAAGCTCATGTGGCGAGTGCCACCAGGATTCGAGCCAAAATGGGGCCAGTGAGAAAGAAGAGGGAAGTATCAGCACGTTGGAGACGTTTGTGTTACGTTGCAAAAACGGTGCACCAGCAACAGGAAAAGAAAATCCCCGCAACAACGGCAGTGGGCTCGATACTCAGCTGTACCAGAATACATGTTTTAGGAGGAAGAATGCACTGCAACATTTTGTTGCAGATCCCACTTGTCCCCCATCATAACAGGAGGTGTGATATATCTGGAGGAGAGTCTATACACTGCAAAGATTCCTGGGGTGTGAAGTGCATCTCTTGAGGCATTGACACTGTGGCATCCTGAGAAAGCTCTGTCAATGAGGGCCAGGCCAGTCAGTTTCCAAGGCGATAGGAAGGTTGCCACACGCCGTTCTTCCCTCAGGTGCAGAATTATACCATTTTTTTTCATAGGAAATATCACCATCCAATTGCTTATAGAGCAAATAACATGGATACTAATACATACATTTGGTGCAATTGCTTATTTTCAAAATTTTGAAATGTACAGTGGTACCTCGGGTTACAGGCGCTTCAGGTTACAGACTCCGCTAACCCAGAAATAGTACCTCGGGTTAAGAACTTTGCTTCAGGATGAGAACAGAAATCGCGTGGCGGCGGCGCGGCAGCTGTGGGAGGCCCCATTAGCTAAAGTGGTACCTCAGGTTAAGAACAGTTTCAGGTTAAGAAAAGACCTCCGGAACGAATTAAGTTCTTAACCTGAGGTACCACTGTATTGTTTTAAAACATGTTCCTAGCTTTTGGGACCAACATGCAAAAACAAAACAAAAGAGGGGGGAGTGATATCCAACATTAGTCCCACTCAGACCCATTGAAGTCACTGTACATAAGTTGCTTAAATCGACTGGTTTGTCTTCAAAGAAGGGTTGGATATTACCCATCATTTGCACTATGAAATGCTAACAAAATACTTAAAAGCTTTGTATAAAATCAACAAGACAGGCAGCAGCCGTGGGCTGCTGGTTGTTCTTGGTGGCCCAGCCATGCCTGCATCCTCTTGTGCTGCAGAGCACTGATACAAAGTGAAAACCTCCACCCCATGTTCCCCCTCCCCCCGTGTCTCCTGGGCTATGGGATTAAAGAAGCTCCCTTCTATCTACAAAAGCTTGTAGGTAACACTCAGTTACAACGCACCACCAAAAACCAAAACCCAACACACTGTATCTGATATGGGGGGGGGGGTGTATGCATGTGTAAATAACATATCCTAGACCAGGAGTGGGGAATCTCTGGCCCTCCAGATGCTGCTAAACTGCAACATCCATCAGCCCTAGAAAGCATAGCCAATGGCCATGGATGATGGGGACATTTGGCAGACTAAAAGTTCCCTACAACTGCCTTAGACTTCCATTTGACTGTGGGAAATGGTTTAGCCCCAGAGGGTTGTATACATTTCTCTGGGTTCAGAAAGGCCATTTCTTGCAAGAGTGGCTCCTGATTCACCTTTGGCTGCTGTTTGTCATCTGCCACTTAACACATTAAATTTGTCTTGGGTTTTCTTACCAGACAACCCACAATCAATCACAGGCCCTTGAAATTAGCACAGCTGTGATCTACAGACTATGCTGCCACCATACAGGACTGCAGAATGTGGTAGTGGGTGCAGAATCAAGCAAATGGGGTGGTCCACCTCTTACCTCCACCCCCAAAGTCACCCTCTGCCCAAATCTCCTGAGCTACAGCTTTCAAGAATCAGCCTCCTAGTTATTCAACCTTGTAGGTAACTTTTAACTACACAAAAAAACCTCAGCTTCTTGCTTTTTTACTCTCTGACTCTAATATTTCCCATCATTTCATTCAGGTGGGGAGCTAGTGGAGGCCTAGCAGCCAGAAGACGCTTTTTTAATAAACTGGCCTCTCGTGCCACAACCTCACTGAGCAACCTCTGTTTAAGTCGGCACTCTCTCAGTCCCGCCACCTCTGCTTCCAGCTGCAATATGACCAATCTTTTGGTCTCTTTGAGGCCTGGTCTACATAGGCAACTTATGACACCACACCACTTCTGACTGCAGGTGGTTGTTGCCATTGTTGAATGCTTCCGCAACCCCCCCACCCCCCCAAGGCAGCATAACAAACCCAAGCATCTTGAGAGAGAGGAGTTTCAGCTCTGCTGATTTCTTGTTGTGCTAACTTTCTACCTGCTGTTGCTTTGCTTCTGTTTTGAAATAACAATCCCAGAGAGGATTAGAAAATTATGTCCTTAATTTGCAGCCTGAAGTGGTTCTACCACAGGAGTAGGCAAACTCGGCCCTCCAGATGTTTTGAGACTACAGTTCCCATCATCCCTGACCACTGGTCCTGTTAGCCAGGGATGATGGGAGTTGTAGTCCCAAAACCTCTGAAGGGCCAAGTTTGCCTGTGCCTGTTCTACCACTTCATGCTGCCACATGTGCACAACGCCTGCGAAGCACTCTGAGCGCACCCAGGCACTATATGAACGCTGCAAAGCATCACTAGATGGGTCACATGTGCTGGATAGGGACAGGGAAGTGGTATCAAATCAGCTACCTCATTTCCTCTTGGTTCCTATTAAGAAAGTTCTACAGGGATCATCCAGAAGGAAAGAGATTCTCCTCCTGCCCCAGTTTTTAAGGTCCAGTGTGTAGTGTATGGGGAGGATTATGGTGTGTTTGTTTCAAATCATTTTTTTCTTTTAAAAGGTAAAATGACATTTCCTTTATTTTCATACAAACTCTCCCCTCCCCCAAAAAAAATTTAATCAAAAAAAAAGACAAAAAGACACAGATGAACAAACGGTACCTCAGCGCAAATTTTAAGAAAAGAGAGAATTGAAGAGACAGAGAGGGCCTGAGCAGTCCACCTAGTCCACAGTAGAAAAATAAATCTTAAGGTGGGGTGGGGAGGGGTGCAGCAGGAAAAAGAGGAGGGGACAGTACCTGTGAAAGGTGTATATTCATAACATTTTAAAATTTTACCTGGGGTAGTGTAGGCTTTATAATGCGTGGCCAGTCCCCAAGCCGGGGTGGGTGGGGCGAGGGGGAAGAAGAAGGAGAGAGACGAAAGAATATAAATATATTTCCAACCAGGGAAGAGGGAGCTGGCCTCCCCCTCCCCATCGCCCCAAGAGAGGAGATGGGGAGGGGGAGGACGTTACATTCGGAGACTCCATACATTCAGCAAAGAAGGGCAGGGGTGCAAAAGACTGTGTCTGGAGTCAGAAGGGCAGACCACCCCGCTCCCACCCACTGCTCCATGTAGTGTTTACAGTGAGCTATTACTCCTGCCCAGCTGCAGAGATTTGGGCACAGGGGTGGGAGGAGGAGGAAGAGGAAGGGAAGAGGAGGAAGAGCAGGCCCGTTTCCTTAGTACCCAAGGCGGGGCTAGAAGTAGTGCGTACCAATCTGTCGCAAGCTGGGATCACGAAACCAGGAGGGTCTCGTACCTATGTTTTCGGGGCAAGCGGAAGTGGGGTTTACTCCATACCCAAGGGAATGGAACGGTGGGGCGGGGGAGAATGGGACTGTGGGGGCAAGGCCAGTCCTCACCCTCCCCAAAGGTTACGCAGGGAAGCATAGAAGTCTTTTGGGTATTCAAGCCCATCTCGCACCCGTGGGCCAAGGCCAGGTCTGCCCCTGGCGATGGACACCAGAAGGGCTCGCGTCTTTCTCTGGCTCATATTCACGGGGCTCAGACAAACGAGTACTGGTTGTTCACAGCCCGGGCTCGTCCTTCCGATTCCTCCGGGAGGGGAAGGGATCCTCCTCCTCCTCCTCCTCTTGTGGCCGCTGCCTCGTCCACCTCTGGCTCCACCATCCGGCCCTCCTCCTCCGCCTGCCCCTCAGACTCTGGCAATCCACGGTCAGGGGTAGCGAGAGGCGGCCGAGCTGGGGGGAGCGGAGGCGGCGGCAGGTTACGAGAGGTGTTCGGTTCTGCGGAGAGAAGAGAAAAGAGACAGACAGACAGACAAAGAGAAACAAGAGGGCCCGGGGTTAAGACAAAATGTGGGATGGCGGACACAGAGATTTATCTGAGCCCTCCTCCCCCCCCCCCGTCCAGTCCAGAGCAAGGGGCTCCCACCCCAACGAGGTTTTTCTAAAAACCGAGCAACTCCTGTGTTGTCTACATCCAGTAGCTAGAGCACTTTGTGCACAATCTTCTGGGCGATGCTTGGGAAAGGGTGACAACACACATCAGAACTTAGATGGCACCGCTGCATTGGATGTGGCTTAGAGCAGCCCTTGCTAACCTGGTGCAGATCTCATTACCCCTGTCTACTCGACATGCTGGCTGGGAGCTGGGAATCCAACCCCACCTGGAGGATGCCACATTGCGGGGAAACTGCGACTTAGGGAAATTGCCTTCTGTTACATGCACAGTAGTAGTGGCCTGATGAAATCACACAGGGGCAACTGCTGGGCAGCTGTGTGGGGATGAGACAGGCTGGCATGACTTGGTGCTGTGCACACTCTTTGCATTAAAAAACAGTAATATCCAAACTCTGCCCTGCACCAAGAAAGCCAATTCACAGGGCTGCCAAAAGTTGTCCAAAATTACACAGTGGCATTCATTTGTTTATTTTCTGTAACTTATTCTACTTCTACAAAATACTCAGTGCAAAATGTTTATTGTGGTTATGTCTATTCCTTAGTATTTGTAATAACGGTAGCTAAGGTTTTGACCCATTCAAGAAATCTCAGGCAATACTTGTGAATGTTAATTGATTAGAATAGGCATCTATCTGCCCACCTCAGCCAAGGGGTTGCATTTGGCCCCTGAGGCACCTGCTTGCAAGTCCTGGGCTGTGGTGCCAAACACTTGGAGACTACCAAGGTTGGCAAAAGCTGTTCCACATCCTGGCCAATGACTCCTACCAGCTCCTCTGTGCTATTTTCACCAAGCACGGCCCACACATTCATTCTGTGGCCACCCAGATGTACTTGGATTCCAGCTCCCATCAACTTGACCAATTGCTCAGGAACGATGAGAGCTGCAGTCCCGCAACATCTGGAGCCAGGCTGGCTCCCCATCCCTGCCTTAGACCTACTTCAGGCTTTACCTGGTCGTGACACAGAACTAGAGGCCTGACAGCTGGCTTCGCTAGAGCATTCTGTTGAGCTGCCAGTGTTATATAATATTGCTTAGCTGAAACTGATTTGGCTTCATTAGGAATTTCAAAAAGAGAGAGAGAAAAGTGTGTGATGGCTTCTTTCTCCTCCACAAAAACTAACAATGGATTTGGCTGAATTGCCAGCATAGCGACCTTTTTTAAAAAATAAAATAAAATTCTCATGCTATGTAGGCAGACACCTTCTCAATTCTGTAGGCTCTTTTTAACTGCGTCAGACAGAATTAAGGCTGCATTTCCTTAGCCCTAAATTTTCCTAATGGCACATGCCTTTACTCTAAAGTGAGTTTGGGGGACATCGAATTCAGAATCCTAGCAGCCACATCTGGTTGCTGAGAAAGTTGGGGGGCAGATGAGCAACAGAACAGAAAGCAATACTATGTCCTACCAGGGCCTTGTTATTAACTGTTTGCTGTCGTTATGTTAAATAACAAATTGGGCTATTTGGCAAAGCACTGCTGTATCCAACACAATCAAGATTGCACAGGGGAAACCATAAGCTTAGTTGCAAACTAGGGCTTGTAAGGGATCACAGAGAAGCTCTGTATGTTACAGGACAAGCTGCCAGAAAGACGAGGTTGGCAGCACATCCTGTAACATTTGAAGCTCCACATGGTCACCACGGCTAAAGCCCATCTCCAGGGAAGGAATGTAAGAAGCTGATTTTTACAAGGCAGGCGATTGGTCCATCTCCCTCAGCGTTGCTACAAAAACTAGCAGCAGGGCTTCAGGCAGAAATCTCCCTGCCGCCCCCCCCCCCCGGCTCTACCTGGAGATGCCAGGAGGAGCCTCTTCCCTCTGAAATCTCCCCCCTACCTGGTGTCACAGACACAGTGGATGGTTATGGGCATTGCACATCTGCATGACCCGTGGATAGCGATGGGCTATGGCGTGGGGGCTGTGACACACACACACGCTCGCAACTCTCTGCCTTCCTCCCGTGGTAGCTATGGCACACTTACACGCAGTCACCCGCAGAGGCGGCAGCAAGGATGGAGATGAGGTTGGGGGGCGAGTCGGGGTCCCCACTGAACCCAGACACCGGCGCTCGGCTCCCAGCCCGGTCCCGGCCTGTGACAGAGATGCCCACATCAGAAATAGGGATTGGGGGTGGGGTAAGAGAGGGAGAGCGGTGAACATGAAGGGGGTGGGGTGTCATCGCCCCTGCGCGGTGTGGAGCAGAAGACTCGGGGCGGGGAATCTGGGGGAGGGGGAAATGTGTCTGGAGCCACAATGGGAGGAGATGGGTGGGAGATGGAGCATGGCATGGATTGGCAACGGTGTCAATGGTCTTCCTAGCCCAGGGCTCCCCGGGGCTCTGGCTACACTCACCGTGCAGCCTCTGCGAAGCAACCACGTAGCTGACGAGCGTCACGTCGCTGGAGCCGCCCGACTCGAGGGGGATAGGGTGGACCCGGAAGTGCTCCAGCATGTCAAAGATGGTCTGGAACCAGAGGTGCTGAACCCGGCATTGCCCGTCTTCGTTAAGGGAGAGGCGCAGGTGCTGGTGGCGAGATAAGGAGGCCTGGAGAGAGGTCCCGTCAAGGGCCTGATCCTCTCCCACCCTGTCTCTCAACTGGCACCATCTTTCTTTTTCTTACCGTAGATTCCGGTGTATAAGACGGCTTTTTAACCCCGGAAAAGAGGTTAAAAAGTCGGGGGTCGTCTTATACGCCGGGTATGGGTGGCACGGAGCAGAGCCCGTTCCTCCCTCCCCCTCCCCCCGCTGCTGCGGCTCTGAAACAGCAGCAGTGGGCAGCGGGTGGCAGACCGACAGACTTTCTCCCGGCACGGAGCTGCCCAGCGTATTAGGAGACTGGGCTTATAAGATGAACCCCCAAATTGCAGCTGCCAATTTGGGGGGTCGCCTAATACGCCCAGTCGCCTAATACGCCGGAATCTACAGTAATTGCATTCACACCCCACCTTTCCCTCCCAAGGAACTCAAGGCTGTGTATGCGGCTCTCCTCCGCCGAATTACAGCCTAAAAACAAGGCTGAGGAGGTCTGGCTGAAGGTCACTCAATGAGCTGCATGGCTCAGTGTGGGCTAGTACCCTCGTCTGCAGGGTCCTTGTCCGAAACACTGAACCACTGCGCCACGCTGGCTTGCCCAGATACCCACACACACGCGCTCACCTTCGCCTTCCCCTGAAAGTTAAAGGTCAGGACGTATTCCCCGCGCCGCGTCTCGCTCTGCCGCACTAAGAAAACGCCGTGGCTGCTGGCTCCCCCCGCCAACACCAGCTGGGCCGCTTTGAGGCGGGACAGGGTGCCGTGGAACCAGGGGTACTCGGAAAGAGGGTGCTCTGTGTCGCCAAGGCTTCCCCCGCCTGGGTCGGGCTCCCCTTGGAAAAGGAAGGAACCTGGAGCAGGGAGAGAGGCGAGAGCCATCTGCCAAAGCCTGTTCAGAGAATTCTGAAGTCTCTCTCACAGATTTCACTCTTGAGCCCGTCAGACCCACACACACCCATTCTCTCAGAATGGAGAGAGAGAACTCCACTCCACTCCAAGGCATTACCTGTGGTGTCCGGGGTTTCAGGGAAGGTCGTGTGGAGGAGCCCCATGGGGAACGGCCCTTCGTCAATCGGCACTCGAGGTGGCAGCTCGGGAGGCAGCAGCTCCATTGAGTCAAAGTGGGAGGCAGCAATGGAGACGGAGCTGGGGGACATGGAGGCGGAGGGGCGCTCCATCAGTCCGCCATAGGCACCTGGGGAGGGGAGGGGATGGACAAACAGGCCAGGTCACAAGCAGCACACTAAGGCAGCTTCAAAAAACATTGTGCAATTCCCGAGGTTATCATGGACTGAATGTCTTAAATAGCCTTTTCTTATGTAAGCGGCAAATGGAAAATTGGAAGCCCTTTTTATTTTTATTTATTATTTCTTTTCCATCTTTCTCTCTCTTTTCTTTTTCTTCTTTCTCTCTATTTTCTTCTTCCTGCTTATTTTCTGTGTCTCAACACCGAAAAAATATTGTGCGATTCCTTGTCAAGGCTACATTTTGTCCACTATATATACAGCATAGAAAGCATAGTTCCTGCCTCTCCAAATTTTGATTTTTAAAAATCTGAAGTATTAAAACTGGCCTTTCCTTCCAACAGCAGAGTAACAGCTTTATGGCTGATGCTGTGTATGTTGTTTTAACATATAATTAAGCAACCAATAGGTGACTAGATTGAGAGAGAATATGGTTGGGCACTCTCCCAAACCTCTATCTCTAGGAACAGAATCAAACAGTTACAGATCACAGACCATATTAAAAAAAAAGAACAAAATAAAATACATTTAAGCTCCACAGAAAAGTGAAATACATTTAAAATGCCATGTAACTGTATACGAGATTTCCTAAAGCAACTAAAAACGAAAGACTAACAAAAATTAATAAAACAGTGATGATATGTCATTGTATACTGCACAGTGTGTCATTATTTAAGAGACAAAGCCAGTTCTGATTAGTATGTAGAAATCTTTGTTCTATAAAGTTTTTTATTATTCTATAATAAAGTTATTTATTTCATTTATTACATCTTCACCCCATCCTTTCTCTCAAGGAGCTTGCAATAGCATACGGAGTTAGTGTGCATTCCTGTTTCGAACTCGGCCCCTCTGAAGAAAATACCTCAGGTTGGAAAGCAGAGAAAGGTGGCACTACAGCTTTCTCCTCTAAGACTAGACCACACATGGGGAATTTTGTCTTGTTAACCGCCCTGAGATCTTGTGATGAAGGGCAGCACATAAATCCAATAAATCTAATAAAAAACAAAAACCTGCAGTGCTCTTGATGGTTAGGCTCCAACGCCCAATATGGCGAATAGTCAGGGATGAAGGGAGTTGTGGTGAAATGACACCCACAGGGCCACAGGCTCCCCATCCCTGGATCAAACATTAATGCAAAGACAGAATTTTATCATCTTGCTGCAATAGATGGCTTTGCATTTTACCAGAAGGGTAAGGCAGAATGCTGCTTGACTACAGTCATACCTCATGTTACGCTTGCTTCAGGTTGCGCGTTTTCAGGTTGCGTCCCGCGGTGACCCGGAAGTACTGGAAAGGGTTACTTCCGGGTTTCGCCGCTCACGCATGCACAGACGTGCAAAATGACATCACGCGCATGCGCAGAAGCGGCGAATCACGACCCGCACACGTGCAGGTTGCATTCTGCTCGTATTGTGAACAGGCCTCTGGAACGGATCCCGTTTGCAACCAGAGGTACCACTGTACTACTACATCTGCTTAGGTTTAGGAAGAACCATTTCCCTGGCAGTGCTGGATGGAGGGGCCTTGCCAGCCCTACCTGGCAAGGCCAGGGATTGAACCAGGGACCTTTTGCATACAAAGCATGTGCTCGGCTAACTGAGCTACAGCCCTTCCCCAACGTGGCAGCAGATCATTTTGCCAAGGGAGTGAAGCTGGGGCTCTGCTGGGGGAGGGAGAGAATGCCACAGACCTTGGCTGAGCTGATCGCTGCTCTCACTCGGCACCATGGGAAGCTCGCGGCTGGGCATGCTCTCCGAGTGGTTCATACACGGCTGTTCCAGGCTGTCAGTGCTCTCTCTGTGGAGACAAGTGCCATTAGCCAAAAGCAAACATCTGTGTCTGAGGCCAATATACTCCCCAGTATCAGATACAGGGGGGCAAGCAGGGAAGGATTATCACACTCATGCTGGGCTGCTACTGGAAACAGAAACACTGGACTTGCTAGAGCTTTGGTCTGGCTGCTTGCTTCAGGGAGGGGGGAACCTGTGCAATGCCCTCCAGATGTTGCTAGACTACAGCTAAGCGGTAAACCCTACACAAATCTGGAGTGGAGTCCCTAAGGCAGCTGGGTGGTGCCTTGTATGCCTCCTTCCAGCAGCTCCTGCAGCCAAGCTGGGGCCAAACATATTGCTCTGTTTTCCTTTGGGCCACATCAGATCAGGCTAAGATTGGGGGTCTTGTCTCAGGGCAGTCCAGGACTGCCTTACACACTGCCTAGGCTCGTGCCCCCCCCCCCCGGAGAGGTCTCTTTGGTGCCACTAACACCAAACCGGAGGCACACTCCATTGTCTCTTGAGACAGATGGATGCCAACAGCTCCCACCAGCCCTGACCATTGGGCCTTGCTGGCTGTGGCCAATATGGGCGTTGCAGTTCAACAACATCTGGTGGACCAAAAGTTCCCCAATCCCTGGTTTATGCTTTTAGTGTGGGCAAAGATTGCAAGGCATGCCTAGCTGACCTTTCCCATTCTCGTCTGCCTAAAGGCTCTCGTGTAAAGTATGAAGCTGTCCTATCTGTCAATCTATCTCAGACCACAGGTCCACATAGCCCAGGATTGCCTTCTTTGAGAAGCAGCAGTTCTTCCAGATTTTCAGGGAAAGGAAGCAAGCAAGGCTTTTCTTAGCCTTGCTACCTGGGATCCCTTTAACTGCTAAGGATGCTACCTTTCGCAGGCCCAGCAAGTGCTCTGCCGCTGAGCTCTGGCCCTCTCCCACAGCCTGGCGCAACTTACCCGAGGCCCATGCATTCCTGAATGTCAGCCAACCAGGAGCGCATCTGCAGCGAGTCAACCGTCTCAAGGATGTACTCCAAGGAGCTTGACAGCTGTGAAGTAGAGTGGGAAGGGAACAGCCATAGACACATTATGCTTTGGGGGGGTGGTGGAGGGGCTCATTATTCCTAGAACATGCCCCCCCTCCCCTCCGGTGTCTCCAAAAAGCAAGGAAAAAAAGGAAACATGTCACCATGAGAAATTCAGTAAACTGCTTCCTAACCCTTTTGTGCAAGAATGACAAGAGCTGCTGAAGCCAAATGATGCTCAAGTTAAAAACCTTCTGCAAGAGCTGAGAAGATAGAAAGCATTCTTATACTGAATCAGACACTTGGTATATGTAACTCAGCATTGTCTACACGGACAGTAATAAGAGAATGAAGCCTCCTTCTGCATGTTTTGGCCCTCAATAGAAACAAGTCAGTTCAGGCAGCAATGGCTGGCAAGGTGTTTAAGGAGATCTTTGTCCCATGTTCTTTATCAGCTGCCTTAGCTGCCCCTCTACATCATACTGACTGAACCCCCCCCCATTTGCTGTGCTTTTACCATGCAAAAAAAAAGGAAGAAAAGAAAAGAAATCACAAAGCACCCACATACCCTTCTCGCTCTCAAAGCACACAGATGTCATGGTCGGCCTCCAGGCATATGAAAGCAAACCAAGCATATGACAAAGCATATGAGATCAAACCAAGAGAAAAAGAAGGTCGGGGAATTGTCATGAGTCTGCTCAGGAACAGCAGCTCCTGCCAAAGCTAGTGAGGTCCTGCTAGAGAGGGACCAGGCAGCTGCAGATCCCACCAGAAGGGAGAAGCAAGGAGGAAAGTAGGCAACGGCAGAATGTACACTCCAGCCAGTCTGCCTTGCAGAAGTGGGGGAACTATTCAAGCCCAGGGGCTGCACTACCATATGGACAGCTTTGGGGGCCGCATGTCAGAGATTAGAGACACCAGACAGACAAAAACTGGGTGGGCAACGGATACAGCTCCTTGCTTTAGTCAGGAGGCTACCTTCCAGCCTGCAGGGGAGAGTCCCAGGGACCAGACAGAAGGCTGCACCTGGACCTTGGGCCTGAGGTTCCCCACCCTTGCTGCTGTCTTAGCGGCTGGTGGGAGGGACTTCCTCTGGGAAGGTAGCCCAGGCAGAGAATGGGGACACATCCTCTCACTGAAAAGTGTTAATATTATTATAAGCAAATATGCAAATTAACTCAAAGGCACGTAAGCTTTATGGCTCCAATTATCACGGAATACATTTAAGGTTTAGGGTTGTTGTTTTTTGGTACCTACTTGAATAACTTTTATAAAAAACCAGACTCACAAAACGAAGCCACTAACTTTCTGCCCCTATGCAACCTTTTTCTTCTCCTCACCTTGAGCACAAAGGTGTTCTCTTTGTCTGGCATTTCCAAGGGGGTTGTTGTCCGCACGTCCACTACACAAGAGCAGGCGATGCTGACCCGCGGCTTGGATGCCTAGGGGTTAAGTTAGGGAGAGCCACAGTTACGCCGATGCCCCTCAGCGCTGGGAATCTTGGCGTGGGGTAATCCTTTGGCTCTCCCCGCCCGGGATTTCTTCCCCCCGCCCTGATGCAGCAACCCATGGCTCACCTTTGGTGGGATGTAGAACTCCAAGAGGTAACCCTCCCCCTCCCCCTTCCCCGCTTTGCGCAGGAGAAGGCGGCATTTCTGCCAGCGCGTCCGGCTGCCCCCGCCTGCCCCGTCGTCGGCCACAATGTAGTTCAGCAGGCCCTCACGCCGCACGCTGGCCAGTTCTACGCGGAGGGTGGCTGGGGAGGCTTTGTTGAGCCGCAGGCGTTCGAAGCGGTGAGTCCAGCGCTCGGAGTCGCCACCCCCTGAGGAGTTGGAATTGCTGTTGGCTCCGGTGGTCGCCCCGTCCGCGCTGCCAGGGGGCGACTCGGTCGAGGTCTTCCACTGCAGGATACCCCGGACGCTGCCCCGTACACTGCGGCTCACGTTGCGCAGGGAGAAGCGCTTCTTCAGCTTTGGTTTGGTGGCTGTCACGGCTGTTGCGGTGGAAACGTCTTCGGAGCTACGAGACTGGCTGCTGGAGAGGCCAGAGGGCGGCCCCAGGGGAGGCTCCACAGGGGAGGCCACGGAGGAGTCGCTGCACGTCTCAGAGAGGTCACGCGCGGAGGAGCAGCCGGTGAAGGGGGCGATGTCGCACCGGGGCGGCGAGTCGCTGGCATAGGCCCGGCTCACCTCTGCCTCAAAGTGTTCCAGGAAGTGCTCGGCAAAGCGGCGAGAGAAGGCAGCTTCAGCTCCTGGCGTGGCAAACTGGGGGTTCTCACCCAGGAAGGCCCGAAAGCGGCGGGCAAAGTCCACCGCGGCAGCGCGAGCGTGCGCCTCGCAGAATTCCCGCCAACCCGGAGAGGGAAGAGAGGCGGGTTCCCCCACCATCCCTCCCCCGGTTGGCGACAGGGGCACTGCGCTCCCGTTCATGACTGCCCGGGTGGGGCCGGGTAACAACAAACCCAGCGCCAGGACTGGGCCGCTCTTGGAACTAGTGGCCTTGTGACCTGCAGAAGGAGAAACGGAGAGACCGTTATGAAAATACGAGGAACAAACAACCTCATGGGGTTACTATTGTTGTTCCGGATGCAGGGAAGGAAAAAAAAGGGATTTTGGGGGAGAATACAGCCACTCACAAGCAGGAATGAGTAAAAGCTCAATAACACTGTTAAGGACCTGAGTAACTTACCCAAGCGGTAATATGCAACTTTATAGATAACATCTCAAGTCATATAACAGAAGACTCTCACAAAGAAGGCAACCCTAACTCTAAATGCACAAGACTGCTTTGGAATTAAAGAAGAGAGAATCATGGCATTACAGAGGCAACCAAGATGCTGTCCAGCAAATATAATTAGAAAACAATGGAAACTATTGGAGGAGCCAAATCTGGAACTGAGTCATTGGTTCTTGTCTTTAGGTTAATTACAAACCAATGCTTTCCTGAATGTTCAATGTTAAGCTCTGAATTAAGCATCTAACCCCTCTGAAGACAGAGAGCAGATCACCTTTTTTCAGGGACAGAATCAGATCTCAGGGTGAATCTCTATCCCTAAAGTGGCATTCAATAATTATTCAACACAGGAATGAATAATAAGGTTGTGACAGTTTAGTGAATCTCATGACTAGCAAAAATCAACAACATGATTTTGGCCAAATTCCGCTACAGCTCAGTTCTGACAGTGAAGAATGCATGGGTGGGCATAAAGTAGACTGCAGCCCACTTACGGGCTGCTGGCAAACTTCTGGAGGATAAGTTATACCTACTGATTACTGGAATGCTTAGAAAGAATGCTGGACGGACCTTGGTCTAAATTTGCAGGGAACTACTTATGCCTGAAAAGTTCAAGAGTGCCTACACAGGATCACTGCAAAAACATCGTGAATATTCACTCTAACTTTGGAATTTTACATGCATGGAGAGTGTGGACCATGGGGATTCTATTTTTGTTTTAAAGAATTGATGGATCATGCAAGACTGAAATTGGACCACCTCTGGAATAGGTGACTGAAGGATACCTTCTACTGAAAATCAGACCAACTGTGCTTACACGGTAAATACCTCTTGCCGAACTACTGCAGAATGCTCGTGGGGGAAACTGCTTGATTGAAAACATCTCAGCATGAAAAGCCTTCAACTTTTCTACATGGAAGGTGCTTTCAACCTGATAGTGCATTGAAAGTGCACTTTCAGAGATCTAAGGGTGTAACAAGAGGCCTCACCTGCATTCCAATAGGATAATATCACATACACGTATCTGCAAGTTTCAGTAAGCTCATGGTCAAAGTCATACACCTGCATCTATCTACTGTAAGATTTCATGAGTTGAGCCCTGTCCATAGCAGGACTAACTCTCAAAAGTTAAACCCGTCCCTGCTGAGAAGCAAACTGCTTTGTTACAAATAGCAACATCCACCTTACAGAGGACAGTGAAGTGTAATCTTCCCAGCCCTCAGCTGGGAAGAAACCATCCCAAAGCTCCACTTCTTACCATGTTGGAAAAGTTCAAGTGACTTTAGTACCATTTCCAGTACCTGTTATTTTTTCCAATTGCTCTTCCCTGCAGCTGCATCTGATATTTAAACTGAGGGTAAATGCTATTCAGTTTGCCTATTCCAATATGCTGATTCCTCTGAATGTGAAATTCCATGAATGCAAGGCACTGAAAATGGAGAAAGGATAGCATCACGATCTAACTGGTGAAAAACAGGGTGCAAGCTTCAGGGAAGTCCTCTGTGGAGAGCCTCTTAACCTCAGAATTGGAAATGGCCGTTTCTCAGGAGAAGGATGTCACATGGGAACTCGGGAAAAGGATGGAAAGAAACAGTCCAGCACAGCAAATACTTCTCTTCTCTGACGGACAGAACTTTTAGTCTTGGCAGCCTGGGGAACTTTTAGAGGTGCAGGGGATTGGACGGGAGACCTTCGGAATGACAACTGCCTACTCTACCACTAACGGACCATTCCCTAACTAAGGGATTGGTGGCGAGAAGAAGAATGGACGCTACTACTTACTGAAGGCACGGAGCTGGCCACACATAGCTGAGTGCAAAGAGCACATTTCCCTCCCATACACACGTGCACCGAATTAGGGAAGGGAAGGTGGGGGGCACCTCCTCATGCCTCTCTAAGCCGACCAGCCTCCTACCTCTCAGAGCTCTTTCGTGCTTTTTAAGCATCCCGCAAAGCTGGCTGCTCTGCGCGAGGCAGCTTCACTCTTCCCCGAAGGGAAGAGGCACAACCTGGCAAGACTGCCGAGGGTTGTGGGGAGTCATGCAGGGCGATCCGGTGCCCGCTTCGCCCTCGGAGGCAGGCCCCGGCCAGTCCGGCGGGCCCCGGCTCCCCAACGAGCGGGCCAGGGCGCGCAGCCTAATGAAGGCACGGAGCCCCGTCAGGGGCTGGAACTGGCAGCCCCCTCCCTGGGAAGCGGGTGCGCGGGAGCGAGCGGTCCTTCCTCAGAGGGCGGAGGCGGGGTGCGGATGGGGGGAGGCTCTTCGTGGATGGGGGGCGCTGGGGGGGGCTCCGCTTGGCTCCGCGCGCCTGTCACTTACCATCTCGGCCTCGGATCCCTTCCAGGAGGAAGGGTTTGTCTGTCCCCGTCTTTCTCCCA
The DNA here is from genome assembly GCF_964270895.1 of Podarcis filfolensis. Classification (NCBI taxonomy): domain Eukaryota; kingdom Metazoa; phylum Chordata; class Lepidosauria; order Squamata; family Lacertidae; genus Podarcis; species Podarcis filfolensis. The sequence goes on along the minus strand of NC_139615.1, from coordinate 19,879,776 downwards.
GTCTACCGCACGTCACTTCCGCCTCCGGGTTCCCTTTCGGTCAGGTGACTTTATTTTCTTCCTTTAATATCCGTCTTCGTCATCCGCTGAGAGGAAGAAGGGGGCGAGGGTTGTTGTTGTTCTAAGCTTCAAGTTACCATAGAGAGGGACGTATGCTTAGCGCTGGAGGGGCCGCGTAAGATGCGCGGAGCGTCAGTTGACGTAGCTAGCCTTCTCCTCGTTGGTGCAGGTGTTCAAGTTGTTACCACGGCAACCAGTGACGTAGACCTACCAGGGGCTCCCGGACCGTTGTAGAAAAAAAGGGGGGGTTACTTGGCGTAATATGTCTCTATCCCGTTGCTGGGGCAACTGCGCAGCAATATCATCCTCCGGAACTCAATGCGCATTTACGTGGAAGTAAGTCCCCCCGCGCTCGGTGGGGGCTCCTTTCCATGTAGGTGTGCACAGAATTGCAGCGTTAGTGTACGGCCTCTGAGCAAGTGCAGAGTTCTTTCGCTTTTAAAAAATCCATAAGCAGCCGCACATTTGTAGCTTCGCCATAATCATCGGCCTTTTTATTCAGGGATTGTGATTTCCCACTTCTCTCTCGAATCCACTGAAGCGATTAATTTGTGCTGGACAAAGGTACGGTAGCTGCATTCAAATGGATTATATTTCAGTGTAAGTTTATCTGCCCAGGCGTTGAAAAAGTCAAGAAACCAGCCTGAAATCCCTTTGCTACAAGCGTCCTTCATCAGGTCTTTGGAACCTTGCTGGCACTCTATGAGTTTGCTGGAAGCATGAATGAGGTTGAGTGCTGGCGCTTATATATCCATGCATATCCATGCAGGTTCCAATCGCCAACAAAATCCTTATGATCCACTTCTAAATATCTGAATCCAGCTACCATAACCTCTAAAGCAAGACAAGAGGGCATCCCAAATAGTCCTGGAGCTAAACTGGGAGCTTCTCTGAGGAAGATACCCAGGTGTGGATAAATGCTAGGATAGAGTGCAAAAGCTCCTGAACGTAAGATATAGATACAGTTTGACTGAGAGGCGTGAGCCCTGATGCTGTACTTCCCCTTCCACCTGTGGGTGGGAGGAGTGCCTCTAAAGGCAATTAGGGTAGTGTCAATTCTTAGCGACTTTTGGTATTCCCGGGGATTTCAGAGAAGATCTATTTTGCAATACAATCCCTATTGAACTATCAAAGGAGGGGAGATGCTAGACTTGCCTACAAACTTGTCCAAATCACATGTTGAGATTAGGGGCATGGCCTCAACCAAAGTCGCTGCACATCAGCTAGGATTGTATACGATGCTCACAAGCAGGCACAACCAGAAAATGCCAGTGTCAGTCAGCCACAAAGAACCTGGGATGTGGAAATGCACCGTATGAGATCACTGATGGTTCAAAAATAGAAGTTTAGGAGAACAGTGGGGAACTACTGGAGCCCACATCCTATTAACCATACTGGACTGGAGCAGTTCTGCAAAGGGAAAACCCAGGAGTATTAACTCACACAACCACCGAGCCTGTTATATAGAACAAACAGCACATCTGTCTCATGGTTATAAAGACAAGCAGCAACAGCATAAAAAACAGCACAAAATGCACGCACACACATCTAGAATATAGCAGAAAATGGATACTGGTTTCTAAACAACATGAGGTCAAGCGACATCAGTTCAAGGGATTTGTGAAGACTAGAAATTGAAGCATGCCATGAATCATGAAAGCCTGTGTGAAACAATGTGATCTGATATTGCCCACACCAACACTTTAGTCTTGCTATCAATTATATAACTAATTTATAGGAGAAAAATGATAATTTGTTGCTGCAAATGTGCAACTGATATGCAAGGAATTCAATCCTACTTTGTGCTGTATCTTCCCACCTTCATAGTGGGCCAACCTTGGCAGGCCGGTGTGGCTACTCACCTGTCAATCACCTGACATCTGTATGATATCAGGTGATTGACTCCCACCCATTTGTCAAAGTTGGCCTGCTTTGAGGGGGCAGGGGAATAAAATATCTGACCCACCGGGCCAAAAAGCTTCCCTACTCTTGCTCTAATAGCTTACAATATTTTAAGAACCAGGTCTGGACCTTACGATGGTGTTTGGTGAGCCCAGAGGCAAAGTAGGCAGAGCAACAAACAATACTGTTACCTTTGTTTGTTAGGCTACTTTGTGCACACTCTCGCACCACCCCCTCTTCCATACAGGCAAGAAAGAAGCATGGCCAGAGTTCAAGGGGACATTCCATGCCAGCCAAGCACACGCATGGATGGTGGTGTGAAGCAAGGCCAGTGAGGGGTGTGACTTGGTAAAGGATGTGGACTGCAGAGGGTCATGATGATCAAATCACTTCTGGGTCTGTGGCTTCCCACTCTGGCTTATAGTACAGCAGGCAGCCTCCTGTGGTACAGACTAAACTGATATTTTAAGCTCTTCTGAGGAGACCCTGCTGGTCTCTCTCTCAGCAGTGAATTGTCACTTGGTGACAACACAGAAGCAGGCCTTCTCGGCGGCAGCACCCACCTTCTGGAATACCCTCCCCTCTTTTGAACTGGGAGACAGAGACAGTAATGGCTTTTCAACATCTCTTAAAAACTGGTATGTTTACCCAAGCTTTCCTGGACTCTGACTCTGGTTAATTTTTAATTTTTTGTACACAGCTTGATTTTATCTGCTATGTACAGTTGTGTTTGTATCTCATTTGTGGAAAAAATGTGGTGGTGGTTTTATTTAAACCACTTAATGAGATGTTATTATATTGAGCGGTATAAAAATGTTATTTATAAATAAATGCGTATGCTGGAGTTGAGCACAGCTAGGTGACAGGAACTCAGAACAGGAGCGATCCTGCTTGTGGTGAAGAAACAGTGGGATAATTTTGTTACAGGTCCTCCGCATAAATGTGTGTTACTGCCTATAGCTACGCACATAGCGGGGGCATGGTGACATAATGTGCACATAGCAGAGGGCATGATGACGTAGCACGCACACGCTCTGTGGTGTGCATGCGCGGCCAAACCGCACTTTGTGGGTGCCCAGCCCCCTTACTTTAAATGTTGTAGGAGCCAGGGCACCCAGGGACTTGGTGCCTATGATGTAAGTAGCACCTTACACACCCTTCTAGGACCTTCCTTCCACAACCTCTTCATGAGTTGGACTTCACTCATGCATTTATTCTGAACCAGGCTATAGGCTGGGGTGACTAGTTTATAGCCCACTGACTGTTACTAGATAATAACTAGAGATGTATCTGTCGGTTTCGACTTTTTTCCCCTTCATTTTTCTAGTCACTAAGTTCAGTTTGCTATAATTCTTCATGCTTGCATTTTTTTTGGGGGGGGGGTAGAAAGTCCTCATGAAATGTTGGTAGTATTTGTGTGCATTTCTTCTACTATACACTTTTGTACACAATTTTGGCAAATATGCAGGTTTTTGTAATCATCGTTTTCTAATATGGTGCATTTTTATTTTACATATATGTGCATCAACATGCACACTTTCCCTTAATACATTTCATTTTAAAATTTGGAGAAGGGTGAATTTCAAAGATAGCTACATTTCGATTTGTTTTGGAAATTGGGCATGTTCATATTAAAATGCAAACCAAACCAAATTTCTCTTCCATCCCTAACTACAACTACTATTGTTCCCAAATCTTGCCCATTCATGCAGGGGCTGAGAACTGGCGTGTTGAGGGATACTTTGGGCACTGCTGCCAGTAGCCTTATACACGCTTTTTTGTGGTATGAAAAGGCAAAAGTACATAAAGGTTTCACAAACCATATAATTAGGAAAAAATTGTATAGAATGTAGGATAAATATAAAAACTTATTGGAGACTAAAGCATCACTTTGGCTTTCACCTTTGAAAGCCATAGCGGTGAAAAAGGAAAATATGATGGAAAGATGGGCAACTTATAGAAATTTGCTAAGTGAGGAGGGTAGAGAATTTAAATTAAGTGTTTAAGGATTTATCAGGGATATTAACAATATGGTTACAATATCATTTGAATGTATTTAAAAAGGATATGAAGCGGGGGTTTGGAGAACAACTATCACAATTAAAGAGAGACCTGTTAAACTGTAATGTTAAAGTGATGTCTAAAATGTATAAGATGTTATTGGAATGGGAGACAAAGGACAAACAAGTCAAATGAATGATACATTGGGCAATAGATATTGGTCATAACATAGAAATGGAAGCATGGGAACGCTTATGGAATACGGATATAAAATTTACAGCATGTTATGGTTTAAGAGAAAATTATATGAAAATGGTATATATATGGTACCTAACACCTAGTAGATTGGCAAAAATGTATAAATCAAAATTGAATAAGTGTTGGAAATGTAAAGAAAGGTAGCTTTTTCCACATGTGGTAGTCTTGCAGTAAGGTTAAAGCTTTTGTCATCTACTGTCTCCTCAGCACCACCCCAAAAATACCCCATTTCTCTTGCAAATGAGCATAGAGCAATTTTGGGATTTCCCACTTCTAGTGTTTTGCTTGCATTTGCACAAGCCCTTGGGTTGTGTGCCCCACCCGAAGCCTGCTCATAAATCTCTCTTCTGTGTGGATAGTGCCATTTCAGCGACGCTAGGATTGACACTCAGAGAATAAGAGCAAAATGGAGGCAGGGACTAGCTACCTTTGCTTGCAGCTTTATATCAATTGTTTGTTGCTTGTTCACCCCATCCCTAAAAGCTGAGTATAGTTGAAAGAGAGATAACTCTTTTGTGTTTGTATACACCACCGTTTAGGCTTCAAGTATTTATTAATGGAATTGGAAACTTATACCCTGCTCTTCTAATCACATATACATTATTTGGGAGCAGTTTACAACATATTTTAGAAACCTTCTGTGTGCCTTTTGTGATAGGAATTTTATGGTCTTAGATATATGGTAATGTTCATAAAGGTCCGTATAGTAAAAGCTATGGTTTTCCCAGTAGTGATGTATGGAAGTGAGAGCTGGACCATAAAGAAGCCTGATCGCCGAAGAATTGATGCTTTTGAATTATGGTGCTGGAGGAGACTCTTGGGAGTCCCATGGACTGCAAAAAGATCAAACCTATCCATTCTTAAGGAAATCAGCCCTGAGTGCTCACTGGAAGGACAGATCCTGAAGCTGAGGATCCAATACTTTGGCCACTTCATGAGAAGAGAAGACTCCCTGGAAAAGACCCTGATGTTGGGAAAGATGGAGGGCACAAGGAGAAGGGGACGACAGAGGACGAGATGGTTGGATAGTGTCTTCGAAGCTACCAGCATGAGTTTGACCAAACTGCGGGAGGCAGTGGAAGACAGAAGTGCCTGGCATGCTCTGGTCCATGGGGTCACGAAGAGTCGGACACGACTAAACGACTCAACAACAACAACAATGTTCACAAGTGTACTAACCAAGCACGTACATAGAAGACCAGCATAGAAGAAGATCAGCACAGGAAGACCGACCTGGAACCATTTTGATTCCTAAACTGAGCAAATGTTTTCTCTGCAAAGTCAAAGTGGGAAACCTCCCCATTGTCTCTTTCCTCACAAATCCTGTCTTAAGGGCACATTTAAGATATGAATAGGGTGTGAGCCTGTGCCCTGGCCCAGGAACTAAGTATTTATCATTACAAAAGACTGGCCAGGCTACCCAGGCAATCCAATCAAGTAACCTGCCAGACAGGAGATAAACGACAGGAGAAAAACAACATTCAAATTTCTGTTTTAAGACCACCTTTTCTGTGATGTAGGTATGATGTATCTGAGGGGTGGTCTTAGGTTACACTGCTTCTGTGATGTATGTATGATGTTTCTGGGGGTGGTCTTGATCTACAGGGTGGCAATTTCAAAAGTCTTTATAAGGCCTTGTGCGCCATTTTTTCTGGGTTCCTTCTCTCCTGCGGGTAAGGGGAGCACCCTGTTGCAACGGATCAATAAAGATCAAGCTTACTAGCTGCTTTGCTTCTCAATATTCTCTGGTTGGCCTCTGTTATTCTCTCCTACCAATAGGGAACCTATGTAAGGACTCTATATGGGCCCTTGGATACCCCATAAGGGAAAAGGGCAATTTTTGTTTACAACGCTTTCTCCCAGACATATTTCCCATGAGGGAATGTGTCCCCTACCAGGAAAAAAAAGGCTGTCCACTTCTGATTTTGAACCATATCCTATAGCCCCATGGAGTGCATATTTAATCATATGTCACTATATCTGTAAGCCGCATTGAGTTCCTGTCAGGAAAAAAGGCAGGGTAAAAATATTTATTATTGTTGTTGTTATTTATTTTCTCTATTGTTGTTGTATTCTCCTGTTTCTGTGTTTATTGAAAAATCGCTTAAAATAATAACGAGAAAAGTAGAAAAGAATAAGCTTTCTGAAGAAGCATCTCTCAGCCACGTTTGACAGCTTGGGGGTGACGCTGCCTAGGAGGTCACGGAGGCCAAGGCCATACTGGAACCCACGTGACATTGAGGGATCGGGGGTCATTTGGGGTCACCCGTCTTCTAACGAATCCGGGACTTTCTGTCTCAGCAGGAGGCCCCGCCCATTGCCCATGCGCTTCGTCGGGCGCGCGGCGGAACAGCCTTTTGCTCTCGTACGTAAGCAGCGAACATGCGCAACGGCTTCTCTTCCTGCGGCACATGCGCATAACGAACTTTGGGAAGCAAGGCAGGCACAAGTCTTTGTTTCCTCTTACGCATGTGCAGTGAGCCCTAAACCATTACCGGACGCCTCCCCGCCTCCCTCGAAGGATCCGCTGGGAACCCAAGCACCCACTCTCTCTGTTTCCCGATTGACTGTGAAGCGGAGGGAGCGCGTGAGCGCGCCGCTGGTCACTCGAGAGCGGCAGCACGGAACGTGCGCGGCAGGAGGGAGCGCGCCTGGCGCATGCGCAGAGCGAAACCCCGCCCTCCACCAGGGACTCATTGTGCAGCAACCGGATTGACTCCTTCTCGTCCGCGCGGGCCAGCGGGATCCGTACTTCCCTGCCCCCCCACCCAAACCTCACAAGCAAGTGCGCTCCCGATACGAAACAGAAAACTGCGGCCGGCGGAGTGGGGTTTGAGACCGCTCGTGTCGGGGCCCTCAACGCCAACATCACCACTTCCCCACCCCCCGCCTCCTCCTCTCTCTGTCTCTCTCTCTGCGCGCGCTCACTTTTCTTCCAGGCTCCTTCCTTCCCCCCCAGCCCCACTCTTCCCCTTCCGCCTAGGCTGGGAGATTCGCCTCGCGGCCTTTACGCTCCGAAGCGCTGCCTCTTGATTGGCTCGAGCGCTCGGGACTTTTAACTTCTTTCCTTCGCCGCCTCGTCCTCCTCCTCGCCCCCCGCCCCTTCCCGTTGGATGCGCGAGACCGCGAAAGGGCTAGGCAGCCAATAAGAGCGCGCGCCTCCTGAGGGACTCGTTTCGGCCACAGCGAGGAAGGACCTCTCTCCGACCCATTTTGTTCGCTGCGGCGCGCGCAGGGCAAGCAGGCAAGCCGGCCACACGCACAAGGCGACGCGAAGCGCGCGCGCGGAGCGGGAGGCGGTTTTTATTCTGCCCCTCTCCCTCGCTGTCGTTTGTGTGTGTCTCTCTTTCTCCCCCCTCCCCCTTTCCGCGACCGCAGGCCTCCCTGCCTGCCCGTTTCCCCTTCCGGGCCAGCAACAGGAGCGCGCGGCGGAGGCGGCTTAGTTCTGAGGCGGCCGCAGGCCCTCCCTCCCTCGCCTCAGCCGGTGGACCGGTTTGTGTCCCTTTTCTTCACCCGCCCCAATCTTTTTCTCTTTCCTTTCCCCCTCGTCAGGCTGCGCCAAAGCGGCGCCCTGAGAAGCGCGTGCGCGCTTGCCGTGGAGGGAGGGGGCCCTTTGACTCTCGGCTTCCTCTCCGACGCCGCCGCCGACGCCTCCTCTCTCGCCCAACGGCCTCGCGCGAGCGCGTGCTCTGACACGGGGGTTGAGCCTGCGGCGTCCGGCCCTTTTTCGCCGCCGCCAAGCGCCACCGCCATGTTGAAGCAGCCGCTCCCGCCGCCCTCTCCTCAACCTGGCTCTCCCGCCTCGGCTCCCCCGCCGCCCACCACGCCGACGCCGCCTCCCCCGGCCACCGCGGTAGCCGCTGCAGCCGCCGCCTCGCGCAAGGCCAACCCGACCCCCGCCAGCCCCAACGGCAGCCTTAGCCCCGGGGCTACGGGAGGAGCCAGAGCAGCGACGGTGGCGCCCCCCGGTAGCGGAGGGGGAGGCCCCCCGGGAGGAAGCGGCACAAGGTACGAAAACCGACTTTACATCCGGGGAAGTGGGGGGGGGGGAGAGAAGGGGCGGAGGGGACAGAAATAAGAAACTGCGCGCGCTCCCGCTCCCAAGGGTTGAAAGGAGGACTTGGCCCGGCGCGGGGAGCGTGTGTGGCTCTGATAAGCGACGCCTAAGTCCTGAACCACCGATTCGATGTTGCATTGCCCAGTGTGCGCCCTTTGCTAAAATGGTGCGGGGGCGCATCCCAGTTGGCCTGTGTGGTTTAAAAAAAGGGATCGTAATAGTTTCTTAGGGATGATGCTTTAGGTATTTTTCCTGGTGGGGATGGAAGAGGGAAGATGAGGTGTGAGGGCCCTCATACTCTTGAGCTGGCCCACTTTTGTAGGCGTTAGGAGTTGATTTGGTGGGATTTAATTTATGAGTAGGTATGGGTGGGATTTTGTCGAAGTACCACATGCAAACCATGTGCACTCAGGAGTAAGTCCCTTGATCCCAATGCAACAGGCTCCTTATTAAGTGTGCTATGGTGGTTTGCACTTACTTTGCACCCTTATTTAGTTAGGTCATTTCTTTTTTATTAGCCGTAAACCACTTCTATGGATGAGTAATGGACGTTGGCAAAAAAAATGGTTCCAGTATCGTAGAATAGTGAACTAAAAAGACTTTGTTGAGATAGTCATCAGTCTGGTTTTTTCCTTCTTTATGTTCAATCATGTTATTCAAGACAGTGTCCATATTTGCAATAATAACAAACAGAGGAGTACCTCTGGTATGAGGAAGATGAGGGCTAGAAAACCACAAACCGTTGGTCATAACATCATTTTGAAAAACTGAACAAGTTAGATGGATGTTTTCCTGCTTTTCATATTTTGGTTCTTAAGAGCAGGGCATCATACAGCACAGATTCTCTTTACCATATAGTTGTCACTGTTGCTATTATTTTAACTACCATGAAATATTTGGTCTTAAAAAGTTTGGATGTATGAGGTAGAGCTGCAGGGAACCTTTTCCGCACAAGGATTGTGTCAGGATTCTTGACTAGATAGTCAGGGGAAGGATTTATGGGGCAGTATATACTTCCATCTCATTGGTGTGTAGTCTTTTACTTGCCAGCTGAGAGTAGTTTTTCTTATAATATACACACCACCAGTTTTTCTGAAGAGATTTTGTTAGCTAATGAAAAAGTCCTTATTTCCTTCTCTTTATCAAAATATTGGTTTCTTACTAGTGTATCATAAAGCAATTTTATAATGATCTGATGCATCAAAGGTGGCCTGTTGATCTGAACACTGTTTATATTTGGTGGGGGTTCACATCACTTTCCTGTGAGTTACCCTTGTGCCTGATTCATTTTCAGGGGCCAGAGCACAGGCAAAGGACCTCCGCAGTCTCCCGTAAGTACTAGGAGCTAAGCCTTCCAGGGCCATAAGACAATTGTTGTACTTTGGGATTCCTGATTTATGTGATTTGGGTAACTACTAGATGACATCTGAGACCTAAGTAGTTGTGCTGTATTAGTTGTTGGGATGTCTGAATGAATGTTTCTCCAGGCCGAAATTTCTGTGGCTAAGAAGGCATCCCAAAAACAAGATTTAAGAGTCTTCCTATATGGCCAAAAAGGAGGGGGGGGAACCTCTTCCATTAGTTATAGCTTCTTCTGCATGATACCTTTTTCTAAGAATCTTAAACTTTCACAGATAATAACAATTTCATGTAGTGAGAACTTGAGGTCAGTTGGCATATTTCAGGCTGGGTTTCCTGTAGTGTTTTAGAGCACTATTATTTTGCATCTAGGTGCAAAGGAGGCCAACTCATAACTGGTTAGTAGTGGAAGATCTTCTCTTTTCTGAGTTTTCAAGTTCACTAGGGACACTACAGTTATGTCAGTGGGAGGCACAAAAACTGAAATGTGACACCAAATAAACCATGTGGTTTGTGTCTGGGGCCCACAGCAGTATTTGAGCACTCCCTACCTGGCAGGAAATTTCTGATACAATTGGTCTTTTCTACTTCGTGCTCTCTGACCAAAGTGGATATGGGGCACCATTATCTTACGATTCCCCAGTTCCCTGCTTAAGGTCCTAAAACTAGCGTGAGCTTATGAAGGAAGCAGGTGATTCAATAGTTATTTAACCCTAAGGTTAGTATTGTTAAATTAACCATTTGTCATTCCTGAAGCTGCATACCTAATACTTGGAAGTGACAGAGGGCAATATAGCATTATAAACTTTCTAATAAACCTTGTCTGTCTTTCCTCTCTATCTATCACCAGGTTTTTGAGGGTGTCTATAACAATTCCCGAATGCTGCACTTCCTCACAGCAGTTGTGGTGAGTCTCCAAGAGAGAAGCTAGGAGGGTGTAGGATTTGAAGTGTCAATATGCAGGTGGATGGTTCTGCAGTAAAGGGTGATTCTTGTGGCATTTCCCCCCAGTCCCATCACTTGGTTTGGTGAGCCTTGCAGGATAAGCACCTTACTTACTGTTTGTTGCACCTTACTGTTCACATTGTGTGCTACCTATTCATTCCTTTCCCAGTGGTTTTACTTAGGTTTGTTTCCAGATGGTTTTGTGAATATGAGACATGGTCACTGTAAGAACAGGACGCTAGAGAAGAGCATGAATCTCTTAATTTCAGGGTCGTGGATTTGAGCCCCACATTGGGCAGAAGATTTCTGAATTGCAAGGGTTGGACTAGATGACTCTTGTGGGTCCCTTCCAACACTACAATTCTATGATCTTTTACCTGAAGCCACATGCAGGTTGTGATGATTGCTGTTAGCCCTGATATGATCAATATTGGTGATACAGTCCAAATTATTGGTTCTAGTACCATTCCCCCCCCCCAAAAAAAAGAAAAGAAAAAGGAATGCTAATAGATATATTTTCTTCCTCTTCCTTTTGGTGGCATAGTTCTTGGAAAAAGTTGTTGATTGGATTGAGTTAGAGGGGCTTCAGTTTATAACTTGAAATGTCATTCACTATTTCTTAGTGTTCTTTCTGCCTTCTTTTTCTCTTGACAGGGGTCCACATGTGATGTGAAGGTGAAAAATGGAAACACATTTGAGGGGATTTTTAAAACCTTGAGTTCCAAGGTGAGTGCTTGGTTTGGCTTTCCTAGAGTGTTTGAAAGTAGGTTCGAGTATTAAAAGGATTTTTCTCTGCCGTCTTTGTATTAGAACAAGTAGGGCTTCATCACCAATGGTTTCAATGCATCTGTGGTATGCACATTTCAGCAAGTTAGCATTAAAGACGAGGTCCCTCCTTTAATTTTTCTTACGTGTAACATGGGTGTTACTTCACTGGCGATAGCATGACACTTTCTTCACTTTTGGCCACATTGTTCTGCATTTGTGATACTGTGTATCATTCTGGTTGTCTCACCTCTAAAAGGGTCTTGTAGAGTTGGGACAGGTTCAGAAAATGATAAGGGGATGGGGCAGCTATGAGGCTAGGTTACAGAGTTAGGGAGTTTTAGTTTAGAGAAAAGGCGAGTAAGCAGTGATGTGATAGTTTACAAAATTATGCATGGGACAGAGAAAGTGGATAGAGAGAAGTTTTTCTCCCACTCTCCTAACACGAGATCTCACGGGCACCCATCTAACTTGAGAGGCCTTAAAGCATGATTAGACAGATTCATGGGCGATAAGGCTATGTACTACCTCCATTGTTGAGGCATCATCATCAATACCAGTTGCTGGGAATGGCAGGTGGACAGTGTTGTGCTGGTGTCTAGGTTGTGGCCTTCTGAGAGGCGTCCGGTTGGCCACAGGATGCTTGGTTAGATGGGCAAGTGACCTAGATCCAGCAGACTTTTCTTACGTTCTTTTATTTTGGGGGGGAAAATGCAACCACTCGAAGCAAGTCAATGGACCATGAAGCTTATTTGCTTTGAGACTTGCTTTAGCAGGGTTTTGGGTTTTTTTTTTAAAATCACACTAAATAAGAGCTGATCTACCTTTTTTGCTGCTACCTTTTTTGAGTGTGCCATGTGTGGACACATTAGTGCCAGATGTGAGCTGCATTAAAATCATTGGTTTTTCTGTTGATTTTTGTGGACAGCTCTTCTGTTCCTGGGGACATTTCAAAATATAAACATGGTGTGAAACAAGATGTGCCTTTCTCTACCGTACATTTGTTTTGGCAGCAAGTGAAGGTGTATCTCTTTCATAATCTTTTAGAGTTACAATGGATGAAGTCATTTTAAAGTCTTTTATAAGGATTGGTTTTAATTGATTATATTTTGTATTTTATGTACATCACTTGTGATTGTGCTGAAAAGTAGTATAAAAATTTATTGGTAAAAGAAATGGCATCACGTATGCAGACAATGAGAAGCACGCTCTACCTATTTTCTGCTTGTGCTGTTCCTTTCTCATTTTCCAGCTACCTCATTTCTTTTTCCCATCTGGCTTCCTGAGCAGCCCTCACTGGGCTGTTCCCCCGTAGGAATTTTTCTGAAGACTTTTAAAATTATTGAATCTTTAAGGTACCCCTAAGTCTGCAGACACCTCCCGCTTGAGTGTTACTGTTTTGGCTACATAAGTATGGAAACACTCATCTAAAGATCAGAAATAGAATATAAGATAAAATCCTGTGTGTGTCACCCCTCACAAAAAGGCCTAGCACCTTGCTTGTTTGAGAATGCAAGGATGGGGCCTGATATTAGATAGTTTTCAGTGGGCCACTTGATGTCATGAAATACGGGTATTCTTTCAGTTTCAGCTAGCTCTATGTGGGTAGGGATGTGTGATAATATATGTTAACAGGGATTGTGTTTGCAGTTCGAGCTTGCTGTGGATGCTGTGCACAGGATGGTACCTGATCAGGCAGTAGGGCCCAGGAGAGAGGATATTGTGGACACCATGATTTTCAAACCTACCGATGTCATGTTGGTTCACTTCCACAATGTTGACTTCAACTATGCCACCAAAGGTAATACAGCCTCAAGACAGCAGGGTTGAGGTCTGGTGTGTGACCAGGGGGTGGGAGAGCTTTGATCTTTTCCAATATGGCCTTTGCCTCTGCTCTGTGTCCTAGATAAGTTCACAGATTCTGCCATCGCCATGAATTCCAAGGTGAATGGGGAGCATAAAGAGAAGGTGCTACAGCGCTGGGAAGGAGGAGACAGCAACAGTGATGATTATGACTTGGATTCTGACATGGCAAGTGTTCTGATCTGGGTGAAGCAGCAAAAGACGAATGCTTGGGGCTGGTGCTGTGGGTCTGATGCCTTGCTAAGCTGTTCTTTTGACAAAGGTACCTCACTGTTTAAATGGTTGCTTTGTCTTTCATTTTAGTCTAATGGCTGGGACCCAAATGAGATGTTCAAGTTCAACGAAGAAAATTATGGTATAAAAACCACCTATGATAGCAGCCTCTCCTCTTATACGTGAGTTAACACTTTTCAGTCATTTCTGTACTGAGGGGTACAGGGGAGGAAGGATTTGAAGCAATATATCAGGGTTGTCAGTGTATCCTCCAGATGCTGGATTACAGCTCCCAGCATTCCTAACTATTAGTCATGCTGCCTGAGGCTGATAGGAGCCAGAGTCAAGCAACATCTGCAGGGTGCACAAAGGCTGCCCCTGCAGGACATGATGTAGATGGTATGGCTATTTAGGATAAATCTGGAGGCCCTAGACTAAAGAGTGGAGCTCCAGTGCAGGGGGGGTCCCAGGTTAGTCAGTTGTCTATTTAGCCCCCGAGAGCGAGTAATTATTGTCAGCCCCTACAAGTCATTGACCAACTGGTGAAAAGTAACAGGCAAAAGAGCAGTGGACTGAGTTCTGACCTTTCGGAACCCTGAAACGGTCTTGGCTACCAGACCTGTGTTTGTCTTTCTCATTCACACCCACACCCCTACACCTTACTCATCAATAGTTATTGGTGGCTTTCTAGAGAAACCAAGAAACCTGAGCATCAGTCAAAAGCAATGAAGGATTAATGAGGTTGGGTTTTTTGTTTTATTTTGCTAGGCAGGGTTAAACTCTCAGGAGATGATCTCAAGCTTAAATGTGGCAAATGTTGTTAACCCACCCTGGAGTGATGGAGCGGGCTGGAATTTACTGTATTTATTGCTTAGAAGCTGTAGAACGTTTGGTCTTGTGAGGGTAGAGTACCATGATGCAAATGAAGCCAGGGCTTGTATGTAAGGTTTAATTACTTTGGGATATCTGCACCTGCATTTGCATGGGCATGTAGCTTGAATACCAAGCATACCAGATGTCCAGGGTTCTCCTGCCCTGAAATCTACTGTACAGATGTAGCAGGCTCTCCTAATGCTCACATCTCCCCCCCCAAAAAAAAACCCAGTTTGTGGGTGGCTTTTATTTTTTCATCAATCCACAGTCTGCTAGTGTGTTCTAAAAATGTAATGTGTTGCTTGGAACTTTGCCACCCTGACCTCTAAAATTCTTAAATGTTCAAAGTTTGTAAAGTTAATCTTTCTTGCTTATGCTGCTACGTTTTCATTTTCAGCCCTTGACATTCACTGTTCATACACTGTATTAAAGAAAGCTTTTTTCTTCTTCAGTTAGAATTAATTTCCATGTGCATGTTTGTGTGGGAAATCGATGTTGGTGAAAGTTTGGTTACAGTAGAATCTGAAGCTCTCAATCCCTTCATAGGCCAGACAAAGGACTTGAACTGCTGGAATATATTTCTCCAAAGTGGAGCTTGGGAAAAGTATTGGGTGGTTCTGTTCCTTTGAGGGCAACAGGCTTGTGACTGTGTGTGATTGGTAGAGCGTGTTTGTTTTGTCTCCTTGCTTATTCTTCTTCACTGTACCATCTGTGCATGGTAGTGTCCCTCTTGAAAAGGATAACTCAGAGGAATTCCGGCAGCGAGAAGCAAGGGCTGCCCAGCTGGCTCGGGAGATTGAATCGAGCCCGCAATACCGACTGCGCATTGCTATGGAAAATGATGATGGACGCACAGAAGAGGAGAAGCACAGCTCTGTGCAAAGACAAGTGTCGGGAAGGGACAGCCCCAGTCTGGCATCCAGGTGAGAAGTGTGAGAATTATAGGCTGGTTTTGACCCAGCAGCAAAATCCCTTAATTGACATAAGGCAAGTTGGGTTTCCACTGCATCTCTTGGGAGGAAAGAACAATGTTGACATCCACTTTTAAAGGTTGGTACCTGAGAACTTACTCATCTCATATACGGGGGGCTGCCAGCCTACTTGCCTTGAAGGCATCTTGTCCATTTTCCCTTCCTGCTTTCACTCCAAGCAAGGTACCAGGAATTATGCTACCACAATATTTTCTTTCATTGTAGAGAGGGCAAGTACATACCCCTTCCCCAGCGTGTCAGAGAAGGCTCAAGAGGAGGTGTACGCTGCAGCAGTTCTCGGGGTGGGAGGCCAGGTATGGGGTCTTTACCACCCCGTGGAAGTGCACACCACTCCGAAGGCAACACTGGCTCCATTCCAGAGCAGCGAGGCATCAATGGAGGTGAGGCTTACTTTCCCAAGCGTAGAATGTGGAAATTTGAATAGATTGGTGCAGTTACTTCTAGAGGATTTAAATGTCTGTTGAATTAGTTGATTAAGCTCCCACAGGTGGCTGTGGAATTTCCTCCCCTCCTATGTTGGTTTTCGGGGCGGGGGGAGGGAATTATATTCAGTGTTCTTTTAATTTTTGGGCATGACTTTCCCTTTGAGACACCCATGATGGTGTTAGGTTGCGATAAATACTGGAATTTCTCCCACTTTCCAGCAGTAGAAAACTGAAGATAGCAAAGGACCACTTGGTGTGTCTGCGTGGCCTCTTCATCTGCTTCTGTGGTTCCCTTCTTCTAGGTCCATCCAGAATGTCTCCAAAGTCTCAGCGACCCATCCGAGGAGCTAAGAGCATGTCTTCCCCTTCCAGTCGACCCATGGAAGTCTCACCTACAACTTCTTCAGGTAGAGCGGGCAGTGGAATTAAAGTGGAATTTCCCTATGACCCTCAGTAAACACCTGTGCTGGGTGTGATGTTGCTTGCATCTAATAACTTTGCTTTTCTTACACAGTGGGTCGCCTCTATGCTCCACGTTCTCCTAAGTCTGCCTCAACTGTGCCAGTCTCTTCCCAGGATCCCCCAGTGGGATCAACAGTTCCTGCTGCTCCTGCATCGCCCTCTGAATTGAGGCCTACTATGGAGTCTAGTGCTTCCCCAACCCCGCCTTCACCCAAGGTTCCAGTATCTGCCCCTGTAGCTGCTGTTGAGGGTAAGGAATCACACTGGAGGTGAAGCTAGTCTGGTCCATTCCTAGCACAGAATGGACCTAGGCATCTTTTCTCCTAATGAATTAGATAGTTTATCAAATCTCTCGAGAATTTGATCAACTGAAAGAGCTTAAGACAAAAGATGAAGCCGGGCTCCTCACTTTAAGAAAATGAGCAGGAGTAGATGCTGAAGATTCTTACATAGAAGACACTTCTCACTTTAAGGCTCACTTCTGGATTCTCTGTTCCATTCCTAGTTAAAGAGGTGCCTAACTCTGCCACCAAAGAACCCAGCAGGACCTTGGAGGTTATGGGCCCCTCAGATCTGGTCAAACAGGCAAGCAAAGGTTTGTGTCTTCTGAACTTTTTGAGTTCTCTGCTCACTTCTCTTTTGAAACCTTGGGTTCTGCTGAGTGGATTCTGCAGGTGATTTATATTTTCTACTTTTAATATAAAAAAAACTACAAATATTAGTAAGAGAATATCTGGCATTCATGCAGCAGTTCCTGAACAGTGGCTAATTCCACAAATACTTTTCAAGGTTTTGGGATTGGAGTTCTAAATCCTTTGTTACGTAATTGCTTTGACACTTACCCTGCTTTAGGTCTCCAAAATGAGCAGAAGAGAAATCAGCTAGAGGAGCTACGGAAATTTGGGGCCCAGTTTAAGGTGAGAATGTTCTCCTTTTCTCCCATCAAATGTACTTTGTGGGGCAGAGCATTCATGTGTTTCTGGCACCGTTGCTTACTCCATGTCTACTTTCTCCAAGCTGCAGCCCAGCCCCTCCCCAGAGGCCACACTGGATTTCCGGACCAAGGAGCCTCTTGAAGGAAAGGTGAAGGACAAGCCCCCGGAGGCCTTGGTTGGAGCAGGGGGCACATGTGAGGTACCTGATGAATCCCCCAAGCCCAACTTAGAGCTGTCTGAAAGCAGCAACAAGGAGGAAAAAGGGCCCTGTGAAGGCATGGAGCGCCAGACCCAGACTGCTAGTCCTCTAGGCAAAGGTGACGCAGATGACAAGGAGGATGGTCCTGTCTCAGAGTGAGTTAGTGCTGGTAACCACAGCAGATGCGTTTTTGCTCTACATTTCTTGTGGACTTCTTTGTAATTTCTGTTGTACTTTTCTCCAGGCAGGTGAAGAAGTCTACCCTGAACCCAAATGCAAAGGAGTTCAATCCTTCAAAGACTCTCCTGTCTGTGGTGTGTAATCTGGGGAACTAGCTCTGTGGTTAGTGTGCTTGCATGGGAGGGGGGAGGGTGTATATCTGTGTGCTGCAGTAGAAATGGTCATACTGTGTCAGCTTAGGTCAATATCCTATAGGCTCCAGCAGCTACCAGGAGATGATTGTCAGTAGATGGGTAAGGCTTTTTTACTCCCAGTTGTTTAACAATAGCAGCAGCAGCAGCAAAATGGTCCCTCCATTATAGCTCTGAAATGAAAGAGAACTTGGAGCTCCATTGACTTCTGGACCACAAAACCAATTTCCAAGTTCAGAATTCCAAGTGTATGGCTTCCACACTAGGCTCTGGTTAGAGGATATTAGATGAGTTCTTTACCCCCTCAAAAGTGACTTGTTTCTGAAGTCTTCACACCCTTGCTCTACATTCTGTTAGTTTCTCTGTGTTCATAGGTGCTTATTTAATCTCTGATTACTTCCTCCTATCTCTACAGAACAAGTCAACGAGCACACCCACATCGCCAGGACCACGCACCCACTCTACACCCTCCATCCCAGTGATTACAGGGCAAAGTGGCATGTACAGCCCACAATACATCTCTTACATCCCACAGATCCATATGGGCCCAGCTGTGCAGGTGAGAAGGGGGTGGAATGATGTGTGGATGGTCCTGCCTTTGGATAGAAGGGTGAGCTGCATAATCATTGGTTCCTTTTGAAATTATTGCGGAGGCTAGTGTTAGAATTAATTGGCATGTCCGTGTCTTTTGCAGGCACCCCAGATGTACCCTTACCCTGTTTCTAACTCTGTGCCTGGACAGCAGAGCAAATATAGAGGAGCTAAAGGTAAGATGGTTAAAGATTAAGGAGCCATGGTGAATGTTGGCTGGAATGTATACCTGCTGTGCAGCTTTGGTGGGGTGTGCAGATTTGAACTGGCTTCCCTACATGAATTTTCTTTCTGCACAGGCTCTCTGCCCCCGCAGCGTTCAGACCAGCATCAGCCCACCTCAGCCCCTCCCATTATGCAGGCAGCGGCAGCCGCAGGGCCCCCTCTGATGGCTGCCACTCCGTATTCCTCATATATCTCATACAACCCCCAGCAGTTCACAGGACAGCCAACTATGATGCAGCCCATGGCACACTACCCCTCGCAGGTGGGTATAATGTGTACTTCAGTAGAGAAGCTAACTGTGCTGACCTTTGTGCCCCACACTATCTAATTCATGTTCTTCTCTCCAGCCTGTATTTGCCCCCATGCTGCAGAGCAACCCACGTATGATGACTTCTGGCAACCACCCCCAGGCCATTGTTTCATCGTCTACTCCCCAGTATCCCCAGGCAGAGCAACCTACGCCCCAGGCTCTTTATGGTAAGTTTGTACAGAGCCTGAAGACATGTCCGTTCTGAGCTTCTCTTCCTCCCTCCCCCCTTGCATTGTTGACCACTGCTTGCTGCTTCTCTCCCCAGCCACAGTGCATCAGTCGTATCCCCACCATGCCACACAGCTGCATCCGCATCAGCCTCAACCAGCTACCACACCCACGGGCAACCAACAGCAAGCGCAACATGCCGCCCCCAGCCCTGTGCAGGTACTAGTGTGGGAGGCACTTGATGCTTGTTTGCTCTTGCGACTTGCACAGTTTGATTTTGTGTTAGAGATTAATGCTGGGGTGACCCTTCAAGTTCCAGTCTGGAAATTCTAGGCTAGCTCAGAAAGGGGTAGTCCTCCATTAGGAGTGGAGTTGTCACCATTTCTTGTCTCAGCTGAAGTCTTAGAGCTGCTGTGTGTGTGGAGTCCCAGGAATAGGCTATCGCATCTTTACTTGCTAATTTATACCTTTGAGGGGCCCAAGTCTTCTAGCACAGTGTGGTTTCTGTAAAAGCACCCGTATGTTTTAGGGACAGTATTCAGCAACTTGAGGATGAACAGCTACTAACAGATAAACAGCATGGTGGGGACCCATAACGGTCTTGAGACTTTGCCAAACAGCCTTGGCTATCTTTCTTTCTTACACCCCTCCATTTAATCAGAATTAGTAAGCTTTAGGGGAAGGGGAATTGGCAAATTTGATTTTTACCAGAGAGTCTGCTTTTAGTGTTTGGAATATTGACTTATCTGGCCTTGCCTTAAGCGGCGAATCAGTTAAGAAAAGAATTAGCAAATGTAGAATCTTTCATCACATGCTCAAGGTTTTATTGTGGGAAGAGAAAATAGAATAGCAAGGGCAAATATACTTCAGGAAAGCAGAAAGCAACCCAGCACCCACTGTTCCACACATATTCTTAGGTACTCCCTATCTCCATAGAATGCATAACATGGCAGTAGCAAAGAGGGGAGAAGAAAATATCTTGAAGGTAGGTGTGATGCATTACCCCCTGGTACTTGAACTGTGGCTTTTGTATTCTCTTGCCATAGCACCAGGCTGGACAGCCACCTCATTTGGCCAGTGCCCAGCAGCAGCAGAACCTGTACCACACAGCCACACTGACAGCTACGCCACCCTCTATAACGCCAGGGCCCAGTGCTCAGTCTCCACAGAGCAGTTTCCCCCAGCAAGCGGTCTACGCCATCCATGCCCACCAGCAGCTGCAGCACAGCTACGCCAACATGGCCCACGTCACCCAGGTGAGTGTGCTTGCCCCGGGAAGGGTGAGTCTAGCCTTGATTGTGTCAGGGACTCCCAAACTTCCCTCAGCCTGAGGCTAGACCACTCCAGGAAATAAGCTTGCTCTCTGAACACCACTGTGCAACTTACACAAGGCACATAAAAGCGCCACCTTATCTTTGAAACCTACTAACCACTACACATCTCTGCATGCTTCTAGCTTCCATCCAGAATGCAGCACACGATCTAGTGTGGCTATGTCATATGAAACTACCACACTTGTTCTTACTCATCTGATGCAGAATCACAACTTAAGGATTTATATCAGACATAAAACGGCCACCAAATGGAGTTCCTGTGCCTCTGTTTTAGAAAAAGCGCTGATGAACACTATAATACCTAAGAGTGTATGGAGTGTTAGTGGGGAGAGGTGGTGCCTCTGGTGGGGAGCATGTTGTGCGCCTTCTGGAGTAGTTTGTCCAACTTATGGTCGCCATCCTCCACTCAGTTCTCACCTGTGGCTCCTAGAAGCTGTCGACATGCCACAGTGGCTATATGGTGGGAACGGCTTCTTTGGTTGAGGGTAGCCGATGAGCCTCAAACTCTTGCTGAGTTAGGGACTTCCCCTTCATGAAAAGACAGGCTCTGGCATATTTAGTGGATGAGACCAATAGTGGGTCCGATGGTCAAGAAGGCAGTTTCTGCATGTGCTGTAGAGAGAAGTGAGGCACAGATATGGCCCACCAACCTGGGAAGGTAGCCACCTAGGAGAAGGAAAATTCTGGTCCTAAAGCACTGCTGCCTTGTGGGATATTATTGTAAGAAGAAAAGGCTCAGGAGTAAACTCTAGGCCTACACAAATCCACAGTGGAGTCCCAAAGACAGTTGGATGGCTCCCAGAAACACACTCCATTGTCTCTTGAGACAGGGATGCCAATAGTACTTCAGCTATATCAGTTAAAATGAGTTGCCAAATAGATATGATCTTGCACTTTACGGATTTGGGCTTCTCTGCTAATTTTGTTGGTAAAGTGTGAAGTTATCCACTGCTTATTAAGGTACTGGGGTGTGGATTGAAATCACTTCTGCTTTCTCCACAGGCTCATGTCCAGACTGGAATTGCAGCTGCCCCACCACCTCATCCTGGAGCTCCACAGGTCATGCTGCTGCACCCCTCGCAGACCCACGGTGGGCCTCCACAGGGAGGTGTGCCCCAGAGCGGTGTGCCCACCCTCTCAGCCTCCACACCCTCCCACTACACTTATATAGGGCACCACCAAGGTAAGTCAAACTAGGAAGCTGAGGAAAGGAGGGAGGGAACTGAATGGAACAGGCTGTCATCTATACTGACTTCCTGGGTATGGAAGAGCTTAGGGACATATGATTTCTAGGGTTTTATAGGTTGTGTCATTTGCGATAGGGGTGGGGTTGAGGGTTGGTAGTTCTGGACTTTGTATCTTTGTGATCCTCACTACCTCTTTCTTTTCTTTCCAGTTCAATCTCATCCCTCCCAGCAGCTTCCATTCCACCCCCCTGGGAACTGATGTCCACGCTTCTCCCTGTGACCTGAGACCCTAGCCAGCCTTGGCTCTGTTGCTGGCCCCAAGCCTGGGCCAGCCCTCATGCCCATGGCAGAGGCCCCTGGAGGGGCGCAGTCTGGCCCAGTCCAGCCCCCCCTCGCCAAGCACCTTCCTTTCCGTTGGTTTAGTGAAGCCCACATGGGGCGCTGTCAGCCAGCGGGACGGAGAACGGCCCCTTCCCCTTGCCTGGAGAAGGGCAGGGTTTCTTTTCTGTTATTTATGACTCCATTCGGGCTCTTAGAGCAAATGCCACTTTCCCACATTAACTTGACAAGGACATGACCAGATGGACAAACCTTGACTTTTTATTAAGTAAAAATATTTAAAAAGTAAAAAAAAAACCAATAAAATTTTAAACTAACTAATGTTGGGCTTTGGGGTTGACTGTGTGGGGAGGGCCAATTTCTAACAAGTAACCCTTGTTCACGGTTCTACAGAATTGGGGTGGTTGCAGCGGCTTTGATCTCCCCAGAGTTTTAGCTTCTCTAGCAAGGAGGAGCGATTGAGACTCCTTCATCCAGTTCAGAGGCTCCAGTGCTCTGCTCATTCCCTGCTGCTGCTGCTGAAATGACTAATCAGCAGTGACAAGTAATTGGGGTGGCAGTGTAATGCAGAGCCTAAAGCAGTGGTTCTTAGTGGAAGGACCACTAATGTAAAAAACTATACATCATGGTCTAGCAGTGTTTTTTATCTGAATAATAAAATTTTAATTACTGCTTTTATTGAAATTAGCACATAAAGTCTGAAAGAACGGGAGGCTGGACAGTAGTGTTGTGGGCCCTTAGCAGAAAATGTTATATGAGACTGGGTTGCTACTCCCCCCCACAGGCTTGGTGGGTGACATTTTTTGAGAAGAGTTGCAGAAATGAAGTATGTGTGGCTGGTGTTACTATTTTTTAAACGAGCTACGGAGACCATAAGCAGCTAAATGCCAGGCTTTATACTTCAGCCATTCAGTGCCTGGGACTGTTAAATTTCATGAGCTGGGCCGTGGTCTTTCTTGAGCTGCTCCAGGACTTTGCCTTGGAGTGGGCTCTTACTATTATCTGGGAGTCTGCTTAAATGTCAAGAGTCTGATTTGAGCTGTGTCATGATCGATGAGAAATGAGAGCCTGGGCTGCTTGTTTAATGGGCGTCAAAAGTCTGGTGGGAGCGAGGCATGCAGATGGGTTGTCTCCCCAGGTTCAGGCAGGCTGTAATACAGCTTACATACCAGCAGTATGTTCTGCCCTAGTTCCTCCTCTTTCCTCACCCAGGTGAGAGCAGCTGTACCTTGCCCATGGATTGCTGATACATGGAAGCTCTAGATGGTAGCCATAACTGGATGCTACAGCTGGAATGTGAGAGCCTGTAGATTTAGAGCAGTTAGGGGTGGGAAACCTGTGCCCATACAGATAATGGACACTAATTCTCATCTGCTTTGGCCGGCACAAGGAATGGTGGGAATTGCAATCCAGCAACATTGGGATAGTCACGGGCTCACAACCCCCAGCCTGTGGTCTAGGCCAGAATGCTCTACACAGGGCGAAAATACCAACTTCAGCATTAAGATATACACTGATTTGGACAAATGAAATAAAAATCTAGCAATTTCTTCTCTTGACCATTTTATCTCTACCAACCATGTTTGTGAAACAAAACGGTGGCATGGCTGGGGCTGATGGTAGTTGGGGGTCCCAACAACTTCTACAAGTTACCACCTTGCTTACCTCTGTATAAATCTAGTGGTGTCCAATTAATGGTTTATGCTGTAGGCAAAACACTACATATAAACGTGAAAGCAGTCAATGCATCTTTAAATCTTTAAAGGCTGCTGTAGAAGTGGGGTGGAAAAGAGTTCGATAGTGCAGCAGTTCACTATCCCGCCCTGCTGCTTTCAGTGAGCTCTATCTAGAAAGACAAATCGCAGTATGCATGTACTGTTCTTAAGGTTAAAACAAAAATTTTTTTCCCTTCCAGTAGCACCTTAAAGACCAACTAAGTTAGTTCTTGGTATGAGCTTTCGTGTGCATGCACACTTCTTCAGATACACAGTGTATCTGAAGAAGTGTGCATGGACACGAAAGCTCATACCAAGAACTAACTTAGTTGGTCTTTAAGGTGCTACTGGAAGGAAAAAAAATTTTTGTTTTGACTATGGCAGACCAACACGGCTACCTATCTGTAACTGTTCTTAAGGTTGTTACTCCAAATAGCTACTCTCCTATCCATTTTTTTAAGAGCTGGATTTCTGTTTCCCTTTTGGGGCTGAAGATTTCTCTAGTAAGGATATGCATGTTTGTGAAGGAGAGAATGGCATGTTTTCCACCTCATCTTACTATCACTGCAGGAAATCAAAGGGTATGCAATGGTAATAATTTTCGTATCACAAGGATGATTTAGTCCTCTTCAATATTCAAAAAGGGCTGGTAGGGGGAGAGTAAGTACATTTCATATGTGGGGGAATATATCTACTTTTTACTAATAGTACTAAATTTGAAAATGTATTTGAGCTAGGTAGTGTTGTATAATCTGTAGAGATGCCCTTAAGCCACCCCTGCCTGGTAATGCTGTCCACACTTGCTGGAGTGCAAGATGTACAGAGCCGCTTCTGCTTTAGGATCCATGTGTTATTTAAAGGAGTTCACACAAATAAGGCCTCCTATGCCTGACTATTCAGGCTTTGAGGGCACAAGAAACAGGAAGCCTGTCTGTGGATTCAAGCTGTGCAGCCACCTGTGGGTTGCTCAATAGGCATTTCTGGGCTTGATACTGTATCCCGGCTCCAAATTCTTAACTATCTGAGATCAACTAACAAGTACTGGTGCCCCTGCAAGCAGACACCTGTACCCATTAACTACACATAAGATTTTTTTGTTGTTTAGTCGTGTCCGACTCTTAGTGACCCCATGGACCAGAGCATGCCAGGCACTCCTGTCGAGCACACTGTCCAACCATCTCGTCCTCTGTCGTCCCCTTCTTCTTGTGCCCTCCATCATCTTCTCTTCTCATGAGGTGGCCAGAGTATTGGAGCCTCAGCTTCAGGATCTGTCCTTCCAGTGAGCACTCAGGGTTGATTTCCTTAAGAATGGATAGGTTTGATCTTCTTGCAGTCCATGGGACTCTCAAGAGTCTCCTCCAGCACCATAAGATTAGTTTTATCTAATATTAAATTTGTTTTAGTAGTACAACAGTGTCTCTCTCAAAGGATATCATGAAAAAATTACACCACTTAACAGAATAGCACTCAATATTAGCTTTCCATTGTTTTATTTAACCAACTTGCCCTCCCCACCCACCCTTGAAATGAACAGAATACATTAGGCTTTTCTCGCCTCAGCCAAGGTGATAAGGCTAACCACTTACTTTAGGAAGGGTATAATTTCAGCAGCAAGGGGCTTTATTCCAAGAAACCGCTCATAGCTTGTGAAGCTTTCAACATATATCCTTCCTCTTTCTGCAATGCGCTTAACTCCTGGTTTCATGTGTTCTACATGTTCAGTGGCCTGAAATGCCTCACAAGCATCCTTCTGAGGGATATACTTAAGTTTCCCACTTCGCCTTATCTTCTGCAGTTACTGACAGTGTTTTTGTGACAACTCCAGTGCCAATGGTTTTGTGTCCATCCCGTAGCGTGAATCTCTGCCCCTCTTCCAAAACCATGGGCTGCCGCAATGTCAAAATAATGGAGGTGTCTTCACCTGGCATCACCATTTCCTAAGGAAGAGGGAATAAGACCTGTAAGATATGCAGTAGTTGTACCAGTTTTCAGTTATAAGCATCAGAAGCAAAGCAGATCCACATTCTCTAATGTGGATTCTATAAGTCACTTCAGCAATGCTTATAGGAAGCAAGAGGCTGCTGGAAAGGGGGGAGGGGGCAGGAAGTGTCAGACAAACCTTTGATGCAGGCAATTCTACACGGCAGGCCATGTCCCAGGTCAGAGAAAACATAACAGGTGTGTAGTTTGAAACAAAGGGCTTGTGACGACCACCTTCTTCTTTGCTCAGGATGTAAACCTGGGAAGGAGAAGTGACTTGTTTGCCTTGTCTGGACAATCAATGTGAGCTCCAAATTAAACCTCCATTATTTTAGGGAATGTGAAAGTGTCCCATCATAATTACACAAATTTATAGACTGCTTCATAGCATGAAGTCACTGAAGCAGTGGTCATGATAAAAACAGAATCAAACACCATCTTTAAAAGCAATAACATCAACTTACTAAAAACAAAAACATCCATGCAAACAAAAGAAACCCACTTCCATTAGACAACACTGATCTTCCATAAATAACTGGATTACATCCTCAGGGAAAGCCTTCCTGAACAAAAAATGACTTTCATTAAGCGCCTAAACACCCTGCTAGGTGCCTGCCTGATTTTGATGGTTAATTGATTCCCAATTCATGTAGCTGCAAAACTAAAAGCCCAGTTACTAGTGCAGGTTAAGTGCACCTCTGAGCCATGCAGTACTCTCAGCAGGGCCCCGTATGAGGAGCACGGTTACCAGGCAGGGATATAGTGGGTGAGGAGGTTCCTTAGGTTAGGTCTTATAAATTATTTGCAAATCTGTCCTGCCTGCTTACCTGAGCCTCGACCTTCTGGTGCGGCTTGATGGAGCCAGGCTTGCACATAACCATCCCCCGCCGTATATCCTCTCTCTTCAGCCCCCGCACCAAAGCGCCCAAATTATCACCAGCCTCTGCCCGTTCCAATTGTTTGTGGAACATCTCAATACCTGAAATCAAAAGGAGTGCCATTACCATCTGCAAACTTTCAGGGGTGTTCCCCCCTCCCAACCATAACTGTCCTTTGACTGCCATTTTCCCATAGGGTGTTTTATCCCTGTTCTACCAAACTTGGAAAGCAGGGGGAGACCAGGAAGTTGACAAGTCTTGCAGAAAATCTAAAGGACTTACCGGTTACCACTGAGCGCAAGTCCCGGTTGTGCCCTACAAATTCGCAATCATCTCCTTTCTTGATAATGCCACGCTCAAGGGTACCAGTTACCACAGTGCCTCGGCCTGGAATAAAGCAGTCAAATGAAGCTAGCATAGGCAACGGGGGTACAGGACAGCCAGACAGCCCTAGCTGCAACTCCCTTAAAGCAAATGGGGGGGGCAACCTAGGAAGCTTAGTACCTGGTATGGAGTGAACGTGCTCTATGGGAAGCAGGAAGGGCTTATCAAGCTCCCGCTGCGGCACAGGAATGTGTGTATCCACTGCATCCAGCAGTTTCATGATGGAGTTCAAGCCCAGCTCTGGATTTCGGTGCTGCAAGGAACAGGAATGGGAGGTGGTGATATAAATGATTAAGCAATGGAAGAATTCCTGCTAAGGAATGACAAGACGAAATGTGTGTGTGCACCACTGACCTCCAAGGCGCACAGAGCGGAGCCTGAGATAACAGGAGTTTCTTCCCCATTGTAGCCAAATTCTGTGAGCAGCTCACGGATCTCCAGCTCTACCAGCTCCAACATCTCTGCATCATCGACTGCATCAGCTTTGTTGATGTACACTACAACATGCTTCACTCCTATCTGAGGTGGTAGGGAAGAAAGCAAGGGTGACCCACATGTACACTGCTCCCTTCTCAAGACTTTCAGCCCTGCTTGACAGAAGCACCCATCATATTCTCAGAAGTATGTACAAGGTCACCCAAACCATCTCTACCCTGT
The DNA here is from genome assembly GCF_964270895.1 of Podarcis filfolensis. NCBI lineage: Eukaryota > Metazoa > Chordata > Lepidosauria > Squamata > Lacertidae > Podarcis > Podarcis filfolensis. The sequence goes on along the minus strand of NC_139615.1, from coordinate 19,852,328 downwards.
TCCATTCCAAGACCACAGACTCACCTGTTTGGCAAGCAAAAGATGCTCCCTTGTCTGTGGCATCTGTCCATCTGTTGCAGCTACAACGAGGATGCAGCCATCTAGTGGCGCTGTTCCTGTGATCATGTTCTACAGAGAAGACATGGGAAAGGTGTCAGGCTGTGGTATCTTCTAGAAGGTGAACTACTTTGAAAAGCCAGGCTCCTATGTTTGATATGTCTTGGAAGTTTTCTAGATCTTGGTAATCCTCCAAGAATTCTGTTTTTTTAATGGCATGTGCCATCAACAGGAATTCTGGATGAGGATCATGAGTGTGTTCAGGGCTTTCATGGATTCCCAGTTCCTCACACATACCTTAACATAATCGGCATGCCCAGGGCAGTCTGTGTGGGCATAATGGCGGTTAGCTGTTGAATATTCAACATGGGAGGCATTGATGGTGATCCCACGTGCCTTCTCTTCGGGTGCATTATCAATTTCTTCATATTTCTTGAACTTGGCACTTCCAGTATCTGCCAAAACTGGAAATAACAGCAGAAGCGGTGAACAAGGTTCTTGAGTTTCTCCCAAAAAAAGATTGGTCTAGTGTCTTACTCAGTAGCATTTTTTGAAGAGGAAGAAAAAAGAAGCAACGTTTTCAACTGATCAAATCTGAAAGGCCAGCAAGGACCATAGCTGGTATGGGAACAGGTCAGCAGGCAGAGCTAAAGGGCTCTTGAACTCCCTTCTCTAGTCTGAACAGCAACTGAGGCTTTAGCCCCTTCCTTTGGACTCCAAAGGTGCCCATTTTCTCACACCCTGACAGGTGCAAGGGAGTGAGCATCTCGAATGAGCAACTAAGGCACAGGTCTCGCTGTTCACACTGCCTCTGCCCGCATCTCAGTTCAAGAGAAAGCAGGTGAGGTGTATCACAGTGATGTGCAGTTTTGGGATGGAGTCTATTTTGGAGGCTGGGTGCTCAGCCCTTGCTGGCTTGATTTGGCTCCCTGGCTGCCAGCTGACTTTCCTTCAACTAGCTGTTTTGATCAGGTCTAGGCCTGTTCTCACCCTACCTATCTCATCTTCCATAATAATAAGCGTTCCCCCACCCCTAACACTCACTTTTGGTGATGGCTGCTGTTAATGTAGTTTTGCCATGGTCCACATGCCCAATTGTTCCAACATTGACGTGCGGTTTGTCTCGTACAAATACTTTCTTCGCTTCAACTGCAAAACTTCGAACAAGGAACGTATGCCCATGGAAGGCTGGGCAGGTCAAGGACGGCTGCAGAAGAAGAGTGTCAGAGTTTTAGCTCTCTCTGCCTATAATATCACAGCAATCATCATCTTCATCCTCATCATCCATCTGACTGGGTTGCCCCAGCCACTCTGGGTGGCTTGCAACAAATCAAAACAATTTGCCCACCACTGCCCAGAATTCTTACCGTAGCTATAAAACCTTGCAGATAACGAGGCAGGCAGCCACGGAGGCCTGCAAAACACAAGCAAAATGGGTGACCACTTTCATAAGACAACACTTTATAACAAATACATTATCTTTGCACATCCTGATGTCCCTGTCTCCCCCAATTTTCCTTCTTCTGCCTATGCCCATAACCTTCAAGAGACAACAGCTGCAAAAAAGTAATTTTATGTGAACTTAAGCACTTTTAAAATAAACATTATGAATAATAGCATCCGATATGCTGACTTGTACGGCAGGGGGCAGGATCTCTATATTCTGTGAAACAACCTTGCTCATACAACACAATGAATACAAGAATGTGTGTATATGTGAAATTCAGGTTTATTTATTGCCCTATTGTGCATCACTTTACACTTGCTTACACTCACCATATGTATTAATTTGCTGCATTGATATACCACCTTCTCTTCTAAGGAGCTAAAAGTGGTGTACCTAGTCCCAATTTTATCCTCACAATGATCCTGTAAGGTAGGTTAGGCTGAGAGACAGTGACAGGCCCAAAGTCACCCAGTGAGCTATGTGGCCCAGTGGGGATTCAAACCTTGGTCTCTCATCAGGCCACAGAACAAAACTCTAACCATTGCACCATACTATTTCTTTTACTTCCCTTTCCCGCTCAGATTGGAGAAGCTCACCATCTCTTTTGTTTCAACCACCTTGAACGGTTTGCTACCCGCACGCTTTGCTACCTCCCTGCTCATCCCTGACGCTAAACCATTGATTGGCACGTGCTGAGAATCAGAGCTCCTCTCGGGAGGGCGGGCGGGCGAAACCACCTCGCCGGGGCCGGGAGAAACCGCCTCTTTCTTTGCCGCAGGGGAGGAGCAGCAGCAGCCGCGGAAAGAAGCCTGGAGGGATGCACCGAGGGGCCGGCCTCACACACTCAGGGGAAAGGAAGGGCCGGGCCCTCCTCCTGCCACACGCCGCCTCCCCCCGCTTCGACGTGATGGGCTGCTCCGCCGCTGCCTCAGACCCCAAGACGGGCATTAAGGCAGAGGCCGTAATGAACCGAGTAGCAGCCCGCCAAGCACAAAAGGTCACGGGTCTCTCCTGCACGAGTTCCTCAAGGAGAGGCTTCTTGCCTCTCCGCTCTCCCTCCCCGCCTCCTTTTCTGCCAGCCGACACGCCGCCGCCCGCCACCTCCCTGCCTCCCCCGCCCCCCGCGGCCCTTTAACCAACCGATAACACGGCCGCCGAGCCCTCCTCGCGCCACCACCAGCGCGCGGCTCGCCATCTTAGCTCCTCCCGGAAGTAATATCACACCCGCCTGCCCCCCTCCCATCTACCTAGAGATAGGAAAGGGTAGAGAAGAAGCATGGAGAGGGAGAACTTCCGGTTACTGTGGAGAAACGTCGGCCACGGGCGACGAATGCTCTATAGAGTTAGTGAAGAGTTAACAATTGCATTCTCTCAGTATGGAAGGTTGACTTCCGGGATACTTTTGATTTATTTTTTTAATTTTGTGTGGTGGGGTTTGCCCTCCTTCGCCTGCAAAGCTGAAGAGGCAGCTGCCTAGAGGAAACAAGAGAGAAAACCAGGACTTTGCGGAATTCTGCTTCTCCTGAGCCCCCATCCACCGAAATACACTAATAACAAAGATAACGATTCCTGTTCTTTTTAACTAAGGTCTTATGTCTTGTAAAATGTAAAAATAATATGTGAAAACTTAATGATACCCGCAGCCTGGAAGTCAGGCAAAAAGACGTTGGGAGATATGGGAGCCTTCCATGTCCATAAACAGAGTCTTGTGACACCTTAAAAACGAACCAATTTATTATGGCATAAACTTCTTGCCTTTCTTTTGCCTGGAAAAAAACATAACAAAACCATAGTGTTGATCCTGCAAGCCTGATCCATTCTCCATCAGAAACCTGAGGCGAAACCATCAAATGCAGATGTGAGTGGCAGAGTGGGAATTGTGCCCAGCAAGGGCAGGAGGAAATGAAAGGCAAGAAATGCAAACCATTCAGATAGCACTAGAATGCCTGCAAATAAGCAAAGTGGCATTTACAACCACACTGCATGTTTTATCACCTGTCGGTTTGATAACTCTCAGTATCCATGTGCATGGCTCTTTTCACTGAACAGAATGCAAAAGGATAAACAGGTTCTTCCGTGGAGGAACTTGCAGCCTAAAACAAAACTTGGAAGAGCACAGGAAGAGGAGAAAGCGCCCCCAGGAATAAACAGGGTGGAAATTGTGTCAGTTACGTGTACTTGGGTTAGTTACTAGCCAGGTTGCTACTACTTTGGGTGGTATTCAGCTAAGTTCTACTCAGAGCAAAGCCACTGAAAGCAAGGAACTTAACTTTGCCATGCAGTATTCATTAATGTCAATGGGACTACTCTTGAGTACTACCTTCTTCTTCTTTCTTTGGCGATCACTCATAGCCAAGTAAGATTGTCTTCCATTGACACGGTTTTAACAATGAGTCCGTAAGTGACTGTGGAGGCCAATTCTGGACCCACACGTCCTTCCACAGTGGGGACATTGGTTTCCGGGCGGAAGTTGATCATGGCATGGATTTGCCAAGCGTGCCTTCCTCTTAGCACGTTTCTTCCTTGCATCCTGAGTTCGAGTGTCTTTGGTAAACCTTTGGTAAAGGTTGTTCTCCAACTGGAGCGCTCGCAGGCCAGTGTTTCCCAGTTGTTGGTGTTTATACTACATTTTTAAAGATTTGCCTTGAGACTGTCTTTAAACCTCTTTTGTTGACCACCAGCATTACGCTTTCCATTTTACCTTCAGTCTAATGCTCTCCCAACTGAGCCATTTGGCCAGTGCTCTTGAGTACTCCCTATAGGAACTCTGGGCTGAGCCTATGGGCTCTGGACTGGTCATGGATTCTCAGTGGTCACAAGACTGCCACCATTCTATATCTTCACCTCTCCATAGTGACAAAAAGCTTATTTTTGTGGAACTGGTACCCCTGCCACCCCATTCTGAAAGGGCAAAGCAGGTTCTTTGACTACAGGCCCAGGAGAGCAGAGTGTGTATGACCTTAATCCCACCCCAAGATCAAAATCCCCAAAAGGTAGAGATTGTGGTCACAACACCCTCACAGTCCTTGGTGACACTTGTGATCTAAAACTAATCCCAATCACCCATGCATTACATGGTTCTCCCTCTCTCTCTCTGTCTCTGTGTGTGTCTCTCTCTCTCTCTCTCCTGGCCCAGGAAGGATGGAGGGGAAGATAAGTTTTTATTTAAAAAAGGTATTAAAAATGGCACCAGGAAGTCTCTCCTCGCCCACAGGAAGACAACAGAAGTTTCATTCCAAGACTTGGTGTGTGTGTGTTTTAAGGATTTCCACCCCTTACTTCCAAGGCAAAGTATATAAGGGTTTTTACCTTAGATATGGGGAAACAGGCACTACTGTAGCTCAGTGGCAAGGTTGGGAATGTCCCAGTCAGCCAGTGTATTTTATTTATTTAGGGCATTTTTAGCCCACTCTTTATTAAACATAATTAAATAATAACTCTCACTAGATGGAGGCAAATGTTTGACTCAGTATAAAGGTGGATTCCTAGGTTCCTAAGAAATAGATAAAAATGAACTGGCACCCAGAAAGTGTTGTAGAATCACAGAATTGTAGCATTGGAAGGTACACTGAGGGTCATCTAGTCCAACCCCCTGCAATGCAGGAATCTTAACAGAGACATCCAACCTCTTCTCAGCCAAGCAACTTTCTTTTTCACATAGAAAACACTAGAGTGACACAAGGCCTGAACTTATGCAAAAAGGAAGAAACCTCCCCAACTATACATCATTTCATATCTGCAATACTTATGTTACACAACAGTTTAAAGATGAAAATGAATACAAACTATGTTACAATGGCTAATGGCTCTATACCTATTTTTACGACTGCATCACTCTGGCCCACTTTTAGGCTGTGTCGCTATGCTCAAAGGTGGAAAGCAGAAAATCGATTCCCGTGATCCCTTTGGGAGGCTTCCTCTCAAGCAAAACGAAGATTTGTGTTACTGCTACCACCCACCATTACAGTCCGCTCAGCTACCCAAGGAAAGGAGACACACAGATGGAGGAAGGTACAAAAATTTCCTTTATTGTGTTCTGGAAGCTCCAGTGTCATTCAGTGGGAAGGGGAGTAAGAATGGGAGGTTCCAGCCATCCTCCCTCCAGAGTTCTTGCTCTCCTGCCCATGTAGAGGGGACCTGGAAGAGCTCCGGAGGACAGAGATGACCCCTTTGGTGCCTGGCAGGTTTCCCTGAGGTTCCCATTGTGCCAAGAAGGTGAGGAAGGGCAGAGGTGACCTCCCCTATTCTCCTTCTAAGGCTCTGACCTCCTATCCTGAAGGCCGCTGGCTTCTCCCAGAGAGGGAGCATCAGATTGCACCTGCAGAATAAAAATAAAAGAAGATAAGCCCACAGAGGTTTCCTCTCTCTCTCCCAGCCTCCGCCAGTGTCTGACATGACCAGAAATAGCCTCTCAGACATCTGGAAAGAAAAGCAGGGGCCAGCCTCACAACCACAGCATAAGATCCCACCCACTCAAAGCTCACCCCACCCCTTCTCTGAAGTGAATTAAAAGCATTGCACCTCAGTACTGACCAAAGTGACTATCACATACATTTGTATGCTTCTACCATAACCCAAATATGCGTGCTTAATTGACACTTATTACAGTTGTACCTTGGAAGTCGAATGGAATCCGTTCCAAAAGTCCATTCGACTTCCAAAGCGCAGAAGTCGCGGAAGCCCCTTCGGATGTTTGGGTTCCAAAGAACATTGGCAAACCAATGCTGCTCACCAAAAAGAGTTTGCACACTGCATCTCTCCTGTGTAGACAAGTAGGCCAAGGGACCTTATCACCCATGGACACTTACAGGATGGCTTTTGGAGGTGCGGAAGAGATCTCATGGATCTCCAAGGAGGATCCTACTCACCTCTTCCTTAACTTAAGTAGGACCTTGTCGTTTCTATTCTACCATGATCCTTTCTCCCACCCCCTCAAATCTCTATCCTCCATCCAGAGGGTGGGGGGGGGGAATTCGGGGTAACGCGTATGGTTTGTGGAAGTGAAATGTTTATTGGCAATTATCTCTGGGCGGCAAGAGAAAAAAGAAGCACAAAGACTCACACATCCCTGGGCTCTGCTAATCTCTTCCTGCCCTTGCTGCATCCTCTCCATCTCAGTCCGGATACTGTTCAGGGAGGCTGGGGATTGAGAAGGAGAAGAAGGTCAGTTGGTGACCACCGTGTCCAAGCCTTCATCTGTGGAAATGTGCACACACAAACACACACTCACATATAATGCACACCCCCCCCCCCTAAGAACTCACCCTGCAAAAGCTCTGCCAGCCAGAAGCCACAAGGGAAGAGAGGACAAAAATAAAGAGAGAATCATTAATCACATCCACAACACTACAAAGTGATTTCAGATTCCTTGAAAGCCAACAGATGCTAATCCAAACCCCTCCCTCACCTAGTTCTTGGCCCACCTTCCTCCTCCTCCCCCCTCTCACCTCGTTCTTCTTGCTCTCTCTCCAGCGCCCCCTGCAGTCCTGACCGAGATGCCGTCTCCTGGTCCAGCCGCTCCCTCAGGGACACAATCTCGATTCGTAGGCGCTCAGCCTGGTGCTCAGCAGCCCGGAGCTGAGAGGCAGACTCTTGCCTCAGCTGGCGCACCAAGGCCTGCAGCTCCTAGGGAGGCAGGAGGAGGGAGGACGGGGAAACCCGCCATATATAATATATACAATGCTGCCGTTTCCAACCATCCCACACCAGTATCCCAAGTCCGCAGCCCAATACAAGGAAGAGACGGGTCAGAATTACCGGGACAGTGCTAGGCAAGCTGCTGCTCTCATCAGATTCCGGTGGGCGGGAATCCTGGGAACTGGCCCCCCGCAGCCCTTCGTTCTCAGCACTGAGGCGCTGCACTTCGTAGCTCAGGCGCTTGTGGGAAGCAGCCAGGTCAGCCTAGCGGAAGGAAGGGGGCAGAAGGAAAAGGAACAACTTCAACTTGGACCTGGGTTTCCAGAGGAACGATTTAAAAGGTGCACACCTCCCTGCTGCACATGAGAGGAATGACTCATAAAAGCCCTTGTAGCACCAGGCACAGTGTGGCTTTATTTCTTCTTGTTGTTGTTTATTTACTTATTTTTCTAAACCACTTAATACTGAAAAATCTCTTAGAAATATACAAGAAGACAGCAAAGGACCAATAAAGCAGTATCATATCATCAAATTCTAATTTATATATACATCACAGGCTCAATATGCAGCAGCTTTCTACGTTCTCAGCCAAAACGCAGGATGTAAATATAAAAAAGTGAAGAAATCAGAAGCCCTTCATCCTGTGCGTCAGTCCATCTGCATTTGGACGGCCTTCCTGCCAGCATTGCACACTGCTGGCATGCGGATACTGCAAAGCCAGCGGTCAGCGGCGTTCCAAACCCCCCACATTGCCTATAAAAGCAGCGCAATGTGCAGTTTCTTCCCCCACACCAAAGGCCCGCAGTCACCCATCGTGTGCTGCAGTGCTGGCACAGAGAAGCTGGCTGCATTTGGGCTAGTGTGCTGCATTAAGAGGGTTTTTTCACAATAGCGCTTGAGCTCTGAGACCCCACAGCTAATTCTCCCCTGGCCTCCTCGCTGGCCCAAGTAGGACTAATTCAGCCAGCTAGCCCTGGTGACTATCTAATACTTATTAGATGGATTTTCCCCAAATTGATTTCTGAACTTTGAACTTTATTGTTATTCATGTTTTTATACTGTATTTTATGCTGCTTCTACAATTAAGTGTTTTAAATTTGTTGTTAGCTGCCCTGAGCCCGGTTTTCTAAACCGGGAAGGGTGGGGTATAAATAAAATTATTATTATTCCCTCCCCCCCAGTGGCCACAGAGGGGCTACAACATTAAGAACCAGCCCAGGGCCTTCCTAAACCAGAATCCCATGCACACGCCAAGCTTGCCACTTGAAATCAGAGCCTGCCCCTGGCCAGCCTTGCCCCCCCCAGACAGGGGGTCACCACCAATGCTGTCCCCCAGAAGCCCCCCCTTACCATTTGCTCCTGAGTTTGGCGCTGGGTTTCGCTCACTGTGGCTTGGAGGCCTTGGAGGAGGCGCTCTGATGTCTGCACCTGAGTCAGGAGAACCTGGACCTGATCAGAGAGAGAGAGAGAGGAAGGGGGAATCAATTCGTGGAAGGGGAAGTTGCAGTTTTCTTCTAGAGCTGACACAGTGTTGTGATTAAGGTGTTAGGCTAGGACTAGGGAGACCCAGGTTCAACTCCCCACTCAGCCATGAATCACGGGTCAGTCCCTATCTCTTCATCTAGCCTACCTCACAGGGTTGTAGGGAGGGTTAAGTGGGGTGGAAGGGGGGAAAGGAGATAATCTTGCACATCGCCCAGAGCTCTTGGTGGAAGCTAAGGGTTCACAATTGGTGGCTGGCGGACCCCAGTGGGTCCATGGCATCTGGTGGCACCAGCTTGGGGGGGAAATTGGTGGGGGGAACAGGCTTGGCCCTTGCCGGAAGGACAAATGGAGGGAGGCCAGAACCAAGTGAGTGCAGCCCAGGGTGAGACCCCCTGGCCTGATGGATGCCCCACCACCTTCCTCCTTCACCTGGTGCTTCTGAGGCCTAGGCAGCCAGGCTCTGGGTATGGGAGGTGGTGCTACATGGCCAGATGAGCTGGGGGCTCCCTGGGGAACAATGGCAGGCCCACCCCACCCACTGCCCCCTCCTCTCTCCACCCTGACTCCAGCAGGCAGTGGCCAAGTCCCCTCTGCGGTGGAGGGCTCGCAAGACACTGGAGGGGAGAAGGGGAGAGGAAGGAAGGTACCCCAGGAAAGGTGGGTGGGCGATGAAGCACCTTACCTGTGCAGAGAAGGAAGCTGAGGCGGTTCCATATGGTCCAATGGGGGTGTGTGTGTCCAAAGGGTCTAGACACCTTAGAGTTGGTGCCTATGGCAGCACCATTCACATAACAAAAACTACCAGAGAGATATCGCCATTTTCAAAAGTAGGAGGTCCATGGCTCGGCTTTTGAAAAACAGGGGGTCCCCAGCACTTAGCTAATTGGGAACCTTAGAGGAAGAGCATGACTGAAATCTAACACCAAAGTAGCAGCAGAAAGAAGGGGGGGCTCACAGAGGTGGGTTTGGCTTCAGGCCCCGAGGGCAGGGCTCCCCCCTCCCCACACACCTGCTTACTGCATTCCTCATTGCTGCGCCTCAGCGCCTCCTGCAGGCTGGCCTTTTCCCGTGCCCCCTCTTCCAGGGCTTCGCACTGTTGCCGCACCTGAATGGAAGAAGTCGGGGACAAAATGAGGGCAGGGAGAACTCCGGCACACCTCCTCCTCCCTTCTCCACCATCCCCACATCTCCCTCTAGGATCACAACACAACAGAGGAGCCCTCTATTTAGTAGAGGCTCGCCATGGGATTCATAAGCCCGATGACAAAAAATTAACCTCCTTTCTGCCTTCGGAAGGCCCACCAAGGCAGCTAAAAATCCACCTTAAAACAAAACCAAAACAAGGAAAGCAGAGCAAAGTCCTCAAAGCCATTAGCGAGGATGGAATCCAGACACAGGCCTGACGCAGTGGGCCTTGCTCTTACTACAGTGGTACCTCGGGTTAAGTACTTAATTCGTTCCGGAGGTCCGTTCTTAACCTGAAGCACCACTTTAGCTAATGGGGCCTCCTGCTGCTGCCGTGCCGCTGGAGCATGATTTCTGTTCTCATCCTGAAGCAAAGTTCTTAACCTGAAGCACTATTTCTGGGTTAGCGGAGTCTGTAACCTGAAGCGTATGTAACCCGAGGTACCACTGTAGTTGGCAGAAAGACAGCAGGAACAGAGCCAGGAGGGGAATTCCCTCAGGGGGGAATTCAACAGGTGTGGCACTGCGACTGAGAGGGCCTTGCTGCAAGTCCTCAACAGCCCTGCTGACCCCTCCGGGGCTGACCACCACTCTGCCCTGCCTATGCACCTGTGTGTGGAGCTGCGTCCACTCCAAGTCCGGCACCAGCTGGTACCCGGCCGGCGGTAAGTAGATGGTCTCGGGCACCAGGGTCCCCGTGGAGGAAGCGATGGAGGCCGTCTCTGGGCTAGGGGGACGCCTGCGCCGGACGGCAGGCCCTGGACTCGGTGCCAACGACGAGAAAGAGGCGATGGAAACGCTGTCCAGGCTGCGGGCAAATTTCTCCGCCACTCCTCCTCCTTCTGCCAAAGTGCCAGGGTCGTCTCCAGGGGCATCGGAGGGCATGGCCTCAGAGTCAGCGAGGAGGGATTCAGAGGAGCTACATAAAGAACGCTGAAGGAAAAGGAAAAGGAATGAGCAAGGAGACCTTCCCAGAGACAGGCTGCCCAGTGTGAGTTCTGAAAAGACCAAATTCTAACAGCCAGGAAACCTGGAAGCTTAAGGAGGGAACCACTGTTGCCTTAATTGAAACAGAGGGTTTCTAGTTGGCAACATCTAGTTTCCATTCATGACTCACATCTTGACTTTCCCAGACTTGTAGCCAGCCAGGAAGAGCGAGTTTGTCCTGCCATCGCTCAGCTTGTGTGCTAATTTGCACTGGCTGAGGGAAACACCTGCAGATGCAGATTACTAGTGATGTAGACTGCAAGGGCCATGTTCATAAAGGTTGTCCGTCAACTTATTCTGGAGCAAGGAATCACCCTCAGGCGAGCACTGCCCTTTCCCCTCTTTACTCAGCTGCTACCCGAACGGCATCCTCACCCTATTCTGAGCTGCTTTGAAGCCCCCTCCCGTTCTGGCTCCTTCCTGTTCCTCTGTGGCCCCCTTGCCACTCCCAACATCCAACTCACCTGCTCACCCTGCAGCTCTTGAACCAGGCCCTCGGCATGTGCCAGCTTTGCTTTCAGCTCAGCAATTTCCTGCTCCATGGGGAGAACAATCGCCCGGAGTCGCAGAGTGTCCTCTTGCGCCTGTGCGGGGAGAGAGAAGGGAAACATTCAGAGCCTTCTTCTTCTACCCTCAGGTTAAGCCCTGTCTTGCCACCACGCACCTTTTCCATCTGCTTCTCCAGCGAGTCCAGGGGGTTGGGCCTTGGCAGCAAGCGGCTCCAGGTATTCTCCCGGCCGTCGCGCTCCAAAGCCGAGAGACGAGCTTCATAGCTGGAGATGGTGTCTGTAGAAAGCGAGCAGGCGTCTCAGCAGGCAAGCCAGGAATCTTGTATATTATACTATAACTGCTTTGTTTCACTTATCTACTTGTTTTTAATCCTGTATTTTATTATGTTGAACCACCCTGAGATTTTAGAATGAAGGGTGGTATATATAAAACTAATAAATAATAAAAATAAATAATAATAGAAAGTACTTCTCCACATGGCGCAGAGTTAACCTATGGGCTGCACCCAATGCTAATACTCAAAGCAGACCCATCAAAGTTAATGGGCCCAACTAACTTAGATTCATTAGTTTCCATAGGTCTACTCTGAGTAGGGCTAACATTGGCTCCAGCCCTATGGAACTGATTCCCACAAAAGGCAGTGAGGATTCAGCAAATTCATGGCAATCCATGGCCACTCGCCTCCACTGCCCAAGGCCTTTGAATGCCAGTTGCTGGAAAGCCGAAGTGAGAAGAATGGCTGCAGTACCAGTGTCCTGCTTCTGGTTTTCCCACAGGCAACTGGTTAGCCACCGTGAGAACTGGATGCTGGGATACACGGACCACTGACTTGATCCAGTAGGACATTTCATATGTTTGGTTCCTGGGAGGGAGGTTTGAAAACCTGCTGCCTTTTTATTATACAGTGGTACCTCGGGTTACAGACGCTTCAGGTTACAGACACTTCAGGTTACAGACGCTTCAGGTTACAGACTCTGCTAACCCAAAAATAGTACCTCAGGTTAAGAACTTTGCTTCAGGATGAGAACAGAAATTGCATGGCGGCAGCGGGAGGCCCCATTAGTTAAAGTGGTACCTCAGGTTAAGAACAGTTTCAGGTTAAGAACGGACCTCCAGAACGAATTAAGTTCTTAACCTGAGGTACCACTGTATACGCATAATATTTCTCATCATTGTACCCTGTCCTGAAATCTGCTGGGATTGAGGGCAGGTTAGAAAAAATAAATAAGAACAAATGAAGGTCCCTGCTGTTCCTTCCCTGCTGCGCCCAGGCCTTGAGGCCCTTCACCTTTCAAGATGGCCTGCAGGGAAGCCACTTCCTCCTGGCACCGGCGCCGGACAGCGTCCACGGCCTCATGTTTTGTGCCTTCGCTCACGGCAGCCACAGCTCGGACAGTCTCCACTTCGGCCAACGCAGCTGACAGCTGGGCTTGCAGTATCTGGATGGTCTTTTGGGGGTCTGGATCTCGGGGGAGGCTCAGGCCTGGAGGGGCACCCATATCCTTCACCTGCTGAGGTTCTTGGGAAGAGCGGGAAAATATGTATATATATATATGGATACAGAACTGAAGTTAACTTGAACCCAGGACTTGTACAGTCCCCACTGCCCTGTGAACTCTGACCTGACACTGCTAACTTTCTAACCCTTGACCCATGCACCCTAATTCTAACTGTGACCTATGACTCCCCCTCCCCATGTTACGCACCCATTCTAGGGTGAAGCCATGAGGGGCGTGGCTTCCCATCTTCCCACCCTCTCTCCCTGCCTGACATTCAGAGGGGAGGCGCATTTGTGTGTACCTTCCATCCTGGCTGTTGCTGCTTCGGGTTCCCTGAAGGCTGAGCGGAGCCCAGAAACAGCCGAGTAAAAACACGGGAGTGCTCAAAATCTATTGTATGCTGCTGGACATGGGCAAAACTATCCCAGCGGAGCCAATGGAGATGGCTACTTATTCATCTTCACTCTCTGCCGGACATTTCCTGAGGGATTCTGAAGAGACTTGAAGTGAAGGCGGCACAGCGGCTGCCGAAATGGTGCTTTCACTGCTCCTGGCAAGGCCTTAGGCGTGCCTGCAAAACAAAAGGTGGGTGGTCACGAGCCAGCCTCCAAGCTCCTTAGTTTGATTAAGGAAAGACCTACAGTGGTACCTCAGGTTACATACGCTTCAGGTTACAATGCTTCAGGTTACAGACTCCCCTAACCCAGAAACAGTGCTTCAGGTTAAGAACTTTGCTTCAGGATGAGAACAGAAATTGGGCTCCGGCGGCGCGGCAGGCCCCATTAGCTAAAGTGGTGCTTCAGGTTAAGAACAGTTTCAGGTTGAGTACGGACCTCCAGAACGAATTAAGTACTTAACCTGAGGTACCACTGTATTTGCGGATTGAGCGCTCTGGTTTCAACACACACACTTTGCCCACACTCAAAGGTTGTCTTGTCTTTATTATTTACTGCCAGGTAGCCTCTGACTGGAATCTTGCTACAAATCCTAGCTTCAAATGAAGCCTGGGAAATGCACTGCGCAGAACTGGATACATCAGTGGACAAGCTTGGACTGTGCCTTCCCGCCCCCTGCCCCAAAATACAGTGCTGCTAGTTACTGCTGCAGGAGGACTGGAGAGGCTCTTCTCCATTCAGCTTGCTCCCCCCCCCCCAACAGAACCCCCATCCCCTCCTTTTGTCATTTGTTTCTTGCTGATAGTCAGGCTGGGTGGCTTGAAGTTTAGAGGTATGGAAATTCTTCACTTACCGTGAATTCCTGTTCTTCTTGAGTGGTGGAGGCCAGTTGGCTGGGGATTTGCCCGGCTGCAAGCGCCAGATAGGCAGGGATCAGAGGCTCTTCCATGGAAGGCAGAGCCTCCCCCCTTGGATCCCTAGTCGTCAGCTCGCCAAAGTGGGAAGACCCACGTTCCGGGAATCTGCAATGTCTGTTCTGTTGTTGGCTGTTTGCCTACTGTGGTCAAAACGAGGGGGAAAAGAGAGGTAATTGCCTCCTCCAGTAGAGAAAAACAGAAACTCGTGGTAAATCAAGAATCTCAATTTCTCTGATCAAGGAGGGGGAGGCCTGACGACAACAACACCTTTATATGCCACCCATCTGACTGGGTTGCCCCACCCACTCTTCTAGCAGCTTCCAGCAAAATATTTAAAACACAGTAAAATATCAAACATTAAAACTTCCCTGTCTTCTAAAAGTCACATACAGTCGTACTGTGGTTCTTGAACAGAATCCGTTCTGGAAGTCCGTTTGACTTCTGAAAATGTTCAAAGACCAAAGCGCGGCTCCCGGTTGGCTGCAGGAGCTTTGGCTTCCAAAGAACATTCACAAACCAGAACACTTACTTCCGGGTTTGCGGCGTTCGGGAGCCAAAACATATACATACCAAAGCATTTGAGAACCAAGGTATGACGGTAGCTGTTTATTTCCTTGACATCTGATGGGAGGGCGTTCCACAGGGTGGGTGCCACTACCCCTGCCTGGTTCCCTGAAACTTCACTTCTCGCAATGGAAGAACCGCCAGGAGACTCTCAGAGCTGAACCTCAGCATCCGGGCTGATCGATGGGGGTGGAGATGCTCCTTCAGGTATACTGAGCCAAGGCCGTTTAGGGCTTTAAAGGTCAGCATCAACACTTTGAATTGTGCTTGGAAATGTACTGGGAGCCAATGTTGGCCTGGGATGCTGAAAATCAGTGCATCTCTGGGTGGGTCCCTGTTCTCCAACAACCTGCACTGTGTCTCCCTGGGAGTGCTGAACTCTCTTGCAGGACACATTACCCAAAGGTGCCTTCTGATGCAAAGGTGTTGATCTGGTAGTGCTGGACCGAGGAGAAAGCTACCTTACAGATCTCCTCTAGAGGTGCCATCTCCCAGGAAGCTCTGGAGGCTGTGGCCTCCTGCCTCACTGAGTGTGTAACTGAGGCCTCTGGGAAATGGAGATTGGCTGACGTGTAAGCTAGGGAATGTCGTGGAAGACAGGAGTGCCTGGCGTGCTCTGGTCCATGGGGTCACGAAAGTCGGACACAACTAAACGACAACAAAGCTAGGGAAATGCATCTTCTTAGCCAGAGAGCCCTTGGAGAACTTCTTGACCCATCAGGAGGGTTTGATGGACCAGAGGAGTGTGGTGCACTATGGGCTCTGGTCCTGACTGCCCTGAGAGCATCTTTTGTGTGCTACCAAAAGGCAGAGCCTGGAACTAGAACTAGTCATTGCCACAGGAACCTGCAATGATCCTGCCTGATGGAAGTGTAGAAGTATGGTTCTGTCAGGTTGATAGAGGTGAGGAAGTCACCCTTCCTGAGGCTCGCCAGGATGCTGTGCAAAATCTCCACGTGGAACTTGGGAGATTCAGGATGGACCATGTGTCTCTAGTCTGCTTTGGGACCCTGAAGAAGGCTGGGAAGACCCCGCCCTCTCAGGGACTGGGATGTGTTTGATGGCCTGGATTGTGAGGAGATGCTGGAGGGCTCCTTGGGAGACTGGAACTGGGAAGAAGACGCCCCTGGGTGCCTTGTGGAACTCGTTTATCTGCTTTGAACTGTGTCCAGAATCCAGTGGCCTGAGATAAGAGGACGCCCAGGCCCTTGAGACGCTCGCAAGCCGCCCCCACCCACCCAAGAATGTCGGTAGCCTGAGAGTCCTGTTGGGTGCAGACTTCATGGAAGCCCAACAACTGCTGTTGCCGGGCAGAAGAGTTTTTTCTCTAGGAGGCCCTGCTATTCCATCATGCTGGTCCGTCAGCCAGTCCTTGCCCTCCAAAGAAAGATTAACCTCTGAGGTAAAGCCTGCTTCCCCCAGGTGAGTCCAGCTTGGGGGGTGGCCAGGCCCCTGCTGAAATCACCTTGTGGGCGATACATCCACTCTCAGCAGCAGAGACCTGGGCTTCACTGCTGTCTCCCCTTCTTTTCTGATGAGATCCTTGAGGTAGAGTGGAACTTTGCAGGGGGAGCCCCACTAAATCCTCCCCCTTAGCTGTGTCTGGGACCCGCTGTGCCTCAGAGCACCTTCTAATCTGCAGCTTTCCTACGACCTTTCCTAGCAGCTTTTTTGGGGGGTGCCCTGGGGTGGCTCTCTCTCTCCCACCCCCGGCTCTCTGACCCAAGAGATCCTAGCAGGTGCATATTAGGGAAGCCCATCGAGTCTGTGCCTCTCTTTCCTGGCTCTGCTGTTGCGGGTGGTGGAGGGTGAGCGAGCCCTTCTCCCTCCCCTCGGGGTGCTGGGACCTCGGGAATGCAGCGTCGGGGGTGCCGAGATCTGCCCGGGCTGAAGCTTCTGCTGCGCCCCTTTGGCGAGGCGGCCTGGGCACAAAGTGTCCAGCAGGGCGGCGAGGGTGGTGCAGCGGGGTGCTCCTGCCATCGGACTCCTGCTTGGGTAGCTGGGGGTGCCGGAGGGAGGGTAGGACGGAGAGTTGGGGGGATCCTGACCCCTGCGCCCCCTCTTTTTTCTACTTACCTTTTGGGGTTCCCTGCAGACCGGAGGCTTTTTTGGGGGAAGCTGGTCGCGGATCCGGCTTGGCTCCGGAGGATCCCCCTGCCTGAGCGCAGCAGGAGCGTCTGGGTCTCTTGGCGCTTCCTTCTTTCGGAGAAGTCTCCTTTCTCCCAGCGCAGGCAGCAGCCGAGAGAGACGCTGCCTGCCGAGCGGGGCAGGAAGCAGGAAGGCGGCCGGGCTCCGCCTCCCCCGGAAGAGTCTCGCATCCCTCCCTGCCTATCCGGCCCAGGAGCCGGGCAGAGTCCCAAGCTGGCGCGCTCTCTGGCTGGCCGGCCGGCCGCTCCTCCTCCTTCCCCGCCTGGATCAGACGGTGGGAAGAGGCTCGCTGCGGGAACAACAGGAAAGGGAGAAGCCGGCGCTGGGGGAAAGTGGGTGTAGCTTCCCGCCAAGTCCGCCTGCCCTCTCGGCTTTTGCTT
Source organism: Podarcis filfolensis (assembly GCF_964270895.1). Taxonomy (NCBI): domain Eukaryota; kingdom Metazoa; phylum Chordata; class Lepidosauria; order Squamata; family Lacertidae; genus Podarcis; species Podarcis filfolensis. The sequence goes on along the minus strand of NC_139615.1, from coordinate 19,835,117 downwards.
GCTGCCTGCTCCACGCCCCTCCGCAGTTATCATTAAAAGAAAAGCAAGTCTGAAGGGGCGGGGAAGGAGCAGGAGGAGCGCGCCAGCTTGGGACTCTGCCCGGCTCCTGGGCCGAAAGGCAGGGAGGCTGCCTTCCTACTCTATATTTTTATTTTTTTAACTTTTATTGATAAATGCAATACTTACAAACACAAACCAGAACACTAAACAAACATATTATACATAGATACATACACCTCTAAACTTAGATTACAAAAAAAACATACTGTACAAACTAAACATACATACATAAACATACAAACTAAACATACAGACATAAATTTTGACTTCCAACTCTTTAAGATTCTATGATACTACGTCTGGCAAAACCAAGCTTTAGGTATTGTACCTTTCGTGCAGGCAGCAGGGAGCATGGGTGTGCATTGTTTGTTGCATTTATATCCCACCTCTCCTCCAAGAAGCTTAAGGTGCTGGTGTAGTATATCATCCTCACGAAGACCCAGTGAGCTTCATGGCTGGGTGGGGATTCGAACCCTGGTCTCCCAAGGTTCTAGTCCAACCACTGCACCATGCTGGCTTAGGAGTTGTATTTGGGTTCTAAGCCGAGCAGCTTATTCAGAATGCAGCATCAGCAGAATAGGGATCTGTCTTGTCCCAAACCAGACCTCTGGGTGCACCTAGCATGCTGCTGTGTAAGCCGATTGGCAGCTGCTCTTCAGGGTTTAAGAGATGCATCTTTTGCATGTGAAGCATGTGCTGTATCACTGGGCTACAGCCTTTCCCTATCTGGAGCAAATGGGGATCTAAGTGTATAAAGAAAAAACTGGTGGGAAACCATTCAGCCTCGTTAGGTAAAATGTGGAGTTTCAACCCTGCTTGCAGATTTGGATAGAAAGTGAGGTTGCCTGCCACTGCAATCACATTACTAGCTTAAAAGAAAGCTGGATTGTTCTTTTTCTCCATTTGACTCAAAGGTGGTTTGCTGGGGAATGCGTCAAAACAGTATTTCACAAGAAACTACAGGATAGATGTGGACTGTGGATAACATGGTGTGTACGCTACTTCCCAAACCAGCAGTGCGAGTGTAGAGGGGTGTGTGTGCACAGCCTGTGCTTCCTCGATGGGAAAGTGTCACTCTGTCCATGCTCAAAAGCCGTATCGTCGTTATTTAGGATTGAATGTACTTGGATTGGAATCTTGCCACTTAAAAGAAAAGCTTGGTTGGATCAGACCACAGACCCCTCTGAGCATCCTGTTCAAGCAGGACATGAAGGCAAGGGCACTCTCCTTCTCATCTTCCCCAGTAATCAAGGGCATGTTCCTTCTGATACCATTCATCCCATACAAGTTATATAACGCTTGATTGTAAAAAAATTATAATCTCAAAGCAGTTGTGGGGAAACCTCAATGCAAACATTGGAGGTAGTATGTAGCCCTCATGAATAGCGACAAGTGACTAATAAATTTAACCACAAACAATTTAATGTCTGCTTTTGCCCTGAGTGCCAATAGACATATGGGGAGAAAGATATACCCCAGTTATGTAACCTTTCCTCCTATATACACCGACCCAGAAGCAGAGGCATATCTAGGGTTCTGTACACCCTTGGCAAGGAGCTGCATTGGCACTCGCTCCTAGGGGGAAAAATCACTTTAGTGCGATAGCCACATCAGGAATCACTTAGACTTTACACAACCCAAGTACTCAAAGCGTCCAGAGGGAGGGAGAAGTGAGGAGGTAGGGCGAAAAGATTCACACACCTTTGTGCCGCGATGTGAGAAAGATATTCTCCCATGTTTGATCTTGCAGTGTCACAACACTAGAAACAGGTGATTTTTGTGCACCCCCAGTGGGGGCCGGTTTCAGCAACCCCCTAGGTACACCTCTGCCTGGGTGTAAGCCCCACTGAACATGGTGGGACTTACTTGTGAGAAAGCATTGCCAGCCTCTTTGTTTTGCTGAGCTTCTTTTGTATTTTTCACTTTGAGCTTTTGGGTTGGGTGAGGGATATAAATCAAAATAACTCTCAGTCTTATTTGAGAAGGCAGCCTTTTAAATAGCTACACACACGTATGCTACACACACGTGTGCTCTGCAACAGAGTTTCCCCTTCAAATCTCCAAAATATCAGATGCCCTCTCCATAGGAACTCAGAGCAGGGCAGTCTGTGCAGCTCCATTCCTGCCGAGATACGACAGGCACCCACTGGTATCTTTCCAGAAACAATTGAAGACAATTTTTGTTTCAACAAGCTTTTCCATCTGGATGAAGAGATCTCTTCCTTGGGTATTCACTGTGTATCGCTCTTAAACCTATTGCCAGCTATTGCACTTTTTTTTATATAAAAAAGCTGTTTTTAGCTGCTTTTATTGCAGGCCTGCAAATCGCCTTGACACGCAAGGAAAAGGCAGCTCGTAAGTTAATAAATTACTCTAATAAAAATGACAAGAGCTCTAGCAGCCTATTGGGCACTGATGTGGAGTCAATTTATGTAAGAAACAGCAGGGACCAACTGGTGAGCAGGCGGCTTTATTGACTTCTGCACCCTATAAGAAACCAGAATAAAAAGCTATGCACCTGAGGAAGGACCTCCATGTGCCAGGATCTGACGTTCTCCCCCTTCGATCTTCTTTGTCCTTCTCTCCCCTTCCTTCCTGAACCACACTGCCTCCATCCACTGCCCATCTCAGGCGTTGAGAACCCTAGCCACATTTCCCCTGCTTGGCAGCCAGCGCATTCAGTTTGGTGTTCACCTGATCGAGGCCACTCAGCACTCGCTCCAGTTTCTGCAGCACCTGGGGATCTGAGCAGGTGTTCAAGGGCTGGGGCACCACCGTAGGCCGTGGAGCAGCTGCACCTAGAGAGAAACACAGCACCATTTCCCATTACGTGGTTGTTGCCGCATCCTCGGTCGACTGCCATCTTCTAGTGCTTAATACGTAAAATCAGAAGCGTTGGGGATGAGCCTCTTCTGCCCCACCTCCGCTGAACCCAGAAGCCCTGCCTCACGATCCAAGATATGGCTACTAAGGGCCGATTCACCCACTGTCTTCAGAAGTCAGGGCCGCTGTGTCTTTTAGCAGCGGAGCAATAGCAAAAAGTAACCAGATTTCAAAATCCCAATCCCTGCTTGGGGCAGGCGATGCAATATGGCTGAATTTCTGCCATTCTTACATAGGAATGCCCTCCCATCAGATGTCAAGGAGATAAATAACCATACAATTTTTAGAAGACATCTGAAGGCAGCGCAGTATCGGAAAGTTTTTAAAGTTTGATGTTTCAGTATGTTTTTATATGTGTTGGAACCCGCTCAGAGTGGCTGGGGCAACACAGTCATATGGGCAGGGTATAATTCTAATTCTATAATTATAATTAGCAGCTAAGCTATGAAAGGCTGCTTAAAAACAAAAAATGACCACTCTTATAAGTTTGTGCTGTTTGATATATCCTCTTCTCTCCTTTGTATGTGGTTTCATTGCATGGTTAGCATGGTTAGAAATCTTGTGAGGATCAGATTATAACACACATGTTATAGATTAGGCCAAAGGTCCATTTAGTCCAGCACCTTCTTCCTCTCAGTGGCCAAGCACATGCCTCCAGCAAACTTCCAAGCAGGATGTGAAGGCAATCTCTCTTCTAACAACCCCACACTTCCTCCTGGTGGTGTTCTGCCCATACAACATGGAGATGGATGGTGAGTGGTACCCATTGGAACTGGCAGGACGGAAGGCAGAGAGGCCAACGGTAAGTGGAGCCAGAGCCACTAAGAGGCAGAGCCAACTAATTCTAGTTTTGTCCCTGCCTCCTCTTCCTCCTGCCTCCTTACAAGATGCAACACTGAGACTAAGGAGGAGGCAGTGGACTGGGTGGAAGTAAGCAGGCAGGCAACTGGAGGCTGGCTGACAGCAGGCAGAGGTTTGTGGGGCACTGCCCCATTTGCCCTAATGGACCAGGATCAGCCTCTGCTGATGGAGACTCCATTTAGCTACCATAATAATTTATTATAATAATAATTCTATTGTTTATATGCCACCCATCTGACTGGGTTGCTCTAGCCATTCTGAGCAGCTGCTGGCAAAATATAAAAACACCATAAAACACTAAAAAATTAACATTTCCCAGAGCTGATTGGCAGCGATTCATCCTCAATCCTCTTTGCATTTACTTAGTTCCATTTTGAAGGTGTTTTAAGTGTGGCCCTCACCCCCATCTTGTGGCAGCGAGTTCCACAGATTTGTTATGGAATGTAGAAAAACAAAATTATTTACATGGCATTGTGTACTTTTAAAAAATAAATATCAATATCCACAGTAATGCAGAATATACAAGGTCTTTTCCAGACCCCCCTCCCAAATTCACAGGTTGCTGCTTCCCCCCTTCCCCTTCCCCTCAGTCCCCTAATCCTAGTACCGTGGCTGGTGCAAATCTTTTCTTTCAGCTCCGCCTGGGAGTCCCGGAGGCCTGTGAAGTGTCTCACGACAATGACATGCTCCGTGGGCGGGTGGGAGGCCATGGCATGGAGCTCACGCTGGGCAGTTGTACTTGTGAATCCCAGGCCAACCTTCCAGGAGAAACAAAAGTCACCAAGACGCAGTTTGTGCTGCACTTTGGATGTGGTGTGAGGCAGACACGAGAGAGGAACAGCAGGGTTCACCAAAGCTCAGGTCTTTCTCCCAGTGACATGGCAAGGAGTGGACAGCATGGCCCAGAATGCCAACCTTCCACAGATGGAAAGAGGCAGGTGGTTGTAATGCCCCAATGTGCATCACTTCCTGTGTCCCTCTCCCTCCTTGGGCTCCTGCAGAAGGCTCTGCCATGCCTGCTGGGTCATTTAATCCGCCACATTCATTTACTCTGCTGATTTAAAAGCTAAGACGGTGTTTGTGGTTTCGTGTAAAGATGCACTAGAAAACCATAATTGTCTATCCGCATGCTGTCATGTTCAAAATATGACCCTGCACTTCCAAAAGGGTGGGGTGCTCACTGCATGGTGCCCTTTAGGGTTCAGGGACGGCTGCTTACAAGCAAGGCCCCAGAGAAAGCGTGTTTCCTGTGGCCTTCTGTCTGGGGAGCTCGTGGGCTCTTTTATACCAAAGAGAGGTCTCAGAAAGTGGAGACAGCCTCAAGTAAACAGGGAGAGGAGAGCTGAGGGGAACTGCCACACAGAGGACTCAGGTAATAGGTGTGCTGCCAACCACAAAGCCACCTGGAAAACAATTGTGGTGGCCATTGGGACCTGCCCAGTTTGCAAAAACTACTAGTTGGGTATCAGTCTCTCCCAGACAGAGGCTCTGTGGGTTTGGGGTGAGTTAATGATTAATCTACACCTGCAACCCGGGCACTCCTTGAGAGGTCTGTGCTGGAGGAAGGTGAAGCCCCAACTCCATCCAAGGAACATGTATGAGCCTTTTCTCATATACAACACAGGGGTGGATAGGTTAGCTTGATCACTCTGAAATCTGGCAAAACTGCTTTATGGTTTTGGGATATGTTTTACTCCATTCCTGCTGGCACCCATCTGCCTTGAGAAACAATGGAGTCAAACTGCAGCAATAGCAGCACCAAAGTGACCTCCCTGGGGCGCAAGCCTGGGCAGTGTGTCTGGAGGTCCTGGGCTGCCCAGACGACAAGGCCTCCCTCTCGGCCTCACTGACGTGGCCAAAGGAAAGCAAAGCAATACGTTTGGCACCAGCTTGGCTGCAGGAGTTGCTGGAGGGAGGCGTACAAGGTGCCATCTATCCATCTTGGGGATTCCACTCTGAATTTGTGTAGGGTTAACTCCTTAGCTTTTTCTTCTCCCAAAGATATCTGGCCAGTCAAAGCCGTTACCTGGGGTGTGGCTGCTGCCTCATGCTGACAGCTTCTAGGAGCCACAGGTGAGAGCTTAGTGCAGGTTGGGGACCAAAGGTGGACAAACTACCCCAGAAGGCACATGGCATTAGGTCCACAGTTATTCCCATTTTACAGATGAGGTAAAGCAAGAGGTGGGCAACATGCAGCTTTTAGTTTTAATGGTTGCCCATTTAGTCTGCTGCTGGTTTTAGTTTTGTACACCAGCCTGAGGTTTGGTTGCTTTTGTACTGTCACTGTAAGCTGCCCCCCCCCCGAGTTCCAGTTTAGCTGAAGGGTTGGCCCAACTTAAATAAGTAACATAGGCAGCTAAGTTTGTTCTCACCCCAACTGCAATGCGTGTGATTCCAGCTCTGTTGGCCTCTTCAACAATGTCGGCATACTCCAGAGGGTCCCCCGTTTTCTCCCCGTCTGTCACTATCACAAGGAACTTTTTGGCTGTGGGGCGAGCTCCTTTTTGTGTGGTGAATAGCTCTTTCCTAAAAGTGGGAGGGGAGAGAAAGACTGGCGGTGAGTGTGGCAAGTAACAGCTATGAAGGCCCAAGTTCCCACTTTCCCAGGCTCGATAGGCATTCTGCGTTTCACTATTGCTGCATCTCCATGGTAGGAAAAGCACTATTTGAATTTCTGCACCAGCAAGGGGGGGGGGGAGAGGAGGCAGGGAAGGAGGGGGAGAGAATGGGAGCAAAGATACCCACACCACTTTTCTGATCCCGGAGGCCGTATGGGAGCCGCCTCCCAGCTGTCTGATTCCACGGATCAAGAGGTCGGCATCCCGGTCTCTGCTGAAGCGTCTGAAGTCAAAATGCTCTTCAAAGCGGTTAGAGAACTGCAGGAGGGCAAACTGAGAAGAGAGAGAGATTAATGAGGACACGGCTACTAGCCACAATGGCTATGCTCTACTGTCCACTGTCGGAGGCAGTATGCCTCTGAATGCGAGAAACTTGACGGGCCATTAGCCTGACCAGGCAGGGCTCTTCTTAACCTCTGTGATATTTGTATTTAAGCAGGTGAGCCAGACAGGAGGAGCAGCCTGATTCTTAAATCAGCTAACAGCTGCCAGGATCAATTTGTTTGGGGGCCAATGGCTACCCAGCTGCTTTCTTCCCATTTTGGATTACATTCATCATTTCTCCCAGTTCAGGTCTGGTTACTGTTCTTGTTAAATAGAGACAGGCGCTTTGCTGCCTCAGGCTGAAAACCCAAATAGGAACCCCTTATGGTGATATGTGTATAATAATTAACTAAATATTTGACAATTTGCTGCCCTTGAACAGTAACCCCAAAGTATCCAGTAATGCAGCCACGACGTCCTTTGTTATTAACTCCCACACCCCCCAGGTGGAGTGAAGTGTGCAAGGTCAGAGCAATGGCTTCCCAAGGGACTTGGAGGCAGTGAGCCCTTGTGCTTCTCAGCCAAACCCCACTCAATTGATCAGGAACAAGGGGTCATGCTGAGGTTCAGTGCAGCCTGCTCTTTCCCCCACAAAATCTTACTCTTTTACCCCAGCGGTATGTGCCCGGCAGCAAGGCACATGAAAATGGCAAGAATCCTAGCGTTTGTCTTGAATCTTCCAACATTTAAACCAACTCTGGGAGCTGACACCATGCCCTCTTGCCCATCTCCCCTACTGACCTGCGCATTATGGGGAATGTTTTTCATCACGAGTGCAATGAACGCCTTCAGTTGCGTGAATTCTGATGCCCGCATGCTGGATGAACCATCCATCAGGAAGACAATGTCCCGGGCCTCATTCTGACACTCTGGGTAGGGCGAAAGCAAGCCAGAAAGACTCATCCCAAGTCAAAACCATTCCTTTTCATTCCGAATACACCTCAACTCAGCGGCAGTTTAACTTTCTGCATAAAGTTGCCACCTTTCTTCCCACCCCCACCTCTTACAGGTCCCATGCATTTAATCACGGCTACATGATAGTTATACTCCATGTTAGAAGAACCTTGACCTCTTCAATTTCTGCTAGTTCCATAGGGTATAGTATTTATTTATTTTATCTGTTTATTGCAAATTTATAAAAAAGTGGGGAGGGGGGAATAGAAATGGGGGGGGGAGGGAAAAATAAAACACCACTGTCAGCTCACATTAACTGTACAATAAGCACCACTACATCCATCTTAATTTACACATACAAATTGATAGATGCTATCCAAATGTCCCCAGTAGGTATCCAATTGAAACTGATGTTTATCAAAAGTAATTTAAAGTGGCCAGGGTGTTAATATCTTGAGTCTATTGAGTAAAAGATGGGGAACTACAGTTTCCAGGTTTATTTGTTGGGGAAGCCCACGGCTGTTAAAGCATCATAATCTTCTCTTTCGAGGAAAGAACAACTGACATTCTTCTGCACAGTCCCTACTCACGTCCTAATTGCTGGTTGCTCTGGGGGGTTTCTGGTTCAGCCAAGGCATCTGTGAGATCAAAACTATCGCCAGCAGACCCTGTGAAAAAGGGAGAAAGGAGGTGAGCCAATACCAAGACAATCAAGAGAAAATGGGGACTATGTGTGTGAGATAGAGACATGGTGGGGTAGAGAGGTTTGTATGTTGCTGCTGCTGCACATCTGTGAAAATGAAATAATACCCTTTGATCAAGTTATTGCTGTATTCCCTGTCTGCAAAATACATGTTTTTTTACTTATTTGACCCTTTGACTATACAATTCACTAGGTGCTGCCAGCCCTGCTCGTTTTGCTTGCCAGCCCTGCTTATCTCTCTGTCAGCTGCCCTTGCCCCACACCTCACTGAACTGAACCTCCTCCTTTTACAAAACAATATCAACTTGTCAAAATACATTTCCAGAGCTGCAGCATCTGAAATGGCAGGCTGCATTGGGCCTCTTGTGTTTGTGCATGTGAGAGTGTGCTAGAGACAAGATGCATCTACTCGTCACTTGGAAATGACTAGAGATCTTGGAAAGAGAGCTGAAGTCTTAAGTCTAGTTAGACTAGTCTGTTAGAATACTGCAATGTGCTATGTGTAGGGCTACCTTGAAGACTGTTCAGAAACTATAGCTAGTGCAGTAGACATGACAGCTAGTTTCTTAACCATTCAGCCCGGAGACTGAGATCCAGCTCCGAGGGCCTTCTGGCAGTTCCCTCATTGCGAGACGTGAGGTTACAGGGCCTTCTCGGTAGTGACACCCACCCTGTGGAACGCCCTCCCGTCAAGCAAATAAACAACTATGTGACCTTTAGAAGACATCTGAAGGCAGCCCTGTACAGGGAGGTTTTTAATGTTTGATGTTTTACTGTGGTTTCAAATTTGTCGGAAGTTGCCCAGTGTAGCTGGGGCAATGCAGTCAGATGGGCAAGGTACATATAAAACCAAACAACAATAACAACTTTTAGGGTGTCCTGGTTTTTACTTTTTGAAATATGGCAATCCTAAAGGACAGGGATTTATCAGAAACAGCCAACCAAAAAAGAGATTATTGCCAGTAAGGAGTGACCAAGGCCTGAACAAGACTTTTTCTGCCTGGGGCAAAGGACAAGATTTTCCACAAACAAAATACAACCAAAATGGCGGTTGAGCTTTACTTCTGTGCTGGCCATAGGACACTGTCTTCCACCACACCCCATTAACTGAGGTCAACCTAGAGCAGGTCGTAGGATACACACAACTCTGCCCTTCCACACATTGCTGCCATTCCCGGCCCCCAACATTCTGTTGCCTGAGGCGGTCGCCTGGCTCTGTCTAACGGTAGAGACAGTCCTAAGTCCTGGATAGCTGGAACTGACCTGCTGCTCCCAGGAAAAGGAGGGTGGTGATGATGATGGAGAACCCCAAAGCTCTCATGTCTTGTCTCTGATCTCTGCCCGTCAGTTTTCAGCCTTTTCGCTATCGGAGAGCTGCAACTGGTGCAACGGGGCAAAGGCTTCTCCTGAACGTAGGCCGGAAGTCGGAAGGGCACTGACCAGGAAAGGCCATCTATTGGGGTGGAAGAGGAGAAAGCAGCAACCTCACTTTGCAGGCAGCTGCAGCCTCTTTTCGATGTGCAAATATTTGCAGCCCTTTTGAACTCCTGAGCCAGGTTAGTTGGTTGTAGTGAAAATAACAAGTGTCCCTGTAGCACCATAACGAAAATATACGTTAGATGACTCAAAGGGGAAAGTTCTGCTGAAAGACTTGGTAATCTTGCAGCCAAGCACTACGAAAGCAGCAAAAGGCTGAATTCATTGGAAGTTTGGTATCCAGAAACGTGGTCAATCGCTTCAGCAGAAAAAATAACACACAAGATGAAAGCATTAAGGAAAACAAAGGGGCCTGACAAATTTAGAGAAATGTGGAATTGCTGTATTTAATAAATAAAAAAAGAAAACAATGTTATCCCAGCTCAAACTCATGGTAACTGAACTTGGATAATGGTATTCCTTCCATGGGGCTGCATTTCTCCTTTGTTCAGTTGCTCTGTTTCCAATGGTGGTTTTGTATTAGGTTTTTGGCCTTGCACCAACTCTGTTGTTAATTGACCTATATTTTGCTATTGCTCCATTATGTATGTTTGTTTATAAAATTAAATAGACACAGATTGAAATATTTTCTGGCATCATCATCATCATACACTCCAATTGATTTGCCAGGAAGTTTCTTTCTTTCTTTCTTTCTTTCTTTCTTTCTTTCTTTCTGACCTTTCCCTGGTAAAAATAACTGACCCTATTGCTGTGGGGTTTGTTAGGGTTTGCAGCACTGAGATTTTTCAGGGTTTAGCTTTCTCCTCCTGGCCTACCAAGTTTTTAAAGTGCTGGTGGTGCAGGAGGGGTTGGAGCCTAATTACAGTGGTACCTTGGTTTACGAACTTAATCCGTTCCGGAAGTCCGTTCTTAAACCAAAGCATTCTTAAACCAAGGCGTGCTTTCCCATAGCAGCGGGGGACTCACTTTACAAATGGAACACACTCAACAGGAAGCGAAACATGTTCTTATTCCAAGGCAAAGTTCACAAACCAAAACACCTACTTCTGGGTTTGCAGCATTCTTAATCCAAGTTGTTCATAAACTAAGCTGTTCTTAAACCAAGGTACCACTGTACTGGAAGCTCTGGAATGCCTCCTCCCCACACCCTTATACAGTATGGCTAGTAGCAGCCTCTCATATTCATAAGTGTGGAACAGCTACTGAACATTCTTGTGGACTAGTAGCTTTGGTAGTCATTTCCAACATTTGCTTTCAGCACTTGGCATTGAAGCAGCAGCTATGGACGCAGAACAACTTAGGACTCAGTTTTCCCCAACCAGGATTCCAAACTAGCAATTAAAAAGTAGGAACACACTTTCCCCCTCCTGCTCTTTTTCATACCCAAACCCTTCTCTTTCAGTTTGTAGCAACAGCCACCATGCAGGAAGGCTGCCCCGTCATTCCCTTGGCAAGAGCTTTCTCCATCTGGACTGCAGCTTTTACAAGCTGTGGGGGAACCAATATTTTGATGCGGCCCAGAGCTCCTTCCTTGATGTTCCTTTATAAGATGAAATAAGGAAGCAGAAAGATCCAGTATTTCAAAGGCTCTTCTGTTAACAACCACAATGAACGGCTAGCATCAAATGTACCTTACAAAAACAAACCAACCTTCACCCACCTAATTCCATATTCTGCATTTACAAAAGTCAAATCCTGGGTCCGGTACAAATTATACAAATAATTCATGCCTGGTCCTGCCATTACTGAACTGAAGAACAAGGGGAAATGGCACCTCCTTTGCCACCAAAGGCTTCAAAACATTCTCTCTATTCTGATGTTCAGTGCTGACGCCCAAACAGCACTGTCCACAGCCAAGAATGATAGAAGGAGCTATAAGCAGGTTTGGAGGAACACCGAAGTTTGCAGAAGTACGAAGAAGGGTTTAGAAAAAGACACTGCATTCAATGACAGCACAGGGTCAAACTCTAGAGTTCACAAGTCAAACCTGCAACAAAATCTTGTAGCACGGGTGCTCCTGTTCACTGCTCCAGTCGGTGTGCAACACCCTCCACAAGGACACTCCATTCCATTCCCCTCCAGTCAGTCCACATTCTGGGTTGCGGCCAAGTAACTTCTAATCAGAGTATACCCATTGAAATTGATGGACACGACAAATTTATATCTATAAATGTCCATGATTGTACTCTAATTTGGTTGGATGCAGCCCAGAATGCTGACACACCGTGGCGATGTTGTGATGACTGACTGGAACAGGAGAACTCCCCACTAGAACGTTTTGTCACTGGAGGATTTACTTGTGAACTGCGAGCCGAAGTCAGACAGATTTCTGTCACATATACCTCCACCTCTGCTGAGGCCATCTCCTGCGAAACGTCAAATTCTGGTGACCAGGTGTAAATCAACAAGGCGCTTTGGCTAGTTGTCTGGCGAGATGCCGTCAAGGTGCAAGCATATCAAGAGCCTGAACTTGTTTGTAGATCTACCAAGAGGGAGGCTGGCATCAGCCACGCAAAACTGGACTCATTAATGTCTGGGGGTGACTATATGGTCCCACATCCTTCAGGTGGTTGGAGGAGTCCGCAAACTGAATTCTTGTTGTCAGGTAACAACAACCTGACATGATTTGACTCCCAACCCCCTGGGCAAAGCTCCTCAACTTATAATGCTTGCGGGACAGGCAGAAATCCAACAGGAGAAGCTCCTCTTTGGCACATCTCTGTGCGAGCAAAAGGGTTTACCTGCTGAATTTTTGCCAGACACCCAGCAGCTAAACACACAGGACCCCGGCCAGAAACAAACCTGGCAACTGGTTATCACAGGCTCAGATGTTTTCTCTGCAGGTGGAGAAGGCAAGACGTAATGTCTTGGTTGGGAGTTGTAATCATCATGGCAAGTGAATTTCCTCCCCCATTTAACAAACAGGTAGTTTTAAGGGGACTGGCAGGTGTAAAACGGGGGGAGGGGGAACCGACACTCTTCTCACACACTAACACACACACAAGCTCTGTGGTGCCGCCTGTTAGATCTGACCTGTCAGCAAAGGAAAACAAGAGATAATTACAGGGTCTGAGGATGGACCTATATAACGGAAGAGTTTGCCCTCCCTCCCTCCAACAGTTCTTTTTCCAGGTGGCGGAGACCATGAGGCTCTCTGTAGCCCTGGCACCTTGGATTCTCCTCCTCATCCAGGATATTCTGCCTCTCACGTCGGCCCAGGAGAGGACTCTGCGCTTCGTCTCGCTGGTACACAGGAGGGTGGGTGGCAGGAACTAGGGCGCCTGGGTTCTCCGGGAAGGAGCAGGGGTCTAGTGCTGCACAGCAAGAGAGAAAGGAGCCAGAGTACTTTGGGAGGAGTGTGAGGCATAGCTGTCAACTTACAGATTTGAAAATAAGGGACCAGCAGCCTCGAAAATAAGGGATCTGCCGCCAAAATAAGGGATTTTGCTTGTACATAAATCCGGCACTGATGAAGCCATGCTGCTTTTGCTGCGACTGACTGTGTTTGCAGGGGGTTGGACTAGATGATCCTAAGGGTCTACAACTCCCACCAAAGAAGAGTGACAGACAAAACTCATGAACGACGTCAATATGGCAAAGCTTACAGGCAGAATTAGAAACCAGGAAGAGGACCTCTCTAATAAAGAATGGGGAAAGTTTATAATTTATTTGAAAAGCTATTGTAAAGAGTTACATACATTGGTAGGATTGACAGAAAACTTGTAGCAAAAATTTGAAATATGGATGGACAAATGATTTATAAAAATAGAGTTATGAAAGGGATGCAGAGGGGCAAATCACTACATTAAGGTGCTGCACTGGTTGGAGGGTATGCTAAGCAGCACGTCAGGGCTGCCCTCGTCCTGGTGCGAGGAGTTCCACCGGGCCTTCCCCGCCAGAGGGGGGGGAGGGAGAGAGACTCTCACCCACGCTGCCCGGCATGAGGTGGTCGCGGCGGCGGCGCGGCCGCTGAAGCGCCGCCCTTCTGCGTCCCTCCCCATCCCCTCCTCTTCCTCCTCCCTCAGGCCGCCTCCTCAGCTGCCGCTGCCGCCACCCATCTCCTCATGACGTGCCCCTGAGGGGGAAAAGGGAGAGATGGAGACATGGCAGCTCGTGCGTGCGCTCTCTCTCGCAGCGGAGGACCCCGAGCCGCTGCTTCCCTCCCAAGCCTAAGCATGAAACCCGGGAAATTTAAGGGGCATCATCAATAAGGGACAGCAGCGGGACACGGTGCTGGGATAAGGGAGTTTCCTGCCAAATAAGGGACGGTTGACAGCTATGGTGTGAAGTCTACGGGGTCAGAGATGGGAAGCAGAGCTTCTGGATTCCTTGAGTCGGGAATGAAGGGGGTGCATTCTGCTCCAAGCAGTGAGTTGCCTCTCTTTCATTTCATATATTGCTATATCCCACCTTTCAGAATATAAATCCTACTGAGGTGGCTTAGAACTGACATTCAATTACTTACACACACACACACACACACACACACACACAGTGGTATCTCGGGTTAAGAACTTAATTCATTTCGGAGGTCCATTCATAACCTAAACCCGATCTTAACCTGAGGTACCACTTTAGCTAATGGGGCCTCCTGCTGCCGCCACCTGATTTCTGTTCTCATCCTGAGGTAAAGTTCTTAACCTGAGGTACTGTAACCCGAAGTGTTTGTAACCCGAGGTACCACTCTGTGTGTGTGTGTGTATGAATGACTTTGATATTTAATTAATTATAAAAGTATGTCAGTATCCTGTATCATAAAATATCAAGGTGGTGTACATTGTTAAAACAGGGGGGAAACCAGTGTTTTTAAACAATAAAAACACAGAAAAACGTTAAGGAGACTGGCTATTGAAAAACGCCAAAACTTTGTGTTGTTTCCAGTGTTGGTCAAATGCCACTGAAATTAATGGACCCTAAGTTAGTCGTGCCCATTCATGTCAATGGATCCAGTCCAAGTCTGTCTAACCATGGTTACAACCCCATCATGGTGGGTGGGACAGTTCTGTACTGGAAGGGCACCAGAGATCTGTGTCTGCGCTGGGCACAGAGACACATCACACACCCAGAGACTTGTAGCACCTTAGAAACTAACACTTACTGTGGCATAAGTCTCCATGCACTTAAGACCACTTTGTCAAATACCTGATGCTGGCACCCCCCCTTTTTTTTACTGATCGGTCTAATAGCTTGTTTAGTCTCAAGAAGGGTAATAACATACTAATTACTTTACCCTGACTCACCCAATCCCTGGCCACTTTGAATGAAAATGTATTCCACAGAAGTGCCCGAAAGACTGCAGGCTTGGTATTAGGAATACACCCTTAAGGGGTGGGAGGGGAGCGTTTTAAAGGGATAGTGTGAAAAACAAGTATTAGGCCTATTATGAAATATATATATGCTCACACGCATAGGATGGTTCTCTTGTAATGCATCAGATCTGAAGAGGAGTAAATAGAAATTTGTATTTTTAATTTCTTTAAAGGGGTAGTTTTTATAGCACGAGATGCTATAAAACAGAGTTGTTGTTTTATATATGGGATGCACAATTTATAATAATACCCGTATAAGCACATATTTGTTTATTTTGCAATACACTTGGTGCATGTCACGTAAACTCAAAAGTAAAAATTATAAGGTGGCTGTGGTTGCTTTTCTTTGCCCCTCACTTGTAAATGAATTGGTGCAGGCATCTTGTTCCTGGTTTACAGACTGACCCTCCAGCAGTGCCATCTATTACAGAAAGGGAAAACACGTGTCTGTTTCTATGCATGTGTGTGAGAGAACTAGATAGCAAAGGGTGTGTGTGTGTGTGTATAAGTGCAATAATATGGAAGGTAAATCACAGTAGGTCCCATTTTGCAGGCCAGGATCACAGAATCATAGAATCTTAAAGAGTTGGAAGGGACCCAAGGGTCATCTAGTCCAACCCTCTGCAATGCAGGAATCTCAGTGAAAGCATCCATTGCAGATGCCCATCCAACCTCTGCTTAGAAAACCTCCATGGAAGGAGAGTCCAGCACTTCTCATGGAAGTCTGTTCCACTGCCGAACAGCTCTTACTGTCAGAAAGTTTTTCTGAATGTTTACTCGGAATCTCCTTTCCTGTAACTTGAAGCCATTGGTCCAGAGTCCTACCCTCAAGAGCAGGAGAGAGAAAAAGCATGCTCCCTCTTCCCTGTGACAGCCCTGAAGATATTTTAAAAGTCCAAAAAGATTCCTGGTCCTGTAGGTTAGAAATTTGAGGGCAAAACTATCACTCGGTTTGCCGTATGTCGCTGTTCTGACCCCCTTCTTCTTTCTTAGGTGTATCGCCATGGTGACCGATCCCCTCTGGGCACCTACCCCACGGATCCCCACAAAGTGGCACCCTGGCCACAAGGCTTCCAGCAACTCACTGAGGTGGGGGCTTGCGGGGTGTGTGTGCGTGTGTGTAGAGGGGTGGGATGGGCACTGGAGGCAAATGGGGCACTGCCCCGTCTGGCTGCCTTTTTGCTGTACAACCAGTTAGGGGCTGGCTCTCTCTGCCATTGGCTCAAGCTCCACCTGTCTTCTGCCCTGCCGATCCCCATGGTCACCTCCAGCCACAACCTGGGGAAGGGGGAGAAAGGCACTTGCCAGAATTTCCATGACTGGAGTTTTTGTGTGAGTGAAGGCAACTGATCTCAGCCTTCGCTTTGCACTGGAGCAATGGGACAGCCCTGTTTTGGAGGACGCTTCAGATCTTTCTCTCTCCCCCCCCCCCCAACTTGCCTTTTTCCTTTTGTCTGCTGCAGGTAGGTATTTTGCAACAGAAGGCACTGGGACGATTCCTCAGAGAGAGATATGCTGGCTTCCTGAGTGCATCCTACAAACCACAGGAGGTAAATATCCGTTTGCTTATTTAATAAAGCCAATATATATATTCCACACCAGCACCCAAGAATTCACAAGGCAGCAAATATGAATACAGTAATAAATATATATAAAGCATGCAACAATTTAAGTATTAGCTGACATGCAAAAATAAGCAGCAGCAGCACCCCCAAAATGTATCCAAACCCATAACACCAGCTCCACCCACCTTTTAAAAAGCTAATGGGTGGTGGGTGAAGCAAGAGGGGGAAACTGGGTGGCTCTAGAGGCCCAAGTGCACAATGGAGGCTTTTGATTTTTACATCCCACCTTTCCTCCAAGGAACTCAATGAGGCATACACAGATCTTCCCCTCTCCATGTTATTCTCACAACAACCCTGTAAAGTAGTTTAGACTGAGAGATGGTGACTGGCCCAGGGTCACCCAGTAAGTTTCATGGCTGAGTAGGAATTTGAACCCTGGTCTCCCATGTCCTACTCCAATACACAACACTGGCTTCCCAGGCTATGTTCCAGCCACACAAAAGCCCAAAGCTTCTACGCTCCCACCAACACAACTCTATTGTCCCTTCAGGCAAGCAAGCAACATTAGCTTCACAGGTCAAAGACACATTCCAGCCAGGCCAGAGCAGCTCGAGAGGGTGTAGTGGAGGCCAGTGAGATGTGTGGGCTTGGAGAGTCCCAAGGACAGGATAAATAGCACTAGGAGACAGCCAAGGCTTTCACCCACCTTGAGGCTGACCAACCATTATGCCCCTTTCTAGATCTATATCCGCAGCACAGATTACGACCGCACCTTAATGAGCGCCCAAGCCAACCTGATGGGGCTCTATCCAAGCTCAGATCCAGAGATCAGCTGGAGACCTGTTCCCATCCACACTGTGCCTACTAAGTATGATAAGGTAATCCTTCGCAACTTGCCCAGATTTTACTGGTTCTTATCAGCTGCTTCTCTGCTTTGTATTGAGTTTACGTGGCATTTTCTTATATTGCTTTTATTGAACACCATCCTATGAGTCTTCCATTGCAAGGTGGTCTATGCATGAAACAAATGTATTTTTTGACAGAGAAGCTAAGGGAAGTGTTTCCTGAAAAGGGGAATGCCACTTCACGAAATCCAACTTTATCAAGAATGAATTTCTTTCTGGCTCTTTTATTTTGATGTCTTGCCACATTTCTGTATGAGTTCCGTCTAGGCCCTCCATTTTCATTCTGGTCAAGCTTAAAAATTGGGACAGAGACTCAGTAAGTATATTTACCATTTAGACCAGTGTCGTGAAGTCTACCATTCAATCCACTACACCAGCCTGGTAATCTGGCAGATATTTTGACCTATAATTCCCATCAACCACCTGCTGTCAGAGGCTGATGGGAATGGTCGGCCAAAATATCTGGCTGACTCCAGGTTGCTGAAGACAGCTCTACACGGCAGCCTTTTTTGAGCAAAGCAGGAGTATGTGGATGTGAAAGTGAGATTCAATCAGTGTTCCTGCTTCTGAAGTGTAGCTCCATAGTTTACATATGGGAAAGAAAAGAGGGGTCAGCTTTCCCCAAGAATCAGATTTGTCTGTCTTTTCCTACCCCACACCTCACAGCTGCTGAAGCCGCCAACCCGGAACTGCCTACGATACCAACAGCTGATGGGAGAGACAATTAATTTGCCAAGCTATCAGGCTAAAATGGAGACCTGGAAGGTATCAGGGAAAGATGGGGTTGTCTAGGAGGGAGGGAGGGAGGGAGGGATTCCAAAGCCAGGATTTCTTCTTCATCCAATTCATCAATCCAACTCTTTGCACCCATTGTAAGAGGAATGCACCATCTGGAGGGGGAGTCTTGTTCTCTGCCTTGATCACTCAGAGGATATATATGTACTACAAACTTAAAGCAGGTTTTATACCACTTTAATTGACCTGGCTTTTACCCAAAAAAATCTTGGGAAATGTAGCTCAGCAGGGATACTATAGGGATCCAAAGCGCGCACACACACAACTGAGAACCACGATTCCCAGGATTCCCTGCATAGTGAATTACATTAAACCAGTTCTCATCTTGTCTTGTGTTGCCATCGACAAGAAAACTGACTGCCTTCTTTTGCTTAAGGCAGCCCTTTGTTTACTTTTGGAAAACTCTGATGGCCAGTCTAGCACCCAATCTGAGTGTTTTTATTATTCATTTAAAATATCCATATACCACTTTGTGGGGCAAGAATCCAGGGTAGTTTCCAAAAAATTAAAGCTAAAGCTTTTGAATGTAATAAAAAACATTAGTAACAACAACAGATACAAGGTAAAAAAGCAATACTTTAAAAAAGTGCCCAGTGATGTAAAGCAAGCATGTTTATTCAAAAATAAATTACTCCTAGGTCAGCACTTGTAACAGCCTTTGCCAACCCTAGTGCCCTTCAGCTGGTTCAGACTACAACTCCCACCAGCCCCAGATGGCACCTTGTTGGGCCTGAGGGCACATTCAAGAAATCTAAGAAACTGTCATGGGAACCACCCATTTCACAGAAGAAAAAACTGATGTTCGGGACCAAAAAACTCTACACAGCCCAAAATAAACAAAAAAGAAGGCACACATACAGTTTTAAAATATATACAAATTTGAGAAAGGCAGGGGCCCTTAGGCCTAACTTAGTCATGTTTATTAACTCTGATGGGTCTAGTCTTGAGTGAAATGAACACTGAATACCATCCATAATGGGTCTAATTGTGGTGCAACCCTACATGGAAGTGGGTTTTCAGAAGCCACACCACTTGCAACATTCAGGCCTATGTCGGTTTACATGGACGTATACTGATGTTAGTAAGATCATGTAGGATAGTGGAACTAGCTTCCTCCAGGCGAAGCCCATTGAAGTTCCAATCCGTTAGCTAATTCTTCTTCCCCCTTCCCTCCCTTCCCAGGGCTTTATGAGAGAGATGGCAAACCATACAGGGCTTAAACAGGAACAGCTGACCCTGAGGGGCCTTTGGAGGGTCCACGACTCCCTCTTCTGCCAGGTAGGCATACTGCACCGCATAACAGCCTCACCAGTTTGCCTCCAACCATACCTTTCTCTAGTGTTTTTTCTTTCCTTGCAGAAAACACACAACCTGACCTTGCCCAGCTGGGCCACGCCACAGGTCCTGGCCACCCTTTCAGAGATGGAAGCATTCAATGTCGAAGCCCATGTGGGAATGCATGCAAGCCAGGAGAAGGCCCGATTCACTGGAGGTAAATTTTAATCAATTTTAGAGGATAAACATTCTAACGCTGCTTTGACAAAACACAGTACTGGGGGGAAAATTGAGGATCCGTTCACACGGCACCTGAAAATTCACTATTTTCCAGTTCAATGTGTTCCCCATTGTCCTCCACAGATCCATACCTGACCAATTTGTGTGTGGGTCATGACATTTCTGTGCTTTTCTTTTTTTGTTACTATGGTTTTTCTTCTACTCAACCCTTCAACTGTTATTAATGGTGCACACCCCAGTGCTCAGCACATGTGTGTGCTTGCATGACTCATTTTCATATGCAACACGGCACCCCCTTGACCCCCAATTATTTGCAGAGCTGCTAGTTTTGTGCCTGTTGGGTCAGTTATTCTTTGACATACCATAGGACACCCCTCAGTCAACAGTCTCTCTCCCACCTTGCAGGGATATTACTTGGTGCTATCCTGAGCAACTTCTCCAAAGTAGTGTGCCGAGATCTGCCCCTGAAGATGATCATGTATTCTGCTGTAAGTCTTTCCCCACCTTAAGACTTCAGGGGGACCATGTGGGAAGATTGGGGGGGGGGGTTTAAGTGTGTATAGCAGTCTGTCTGTTTAGAAGGATCTCTGGGCTATTTAGTGGCTTCACTGCAGTCCTTTTTGAAAGTGCTAAAAATAGTCTCTCTAAAACTACAACTATAAAACTAAGCCTGCAAACTATGGAACAAACTTATCACATGAAGGGGAAACAGGAAGTTCCTGAATAGCCCCCTCCATGAAGATGAGGGGGAAGCAAAGTAGTATCATCTAGTCTGTACATGAAAAAGTGGCATGTTTTAGGGAGTGGGGGGCATAGCAATATATTGTAAAATGCAAATCAAAAAAACATGTTGGCTACATTTTTCCTGTTCACCTACTTTTTAGCACGACAGCACCTTAATCGCTCTTCAAGGAGCCCTGGGCGTTTATAATGGTCCCCCTCCACCCTATGCTGCCTGTCATGGGTTCGAGTTCTACCAGGAAAGCAATAAGTAAGTCTGGTTCCATCTGTGGGGTAGGAAGTTTCTCTTGTTTTGCTGGGTGTTGAATTTGCTCTCCATCACAGAGAAAGGTTTGGTGTGCATGTAAAAACTGTACAGGTGCTGATGAACTAATGATAATCATCCTGGTGAAATAAAATGCTGGCAGTATTTTAAGAAGCAAAAAAATGTCCAGCCTTCAAGGCTTGTGAGGGTGAGCTTAAAAGGCTTATACTTGCAGCAATATCCCAGGGAACAGAATGTGCTCAGGCTTTCCGCTTCCTCCAACTCTGTGCCCAATAGAACAAATTATGTACAATTGCTTTTGCATGAAGAACTGAAATTTTTACGTGTTGAAAAAGCAGCTTATACATGCCCCCCCCCCCCGTTCCTTTTGTGGCTCCGCTATCCTCCCACAACTCAATGGTAGACACATTACTTCACATGCAAAGGATCACACAGGTTCAATCCCCAGTATTCTCCAGGCAGGGCTAGGGAAAGGCTCCCTGTTTGAAACCGTGGCATGTTTTCCCTTGTTTTTTAAAATTAAAAGCCACCTTTCGGAGTACGGTAAGTGTTCTCTGTCCAGTTTTTTTTTATTTTTAGTTCTGACTTTGATATAAGGAAACATTATTATTCCTACCCTTTCTTAAAAGTTGTCCTCTCCAAACCAAGTAGTACACTATTCGGAGGGACTCTCTCTCTCTCTCTCTCTCTCTCTACCAGCTCCTAGTATCCCTTGCAGTATTACCAGCTGCCTCCCAGCGACTTGTCAGCACATTTGCAGTTGCTGACGCATTGACACAAAGCATGCAAGGCACAGCATAGTTAAGAGGCTAAGACAGTACCGGAACATTTTGAGAGACACTGCAGGAAGGAAAGCACCAAATTATCAGAGCCAACGTTTAGCAGTGCGGGGTTATGGGAAAAGGTGAAGAGTGCAACCTTTACTAGGCTCCTGTGTTTTCCATCTTTCCAGCTCCTTCAGTGTATCCATGTTTTATCGGAACAAAAGCAGCCACCAGCCCCACACATTAGCCCTGCCTGACTGCCCCACACCTTGCCCACTGCCTCTCTTCATTCATCTTACGAAGGCAGTCATCCCGCTGGACTGGGATGCCGAATGCCAAAACCCTCAGGCAGGCACAGGTAATGCAAGGTCTTTTCCCTCCCCCTGGGCACAGGTTCGCACTGACTCTCCCACTCACACCTGCTCAATTCCTTTTGCAGGGCGCACCGTAACAGCGCTGGCTGTGGCAGTAGGCCTGCTGAGCACAGCATTAATAGGAGCAGGCATAATGTATTGGAGGAGGTGATGGGAAGATGGGCTCATGGCAACCACCAATCGCCCTCATGGGAAGAGAGAACGGCCTCTACATGCTGTGAAGTGTGGTCCAGTGGCTGGAGCCAAGGGGGGCAAACTCAGACTCCATCCACAGAAGCTGATGGTCCAAGCAGCACAGGCAAGAGGCACATTTACTGTAGGGAATTATTAGGAGACTTAAAAATAAAGCAAGTAGTGCAATGATTTGAGTACAACACTGTGTGTACCTTTCTGTCAGACATGGCAAGGAAATTCTTATACCTTCACATTTAGAGGGCCCCATGCTTTTCATTTTAGTATGTAATCTGCTCTGACAGACATACACCACTAATTTTTAAAAACAGAGTTGGAAGGGACCCTGAGGATCATCTAGTCCAACCCCCTGCAATGCAGGAATATGCAGCTGTCCCATATGGGGATCGAACCTGCGACCTTGGTGTTATCAGCACCACGCTCTAACCACCTAAGCTGTGCTTAATGCCTTGGGTTCCCCACAAAAGACTTCTGTGGTAGATCAACATCTGGATGGCCAGTTTTCTGTACCTTCCCAAAAAGATGCCTGCATGTGAAAAACATTAAGTACAACTATGCAAAGAATAAAAGATCAAACCTATCCATTCTGAAGGAAATCAGCCCTGAGTGCTCACTGGAAGGACAGATCCTGAAGCTGAGGCTCCAATACTCTTCTCCAATGAGAAGAGAAGACTACCTGGAAAAGACCCTGATGCTGGGAAAGATGGAGGGCACAAGGAGAAGGGGACGACAGATGACAAGATGGTTGGACAGTGTTCTTGAAGCTACCAACATGAGTTTGACCAAACTGTGGGAGGCAGTGGAAGACAGAAGTGCCTGGCGTGCTCTGGTCCATGGGGTCACGAAGAGTCGGACACGACTAAACGACAACAATGCAAAACCACTTATCGTTTCTACATTTTATTGGAAAAAGTAAATGCTGCACAGAATAACACTGTCCCTGCCTGGAGGCATACAATCCAGGTTTTGTTTTCCCCAAGTTGAAAGGAGTACATGCCAAGGTTGTGCAAAATGCATCATTCTTGGCAAATATCCCCAAAGATATTCATGCTGCTTCAGAATCCAAGGTGAAACAAACAGCCTTGCTTTGGAGGGTGTGTATGGCTTATGATCATCAATTTATTTAGAGCATTTGTACCCTGCTCTTCAACCAAGGAGGTTACCAGCATGGCTTATATGCAATCAATAAAAGCAAGGCAGTTCCTGCTTGCAGACTTACAATCTTAAAAACACAACACACAAGGGGAAACGGACAAGGAGGGAAGAGGAAAGAAATTAAACTCAGGTACCAATCCTTAAACAGTTTTTCTTTTAATGACCAACTGGCACAGTTCAGGGGTAGGAGGTGCCTGATACTGCCAATATTTTGGCAAAGCTGATGGAATAATCCCTGCTTCTGATGGAAGCTCAACTCAACTGCTCTTAATAGAAGGCTGCAGTGAAGAGCCAAGCTACTTGGTTCTGAAACCAAGAAACTTGCTTGAAAGAGTAGGAGGCTGGTGATCAAGCAGAGTTGGGGGGAAAAGGTGTGTGTGCAAAGGCTGTTTAAATGATGGAAGGCAAAGGAAAAAAATCAGTGGATCAAAAAAAAAATATATGTATCAGTGACTTGCTGATAGTCCAGGAGATTCTTTCAAGATTGTGGGAAAAACCCATCCATTTCGTTTTGCTGCGGGCATCCAGCTTGGCTGAGGCTGGGTGGGAAGAAATATGCCACATGAATTAGCAACGCAGTGCCTAGGGAAAGCCCAAACAGGATATGACGGTGCTTTTAAAAGGCTGCTGACTGAATCTTGAAGGGCCCTGTACCTCGGTCAGAGATAGTGTAATGTTCTTCTGGAATAATGGGACTATCCCTGTACAAGTTTATTCAGGAACTTTAGTTATTCCCTCAGCCCAGCCCCAGCAGACTAAGCCTTTTGGCCCCATGGAATACAAATCCAGTAAGAGAGCATTTACTTCCAAATTTAAAGGCTGTTAATTTTTTAAAAGACGCTCCCTGATACATGCCTCAGCGCTACAAAGCACATACAGTGAAGTACAACTTTCCTGCCTCTCAAAAGAAATGGGAGGACTGACCCCTGTCTTGCAAAAGAGGCCCCCTTCAACACAACCTTGGCATAACCCTTAAGGATCAACCACTGTGTTTTTCAATGCCCAGATAATCTTTCCTCTGCCTTTCCTGCCCCGTTCTACCTGTGAGCAGTCAGGACAAGGAACCAGTTGCATCTTCCTGCTCGCAAGAGCAGAGCTCAGGTGTTCCCATATCTGGAGAAAGAAAGCAAACAAACCATGTTGGCAAGACTTTTTTGCACACTATCCACAAGGTGTAGCCTAGTTTCAGTTTCACAGATCACTCACTACACATATTGGATTTCATGCCTGCAAGCACATTTTCCCTTCCTGCCACTCAGTTCTTCTTTTAAAAAGAGAGAATATGTAAAGAAATTAGGTGCATCACAATTTCAGGAGTAGCCAACATGATACTCCACACTATTGCTGGGACTGCAGTTTCCACCCTCCCTGGCCATTTGCTATGCTGGTGAGGGCTAACAGGAGCCCAACATTTGGAGGACACCATGCTGGTGACCCCCAACACAAACTTCAATATCTAAAAAGTTTTGGCAAGTCATGGGTATTGCTTCTCCACTGAAAAATCCCACTTCTCTAAGCAGCTTTAAAACGGGGTGGTGGTGGGGCAATCTGGACAGCATGATACACTGGCCCCTTACCATTAAAATTTTTAATTTCTCCAGCTTAACAGAAACGTAGTCCCATACTTCCATAAGCTGTAACACACACAAACTTTAGCTCTAAACAATAGGCAAAGCTCAACTGCTGCATTGTGACATTCCTAAGCCATTCATGCTTTACAAGCTGATGGAGTGAGAGCATTAATACTAGGAGACCATCGTTGTCCTTCTGCAGACACACTAAATGCACAGCCAAGTAGGGACTTCTCAGATCCAGAACCCCTCAGTCTTCTGGAGTGTCAAGTCCCCAGAAGGCACCCAAATCGTCACAGCAATCGGAGCCCAGTGCTGACATCATTGGGGTATCTCATGTCCCACTTCTAGGAACTGCACTAACTCTGTTCCAATACCCCTCTTTCGACTTGTCATTAAGTGAATGCTCACCAGCCTTGGCTGCCACTGAAGCATCTAGATTCAACTTGCAAGGCAGATATTCATCTTGGGTATATCATCAGGGTCACCTAACAATAAAAGTAACATAGTTAGGAGCTGGGAATGCATGGGACTATTCCCTATATCAATCCACCACCACCCCTACCCAAAGCTATGCTGTACACCTGGATGAGAAGATGAGAGCAGAGAAAAACAGCATCCCAAAAGATTTTCACAAAATTCAACTAGTGCCGCCGAGGGCGAGGCTTTCATTCTCTAGTGTTTTGCCATTGTATCCTCTGCAGGAAGTCCCAGCTGCCACAACTGCACACACGTGTCTCAAAGTTCAACACACAGACCTAATCCCACCAGAGCCTTCTCCCCACAACCTCAACCTCTCAGGATCAACAGGGATTCTGCTCCTCAGTCCCCCATGATGTCAAAGGCATGGGGGGCACTGTCATCGTCATTGCAATCCGCGCCCAGTGCTAACATCATTGGAGGAACCCTGTGGCCACGGCACTCCCACCTACACACAGAAAAGCTCTCCTGCTTTACCATGCACCCCAATCTCCAATGGAAGGAAATTTGGCCCATATAAATATAGGACTTGCCAGACCTTGCATGGAACCCCCAACGAATGCACCGGCACACTAGAGGGGGAGATGGTGTTTCACTCTTTACTATCTAACTGAAGTGCCCAGAAAACCTACAGTAGCTCAGGATTTCCCAGGGCAACAGTCTGAAATTCGGCATGGCAACACTTACCCAGCACCACAAGTTCATCAGGTCACTGGAGGCCCAAGATGGATGCTCCATTTTAAGCAGGAGATAGACAAAAAGAAGTACTGCTGTAGGAAGGGAAAGCTGGTTAGTAAAATAAGCCACTAGAGGCACTCTTCCGGAATCCTGCCTGACAGCACACTACATTCCTCTTATACCAGTCCCTATATACACCCTTGTCTGCCAGTTTCAGTCAAAATCCCTTTTCTACCCCCCACAAATTCCCCCGTTAACTACCACAGGTATAGCCAGGATTTTTGCCGGGGGGGGGGGGGCAGAACCTCAGTTAGCCATGTATTTTTATTGATTTGGGGGAGGCAGCTGCCCCTCCCTGCCCCCCTCAGCTACGCCCATGCCAACTACACTAGGGCCCTTAACTAAACCCTTTTACAAAGCTATTCTCCCTTACGCTGCTGAGCCTCACCAACCCTCCTTTGACTTTAAACAGTCAGCATCTTTATACAAGTCTTTAGCATTACCGCAACCCCTTCCCTCTTTACTGCTACATTCCAGTTTATTCCCCACACAAGCCCTACATGCCCTTTCCACTATGGGTCCCTCTCTACCTATCTGCACCCTAACGCCGCCTCTGCAACTCCACCACCCAGCTCTGATTCTAAACCTCTTCCTCTCCCCCGCAACAGAGAGCCTAGCAGCAGAAGCGGGCGGGGGTACAGAGAAACCAATAAGGAATAAGCAACCCAGTTATTCGGCCGGCCCGCCCGCCTTTGTATCGCGCAGTACCTGCGATCTCCTGCACGCCGCCATTTGAAACAGGAAGAAGATTGGCCGCACGTGGCCCTTTTATACTCCCGCTTCGCCCCGCCCACACCTTCAGAGTCCGAACTCGTCAACTTTCCCGCGCGGCCGCCGTCCTGCGCGTGCGCATAGCTGATGAAATGGAACGCAGGCCTTGTCCCTCCCCTCTCGTAACTGGGCGCGCGTGCGCAAGGGAGGGGAGGCAGAGGAAGGCGGCGTGGGGTTCTGCTGGTGGTATTTGCGGGATTGTTTAGTGGCGGGAGATTCTGCATAGAGAAGCAATTTTGGCTGGTAGCCAAGGAGTCGAGGGTTCAAATGTCTGTTTGGCCCTGAAGCCCAGCGAGCTCCCTTCGGCCTGTCAAAGTGTCTCACCTTCCTCACAGGGTTGTTGTGACTATAAAATGGGGAGGAGATCCGCTTTGAGGTTTTATTTTCTTTAATACAACCAAGCGGTCATGGGCGTGGGGCAGCTGCCCCACCCACCCCAGATCATGTAAAACAATAGAAATGCTTATCTAACTGATCAGTCACGTCGATTCTGCTCCCCCCTCCCCAAAAAACCAATCCTGGCTACGCCCATGCAAGCGGTATATATATGTTTTAGTAAATGAAAACAGTGCACTCCACCTTGAGCTCCAGAAAATAGGTGAGATAAAAATGTGAAAATAAATAAGTGCTGCTGCTGCTGCTGCTGAAAGAGCAGTGGGTAATCTCAGTAGTTTTAAACCCTGGATTTAATGGTATTAATATGAACACCCCCACCCTTTTACATGGCCATATGCATTGCGAAGCATGCAATTTTGGGATAGCTCAGTCGGTAGAGTGTGAGACTCTTAATCTCAGGATCCTGGGTTTGAGCCACACCTTGGGCAAAAGATTCCTGCATTGCAGGGGCTTGGACTAGATGACCCTCGTGATCCCTCCCAACTCTGATTCTAAGATCTCTCTTGCCACCATTCCATGTTTTGCAAGACTTTTGCATTGCTATGTTACAGCAAAATACAAAGAGTTTAAAAAAGTGATACTCTGAACATGTGCAATTTCAGACTGTACCTTTTCTTAAAGCATAGCACTGTCCTGACTACCATAGCCACTTCTGTTGCTATTCTGAATACCAGTTCCTGGAAAGGTAGGAGGGAAGAGTGCTCTTGTGCTCTGGTCCTGCTGGTGGGCTTTCCATACGCATCTCACTGGCCACTTTGAGAACAGGATGCGGGGCTAGATGGACCACAGACCTGACCCAGCAGGCTCTCCTTATGTTCAGATTTATTCAGCCCTGGTGACACGGGGAGCCTGTGGAAGAGGTGAGACTCAAATCAAGACCCAAGTTGAAATCTCCATCTGCAGTACCAGAATTGGGTCTTCCCTTGCCCTTTTGTCTCAGGTTTTGCTCCCTCTCCTTCCTCCTGAATGTAACATTATTTCCTGTAAATTTATGCCATATTCTCTCTCACCATGACTGCATCTTTGACGTCTTCTTAATCTTCTACAATGGAAGTGAAGATGGTTCCTGGTTTCTTTCGGTTCCATATTTGCAATTCTGGAAGATGCAGGCAAGATTATTGTAAATGGGTGGGAACTGAACATCTATGCACCCCAAAATAAGTCGTCTTGGGCACATGCTAAGGGGAGAGGGATGTATGATTTGGATCAGCTGTATAACAAGACAAGCAACAACAGAAAGAACTTTTATTTACACCATTCAATTTGCAAATAGAAATGCTCTTTATTATCTATGGAACCACCCTGGGGCGAGATGGGAATTACAGTATTGGAAAGATGATACATAACTGTATTAGTTAAAACTACAGTAACAACAGTGATATATGGAATTTGATGGCACAAAGTGGAGATGACTATTCACTTAGTTGGCTTGACTCTGAAAACTAAGCTAGTGCAATATGAACATAGTGTCCAGATCACAAGAAGGAATCTCTCCACTGTGTGGGGAGCGGGAGGCCCTAGGCTTCAGCCTACTTAGCCTATACATAAATCCAGCACTGCCTTAGTTCCACTCAGAGTAGATGCAATGAGGTGAGTAAACTTAGCTAAAAAAGGTAAAGGACCCCTGACAGTTAAGTCCAGTCGCGAACGACTCTGGGGTTGCGGCACTCATCTCGCTTTACTGGCCAAGGGAGCTGACGTTTGTCCGCAGACAGTTTTACAGGTCATGTGGCCAGCATGACTAAGCCACTTCTGGCAAAACCAGAGTAGCGCACGGAAACGTCGTTTACTTTCCCGCCGAAGCAGTACCTATTTATCTACTTGCACTTTGACGTGCTTTCGAACTGCTAGGTTGGCAGGAGCTGGGACTGAACAACGGGAGCTCACCCTGTCGCGAGGATTCCAGTCGGCAAGCCCTAGGCTCAGTGGTTTAGATCCCAGCACCACCCGCGTCCCTAAACTTAACTAAACCATCTTAATTAGCGCCACTGGGTCTACTCTGAGTAGGACTAGTGTTGACTACAACCTAGGGTTGCAATATTTCAAAAAGTGAAATATATTTTTGAGCTATTTCTGAGGACATGGGCTGCCATACGTCTGGATTTTCCAGGACATTTTTTTTGCTAATTTTCCAGATATGTCCGGACATGTGGCAACTCTACTACAACCAAATGTTACTAGCATTTAGCACTTCTTGTAGGAATTGCTGAGGTGTAATGGTGCTGGTTCCTCTTTTGTCCCAGGGAGGAATGTATGAATTTGCACATCTTTAGCAATGTGTTGGAGGAGGCTTCCCATTGCGGCTGCAAACATTTGGCAGGTGGCTTGAGAGAAACTCTCAGTTTCCATCTTGAATGCCAACCACAGTACCAAGTAGAACGTGCCCAGCCGCAGACTGCCAGCTCATCATAGAGCCATGTACGGGAAAATGATACTGCTTTCTATAAATCTTGGAGGATAACAACCACAACGTGACCCCTTCCACCAGATATATCCAGGTTCCAGAACGTCTAGTGCCATGAGGTCTGTATGACCCCATTTTATCTTAGCTGGAAGTAAAACAAATGTGTTTTACCTGTCACAACCCTTTGACTCCTTTCTCTCTGCTATATCTGGGTCACTGGAAAACTCATGGCCCTTTTAATGTTGCCCACTTCCTGAGAATTTCTGGTATAGCATCCAAAAAAAGAAAGTTCCAGTCATTTTCTTCGTAGTCTTTGAGCAAACCCATCCTCTGGGTGGTTCATGCCCTCAAAATCGCAGCTGAAACCAGATATGGCCCCGAAATAGACAGTTTGTTAATTCCTGCCCTCAGAGGCTGAGCCAAGAGATGGGTGTGGGAGTCGGATGGGGGGCGATATTTATAGGATGCGTCTAAGAGAAGAAGCAGAATGAAGGCAAAGTGGCATCCTACTCTTCCCCAGTTTTTCTCCGGAAGGACAGAGTGGGGCTACCCCCCTCACTTCTGTTTGTTTCGTTGTAGTGACCTCCAACAGCCGGAGTGGGTTCTTGTGATAGTCACACTGTTTTATCTACAGCGGTCAGGTGACAACAATGCACAGGGAGGGCTAGACTTCTGTGAGGCTATCTTGCCAATGCACAGAATACAACAACTTATATAGCATTTGGAATCTCGGGAAGCTAAGCTTTCATTTGTACAAAAACAGTAAGTGCCTAGTCCTTATGACTGTGGAGAAAAAAAGGGTAAGTTGTTTTATATTAATGACAGCCTGTGGTAAGTTGATGAAACACCCAAAGACATTGGAACTGGCTGCTCCTGTTCCCCCGTTTTTTTATACACCTCTTGCTCTCTGCTCCTAATGTTCCAGATGTCCCCATTTTCCTCCTTCAGTTGCAGTTAGGTAATTTTAGATTCCAGACTTGGCATGGTGCTATGCCCTCCCCCTCCCCTTCCCCCCACTTAAGCTGGTGATGGGTATTACTTCAAAATGAGGTAAGCCAGGTCTGCTAATCGTTCTGCTAAGTGGGGCTTCTACCCAAAAGCCCTGAGTGTACCCCGCCCCCCCCCACAGAGAGAAAACATTCTGAAGTCCAACACACACATGTACACACACACACTTCAGATACTACAACCGGGATTATGTTTGCAAAGAAAATATTTTTTGCTACTTTTGCTTACTGCCTTAATTTATTCCCGTTGCACCAATCAGTGATTTTGGATTGTAGGCAGGGATGGGTGAACATGCCCATTTTGGTTTCTCTCTGTTTCTCATTCTTCCAATCTTAAATTCAGTTCTCTACATTTCCACAACTCTCTGTGATTCTTTTCTGTGTGAAAAGTCCTATGGAAAATTCATCAGCATGTTAGTACAAGTTTATCTTAATATACACATGCTTGTATGCAATTTTCCTCTAATATAGACACTTTTGCACAGCAGTTTCCCCTCAGATAATGTGCCTTTGCACATTATTTTCACTAATGTGTGTATTTATATGCATGCTTTACCCAGGTATATACATTTTTGTGCAAATGACTGGAGAACTACATTGCAAAATTTGGAGAAGTGCAGATTTTGAAGGATGGTTTGCATTTTGTGAATTCAGCAAACCTAGACAAATCCCCCTGCCATTTCTAGTTGTAGAATTTGTAGGTTTTTCCTGCCTTACAGTATTTGGGGCCATAGAACTTTTGATTCATTTGCTACCTGAAAATGTAGCATGTACCGTACGAAGATCTTAACTTCTGAGATCCTTTGGCAAAGGTCTGTTGATGAGAAACATCCCCCCACAACCACCACCTTAGTAAAACATTTAGAATCTGCTGCCCATATGTATGCTATGTCGTCCTCCTGGATTAGAAAAGCCACTCTCCCCTTAGGTTTTGGAAAAGACCCAGGGGTGCAGCTGTGGCAGCTGTCGGGGCGTGGAGTTGCCAGGAATCTGCTGGGACAGCACGTAGGAAACAACTTTCTGCCTGCCTGGGACACTACTGTGCAGGGAAGACTGCTCTATGAGCTTACCTACGGCAGTACCCCCAACGCTGTGGGACTATGAGATACGTTTGAGTTAGAAGCGATGGCTTAGCAGCAAAGGGTTAACCCGAACATGTGCCTCAGAAGTTCTCCCCCTCTTCCCCTCTGAAGTTTGACATTCCCCAGCCAGGAATTTTTCCAGGCCTAAATCCATCTTCCACCAGCAACGACCCCCTTTCCAGATCTGGGTTCTCGCGGACTGGAGGCGGCGGCATGAAAGAAAAAGCAGGAGAGAAGGAGAAAGGGGGAAAGGGTGAGTTAATCAAACTGGTGTGTGCGAATGGCAAAGGAGCAGCCACTGAGGTGGGATGGATGCAAGTGAAAGAAAGAACCGAGTGCGAAATGGGCAAACGGGGAATTAACTTGATGGAGAGAAGAAAGTGGGAGAAAGGCTGAGGGGAATCTGGAAGGAGTGAATGAGCGTAAAATGATATGTGTGTTATGTGAAGAGAACTGATGCAGGTTGCTAGATAGTGCACTGGGTTCAAATCCTTCCTTGTCACCAAGGCACTAGTTCTCAGTGTCCGTTTTTGTCATTGGGAAATATAGGAATAGTCACAAATCAGCCTCATGGCATTTTTTTGTTAGGATTAATGAGGTAAAGAAGGCAAGCTTGCTTGGACCTCAGATCTACCATGAGCACAACCATTTGTCCGTGCAGCCATAATATACTATGAGAAAAAGAATAAATTTGGTTTTGAAAGGTACAGCAGCTGTGACTGATACTTAGGAAGATCCCCTGAGTGTTTGAAAGAAAGGAATGGCTAACCTTATGCAGGATTAAAACACTGGATGAAGAGTTAATAGGCATTATACAATTGTTTATGATTTAAATCATATTTTCACGAGCTGGGAGAACGTGGCACACGCTAGTTTATCTGGAGCAATTGTGGACGTGTGTCTTTACTGGATCATGCATACTTTTTTGAGACAAATCCCAGAGCGGTAGCTATGTGAGCACTGCTGCAGTTGAAACAAAAAAGAGCCTCGTGGCACTTTGAAGACTGACAGATTTATTATTGCGGCATAAGCCGCAATTAAATTGGTTAGTCTGTAAGGCACCACAAGGGTATTTTGTTTGTACTTATTTGGTGGTACATTCCCACTGAACTCGGTTGCACTTACTTCTGAGTAAGCGCACACAGAACTGAGGCATGGGGATGATAAGGAAATAAGAAAATATGTCTTTGGGCATGGGAGGATGTATAGATCAAAAGGAAGGAAGAAGAATGGAGATTAGGTTAGATATTAGTAGGGAATAAGAGTGTTTGGAGATGGATGAATAAACAGCAAGATGAGGTGGCTGAGATGGAGAGTGTTAGCTAGAGGGAGGTGCTATGAATTAGTGAGTGTGGCAGGCACGGATGGAGAACTAGTAAGCAAGGGAATGTGAGAGAGACAGCAACAGAGGGGAGAGTGGCACAGCTAAGTCCTCCCCTGGCACACTCCCCAATTTACTCTCCTCTCCCCTCCACCATCCCACTCGCTGCCGAGCTGCCTGGACACCATCTGTTGCTTTGGGACAGAGAGAGTGGACAGGGAGAGAGGCAGGATGGGGGCCCCTCCCCAGGGTAAGTTCCCTTTATTCCCAATAGGAAGCAGGATTGCTCCGTGGGTGTTTGGGGAGGAAAAATAAAGAGGGGAGGGGACATAAAAATTAAGTTGGCGGGTGCCATAGGGTGAGCAGAACTGCAAGGAAAGGCAGCGGGTGTTCTAGAGGTTATTCCAAGCGGGAGAGAAATGGCGTTATGGGAATGCCATAGGTGAGGGTCCCATGAGAATTCATATACATCCCTAAGTTACGTATGCAATCAGTTCCCTAGGAATTGTTCCCAGTCTGTCAAAAACAGGCCTGTTTTGCAGGAGAGAACCAACTGGGGTTTTTTTTTGGGGGGGGGGGACAGTAGACCTTGTTTAAAGAGGATATAAAGACTGAGTTTCTGCACCTGCAGACCCAATGGGCAGCTGTAGGATTATAGCATTTATTACATTGTATTTATTGAACGTTTTATCTCCAGCCCTTTCTTCCAGGGAGCTCAGGTACATGGTTCTCTCCCCTCCCCATTTCATCCTCACAGCACCCCATGAAGTAGGTTAGGCCGAGAGATAGCACAGCATAGATGCTTGTGGCGGATATTGTGCGGGTGGGGTCTGGCGCTTGTGATACTATGAGCTATAGCTCTGGTAGCAGGGTGAGGCTTGTGGATTTCATTAACACACACATACACCTCAGTCCTTTTGCAAAAGTTGACATTTGGGGATATAAATGAGGCCTAGATAATTTGTTGGATCCATTTATGGAGGGAGGTCCTGGTGGGGCCAAGAGTGAGGGCGCAACGAGAGATAATCTCTGGGGTTCTCAAGGACCATGTAAGGTACAAAAAAAAAAACAACAACAACTAAAAAGGTGTTTGGGACTTCTTTGCACAAAATGTGTAGTTTTCAAGAAGACAGCTATAAAATGTTTGTGGTGGTTTGGAGAAACTCAAATCTGTGGAGTGTTGGTCATTGTTTAATAGCCCTATGCAGTTTGGCTTAGTGGGGACTTATTTATTTATTTACTATTTATTAAATCTGTATACTGCCCTTTATCCAAAGATCACAGGGCGGTTCACAACACAGAGATTATAACATTGGAGGAGCTGGATGCTAGTTTTTGGGGGGGCGGGGGGCGGGGACAGTGGCTGTGGAGAACTTTTGAGATATAGCAGGTGCCTGGAAGGCAGCTATTTGGAAAGCTGTTAATTTTTTTGGCAGGGGGTTTGCAAGGGGAACAACTGAACATTAGTTATGTGACTCAGGCCCATCAAAACCAATGGAACGGGTTAGCCGTGACTAACTTGAGCTGGACTGGATCAGGCACATGAAAAGCATCCTGGACAGTTCGGTCGTCCCTGCTGGGATGCCAGCTATCCCCCAATTTGATCATTCAGGCTTTCGGAACAATCTGAGGAAAAATGGGTGGGCGGACACTGATTTAGGAAACCTGGCCTGGACTGATATGGCGGCCCCTGCAGACTGCCCGCCCACCCCAACCCTCCTGTGGGGAAGGAACGAGACAGCCACAATCTGGCAATTTTGCCCATTTTTCGTCTTTCTTTCCCATTCTTCTCTTTCTTGGATGGAAACACAAGCCAGCGAAGCCAGCGGAGGAGGGCCTGTTTCCTTACAACATACCCCAAGCCGTCCTCCTCAGGCCTGCTCCCGCCAACTCCAGCTGGGCCTTCCTCCTATCCTCCTCTATATTTTTCCTGGGCTTTCTTTCGGCATGTGGAAAAACCAGCTGGAGCCAAGATGAAATGAAATCACAGAGCTGGATCCCAGTGCTGGGAGGGGAAGAAAAGTTTAGTGTATTAGAGGCCATGGGGAAGGGAGAACGGAGGAAGTGTATTCCCCCCCCCCACTTGCCCTCCCACCAGCTCGATAAGGGGGCCTGAGGTAGAAATAGGTTCAGCAAGACAAAACTCTGAAGTGAAAGGATTCTTCAGAGCTGTTGTGCTTAAAATGGAGAATATCCAGTAGTGTCTAGTACTTACAAATATGCCAATTCCACCCTGCACCTTGAACAGCTGCATTGCAGCATGGTAGCAGTTCAACAGATGCAGACTTCCTTGGCATGGAAATGCTTTGATGGGGGAAGACTGCACCTGCTGACAACACTCAATCATTTAGGGTGGTAAAAACAGAAAGGATGTCTCTAAAATGGATGAATGGAAAATTCAGTGGCATCTGCAGTTCAGTATAAGTAAGTGTAAAGTGATGTGCACTGGGCTGGGGGCTGGGAATCCACCTATACGCTTTTGGGATCAGAGTTGGAAGTCATGGATCAGGACAAGTTTCTTAGGGTCATAGAGAATAATTCAATGAAAAAATGTTGGGTGCTTCCAGATTGTCACTGTTTTTTTCGGTAGGAGTTAGTCCCATACTGACAAATTCAGGTTGTGTAACAACAACAACAACTTAGTTGGGGGACCTTGTGCAACAAACCTGCTTCCCAAAAACATTTGACTTTTTGCAATATGGAAAGTGATGAGAACATTTATTGAGAATTGGGGGGACAACAGTTGCTTGACACCAGCTCCCTCCAAACCAATCAGAATGAATGTTCAATAAATAGCCAAAGTTAGGATGAATGTCCAGTAAACAAATAATCTGGAAACAGCTTGCACCATGGTGCAGTAGGCAGCTGCGAAAAAGGCATCTTCCATGCTGGGGAATAATTAAAAAGGGATTGAATACTGCCTATATCGTAATGCCTCTATACAAGTCTAGAGAACAGCCACACTTTAAATACTGGGTGCTTCCACAACAACCTGTTTGTTGAGAATTCACTCAGATTTGTTTTCAGGGAAGCTAGACAATGTTGCGTCGAAGCAAGCCTCATGCCACCCTTTGTGTGGGGCCAGGGAAGCATGTTTGTTGCACAAGGCTTCCCACCAGTCAACTATAATTACGCAATCTGAATTTGCCAGTATGTGATTGAAATCCAACTTGAAAATTGCAGCAGTCCGTAAGTGCCCACTGCATACAGTTCCGATTGCTGCCCATTGAAAAGGATATTGAGCAATTTAGAAAGCGTCACAAAGAGACCAGCAAAACTCCCCTGTGAGGAGGGGTGACAACGTTTGCTCTTCTTTAGTTTACAAAATAGGCAAGTAAAGAGGAGCACGGTAGACATTACTGAGTTATACAATTGCATATAAGTTTTTCTTTTGTAATACTATAATGCAGGATCATCCAATGGCTGAATGGTGGGAGATTCGGGAGAGACAAAATGAAGGATTTCTTCACACCCAAAGCAAAGCTGGACGGAGGGATTTGTTATTACAAGATTTGGCGATGACCACCTTTGGCTTTAAAGCAATTAGAGAAGCTCATGGAGGATAAGACTATTAATGGCTACTAGACATAATGGCCATAAGAACATTAGAGCCTGTGGGATCAGGCAACTGGCCCATCTAGTCCAGTATCCTGTTCTCACAGTGGCCACCCAGATGCCTGTGGCAAAACATCAAACAGGACCCAACCACAAGAGCCCTCTCCCCTCCTCCTGTGGTTTCCAGCAACTGAGATTCAGAAGCATTACTGTCTATGACTGTGGAGGCAGAGCATGTGCCTCTGAATGAATATACAGTGCGTCTCTGAATGAATGCCTGTTGCTGGAGAACAACAACAGGAGAGTGCTGCTGCGCTCCTGGCCTGCTTGTGGGAGTGAGATCTGCCCGTGGTCCAATCCAGCAGGGCTCTTAAGCCCTTACGCACAGTGCAGGGGACTGGGAAGCAGGAAACAAGAGGTTCAGCTGCATTTGGACTGAGGGGGAAGGGGGCAGTCTATGATAGCCTCTCTCCACTTTTGCATACCTCTTTTTTTTTAAGTCACATTGGGGGCAAAAGAGCCTTCTGGCTGAAACCAATGCTGCAGTTGCCACAGAGCAGTTCTTTAAACCACTCAGCTACAGCAGCACAGGAATCAGACACGTCAACCTCAGGATCATAGATACTAGGAGGGCTGCAAGAGGAGCTTTAGCTGGGTGGAGCAACTCACACCTTACAAGCACTGAGTCCCCAGTTTGAACCCAAGGTACAACTGAACAAGTCAAGAAGAGCATAGCACAGACCTATTGCTTGGTTCTTGAATGGGCCTACCAGCTCTTTTGGCCCACCCCTCCCAACAACTCATGTGAACAAACCACCCGCCAACCCACCCTGCTACTGTTAGCCCAACCCTGCTGGGGAGCATCTGAGTTGGGCTCCTCATCCTTCCCTCATCACTGGGCCTCCCTTGCTGTTGACTGATGGCCTCATACACCTATCCCACTTGTGCACCCTGAGAGGCCTGTCCCACCATGGCCAAGGAACCCAAGTGAGCCAAGAGTGGAGGGCCAGAAGTCCAGCAAGTTCCCTGTCCAGCTCCTCAGAGCCCCAGAGAGAGGTCAGCTGATGTCCCATGTGAGAGGTACCTGCTTGGTTTCTAGGCAGGGCGATGCTTGCCATGGGCTTAAGTTCCCATGTGTGTTTTAGAGATGGGCTGTTTCAGCAAAGTACTCATTTTCTTCTTCAAAGCAGCTAAAGGCGGCAGCGGAGGGCACAAAGAATTTAGCAGAACATTGCTCCAGATCTGCCCTCTGGTATTGTGTGACACACCTAGTTGTGTCTAGTGTCAAAAATTGAGATGGCGCCTTGGGTCAGAGAGCAGGTTTCAGTACTCCCATCTGTCTCCTAGAAAATTTCAGCAGCTCCTAAGTTTTGCCAGGTCTTGCACCCCTGATTAGTATTTGTGATAAGCCTCAATACTAAAAGCCAATGTTTGTGATTGGAGGGCAGGCAAGATCACTTTCAAACTTTTGGGGGGAGGGTGCAGTTCTCTGAACATAGCACCTCATGGATTTGCTCCTCTGAGGCCGCCTCTCCCTTACAAATCTATGCCTCAAACAATGTGGCGCCCGGGCTGCCTTCCTCTGCAATCTGCCATTTATTCTCCTGCCTGCGGTCCCAGCTAACTGCAAACACATGTCCGTCAGTTCCCCCCTCAACCATCTGCAGCCTCTCCATCCTACACTCCCCCTCCTTTGAAATTGCTTTTCCATTCGCAGTTAAAGACAAAAGTGCCGTCAGCGAATCAGTCCTTCCCCCCCTTCTTCTTCAAGGGATGCATTCCAAAATCCCTTGGCAGGCTATTTGGGAACTGTGTGTGTGTGTGTGTAGAGGGAGGGACACACAACAGGCAGCCAAGCAAAGCCACACACACAAAACCCAACAGTGTCCTTTGGGAACAATAGGGAAATGGGAATTGTAGCAGCAAGGTTAGCTGCTACTCCTCAGCTAACATTTTGCCTCTCATTTTACAGAGAGAAAATGAAGGCCCTTGGTTTTCCCTTTAAATTGTCTGAAAGGGTGCAGTTAGGGGCTTTTTGTGCTGAGCTCCCCTCACACTCAACTCGTAGATCTGCTGCCCCTTCCCACTTTATTGCTTACCGGGCAGCTGTGCATGCAGCAAAGCACAAGGCCGTTGGCCACCCACCAGCGAATCTGCCCTTCTACATTAGCATGTGCAAATGTGATGCAAATTTGAGTCAGGCGCCTGTGCACACTGCCACCGTGTTCAAACAGATCAAGAGAGCTCAAAGGAGCTTTCTGTGCAAACAGCTTTGTCCCCTCTACCAATAAGTCAAGAAGGTCTGTTTCCTCTTCCCCCCCACTCCACAATAAGGTAAAGGAACACCTGACCACTAGGTCCAGTCGTGACCAACTCTGGGGTTGCGGTGCTCATCTCGCTTTATTGGCCGAGGGAGCTGGCATACAGCTTCCGGGTCATGTGGCCAGCATGACTAAGCCGCTTCTGGCGAACCAGAGCAGCGCACGGAAACGCCGTTTACCTTCCCGCCAGAGCGGTACCTATTTATCTACTTGAACTGGTGTGCTTTCAAACTGCTAGGTTGGCAGGAGCAGGGACCGAGCAACAGGAGCTCACCCCGTCATGGAGAGTCGAACCGCCAACCTTCTGATCGGCAAGTCCTAGGCTCTGTGGTTTAACCCACAGCGCCACCTGCTCCACAATAGATGGCACTTAAAAGACTTGGCACAGGCAAATTACACAAATTTGCATCAGATTTGAACATGCTCTATATGTATAAGTGTATATTTATGTATGTATAAGTGCAGATTTGCCCATTAAGGCTGCATACACAGTAACCCACCTGAAGCAAGAAAACGTCTTTAAAAAACAACACTATATTGAATCATGCATGCTTTTCCTCAACATGCTGCTTTCGGTCTAGATTGATTCTAGAACTTGTTGTCTACAAGGGTGAGTCTGCTTGCTTGACCCACATGTGAAATTCCTTTTCTTGATTAGGTTACCTATGCCTTTTCCTCCCTGCACATGCCCCAGGCGAATGGCGAAGGATGTGGTAGATGCAATCTCTGTATAATTCCACCCACAACATCATTGGGTCTCATTGCCAGGACCACTTACATCTGTTTTCATATGGAAAACATTGCAGGACCACTTACATCTGTTTTCATATGCATTGCAGGGCAATGCAGAATCAAGCTGCAGTGAGTGTTTGTTTTCAGAATGAAGCTGGTTCCTTTTCAGGGCTACTTTTCAGGACCAAAACAAAAAAATTCTTGAATAACATATTGTGTGTGCACAACCGAAAGATGGAGGTCAGCCGGCAGTCTGGTGCTTTGCTGTAGGCTCATCTGCCCTGTGAGCAACAAAGTGGGAAGAGGGCAGTGTGCTGGCCATGACTTAAGTTCACTGCATTGTTAATTTCCTATTTGATACATTCTAATTCAGCAACTCAACACTGCTCAGAAAGGCAGAAACTGGAGGTGCTCTGCTATGACTATACACAAATACTGGGATCAGGATGCTAATAAATTCTTGCAGAGGGATGATGCTGAAAAGGGGTTACAGAAGACTGAGGAGTCGTTTTTAGTTGTGGCCATGTATATGATTTTCATTGCTTGGATCAGAACTAGTTTGGTTTTGGAAGAAACCGAATCAGCCGTGCTTATTTAAGCCAAGGTTGTAGCCACCCTTCCCCGCTAGGTGGGGCTGCCACATTTCTTGGAAGGGGCCTCAAAGACTTGAATGGAAAATCAATCAGTAATTCCTTCCTAAGCAACGTGAACTTCTACAATCCCCGTGCCAAGCTGTAGAGTCTGCCTGCTTCTTAACATTGTCAAATTCTTAGCATCAGCTAAACTGCAAAAAAAAGAAGGGGGAGGGTAATGTTTACGTCCCAATGCCTTTATGATGAACGCTGTGCTTTCCTTAATAGTAATTTCCTTAAGAGATCCCATATCCCCTGCAATGAGCACAGTCATAATAGCTAAAGGGAATCTCCACCCCCCCCCAATGGCAAAAGCTTGGAAATGATGGTTGTGATCTTCTGGAATAACACATCCTGAGTCAGGACAGGGAATCATAGGTGGGCAGGTCATGTGGGTGGAATTTGGACTATTGCCACTGGCAGGGTGGAGGTGGTGGCACCATCTGCTGCTGATTTAATTGTGTTTTTTAACACATCACATGAAGCTGCCGTATACTGAGTCAGGCCACTGGCTGCCCAGGATCACAGATAGTGGCCTTTTCCTGCCACCTGTTCTTTTTACCTGGAGACTGAACCTGGGACCTGCTGCACGCGGTGCTTATGCTATGCTCTTCTATTACAGATACTAATACTGCACAGCTTGAAGCAATAGGGTGAATAAAAACTGACTTCTCTTGGAATAAAAATTGTCCAGACCCATAAATATGATTCACAGAACCCTCTTCAAGTGAGGTACTGCACCCCACTGGCCACACCCTGGCTACAAGTCCTAAGGTGTATCATTGCCCGAGGTAAAGAGTGGGGAACCTGTGGCCCCAGCAGATGTTTCTGGGACTACAACTCCCATCATCCCTGATCATTGTCCATGTTGGCTGGAGTTGATGGAAGTTGGGAGTCCAAAAACATTGTGGGGTCACAGGTTAACCACACGTGTCCTTGGCAAAAATGGATGTAGCTGTCCACCTCAGGGAGAGGATTATGTTCCCTTCGCAATAGTTTTCCTTATTGCTGGTCCTTCCACCTTGCTTTATACCTGAATGAAGTGAAGGAAGCAGGGTGGAGTTTAGAAATTCCCAAGTAAATGTGCCTAGCCTCAGGGCAGCAGGTGCAAACTCCATTTTATTCCTGTAGTTATGATGCTGTTGCGATTTAAAATGTGAAACTGCACATGCACAGAGTAAAAAAAAAAACAAGGTGGGCAAACTGCTTCTTGCCCCAGCGTATCAGTAATACATAAGCAGCTTTAAAGCATAGGATGGTGGTGTTAATTGAGTGTTTTGCAAATGAAGTAATGCAGATGGCTGTCTAAAGCAGGGTATTATGTCCAGGGTCTAATATTTCCCAGATGCCTCAGTGCTTCAGTCCTCAGAATTGCCAGTGGAAAGGATCATATTTCAGTCAGTGGGATCCATAGTCTAAGGATCTCCCCCAACTATGGTTGCATATGCACCATACATTTAAAGCACACCCACCCCAAGAATCCTGGGAACTGTAGTTTACCTCTCACAGTGCTACAGTTCTGAGACAGTTGTGCTTTAAATGTATGGTATGTGCAGTATGTACACAGGCTATGTCTTAGCTGCAGCCTATTCCATAAAATTCCCTGACGGATACTGAGAACTGAGCGTGTCCTGCCCTGATTGCTGTTCTTGGTCACACTCAAATGTGACAAAGAGACAGAAGCCAGGAAGTGGGGTTTCATCCATATGATGTTATTTATTTGATGCTTTTGGCTGTGCACCTTGACCTACGACACCTTTTTCCTCTACAGGTGACACCATGTCTGTGATATACAGTGAGGTGGCTGCTGATGAGCCTACAACTAGCAGCTTCTGGATGGTGAGTGGATGAAAACAGGGGGCAGGGACATATACTTGGGAGAGGAAGGAGATCTCATGGGCATAATGGAGGCAGATTTCTCAAAGAGGTTCATTTGGACTAAGTCAACAGAGTCAAGATTGTATGGATGTTCATTCATTGGTTTCATTTATATATACTTGCCTGGCCCAAGGATTTCCTGATACCTGAAACCAGCTCTACCTTAGACTGGGTGGGCCACTGTCTCTCTATTCCTAGTCTAGTGGTCTAGAGCAGAATTAAGGCTCACTTTTTTTTTTAAGGACAAGAGATAAGGTTTGGTTAGCTAACTTAGGAAAGTAAGAAGCTGCCTTATACAGTGCCAAGCCTTGGGTCCATCTGGGGATTATTGGGTTGTCTTTGTTTTTATGTTAGTATGTACAGTATTTTTTGCTTTTTATATTGTAATTTTATGTTGCGAACCACCCTGAGATCTGCTATAGGGTGGTATACAAATTTAATAAACAACAATTCAGTATTGTCTACACTGATACATTGACTGGCAGCAGTTCTTTAGGAGTTCAGGCAAGAGCTTTTCCCAGTCCTACACACTGCTGGGATTGAACATGGGATTTTTGGCATGGAAAGTGGATGCTCTTGACACTGAATCATGGCCCTTCCCCAAGTCCTTAGGTACACAAGTCCTTGTGACTCTGATAAATGTGTAGGTTTGAGGATGCACCATACCCCATTCATGCTGTGATTGCTCCCTCCCTATCAGTCTCTCTCCCTTCTGCTCTCCTGCAGCCCAATCACTATCACAGCACAGTAAAGCGCTTGGATGATGGCTATCGCGTCTGCGACCAGATTGTGGCCTGTTTCCAGGATCGGGCAAAGATTGAGCGCAGCTATGCCTTGCAGATGGAGGAGTGGACTCGCAAGTGGCGCCCCCTTGTGGATGCAAGTGAGTTGTTAGGCATTACACATTATTTAAGAGGAGAACCGTGTTGCAAAATTCAAAGCAATGCAACTTTCAAAGGACAGCTGTGTTTTTCTTTGTGTATTGTTTTGGGAAACAAGAATTAATGCAAACCATACCAAATTTCTAGTTGAGGTTCCTGCACCAGATGACCCTCAGAATCCCTTCCAATTCTACAATTCTATGGTTCTACTTGCACTCCCAAAAGAAACAGGACAGTTGCATGATTTTTAGATGCTCAGGATTGATGGGGATCTGCGGGTTTTGTGGGCTGGCTATCCTCAGGGGCAAACGATGAAATCTGGGCATCACCTCTCCCTCCCTGCAGGTCCAGTGTACGGCTCCTTGCTCCGGGCCTGGCAAGCCTTCCTGGGGGCTTCGGAGCGGCTGAGCCGCTTGCACATGGATATGCAAAGGGCTCTGGTCTCCGAGGATGCTGGGCGCATCCGGGGTTGGCAACACGACTCCTATCACCGCAAGCTTTTTGGGGGCTTCAAGGAGGCCTGTGAGCTGGAAAGCGGCTTCCAGCGGGCACAGAAACCCTGGACCAAGAAGCTCAAGAAGGTAGGGGAGACTTGGCCCCCTGGATGTCATGGACTGGTTGGGCGCAGAGGAACGGTGGGAGGAACCAGTTGGGGAACCACCAAGAGAAGAAGGCTCAGAGCCCAGGGAGTGGTGGTGATGAGTGGTCTGAGGGGGAAGAGGAGGTGTTGGAAGCTGAAGAGGCAACAGGACTTAGTGAGCTGGGAAAGTCTGTGGCAGAGAGAAGTCCAGAATTAGAGGCGGAAGCTGAAGTTGGCAAGTAGGAGGAGGGTGACCAAAAGGCAGAGATGAGTGAAAGCTGGTGAAGAAGCCAAGGTGTCTCCCCTTCCTGCTGTGACCAGCTCCCTTCCCCGCTTGTCTCCCAGAACCAGAAGAGGCATGAAGAGGGTGGAAGAGAAATTGGCTGCATGCAGATGCAGTCTCTGATTGCGTTGTGCTGGGGAGGAGGAGACATAGACAGCTTTTGTCTCGGCAACTGATTTCATGGAGTAAGACCTACAGGGAATGAGCTGCTTTGCTCATTAGGCCTGACATTCAGCCAAGTCTGTGAAGAGAATGTTTTGATAATAAAGAGTTCACTCTAACTTTAACTGTGTTATTTACTGGCTG
This sequence comes from Podarcis filfolensis, assembly GCF_964270895.1. Taxonomy (NCBI): domain Eukaryota; kingdom Metazoa; phylum Chordata; class Lepidosauria; order Squamata; family Lacertidae; genus Podarcis; species Podarcis filfolensis. The sequence goes on along the minus strand of NC_139615.1, from coordinate 19,790,819 downwards.
GCTCACTCTGTGACACGGAAAAAGAGGAGAAAAAGAGGACCCTAATGGGGTGAAGGCGTTCAGGGAAAGGAGCTGGGGCTTCTGGGTTCCCCAGAAAGGAGAAGAGGCCCAAAAGAGTTAAGGCTGGCCCAGGAGTACCAAATATAGAAGATGAGAGGTTAGCACCACCTGCTTACATGGAGAGTTTGGGGCATATTTGGATCATATCCCCTACCTAGGGTGCCCAACCCATATTTTGAGAACCTAGGGTATAGGGGGATTGGGAACCAAGGCACTTGGGCTTTCTAGGGAAGGAATGGGGTGCCTTAGCCTTCCCCACCCAGTGCTTTCCACAAGTAGTTGGACTACAACTCCCATTTTGCCTGACTATATATAGGCCATGCTGGTTAGGACTGATGAGAGTTGTAGTTCAACATGTGGAGAGAGCACCAGCTTGAGGAATGCTGGTATATCTCGACACACTTTGACAGTCCACTCACTATTATTTTCCTTCCCTCTCTCCTGCCTACCCTTGACTGGCCCATCCAGGTCGAGAAGACCAAGTCTTTATACCACAAGGCCTGTCGCAAAGAACACATTGCAGCCCTACGGGAGAATGCAGTCAAGGCCGCACCGGGCTCTGAGGTGCCCCAAGAACGACAGCGGGCCTTGCGGGAGGAACACCAGCGTTGCAGCCAAGAGGCCAACAAGGTGGGATTCTTCCCCACTTTCTTTATGGGCCCAAATGCTAATAAATATGGGTCACTGGAACTGCCAGGCACACTAGACACACTTGCTGATACGTTGCCTGGGGCTTGGTTATAAGCAGAGTCTTTCTGACGTTTGGAGTGTTTGTGGGCATCAGTCGCAAAATGGCTGCCATGGCATAGCACAAAATGGCCACCATATCTAAAAGAACAGAAAGAGAGACGGGACCACAAAATGATACAGGCCTGCCTTCTCTTTGCCCCTCTCCTCTGTTCAGAACAGAAAGGATGGTGAGTGTCCAGTCCTGACATCTAATGAAATGGGGGCATCTTTATGCATTCAACGTAGGCTTGGTCAGTGCAAACAGGAACTGAGCAGGAAGAGCAAACATTCTGTCATGCATTGTGAATTTTTGAGAGGCTATTTACTGAGACCTGTTTGTGGGTGCCATAAGAGGTGCTGGCTGGCACACTGGCACCCATGGTTGCTGCATTGCCCCCCGCCCCCCGGTGTTGTATCTACCTGTTAGTCCTAGCAGCTCCTCTTTCCCTGGGTCTAGCCATCTTATTATCTCATAGAATTGCCATTTGACCAGAAAAAATAATAATCAGCCTACCCTGTTCTTCTGCCTTTGATAGAAGAAACTCTGCATAAACCATTAGGTGAAAGTTTTTCAGTGTACGGAGATGATCATGATCGCATGCTAATATCTGCAGAACAAGCTGCTGTAAGACACACAGAAGCTGGTAAAAAAGGGAAGAAGTTGGCAACCTTATTTCCTTATGATACTACTGTGTACTTGCATTTTTCAAAAAGAAAAAAGGAAAGCACATAGAAGCCAGTGTGTCAACACCCACAGGAATGGGATGCTTTGTGTTGTGTTTTTCTTAGATGATGTTTTTTATTGACATGAGCAGTGCCTTTGAAAAATGTGTCCCCTAGCACGGGACTGCCATCAGCCGCAGAGGGATTATTTGGGAAGGGATGCGAAGAGCCAGTCCACTAGGCTATATCAGAGGGAGAGATGGGACTGCCAGGCCCCTCCGTTAGCTCTGATGAAAGTCCACCAACTTTTTGCCTCACTGTTTTCCTTGAGCATGGTGATTATCTATGTCTGTATACTACTAACCACAAAAGCTATGCTCTACTTTCACTGTCGGAGCCAGTGTGGGACTCTGATTGCTGGTATGCCCAAGTGGGGAGTGTGTTACACCCAGCATCCTATACTGGCTTCTCTGAGAAGCAGATGTTGCATTAGATGGGCATTTGTCTTTAACGAACAGGCCTTTAGCATGTATTTTCTGCCTCCATGCTTCTTGGAAGGAGGGGGGAGGGGGGAGGCAGCTCATATCCCAGAGGGAGGGGGGGAGGACTGTTAGGCACATGCCTCTTTTTGACCCTTGACCCCTTACAACAGGTGCGCGAGCGCTATGAGAAGGCCCTGCAAGAGCTTGATCGCTGCAGCCCACGCTACATGGAGGAAATGGAGTCCGTTTTTGAGCAGGGGCAGGCGCAGGAGCAGAGACGCATCGCCTTCCTCAAGGGGGCCTTCCTCGCCCTACATCGACGCCTCGATGTCACTGCTGACCCCAGGTATGGGAGAGGGTAGAGGCACCAGGTTGCCCCCAAGGTTGAGGCCCGGCGTGCAGCACATGTGTGACAATGGAGGCTGAGCACTCGGGAGGAGCCAACTTCCAGACCTGCGATGTGTGATGTGCATTGCACGAAGGGCCGCCTCAAGATCAGGGCCCTCTGGCCCCCTTAAAACAAATATTGAGGGGGTCGAGGTGCCTTTAGCCCCCTAGAGTTGGCACACCTGGGGGAGGGTTAACTGAGGCCTAAGTGACACTTTTCAAAGCAGCACAGAACGGTCACCTGAGAGTCATTTCTGATGGGATCCATTGAAACAAGATTCTGGGCTTTGTGGACCCTTGGGCTGATGCAGCAGAGCTTTTAAAATGTTCATGCTCCTAATATCACCAGAAGCAGCTTTTCCTGGTTGGGGATGGGGCAGAGATTGCAGAGGCACCTTTGACCGTTAGAGGGAGTCTCAGAGCTTCCTGTGTGTGCTTGAGTGGTATCCAGAGGTATATTTCCAATTCAGAGTGCCCATTTCCAAGGAAATCTTGCATTTCAGATGAGATCTTATGGTGGTTTGTGTTCCCCAAATCAGAAGACTTCTCCCAGTGTCACGCATCACGCTAAGCGGGAAGGCAGAGTGAAGAAAGCGTTGTAGATTGGATGGTGTGTGTGTGTGTGTGTGTTTTGGGGGGAGAGTTCTATGCCACCTGACACCCCTTCCTGATGATTTCCCTCCTTTCCTTTAGCATCCAAGCTGTTTATACTGATTTGCATCAAGCCATCGAGGACATAAATGACCAGGATGACCTGAAATGGTGGCGTAATCGACACGGACCGGGGATGCCTATGAACTGGCCACAGTTCGAGGTGGGGACCTCTCCCTTCCTTAATGGTGAGATAAGGGCGCTCTGCATATTCTCAGAGGCACTTCTATCTCTAGGCAGCATTTAGGCACAGGGAGAAACTGCCCCAGATTATATCTGATGCAAGTTCAAGCCCATAACAGTCTCTAGAAAAACTTGTTCTGCTTCTTGCCTGATTCTAAATTTAGCCTTCTTCAGTTCTCTGGGTGCTCCTTTCCGCACAGAACAAAAAGCTCTTTTTTGTCCTCAGGCCCCTTGGGCTGACAGTTTACTTGTGAGCAGTTAGAATGTCTTTGAACATTCAACATGACATTACAACAATTCAGCCAGTGGCCAGGGAGGCATCTCAGACTTATTAGCAGCAACCACCAACCTGTATTTCGCTTCAGGTTTTGTCCCTCTTTTGACAGATTAACAAAACTCTTTGAGTTGGGAGGGGAAGGTGGGCTATGTTTATATTTAACATCCCATTCTTACTTCTTATGACTACAGGGTCTGTACCATAAAGCAGTGTCCACACTGGTTTTAGGGGGGAAGTGGGAAACTGAGGAAGAATTAAAAACAGGACTTAGATTCAAGGCTCAGGTTGTAAGTCCTTACCTCAGAATCTAGCTTTAAAAAGAAAATATGAGCTCTATGATTCACCTCTGTTTCAAGGTTAACTATGAGCTTTTTTTATAACGCACATCATATGACCTCCTGAGCATTAGTTTCACATGGTGAGCAATGCAAACATCACATTTGGTCCGGCAAAATGTCCCCCCCCCCATCTTTCTGCAGGTTTTTGTACAGCTTAGCTAATGGTTTCTACCACTTGAGTTCAGCTCTCAGCAAATGAAGCTTCCTAACGCTTTTCTCTTCCCTCCCCTCATCCCCTGCCATTCAGGCGTGGAGCCCTGACCAGGAGCGGCCACAGGTGAAAGTCCAGAAAGTCCAGAAAGCCAAAGAACCAGAGAAAGCCACACTCCGCAGCATCGCCCCCTCCCAGAGCAGGTGAGTCATCCCCGCTCCCCATCACAAGAAGTATGGGAGGAAGCAACTGGAAACTGAGGCTGAGTATACACCGTACATTCAAAGCACATTCCCCTGCCACAAAGCATCCTGGGATCTATAGTTCATCAAGAGTAGTAGGAATTGGAGCTCTGTGAGGGGTAAGCAGCAGTTCCCAGGATTCTTTGCAGTGGTGGGAATGTGCCCAAAATGTGCTTTAAATATATGGTGTGTCCATCCATGCAATTCACCCTATTAATAGGCAGTGACTTTGGGGGGCATTTTGTATGTGCGCTTTAGTACCCCTGGTTTAATACAACTTTACTAAAGCATGGCTTTACGGACTGTAGGGATAGCAACAAGAAACAACCAGACACAGCAGCTCCACCTTAATGTTGTTTGGCTCCAACTCCCATCAACCGCAGCTAGCACAGCCCACAGTCAGGGATGGTGGGAGCTCTAGTCCAGCAAAATCTGAGAGGCCGCCTGGTCTCCATCCACGACTTGGTGAGTCATAGGAAGGGATATTAATCCATAAAGAGGGATATTATGCACAGTGGTGTAACACTGTAATGGGCACTGGAAACAAGTCCTGGGACTGAATGAGTCCTAGTACAGACTTAGTCTTTCTTTGGCTGCATATGTGCACATTTCCAGCTTAAAATGCAGCTAGGCTGTTCTTTTTCTCAATTCCGATCAAAGTTGGTTTGGAGGGAAAGACCTCAAAGCACAGCATTTCATCAGAAATGGCAGCACAAATATGGGTTGTGGCTAATGTCATCATGTGTACGCTACTTTCCAAACCGCTGGGTGCAGAGTAAACAGGAGTGTGCACACTGCCTCAAAGTTAGTGGCTGTTGACAAAGGGTTTCTTGGAAGACCAGGATTCCTTTGGCTGCAGGGCACACTTGTCTGCCTAGCCCTGGAACATGCTTGGATGACTGGTCCTTTAGAGCATCTCATAATCTGTCCATGCAGAAGGCATTTTTATTTATTTTTTGAGTGCACGAAGCTTAAATTGATCTGATACGAGAATGTAAGCCGAGGTCAGATGGGAGGCATTTGCTTTTTTAAAAAAACAACAACAACAACACAGCTCTCTTCCATGTGCTGTTCCATGTTAACATCACTCTCCTGTTGGCACAAATAACCAGGAGACCAAAGCAGAAGAGGGCTGCCAAAATGATCACATTCCTTCCATGAGGAAAGCTTACAGCATCCGGGGCTCTTTAGTTCAGACAAAAAGAGAGCAAGCGAGGGAAACATGACAGAGATGTATAAAAAGAATCAAGGTGTGCAGAAAGTAGACAGAGGGGAAAAAATTCTTCCTCACAATTCTAGCACCAGGAATCATCCAATGAAGTTGAGCGTTGGAGATTCAGGGCAAACAAGAGGACGCACTCCTTCTGCACACAACGCAGAGTTAAAACGATGGAGTTCACTTCCACAAAATGCAGTGATGGCCACCAACCCGGCTGGCTTTAAAAGAGATTAAGACCAATTCATGGAAGATGAGGCTGTCAAGGGCTACTAGCCATGATGGCTGCATCCTGCCTCTGAATACCAGTCGCTAAGGTGCCCAAGTGCTGTTGTGCTCAGGACCTGCTTGTGGGTTTCCCCAAGACATTTAGCGCTTTCCTTTTATTCCATTACTCTGATCTAAATAGTGTCACCCCCCAAAAAAACTATTGTTAGGCCCTCTGGAGAAAAATACAGGCAGGGCTTTTTTGCTCCTTAGGGACTAGTGGCTTTAAGGGGGTGAAAATGGCATTGAGTGAAACTCCTGCCCAGCACCACCATCCCAATCAAAATTGGAGCTTCTGGAAGTAAAAATGAAAACGCCCAGGAGAGAATTTGATCATGATCTCTTGTGTCACGTGCTGTTTGGTCCCGAGAGAGATTCAAAAGTGCTCTCTTTAAAGCAGGGGTAGGCAACCTAAAGCCCATGGGCTAGATGCGGCCCAATTGCCTTCTCAATCCAGCCCACCGACGGTCTGGGAATCAGCGTGTTTTTACATGAGTAGAATGTGTCTTTTTATTTAAAATGCATCTCTGGGTTATTTGTGGGGCCTGCCTGTTGTTTTTACATGAGTTGAATGTGTACTTTTATTTAAAATGCCTCTCTGGGTTATTTGTGGGGCATAGGAATTCGTTCATATTTTTTTTCCAAAATATAGTCTGGCCCACCAAATGGTCTGAGGGATGGTGGACCAGCCCACGGCTAAAAAAGGTTGCTGACCCCTGCTTTAAAGCATTGTGTATAGAAGATACCAGCAACTGTTATATTAGCTTGCCGTACCCTGGACCATCACTAGAGGGAGAAGTGATGCTTGGCGTTGATAATGTATTATCAAATTGTAGCATTGATTACAGGGATGGAGGAAAAATTATTATTATTACTATTATACTGTCTGACGTTTTACTGTGGCTTTATAATTTGTTGGAAGCCGCCCAGAGTGGCTGGGGCAACCCAGTCAGACGGGCAGCATATAAATAAATTATCATCACCATTATTATTATTTGCATTTTAAAGTGCACCAACTTAATTTCTCTCTCCCAAACTTATATGTGGATCAGATCACAATTATCAAGTGTCTTCAGTTCTTCTCCAAATTTTGAGAAGAAACAGGCTGATCTGTCCTTCTCTAATTGCTATTAAACATTTCTACTATTTCACTTGCCCCACTTTTCCAAACAGGGAGAAGTTCCAGGGCCACATCACTCACCCAGATTTTGCTTCCTTTGTAGTTTCGTGGGGCTTATAGCAATTTGCAGTATTTGCATTCAGTTACAAATGCACAGGTGGAGAAATGCATAAAGTGTTTTTTTTAAAAAAAAATATTCAAGACTCCTTGAGCTCTGCTCTACTCCTACTTTCTGCCTGCCCCTCAGAGCCATCGCATCACACAGGGCTGGGCCTTGGTGGCGGAAGCTCCTCCTTCTTGCCTGCTCTCCACCAGCTGCTACGAGCTACCCAAAGAAGGAGGCCAGCAGCAGCATAGAGAGGCAACAGGATGTTCCCTCGCTGCCACCGTCACTTGGGACAAGCTCCCAATCATCCTCCTTCCCAAGCTCGGTGGTGGCAGCACTGGCAGGGGAAATAGGGACATTCCGGGATCAAATCAGAAGCCAGGATGGCTTTTGTAATTCCTGGGGACTGTCCCTGGAAAATCGGGAGACTTGGAGGGTATGGTATTTCCCCAAATACCGGGGCAGCAATCTCAGCCTAGTGAAAGGCAGGAAAGGCCATAGCTTGCCATAGAGATACAAGATGACTGGAAGGTTTCTTTAATCTTCCCTGGAGATATGCCTTGAAGCAGCAAGAGGAATCACCCCCGATCCAGAGCTTCAGGAAACCCCAGGAGAAACAGCCAGGCAGGCAAATGCATCCTTTGAGAGGGAAGCTTATCTGTTTGTGGCTGTTTATTGCCTCTTGGGAACTGTTTACTGATTTGCGGGGAAATTGTTCTGTTGACTTTCTTCAGTCAGGGTTTTGGATGTTTAAGGTACACTAGAAATGCAACTCCGCAAGGGATCGTGTAACTGTTGACAATTGTGTGGGTGGGTGTTATGGAGACAGTGAGGAAGAAGGGTTGGTGACGATGCTGAAGTGAATGTCAAGTGAATAGCTCCCTGTAATGATGTCGCAAATCAGAACTCAAATCTCTTCATTTAACCCTGCCAGTGATGCTGCCAAGATACAGGGACTGGTAAGAGAAAGAAGAATCTATCTGCAAAAATGTTTTCCTTCTCAGAACCCACTCAGACTTCAATTTCAACGCAATGTTAGCCTCACACTTCCTTGAGAATTCATCTACTTCCTCATTATTTATCTATCCATTGCTAAATTTATTCCCACAGCTCAAGATACCATACACTGATCTTCCTCTCCACATTTTATTCTTACAACAGCCTTGTGAGGTAGGTTAGCCTGAGAGAGAATGATTGGCCCAAGGTGACCTGCATGACTGAGTGGGGATTTGAACCCTGTATTTAAACATGGCATTTATCTCCCACCCTTTGTTAGCAAAAAACAAACAAACAAACAAAAACCTCTCCCAGAATAGCAAAAATAAAAAATAAAAAAATCAGTGTCAAAACAGTCCCTGCCCTCGGGCTTACAGTCTAATCAGACATCAAACACAAGGAAAATGATATTGTAGAGTTGGGAAAAGGTTCAGAAGAGGGCAAGCAAAATGGCTGTGGGAGTGGAGCAACTCCTCCAGGAGGAAAGCATTCGGGACTTTTTTTAGTTTCAAGAGATGGTGATTAAGAAATGACATGATAGACGTTTATAAAATTATGCATGGCATGGAGAAAGTTAATCTCCCTCTCTCGTAACACAAGAACTCCTAGGCATCCAATGGAGATGAATGTTGGAAGATTCAAGTAAATAAGCAAATAAAAGAAAGTGCTTCTTCACACAGCACGTAGACAAACTACGGAACTCACTCCCACAGGGGCCAGTGGCAGCCACCAACTTGGATGGCTTTAAAAGCAGATTAGACAAATTCATGAAGGCTGTCTCTGTGCTCTACCTCCACAGTCAGAGACAGTAATGCTTCTGAGCACCAGTTTCTGGAAACCGCAGAAGAGGAGAGTATCCTGGTGCTCAGCTCCTACTTGTGGGTTTCCTACCGCTATCTTCTTGGCCTCTGTGAAAACAGAATGCTGGACTAGATAGGCCCTTGGCCTGATCCAACGGCACTCTTCTTTTTTTCTTAAAACGGAATATGAGAGAGGAAAGAAAGCAAACTCGAGCACAAGTGCTTAACATTACAGTTCTTATAATGCCGTTAAGAACAGCATCTCCTTGCTGATGTCAATGGTGTTTCTGAGTGTCTCTTGCTCATGATAAAGTGTGGTCCTTCCACAGAAGCAATTCTTCCCCTCAAATCAGATCCAGGAATACAGTTTTCAGTCCTTATAGCCAGTGCTTTCTTCCCCAAGAAAAATAGGTGCCGGTGCTCACCATGAAGTTGTTAGAGTAAGTGTCACACTTTTTAACAACAACAACAAAAGAGATGCCAGTACTGCATACTCTTGAGTACCCCCTGAAGAAAAGGGAAAAAAGCACTGCTTATAGCAGTTAGAATCCTTCATTGCTGGTGTCAATGGTGGTGGTTCAGTCCTGATCCTAGTCCAACACTCCAAGCCCTATGCAGACAAAGATGCTTTCTCAATCCAAACTGTTTACCTTAGGAATTTGTCTTGCCAAATTCCAAAGGTGATGAGTATCACTGGTTAAGCAAACAGATTGGAGTTCTGACTAATGATGTAAGAGTCGCATTAGAGAAAGAGATATATTCACTTAAGACATTCACCATCAGTCATCAAACATTCTTTCTTGCCTTCCCCTAAATATACACCCACAGAATCTGAACAGTTTCAGTCACTTGCAAAGTTACGTTTCTAGTAAAACTTAGACATCCAGAACTCCTGTTGCACAAATGTCATCAGAACAATCACCCCCAAATCAGCACCCCCCCCCCAAAAAAAACAGTTAACAGTTCTAAGGCACAGGATCACCAAATCATGCATTTTTCTCTCTCCTGCGATTTTTTTGAAGTTACAAATCTAGGGTGATTTCTGCTGCTGCAGATTCAGGGGATGTCTCCAGGAAGATCAAGCAAAATGTCAAGATTGACCGATTGATTGTACTTAGAGACAGCCCTTAAAAACAACACAATTAAAATAAGCACAATGTGCAAATTAAAAACAACAACACAAAAACAGCCAAAGTCAGTATAAGAAAACACCAGTGCAGCGGCAACACAGGAGGAGGGCAGACATCAACTCAGCCTTAAGTATGGGAAAAGAGATGTGTCTGCTTGTCCAGTCATTGAAAAGCATGTAGTGATGGCATAAGACACACCTCAGAGGTAAGGCCATTCCACAACCTAGGGGCCACCACAGAGAAGATGCCAAAGAGCCCCATGTCCTGTCCTCTTCTTCGAGGATATAAATGTAGCAGTAGATCATAAGCATAATAGGGGCTTGCCTGTAGCTCCACTCACACTCTCACCCCTTCCCACAGTGCAAAGCCAGCACCCCCACCAGTGTCGGGACAGCGGGTTCGTGCTGTGTACGACTATACCGGCCAGGAGGCAGATGAGCTGAGCTTTAAGGCAGGTGAGTGTCGTCTTCTCCCAATTTCTCTGCCTCATTTCATCCTTCAAAGGCAGCTTTACAGGAACATAGGGAGCTGCCTTATATTGAGTCAGACCATTGTTCCATCTAGCCCAATATTGTCTACAATGGCTGGAAGCTGCTTTTCCAGAGTTTCACAGAGGGAGTCTTTCCCAGTCCTACGAGATGCTGGGGACTGAACCTAGGACATGCAAAGGAGCAGCTCAGCCTTTGAGCTATGGCTTAGGACAAAGAGGAAATGGGTATAATCCTGTCCTGACTTTTGATGGTGGTCTGGACCCAAGGGCCAATTTTGCAGAGTCTGGGTGTCTCCCTCTACCTGTCCTCCTCATCAGTATCTGTACCTGCTCCTCACTTTCCCAAACAGTGAGAAGTTCCAGGGGTTGCACTCACCTGGGTTTGGCTTTCTTTGAGGGAAGTGAGCCCTGGAGATTGATAGTGCTTTTGTAATATTTGCGTTATTTGCAGATATACAATTTGAGCATAAATGAGGGCAAGAAGCATACACATTCCTGCCACCAAAGCAGATCTCTTACCCTGCATCAGATTTCTAGAGAGAGAGGGAAAGGGGCACCCTTGCACTCCTAGGTGCTTCCAGGTAGCCTGGGACAAGCTCTCAGCCTTGGGTGCCTCCAGACCATCACTATTTATGTGGGAGGGATTCAAGTGCATGCCAGAACGTTAGCCTTGTGCATTTAAAGCATTGTCTCCCTGAAGGAATGAATCCACTTTCCGCTTCCTGTTAGGAAAGTGATGGGGAAACATACTGAAAAATGTGTAATAAACAAATGAGTCATGAGATGGCATGCAAATACCCCTCAAGCAAATCAGGATGAATGTTTATTGTCATATAGCTGCCTCGTAAACAAATTTGAGACAAAATGTTCAGTGAAGACCGGAAGCAGTCTTAACCTCTGTGTAATCTTTGTGCAGACAAATCAGAACGAATGCTTACTAAATAGGTCATCTGGAGGAGCCTTCTCTGTCCCAAAGCTGCCTGTTTTGCTCCTTCAGAAACACACATGCATAAGCGCACACATACACCTTGCTTCAGAGCCTCCCCGGAGTGGGAGCATCCCCTTCACTCGAGAGATCTCTGGATATTTCTTACCCATTAGCTCCCATTGAGAAAACACCAGCCAGCCACCCTTGGTCATTAACAAGCCATGACCAACCAGAAGCCATAGCACCATGTCCCAAAACATTGCCTGCCACCCATGGTGGTTGCTGCTGACAGCGCAGCCTTGGACCTCGCTTGTCAACTCTGCCCATTATTGTGGCTCCTCCCCGTTTCCAGTATCCGTAATAATTTCTGAGGTTTCCTCTGTCTCTTTCTTTCCTGTTTCAGGAGAGCTGCTTACCAAGCTGGAAGATGAGGATGAACAGGGCTGGTGCAAGGGGGTGACCGACAGCGGACGTGTGGGGCTCTACCCCGCCAACTACGTGGAGCCCATACAGGGCTAACTCGATGGGTTAGGGGGTGGGGGGAGGGAATCATGCACCCATACATCAATATTAGGGCTATGTTTATTCTGCACTTCTGAGATCGCACCATGTTGCCAGCCCAAAGTGGTGCAAAATTCAGCTTCCTTAGAGACTGCTTTATTTTTAATAATCATACAACTTTCAGTCCACATGGATGCAAAACTTTCAGTCCATACAGATGCCCTGAAAAGACATGTGAGTGATGCTGGTGAAATCTCAGAAGCCGGGTGGGCTGGTAGGTGGGGCTGCATGGAACTTTGAGTGGGGTGGGGTGGGGCTTCTAAGGTCTACACAGCTTCGTGCCCCTCCCTCTAGCTACTTACATTATTATGCAAAATAAGCCCATTGATGCGCCATCCGAATGATCAATTCAGGGGAGAACAGCATTTGACTTTGGGTGGGTGGGGTAGCCCTGCCAATAGGTAAGGATATGGAAACCACCTGGGATAAAACGTGGGGAACAAATTCCTTAAAACAAACGCAAAGCACACACCCATAACCAGACACACACGTCCGGTCTGAATGGCACACCATGCACAACTCATGCACAACACCTACACAAGCTGCAGATACCACCACTCCCTCTCCTTGCGTCAGTGACACACACATGGCAAAGAAATCAAGGTGCCTCTGAGCTCTCCTTGGGATGGTGGAGCCAGAGAGCACTTTGCCCCCAAGGGCTTGACAACACCTCTGGAAATCCCGTGATGGACTGAAAATCAGAATAAGAAAGGCGTCTTAGAGTCTCTGGAGGAAATGCTTTTTGGGGATCTTGAGATGATTATCAAACAAAACAGCCAGATAATGAGTCACGAAGGGCAGAGGGAGAGGACCACACAACATAGGGTTGCTGATTTTTAAAAATCCCCCGTGGACTCTCTGCAGAAGTGGCCTCAGCCATACAGTATATTATACTGAGCGTTACTACACTGGCCTTGCCTTCACCTGCCTAGATTCCTGTTTGTTTGTTTGTTTGTTTGTTTGTTTGTTTGTTTGTTTGTTTGTTTGTTTGTTTAGGGGGGCATGAAAGAAGCAACCAGACTAGAAGCAGTTATCTCTGACTCCACCCAAAGAAGCATAACAAAGAGGGGGGCGTGAAATATGATGAGCTTATGAGAGTGAATGTTTTAAAAATATGTTTTAGCTCATCTGGAGGTTTTGGAAAATAAAAGAAATAAGCATGGTGGCAATCTCTGTGCCTTTTCATTTGTAATGTTGTTTAAAGTAATTTGAAGGCCCCTTCTTCAAATGGAGGCATGAGATGGGGGCTCTGGAGGGTGACTCTACTTTGCTAGGAGCTGATCAATCCAGGTGGGCAAGAGCAGCCATGATCTGGAGGGACAATTGGTGGCAGCCATGTTGCAGGAGCCAGCCACAGCCACAGGGGAGGCTGGGGGCCTGACAGGCAGATTATGAGAGGCGCATTATTTGCTGTCTCTCCCAATCCACCACCTGAGCCATGGTTCATGGTAGGGGTGGCTTTGGTGGGCAGTGCCTGATGAAATCGCGGAAACCAGTTTGTGTGTGATCGTTCTCCTTCCACCACCTAATTTCCCCGCTGTCATCTATGTGCATGCTGTTATTTTGATTTATAATAACCCGGTTGGAATCCGGTGCCAAAATCCAAGCCAACTTCCAGAATGTGTGGTTGGCAGATCAGAAGCTGTGCTGTTTCCCATATTCAGCTGCCATCTCAGCTCTGCCCACATCAAGTAAAACTTAAGCAAATGACTGCCTTATGCATTTTGGTATAAATAGCTATCGGAAAGTGTAGTTTTCTGGTGCAGGGGTTTATAACAGGAAGGTTATCCATTTTAGGAAGAATTCCACTCATAAAATACAAGTCAGAGAAACACAATCCGAATGTTCCTTCCTCAAACATGCACAACCTGCTTGACTTTTTGGGAGTATGACGCTGCTTGGTGAAATCCATCCTCAAATGAGCCGCAGAACTGCTGTCTCTTGTGGCTAAAAGACAACACTATCTTCATTATCGATTTGGTTTTATTGCCAGGCTTATTTCAGTGCTTCAAGGGGAGATAACCAGGGCTTAATGTGATGCCAGAGCTAATAAAGCCTACCTCAAAGTTCCACATGGCTCATGGGAGCAGGCTTTCATTACTACTGATAAAAATGTTACATAGCAAATGTCTTTCTGCACATGCTTAGAGGCATTGTTATTTCCATGATCCAAGACCCATGGAAACACACCCTTGGGACTCAGTGATGGTGAGCTTTGGTACAAAATAAAACCTGAGGGAAAACATTTCCTGACTCATGAACACAGCTCTCTCTCTCTCTCTCTCTCTCTCTCTCTCTCTCTCTCTCTCTCTCTGTGTGTGTGTGTGTGTGTGTGTGTGAGAGAGAGAGAGAGAGAGAGAGAGAGCTATTATTCCCATTTTACATACATGGGAAATGAAAGCTGGGAGACAATTAAGTTGCTCAGGCAGAGATGGCATGACCCGATTTGGCATCTGAGGTAGAAAATTCCCAAGGTAAAAACAGTGATAAACTAAATAATTGACAGTGTGTTGCCCTTTAATGGCAACCCTAAGCTCTACCACCAGAAGATCTGCCGCTGTCACACCCCAAGCATGACTCAGTAAATTCATGGATGGACTTTGTTGTCTGAGACCACAGGGCTGAGTTTTATAAATGGTTCAGAGCAGAGCTTTCCAAATTGTGTGTCATGACACATTAGTGTGTCGTCTGTAGTGTGTAGGTGTGTTGCGCGAACACCCTGCGCTTCTCCCGGGGCTGGAAAGGAATTAGTTTACCCTCCGGTTTGCTAGTAAAGCCGAATTACTGTGTCACAAAATGATGCATGTCTAAAAAGTGTGTCACCAACGTGAAAAGTTTGGAAAGCTCTCGTTTAGAGAGAGAAAACATGGGGAAGGGCGAGGGTGGCCATTCAGGTGAGGTTTCAGAGACATTGGCAGAGGAAGGTTGCTATGTGGCTAGAACCTCTTCTGGCCTGTGGACATTTTTTAAAAAAAGATTCAGACAGCTGCCTGTTCATCCAATGAAAAAGCCATTACTTCTGAGGCAGTCCTGGTTCTGGCCTGCTTAGCAAAGCAGTGCTATGGCAGCAAGTGCAGCTGTCACAGCGCTGCTCCATTAAGTTGGCAGGTAAGGTCTGCACTGCAATCCATTCATTCCAACCTGATCAGTTCTGCTTTTTCAGGACTGCTCTTATGAATCACACCATAATTTCTGGTTTGTCTTTAAGGGCAGGTCGTGACACTTCAGCCTGAGCTCAGGTGCTTTCCCCTGAACACCCTTGGACACCTTTTGGCTGCTTCTCCTCAGTCTGAGGCAAATCAGAGGGGAATGTTGGGGCTGATGTGTGTTTTTAAAAAAGGTTTTCCAAATCCATGACCAAGGGGGAAAAGGGGAATTTCCAAGCTCTGCCCCACTGAGACCAAATGATGGGGTATGTAATTAATGAGAACCACAAGGAAGATGCCCACAACTGCCCTGCCTGTTTGATGACTTTGGGGGCTATTTTGTTGCTCTACCTTATGAAGAGCTGAACCACTGGGGATGCCAGCCAATCATCAACAGAAGCCTACAAACTACCCAGGAGGTGACTTCTCCCACACAGCGAATCAGATTCTGAACCCTAAAAATCCAACATTCCTCCTCCTTCAGGTGAAACCCTCATCCCAGGTGCTCTTAGCCAGTCAGAACAATTTGTCTCCATGAGTGCATGGAATAATTGCAGGATGAACCTATTGGAACCACGAACCCCAATAATTGCAGGAAATAACTGCCTTCTTAACCAATCAGGATCTACAGCTAGCATTCCTGAAACCAATGGGCGAGGCACTCACCGTGCTGCTACCCAGCCGGTCCAGATATACATCTAGTCCACCCCGAGACAAGTAAACCGGGTGCCTCCAAGACAGAAGGAAACACCGCTGGAGGTTGCAAAAGGACCAGCTGAAGATGGGAGGCCGGTTCTGTGTCATGCTACTGCTGCTGGCAGTTGGGGCTCAAGGGCTCATGAGGTGAGAGAAAGCAAGACGTTTCTTAAGCTCCATGGTGGGAGAGGTTAGTGGGGTATTCCAGTAGCTAGGATTCCTATGTGGAGCAACAGTTTTGAGTGGGTCAGGGATGCTAGACCTCCAGGAGATGACGGGACAACACAGCTTAATTTTAAGCATCAGCTGGTGCAATGGGTAGCTTGAGTTTCCTGAAAGAGGCATACAGTCTAGTGGAAGGCAAAGAGACAGCTCAGTTTTAGTAGAACATAGGGAGCTGTGGTATACTGAGGGCTTATCCGCACTACTCTTTCCCCACTGCTTCCCCTGGGGGAATCTTTAGGGTGCAATCGGAGCAAATGGCAATTTGGGTTTTCCCCAGATTGCCATTTGTTCTGATTTATCACTAAAGAGTGGGCTCTCCCTTGGAAAGGAGTAGGGCAGGAGGAAAGCTGCTCAGACCTGCACTTTCTAGGTACAGCACTAGCGGAAGTGTGGAAGAGCCCTGGGTCAGACAATTGGTCCACCCGGCTCAGTAGTGTGTTCACTGCCTGGCAGTCACTCTCCAGAGTTTCAGAGCACCTCTCCCAGCACAGCCTGGAGATGCCAGGAATTGAACCTGGGACCTTCTGCATGCAAAGCAGGTGCTCTACCGCAGAGCTACAGCTCTTCTTCTTCTTGCATGGGGATGTTCCAGGTTCAATTCCTGGCACCTCCAGTTAGGTCTGGGAATGTCCTCAGCATAGGCACCAACTCCTAGAGGCTTAGGTCCCTTCAGCCCCCACAATAAAATATTTGATACCAGAGTTGATGGGCATTGCTACCTTTCCTTCTTTTCCACGTTTGGACTTTGTTTCCCGACAAGCCCTGTAAAAGAACTTATAAAAAGTTTGATGGCAAGAGAGCTGGGATTGGGCAAAACCTCTGACATTGTTCCTTGCGATTGGAGTGGAGAGAGAGAGTGCAAACTGGGCAGGTTTACGGCGTTCTATTACAACAAGTGAGGAAGCAGTTCCCAGTTGCTTATCATTTTAAAAAATTAAACTAGGAGCACCTAATTCAGATGACTTGGAGGGTAAAACTCCACACCCATTGTTGTTGCTGTTGTTGAATGAATGAATGAATGAATGTTGATTATCACAGCTAAACAGCCAGCATAGGTTGCTGCTGTTGTTAGTTCACCCTTTACCCCAAGGTCCCAGGGCAGGTTACAACAATCAAAATATTTAAAAGCAATTTAAGACAACTTACTGTCGCAGAAATAAGGTGGGTCCTAAAAAAATATGCCCAAGCAGGCAAATGCACAATTTTGCAGCCAACCCTCATTGATTTTAGGCAGGAGGGAGGGGGAGGAGTTAACAAAGTGCATAGAAATTTGGGGTTTTGGAAGAGTTGCGTTCAAGTCCCCTTTTAGCTTTAATAATTCAGAGTAGCCAAGGACCAATCACCAGTCACCCTCACAGAGCTGTTTAGGGGATAAAAAGTGGGGTAGGGGAATATACCTTCACCAGCACTAGGTACCTCTGTTGCTAAGATTGGAGACAGGGTTTATCTGGCACACACAACCCAAATATTTTATTCAAGTTGGCATCCCTAATCCCCAGCCTGGAAAGCCAGTCAGTACCCAGCTAGATGGACCAATGGCCTGGCTTAGTATCAGTCAGATTCCTATGTTCTTGTGGAAGAGAAGAGCGACTCACTATGGTTTTCCACTACAGACTGGGAAGGGAGAAGGGACTAGTGGTTAGAATGGAAGATCAGAAATCTCTTGGGATTGCAAACCAGCGGGTTGAAGCAGAGGGTGATGGGCCCCTGAGAGGTGATGAGGGAGAAAGAAGGCAGGTTGTTTTGTGAAAGGAGGAAGACCTTGTGAAATGCAGCAGCAACATTAAGAGCCAGGCTTAGAACTCCAGGATTCTCAGGAATAAAGGTTTGGATTAAATTATAGCAGCAGGCAAAGTTATGCTGAAAACAAGGTTCCCACACCCTTTTTTCCCTCCTGAAGACTGCTGTGCTGAATTACAGGCAAAAATTCAACAGGAGAAGCTTTCCTCATGCTCCAGCTCCATATCTGGGAAAACTTTGCCTTTTGAACTTGTGTCTGTCGGACAGCTGCTTTAAAAATATAGATGCTGAGCCAAGAAAATGGGTCACTCTCCTAGCAAGACCTCAGGGATAGTGGAGGGTCCAGTCCAGGAGAGGACTGGATTAGTGCTGGCTTTCTAGGGGTGCCTCCAGACTGCTGGTATTTTGCTGGAGGGATTCAGGCGCATAAGAAGTAGATTAAAGGCTCTGCAGAATGAATGCTGATTGCCATATAACCGCCCTGTAAACAAATTAGAATGAATGCTCAATAAAAACAGGAGGCAGTCTTAAACCCCCTCATAAGCATTGTGCAAACAAACCAGGGAGCATGCCAAATAAATAGGTCACTGGAGGATTCCCTAGCATTGCCAGTCTGAGTGAGGTTGCCAAGTGACATGCTCCTCTGCCTTTAACAGTAGGTTGATGTGTGGAAACCAGCCACTGAAGATTTTTCTGGGTACAGAGCTAAATGTTATTGCTTGCTAGCATCTGCCTGTCAAACTGAAATTTTAAATCCCACCTTTCCTTCAAGGAGCTCAAGGTGACATGCATCATTCTGCCCTGCCCCACCCATTTTGTCCTCACGACAGCCTTGCAAGGTGGGTTAGGCTGACCAAGACTAAGGTGACCCAGGGAGCTTCATGGCTGACTGGGAACAAGAACCCTGGTAACCCAGGTGGTCCTAGGTCCAGCACTCTAACCACTGCACCGCGTTGTCAAAGGCTCAGGAGCAACAGAGGCGGGTTATACTACAAACAGAAAAGTTGGCACCCCTCTTACCAAAACCGAGGCACAAGCACATTGTTTTCTGAGTGGGGAGTTTCAGGTTATCAGTTTGACAGTGGGAGTAACATGATGTCACACCAAACCTTTACCTAGCACGCACTTCCTGTCTGCGCAAGGTGCTCGGCCTCAGCGCTCTGCGCTCCGTTCTGCTGAGCCAACATCCTTCCGCCTCCCAGCCCATGTAGGAATACATTAGCCAAAGAGCAAAACAAAACACCTGAGAGCAGCCCTCGTTAAGAAGGCCCTTGTAATTATGACACCGATACTTGGCCATCACCCAGCTGTAGGTAGGAGGGATGAGCAAGGGAGATAATTACAGATATGCTGCGCTGCTCATCAACAGGCAGGGCAGGACATGTGCGCTGGGGCGGTGAGGCCAGCCCTTCACCTGGGGTTGGAATCGGAGCTAGCAGGAGGCAGCCCCTGGAAAAGATGTGCTTCCCTGCCTCTTCCATAACCACATGGCAGGGATCAGCTCCCTCTTTTGCATAGGGCTCAGATGACTACCTGGAACCCAGTGGGTGGGGAGTTTTCCCTGGCAAGAAAATGGGATTATCCCGGAAGAACTTGGTGGGCGTTATGCTCTGCATGACTCTTACCTGCCCTGTCCTGAACGCAGAGATCTGGCAGCTCTTTATTTGTCTTCTAGTTTTTTTGAAGACAGACATATATACAGTGTGTGTGTGTGTGTGTGTGTGTGTGTGTGTGTAAAATAGAACTTTATTGAGGTTGATAATAAGCCAGCAAAATTTTCGCCAACTTCTGCCAGTCACAGAAATAGGATTCTACAGTACTACATTTTGCTCTGCGTGCTTTTGGAAGAGCAGGGGTTTATTATTATTATTATTATTATTATTATTATTATTATTATTATTATATTTGCACTAGTGTGGCTAGGAAAAAAAGGGGGCCATTTTACGTGCCGTACCAGTTTCTGGCTCAGTACTGCTGTCACCCCATAGACACCCTCTCTCTTCTAAAATAACCCAGGGCCATTCTTAAATGCAGGAATGCAGAACTTGTGACCCTCCCAGTGTTGCTGGACCAGGCCATATCCCACATCATTTACTTAAAGCACTCTTATGCCACTTGAACAGTCATGGCTCCCCCTCCCCCCAATAATATCGGAAATTGTTAAAGGTGTTGGGAGTCGTAGCTCTGCGAGGGGGTCCCCTAACCACTCTTTACACCCTTAACAAACTACACTTCCCAGAATTATTTGGAGGAAGCTGTAAAATAGTGTAAGAGTGCTTGAGATGTGTGGTATGGGCAGCCCTCCTTGCCCATGCTGGCTGGGGTTGATGGTAGCTGGAGTCCAACAGGGCTGTTGTATGTTTTTAAAGGACTCAGAGCACAGGCCTATGACACAAGTTTGCACAAAAATTGCAAACACCCCCCTCCTTTCCCAAATAATTAATTCCATTCCTTTCCCAAATAACCCAGGCATCCTAGACCTGGGCTCCATAGCTAGTGTCTGAAGTCTGTTTTTGTTTGGCCAAGTGCTTCCTCACCAGCAACTACCCACCACAGGAAATGGGGGGGAGGGGGAGGACAGACGGACCTGTGTGGCTCTCCAAATGTTGCTGGACTAAAAGTCCCATCAGCCTCAGCTCCTCCCGGTGACCTTTATATTCAGCATTTATATTCAGCATTCATCCAGATTTGCCAGCACAAAGCTTACATGGTGGTTAGACATGGGGCATTTCCAGGCCACCTGTTTATTGAGCGTTCATCCTGACTTGCTTGCAGATGACATTGGCTGATTAATGATGATTCATTACCATTTGTTTATGGTGTGGTTAGATGACATTGCATCAAAGCAATTGTTATCCCACACTTTTCCTGTGGGGGCGGGGCGAGGGGGGAATAGTTATAGATCACTAGTGTAGGATAATTCATGAGATACTTGGCCAGATCCCTAGATCCAAAGCTCAGGGATAAACATACTCTCCAGCAAGAAAAAGCCCCCGGCAGTGTTTAAAAAGGCACAAAAGCAAGCAATAGTGTAGCGTGGGAATTTACAGTGTTAAACCTTTTAATATCCCGTTAAGTCCACTACCAGAGCTTCCACATTTCTATCCCACTTAGAGTTCATCAGACCACACACCTTAGTAAGTTTTAAAATGCTTTACCTACAACATTCCAAAGGTCAGGTTCATGAATCTATCCATACAGCAGCAAGTGAACACAGGCAGGAATCTTGGGGTACAAAATATAGTGAAATAGCTCTAAGCATGCGGTCTGAGCTTGTAGCGAGCAAGCTCATGCACATCCTATTTCAGAGAGTTCACATTGTTTGCTCTTTCCCATGTGAGGGGGATGACCTAGCAGCTGAATATAGCAATTCTGCGGTCTTAACCCCTTCATGCATTAACTAGCCCTATGATTGCTAGTTATATTTGATTGTAATTTCCCACATTTCCCTGTCACTTTCATTATGGCAAAAAGTTTGATATTTTGGGGAAGCGGGTTTGTTGTGCAAGACCTCCCAATCAACTATAACTGGGCATTGAGAATTTGCCAGTATGTGACTGAATCCCACCAGAACATAGCCAGACATGTCAAAACTTGCTTGAGTAGTTCTGATTTCACCAGGCAATTATACAACATTGAATATTCATCCTGCATTCGTCTTGATTTGCTAGCAGGGTTTTTATATGTCTTCCCATTATTCATTTGTCCTTTCTACGTGTTTCAATACACGTTCACATCACTTTCCTAAACCAAAACCAAAATGGATTTGTTGCACTAGGGCAATAGAGCGCTTTAATCCACTTTACTTGTGCAAATCTCAGATGCCTCCAGGTGGTTGGTATTTTGCAAAAGTGATTCAAGTGCATACTGGAACATTATGCAGGAAAATTGTCCCATAATGAAATCTATAAGCCTCCCTCCTCAACTAACTCCTTCAGATTTTAGCCCCCATAGTCTTCTAAAAACAATAATTAGGGTCTGAGACAAAACAGTAAGGGGGAAAAGGTCCCTCTCCCCCTGTAATTTGAGCACTTAGCTCCTGTACTTCACTGCAACAAAGCCTTAAGTTTGTGTAACTGAGGTCACATCCACACCATGCATTTAATCCACTCTTACACCATGGAGTCATGGAGAACCTTGGGAACTGTAGTTTGTTAAGGGTACTGGGCATTCTAGGTCTGGGAGGGTCAGCACCCTGAACAATTTCCAGGATTCTTCACTGGAAGCTATAACAGTGCTTGAAATGTAGGGTTATTTTGGCACCTGAAAATCCCACAAGCACGAATCTGAGGGCCCTGGCAATACCAATACAATATTTAAATAATAGTAGTAAACAAAACACTTGGTTTCCCTTTCATTGCACCTAAAACCTGCTGCCTGAGGCAGCCACCTCACTGTCTAACACAGGGGTCAGCAATCTTTTTCAGCTGTGGGCCGGTCCACCGTCCCTCAGACTATGTGGTGGGCTGGACTATATTTTGGGGGGGAAATATGAACAAATTCCTATGCCCCACAAATAACCCAGAGACGCATTTTAAATAAAAGCACACATTCTACTCATGTAAAAACACGCTGATTCCTGGACTGTTCGCGGGCCAGATTGCGAAGGCGATTAGGCCGCATCCGGCCCATGGGCCTTAGGTTGCCTACCCCTGGTCTAATGAAAGGGCTGGTCCTAATAATGCATTCCTCCTGACAACTCTCCTCTGCTTATTTTCCTCTCCTTGGCAGGATCCCATTGCAGAAGTTCCCCTCAGTCCGAAGCCGGTTTGGCCGGTCAGGCCTCCCCATCGCTGACTTGTTAAGACGAGGACGAGTCAGGTCTGGGTCACCCTCGGAAGAAGGTTCTGTCGCCCGCCAACGCCTGCACAACTACATGGATGTAAGTGCCCACGAATGGCAGATGGTGCCCATTGGGACAGGAAGGGCAGAAGGCAGGGAGCCCAACAGGAGGCAGAGACAAAGCCCCTGATAGGCACCAATTAATTCTAGTTTTATCCCCATTCTCCTCTCTGCTGATTTCTGAGGGGGAGGAAGCTGATGGGCCGTGCCCCCTGACCCCCCAAATGGTGGGGGTAGGCTGAGTGGGGGGGGGCAATGTCCCATTTGCCCTAGTGGAACAACCCCCAGTAGTGCCCACTCACCTTCCCTAGGGTATGGACAGAAACTAGGACTGATGGCACCTTGTACAACCCCCCTGTCAAACCTTGCACCAGCCCTGGGAAATGAGAAGCCATTTGGGGAATTCTGTGTTGACCCCTTCCTTTCCCATTCTACCCTAGGCACAATACTATGGACAGGTCTGCATTGGAACCCCAGAACAGTGCTTCAATGTTGTCTTTGATACTGGTTCGTCCAATTTGTGGGTGCCCTCCTCCAAATGTTGCCTGTTTCACCTGGCATGCTGTAAGTTTATTTTTTATTCTTATTGGCTTTCCTCACAAAAGTGACCCCAAGCAAACCCACAAGAGCAACGAAACACTAAAACCAAGTATAACAAACAGCTGATAAAAACCTGAAAACACAACTATACACATTCTTGCTGCCTTGTAGCTCAGTCGGTAGAGCATGAGACTCTTAAATCTCAGGCTCATGGCTTCAAGCCCTACGTCGGGGAAAAGATTCCTGCATTGCATAGAGGGGCTAGGTCACCCTCGTGGTCCCTTCCAACTCTATGATTCTATATAAAAGACGGGTCTTACAGATCCCACCTCACTGTAAAGGCCACAATTGTTTGAAACCCTTCAAACTAAGAGCTGAAACCCTGGTTACAAATGAATCGGCACCTAAAACTAGATAAAGATGGCACCAGGCAGGCCTCCCTGGGGAGAGAGTTCCACAAGTGGTGATCTACCACTGAAAAGGCCCATTCTTGGGGAATGAGGTGGTAGCAGTGATCTAAGCACTACAGTGGAACCTTGGTTCTCGAACTTAATCCATTCCAGAAGTCCGTTCGACTCCCGAAACCCTTTGAAAACTGAGGCGTAGCTTCCGATTGGCTGCAGGAGCTTCCTGCACTCAAGCGGAAGCTGTGTCAGATGTTTGGCTTCTGAAAAACGTTCAAAAACCAGAACACTTACTTCTGGGTTTTTGACGTCCGGCAGCCGATTTGTTCATCAACTAAGCCGTTCAAGAACCGAGGTACCACTGTACTCTAGTTGTTTCTATGGATTACTATTACTGTTTTTTTATTTTATGAGAACCAGTGTAGTAAACCATACAGCCCCTTGTGCTGCAGTTCCCAAGCACCAACCATAGTTAATTATTCCTAACCATCGTTCATGATTTCCTATGAATGCAGAGATGGCTCCTGTTTTGCTCCTCCTGTAACACGAGCAACAGTGGCAAACCATTGATGCTTGGCTTTGTTTTCTGTTCAAACTAGGATTTATGGTTTGTTTTGCTATCCCTTCTGCTAGCAAAGGAGCAAAGAAGGAGCATTTTCGCAATCAAGGTTCACCGTGATGTGCGAATGCAGCTACTACAATGCTATTTTTATCAAAAGAAAACATCTTGCCGTCTTGCCAAGATGTCTCCCCCCTGCCAATTTCCCACTTCCCATCCGTTTTATAAAAATATCAAATATTGGGAAAATATTGCTTAAACAGAAGAGTTTTACAGTGCTGTAACACAATAACGCTAATTTTAAAACAATGAAAAGCTGTCATTACACACATTTTCTTTCTGATTAAACACTTACCATATGCACTTCTGATCAAAAACAAACTTTTAAAAATATATGTATTTCTTGGGCAGCAATGCACAATCACACTTACATAAATGAGCTTTCAGTGCTAAATTAATCAGCGATATAAGTACCTATTTATATATAGCTTGAAATCACTCAGGCGAACCGAATTTTCTCTTTATTCATGCACAGCTGCTCTGTCACAATGCCCACTAGTGGTGGGGATGTAGCATAGCAGCATAAACACACAGAAAACGTGGTAGTGTGGAAAATACGGTAGTTACAATTCTCCTTGTCACTTCCGGGAGAAGAGTAATGGCTTATTCATGCTCAGGGCATCAGTCTGGAAGAGGGATGGGGGAGAAATCTGATTCAGTTCGCATTTGAAGCCAAATCGGTCAAATCTGCCCTTTCTGAAACAATATGAGAACTGAAACAGAGCCATCCTTTCAAAATTTCCATTTCTCCAAATGTTGTGATGCAAATCTCCCAGCAAACAGTGTTTACAAAAAACATGTGATAGGGGAAAATGTGTGTGTATACACACACACACACACACACACACACCATATTCAGGTGCATTATATCTGGAAAAATGCTTACGGAAATGTGCACATGAATCAATACCACGTACAAATAGGTGGTTATTTAGGAGACCCTTGCACTAAAATGCTGAATTATTTTCATGTGGATGTTTGGTTTTTCTAAACATTTCAAATGGCTGCAGAAATGTATAGAACCAAATTTAAGACTGGAACAATGGGAAATTGAAAGAAGTACTCTGGAATCAGCCCGGAATAAACGCTGTCCTGAGTGTCTTGCACCAAATGATGGTTTCCTAAATAAATAAACAGAAAAATACTAGGGTCAGGGATAGTAATGAGGTTCCTGGGCCAAATCTAGCCTCCTAAGAGATGTCAACAGCCCCCTGTTGTGGATGACTTGAGAAGCTGGTTCCACCTGAGACAAGAGAACTTGCTGGCAGGCCATCGTAAGGGGTGTGGGTGAAGTGGGTGCTAGACTACGCTTCACCCTCTCCTCAAAGTGTTGCTGTCACCAGTGTTCTAGAGCAGGAGTGAGGAAGTGGATGTGGCCACTGGCCCACCATCCACTGGCTATTTTTGGCCAGAGGGCTGGGCCAGCCAGCTGCCAGTTACCTGACATCATACCATGTCAAGCGATTCTGCTTCAAAGGAAGAATCAGGAGTGCGCTAATCTTCCTTGGCACTCCTGGGTTGAATTCAAACTTCTGCTGCACTGACTTGCCCCTTGTAAGCCCCAGCTCAAATTCAAGCCAAAGATTCCTGCCAAAAGCAGGGCTTGCCTTTGGGCTTTCAGCAGGAACCTTGGCAGCTGCAGGCTGAATTTGGCTCCTGGGTGGAAGTGATTCCGGTGAGGCTTGGCATTTGGTGACGACTTTAAAAGGTGCCCAACCCCACTTGCAGATGAACCACCAGAGCATCATAACTCTAAGGCTCCCTGCCGTTCCTTTGCAACCCTGGCTTTGCTTACCTCACACCTGACACCAGATGATGTCAGGTGGAGGCTTGGGGAATAACAGACTGGCAGGCCACACAAGTATCCCTAGTTGGCCTCACTTGACCTGAGATTCCCCATCCTTGCTGTGCAGCCTTAGGGAGGAAGGCCTTTATACTCTTCTTGATCTCAAGAAAAGATCGTGCAATTGTTGAATGATAACAGGACAGTGTCACCTGTGAGGTAGCTGCTGCTAAGGAAACCGTAAGCTTTGATGATGATGATGATGATGATGATGGTAATAACAACAATATTTTTAATAAAATGTTCCTGGGAGCTAGAAGCACTAGAGTTGAAACCAACCCCTATCCTGCCACCACACAGACAGCTGCTTTCTCTCTCCTCAGGGGTACACAGTCACTACCACGGCTTTTTCTCCTTGACTCACAAGGCCAACAAAGCCAAATTTGCCATTCACTATGGAAGCGGGAGTCTCAAAGGATTCTTGAGCGAGGATGTTCTGAGGGTGAGTACAGGGGGCTCAGATGCCTAGGTTCTTCTCCAAGAGGCAGAATAAGCTTAACCAGTGGGGGAGGGAAGGTTTCTGTACGATTTACCTTCAGAACGTGACTTCAGTGCCAGGTCAGCCCTGGAGGTTATCATGGGGAGGGGATGGAGGATGGGGGAAAGCACCCAAGCATGCAGGGTGTCTTTTCCTTCACACCGAATCACCAGCATCGGCCCACAAGTTCACACACCTCTGTGATAGCTTCTAAGAGAGAGAGGGAGTTGTGCCTGGGAACTGTGCACTCCTTTTTATTAAATGGTGGAGACCATGGCCCTTTGGTTGTGAAAGTGATGAAGAGACTAATGTTTTAAAATGTTAGATACATATATGAAGGTTCCAGCTGTTGTGTTGTTGTTGTTGTTGTTGTTGTTGTTGTTGTTGTTGTTGTTGTTGTTGTTTGCCAGGGACAGTTCTGGCCCTGTTCTGGCCCCTGATCCCAGTAAACCACTGCTTCTATTTTTGCCTTTTGACTATTGTGAATGACATTTTGAAAAAACACAAAAACCCACACAGCCTTTATCCTTTACCCCTGAATAACTGTGAGGCTGACACAACCAACTAGGTTTTCATAGCGTTCTTGAAAAGCTCACCATGGCTTAGGCCTCTGTGTACCTTCTGTGTGGTAAGTGCATTTTTTTGTGCCAGCAATGCCTCTCGAGTACCACGGGCATAACTGGGCTTCCGCCAAATCCTGTAGCCCTTCAGCTTTCCATAACTCTGGTACAGGGATTGCACCCTAAATCTCTGAGTGAGGCTGAAGGCATTTTGACTTTGCTGCGCATACATGTAAACAAAGGCTTAAGAACTGGTTGTCTGTGGCCTACTGGGTGGAGTGGCCAGCTGCCAGGCCCCTTCACTACCTACTAAACATGCATCACTGTAAATGCAAGGGAACTTGGGAAGCTGCCTTATGCTGAGTCAGACCCAGAGGCACAACCTTGCGCCCGAGGTTGAGGGCGCCCAACACGTGGGACGTCGTGTGTGTGTGATGCACGATGAACGCATGACGTCACATCGTCAGGGGGAGACAAAGGGTGGAGCCAAGTGCAGCCTGGCTTCAGTGGCCAGTGGCTCCTCCTCTCTTGTGCTCAGGAGAAGCCTTCCTCCACCCCCTCAACACTGAGGCCCTTGCCAACATATACCGAGGAGGACTCCCTGGCCCTATAGAGTTGGCGCACCTGGTCACACCATTGGCCCACCTAGCTCATTATTATCTATGCTGACTGATAGTGGCTCTCTAGGGCTAATCTCAGATAATCTCAGGCCTACCTGGAGATGCCAGGGATCAAACCTGCATGCAATGCAGATGCTGTACCACCGAGCCATGGCTTTCTGAAGGCAGCCCTGTTTAGAGAAGTTTTTAATGTCTGAAGTTTTGTTCTGTTTTTAATGTTCTGTTGAAAGCCGCCCAGAGTGATAGGCAGGGTAGAAATAAATAAATAAATAAATAAATAAATAAATAAATAAATAAATAAATAAATATTATTATTATTATTATTATTATTATTATTATTATTATTATTATTTATTACTATTACTATGCCCAGGACATCTTGGGCATCCAAGCCAGCCCCGCTGAGGGCTGCTCATGACCAATGGGCTTTAGCTGATTCATTACTGAGGATGAGTCTGGAGTGTTTGTGTTTACCTTTGGAAGGCATGAGAAAAGTGAGATAGGCTTTCCTTCCAATGTAACCTCTGACAGCTTCTGTTTGTTAAACTGTAAATTGTCTAAGGCTTACTACTCCAACATCCTCCACAAGGCACTTTGAGAGATGTTTTGAAAATAGGCAAACTTATTTAAATTATATTGATGGATTACAAAGTTACATGACTAATCAACTAAAAATCTTGCAGTGGCTATGAGCCTTAATTAAAATTATTCAGACATTCATCATGGCAATACACACACACACACACACACACGGCATCATTACATGAATGTAGCACTTTGCGATATTGCCTAAGCAAATCCTAAGAGCAGAGCATATTTCAAGATAGTTACCTCTGCATTTGGAGAGAGGAAATGTGGTTTGCTTAAACTATGTTTCGGAACATGCCAAAATCTGAAACTGCAGTTTGATCCTGGCTTACCTTCACTATAGTTTACCAGATTATAATTTCTGATCTCTTCCTCTGGTTCATGAAAGAGAAGGAGGGGGAGCACACAACCCAATGGCTTGCCATGATTCATTCACATAGTGGGAAACTACTGTCTCCTGTTACATCTCAACCCAGCTACAGCTGAATCCCAGTTTCTCTTCTACTAGAAAGTAAGCACTGGATCTGAAGGAAGAAAGACAGGTGACACCACACAGGTATTCAGGGACAGAGCTCTAGGCTTAAAGATGCAGCAAGAGGATGCTAAAGCCTTGGTCCTTCAAAACTGAGTGTTGTAGTAGGTATCAGGTTTTTCTAATTCAGAGATATGTGAGTATCTGGTCGATGGAGCAGAAGACATGATGCTTACCTTCTCTCTCCTCAGATTGGCAACTTGAGCATTCAGAACCAGACATTTGCCGAGGCTACAGATCTGCCAGGTTTGGTTTTTGTAGCTGCAAAGTTTGATGGCATCATGGGGCTGGGGTATCCCAGCATCTCAGTCAACAATATCACCCCACCTTTTGATAACATGATGAAGAATAAGCTGCTTAAGAAGAACGTATTCTCCTTCCACCTCTGCAAGTAGGAATCCTTCATGTTACCTCCTCCTTTCTCTCATCCCAGTCTTACCCTGCCCAAGTCCCAATGCATCCCTTTAGAGTTGCATCCAGTGTTAGCCACAATCAGAGTAGACTCGTTGGAATTAATTGACATGACTAATGTAGCTGTTAACGAAGCTCTGGCATAATAGGATCATACCATCAAGTCCCAATTAATCTTGCTGCCCTATTCTGGACCAACTGAAGTTTCCAAACCATCTCCAAGGGCAAAAGATTACAATGCATGAGAAACTATTTGCTTTTCCTTCTCAGCTGCTGTTTGCATTGACTCAGTCTTTCTTACACTGAACATGCCCTCAAAAATATGCTCACATTTCATTGGATGTTAGGATTAGGCACACTCTCTCCATTCTCAATAGAAGAGAAGAACAAATAGAAGAGAAGAACAAGCACAGTGGTGGCCAATGTTGGTGCCTTTTCCACATTGATGGGGGGTGGGGAACATGCCTGCTCCTTTTTGCTCTTCTAAATGTGGCCACCATTTTGTCTTACTTGACACACCCCATGGCAACCATTTTGTGACTGGCACTGAATTATCAGAATTCCAAATGCATCCACTGGCCCGAAAAGGTTGGCAACCTCTGGCCTAAGTAAGCTATTAAGAGGTACTTTGAGCCGGAGTCATCTTGTTGCAGCAGGGTAGCTCTGGGTGACATCTTTTTATGCAGGAATCTGGGCTGTCAGTTTTCCAGTTGGCATAACATTCTTCTTTTCAGTGACTCACAAAGACTGGTTTAGGATTCTGAAATGCCTCTGTGTATACAATACAATTAAAGAGAATGTTGATTGCCAGGTGGAGTTCAGTACGTCCTGCCATGTATATATTCTGGGTGGATACCGTCACACATTATAGGTACATGAGTGGGATGATGCGGATATTTTCTGTGCATTCTTGGTTGTTCCTCGTCTAATGGCAGGTGGTTCCATCACTCTGGTGTTTCATGTAACATGACAGCTTTACTGGGTCTGCTTCTTTTTGGTGACAGAGTACTGGAAAATAACATTGTTTTGGTAGTGTCCTTGCTGTTGAACAATTGTAGAGCTCAAAATGTTCCAAGTTCAATTGCTAGCATTTCCAGGCAGAGCTCTTGTCTGAAACTTTGGGTAGCTGCTCCCAGTTCCTAGAGACAATACTGAGCATGTTTAGCCATTGCTCTGACTCAGTATGGCAGCTTCCTATGTACCGTATTTACAGCTATACAGGTTCAGTAGGTTATGAACAAGCATGCCAGGTGGCTACTCTACCCGGTGGCCATGGTCAATCATTTCTAGCCCCAAAGCAGTGTCAGCCCATACCCTCAAGATCAAGATCTTAAACAGCTATTTCTGCCAGCCAAGAGCCTCTCAGAAACCTTTCGCAGTCAGCACTAAAGCTCAAGCCACAGTTTGTTCAGATTCGAACTGTCCCTTTGAGACCCCACCCGGTGATGGATGTGACATGTTAGAGGAGCATGGAGCAGCCATTGCTCATCAGAATCCATTATCCATGAGGCAGGGTTGCCAACTGACCAGGGGCTGGGATGGCCTGACCTACTCCTGTACCCTTTAACAGAAAGCTAACATGCATAAATTGGCAGGTGAAGCTTATCAAAGGAACAAGATTAAAAGAACATCATGGATTTGAGTGACCGTTTGCAATTCCAAGTGTTCCCTTTGAACCACTTTGAGAACTGTAGCTGCAGGAAGGGAACAGGGGTCTCCTGGCAATCCTCAGCTCCCAGAATTCCTTGGGGGAAGCCATGACCGTTTCAGGTGGTATCATAGTGCTTTAAAGGTATGAATGTGGACTTAGGTTGCCCAGAGGCAATCTATACATTTATGCCAATGTTTATTCAACCACTTAGAGGTGTGAGGGTCCCTCCCCAGCCCTGTTAGCTGGCTCACAAGTTTTGTTAAGTAAATAAAATATCCTTTCCTCTTGCTTGCCTGCTTCACACACATACCCATTGTTGCTCCTCAGAAGAAGCACCTTTTGACCCTTTTGATTCTTCTCCTAGCACTGAGAGCGGCTACGAAAAAAACGGTGGCGAAGTGGTTTTCGGAGATATCAACCACGATGCCTATGAAGGGAAGCTCCACTACATCCCAGTGTCACGCAAGGCTTACTGGCAGATCAAGATAGACAAGTGAGTGCCGCCATTTATTTCCTGATCTGTTTCTGGGATAGATTTATGTACCGCTTAGTCATTCACATTTCCAAGATGGCGCACATAAAAACAAAACAATTAAAAGCCGCCATAGAACTGAACGCTACCTCAGAACACATGCTGGAATAAGAAAGTCTTTTGTTGCGTGGGAAGACTGAGACTAAGAAGGAAGAAGCAGATAGGCAATGCTGCCACCACCTAAACTGGCAAGTGAAGGCTGGGTGAGGGCAGACTGAGGTTGCTGGGTAAAGTGCCACTCTTGCCCCACTGGACCAGCCTCTGCTGTGCATTATTGAACTGTCCAATTTTATAACTGGGTTTCCCCACAAGGTCAATTTAGCATGCGAAAGTGGATCAATTTTATTTTTATTAGACATTATATTCCATTTCTTTCTAACCGACTTAATTGTTTCAAGGGTCTCCCGCATTTTCAAATATTTTGATCCTAATATTGTCCAATCCACCAAAGATGATGTATACGTATATTCTAAAGTTGCCCAGGTTGGGTAGTTAACACCAGATATAGGTTTCCAGGCTTTGGCACATTGCAATTAATAAGCACGATGGTATACCAAATCCGAATTTGGATTTATTTATTTTTGGCAGAGATATTCTTGGAGTTGCTGAACTCCAAAGACATTTCCTAAACAAACAAACAAAATATTTTTTAGAAATATGTTCCAGATATATAAACTGGAAGTCCTCTCAGAATATAAATTCTTGCACGAAGGCAAGAGTTGAAGGTTTTTTTCTACCCACTTTTGATTGTAGCCACACAAACACACTCCCCCCCCCCATGCCATGCCTGCTGCTGGCAATATGGATTCCAGAAGACAAATAAACCAGAAATCAACTCCTGCTTTATTTAAAACAACCAGTGTTTAAAAATTCAAACAACAAACCATTAATTTTTTAAAAATATTGACATCCTGAATATGCAGTGAACAAAACACTTTTGCTGATGGTACTTGGGTGTAGACCTAGAGAATAGCACTTCAAGTCATCAGTGAATAATAGTTATAATTGTCAAACATATTTCAACCTTACAGCCTTCCTCGGTGGCATCAGTGTCTAAAATGGCAGATTTAGCTGCTTGGGAGTTTGATAAGATAATTCAGGCTTGCATCCATCCAAATTAATGTCCTAACAGTAAATATATAATTGCATTTCCATTACTCAGCATGATTGCAATACCCCCCACCTGAAAAAGATGTTCTAAGCAAGGCCACATATCTCTATTTGCCATCTATGAGAAATGTTTGTGTTTAAAGAATAAATGTGAAGCCTAATGCAGGAAACACTCTACCCTCTGGCCTCTTGGGTACAGCAGTCCTTTCCTCTCAGTGATGCCAAGTTGCAGTTATCCTGGTGGAGTTTTCCGCCAGACCATCTGGGGAGTTCTGCTGGCGTGGCTTCATCTCTGCCAGTGGAGATACACAGCCTTTGCCAACCTGGTGCCTGGCAGATGTTTTGGACTACAACTCCCATCAGCCAGTGCTGGTTGGAGCTGATGGGAGTTGTAGTCCTAAACTTTTTGCAGGCACCAATTGGGGAAGGCTGCCTTAAGGATGCTGGGCTGGTATAATTCAGATGTAGGATTTTGCCCTAAACCTGAATCTCAGTCTGGCTTTTCCAGACAACCACTTTACAGAGCAGTATTCTAATTAAGGATATGTTCACATTAGGGACTTGCGATGCAATGAGGTCATTTTCCCGCCCACTGCATTTCAAGTTGCATTAGCATGGTGTTGTTCACATCAGAGAGCAGGTGGGGATGTCTTCACCGGATGTACATGGCCTTTTTGGTTTCCCCTGATGAGGTCAAAGCCACCATGGTGCAGCTATTAGAATGTCAGGCTAAGATCTCAGTGACCAGGGTTCGAATCCCCACTTTAGTCATGAAGCTCATTGGATGGCTTTGGACCAGCCAGTCACTATCTCACAGCCTAGCCTGCCTTGCAGAGTTGCTGCAGTGGTAACATGTGTGTGCGAAGGAGAATCATCTGTACTGCCTGAGCTACCTGGAGGGAAGGCGGACTAGAAATGTAGCAATATAAAGATTTGGTATTCTCATCATGGTAGAGTATGAGTATCTAGCAAAAGAGTTCACCCCACATCAGTGTTTGTGTGTAATCTGCAAGCCATTGTTCTGATTTACATTCTCCCAAGGCAGCAAAAAAAAGCATAATATTACAGTAAAATATAAAATTAAATTTCAAAAATGCAAGAAATCAGCTATGCATTATTGAAATCTAACAACCAGTATAAAACCATTTCCAGAGCCTCAGCTATAAACCATGAGTTTTGAGTCCTTGTGTAACACCGGACTGGAGTTCCATATGCTACCAACATTACCGATGGTCCCGGGGTTGTTTTTTAAGCTATTCAATAGGTTGTTTGTTTTGCAAGAACAGCACTAACCACAAGAGGGCAGTGCTGTTGCATTTTCAACCAACTTTCCGATATACAGTACTTGCTGCTCCTGTTTCCTGAGGTTTCTGCTATTTTTGTACTTTGCGTGTTCTCTTGGATATTATTTCTGTTATTGTTGTGGAGGGTTTTTTATTGTAAGCTGCCCTGGAGGCAAAAAAGCTGAAAGATGGGAAATCAAATGTTTTCAATGAATAAATAAAAATAAAGATGTGCTGAGTGGAAGCGGAAAATTCCAATCAATCCACGCAGCACCTTCAGGGAAAAGTCAATCGCTGGAAACCTGACATCAAGGACACTGCTAAGTCCAAAACAAACTCGGGACACAGGCCCATGACCCAGATTTTGCCGATGGGCAAATTAAAACAGTGGGTGGTTGAGGTCTTAGGTCACATCCATATCCTACATTTAAAGCACTCTTAGACCACTTTTAACAGTCATGAAGAACCTTGAGAACTGTAGTTTGTTAAGAGTGCTGGGAACTATAGCTACGTGAGATCAGCTACAGTAGTTCCTAGGATTTTCCAGGCCTCTTAAAAGGTCTTTAAATGTAACAGTATAGAGAGAAACAGCCCATGCAATTTTTATGCAGGGGGATCAGTGCAAAAAACAAAACAAAACCCAAGGGCTCAGGTCCCTAACAACACTCCCTGCCTGATATGCTAGTTTTCTTGGTGCGGAGGTTTATTTATTCAATTCGTGTGTGTAAAGAAGAAAGAGGAACAGCCCAGACACAGGTTCATCCCCTTCATCTGCTGTTGGTGAGAACTAGATCTTAAACTGCCAATCCCAAGCTCTTTCAGCGGTGTGTATGAGTTTGGTGGTCAGAGTCCTCCTGCTCACTAGCTTCTGGTTGTCTGGCCACAGATGTGTCCTCTCAACTCTCATCAGGCCTCCAAAACACCGTGAATAAAGGCTGCCAACCACTTTCGTTTCCCCTCTGTGTAGGATAACTGTGGAGAAGCAATCCAAGAGTGAAAAATGTTGGCCGTGGAGGCTGTTTGACAAGGACAATTCAACGAAGTTGTGCAAGGACAGTTGCCAAGGCATTGTGGACACTGGCACTTCTCTTATCACAGGGTCTAGTGATGAAATCAAAGAGTTGCAGAAGGCCATTGGGGCTGAACATATCATGGGAGGACAGGTAAGGAAGAGGCAACGTGTCTTGGATCCTTTAATGACCCAACCAAAACAACAACATCAAAACCTCCATGCAGAGCCTTCCAAATTAACAAATCCACCCCTTGGTTCTGGTTTCATTGGCTTATTCTCTCTGCTGTCAATCTGTCGGTGTGATATCCCATCATACTCGAATGTGACCAGGAAGCAGAACTCAGGCTAGGGTTGTGCACTTGAAGGAGTGAGTTTATGCAGGACCATTTTCAGTGACCAGAGTCAGCAGAGGCAGGAAGCAGACTTTGTTTCTATTCCAATGGTATACCCAACATTCTTTTGCTTTCTTCCATATGAATTGGAAATCTTACGACAGTATTTTCACCTTAAAGTCCTGCACTTAAGAGGCCAGTTTTGCAGTGAGGCCAAAACCTGCCTTCCTTCCCCGACCCTGGGGCTCTTCCTGACCACCTGTTTTTTTTATCATTCATCCTGATTTGCTTACACAAAGCTTAGCATGGAGGTCAGACTATGCCTGGTGTTTGTTGAGCGTTCTTTCTTGTTTTTTTGCGGGGAGGTGATTTGACAAGGAACAGCATCAAACTGTGGGGTTCCCTCCTTTGCTCCACATCACTGACTGCCATTGGCAGGGAAGGTCACCCTGTGATGATGCAACACACTGCATTTGGCTAAGGAGAGAAGATGCAATCCCAAGGGTGCCATTTTCAGAGACAGCTCCTCATCTGCCGTTGAGTCTAGTACCTTCAACTTCTGGCAAAATGCGGTGGTGGGAGTGAGTGGAGTTTGGGGTAAATGCCCTAGCATAGAAGAGGTGTGTTAAGAGAAGAATGGCTGTCCAGTCTCTTCCCCTTCCCTTCCTCATGGCACTCTCCCTTTCCCCACCACAGTATGCAATAGATTGCAGTAAACTTCCTGAGCTACCAAACGTGACTTTTCATCTTGGTGGAAAGCCCTTCGCTCTGACACCAAAGGACTACGTTCTTCAGGTAAGAGAGGCCAACACAAGACCTTTGACGAAATGGTGATGGCTTTAGCAGAGGGTTGGTTAAGATGATCCTTGGGATCCAAGCAAACTTTACAATTCTGTGATTCTATGACTCTAAAGTGGTATGATGGTGCATTAAGTGTATAATGCAACTGGGGCCTTAGACCCTAGGCAGTGACAGTCAGTCTGACTGGACAATACTGACCAAGTGAACCCATGGGTCAGGCTCGGTATAAGGCAGCTTCCTATGTTCCTCAGAATTCCTGAGTGAGAGTGAGCCCACACCTTGTTCAGGAGTATAGGTGGGGGAGGAATTTGGTTAGCATTTTAATACACAACTCCCTAATTTGCACTTCTTGAAACAATATGCAGACCAAACACAGCTGTCTTTCAAAATCTGCAATTCTCCATCCAAATAATACATACATAAATGTCTACATTTGGGGAAAGTGAGCATAAAAATGCACATGTTCATGAAAATAACATTTTTAAAAAATGCATTACAAGCTAAATTGCTTGCAAAAATGTGTGTGTTGGGGAAATTTCCATGCTAAAATGAGAATAGCTGCACATTGCTGGGCGCTGGACTAGATGATCCTCAGGGTCCCTTCCAAATCTACTATTCTACGATTCTATGAATATAGGGAGAAATTTCCACTAAATGCTAATGAATTTTCATGAGGATCTTTCTTTAAATAATGCAGAGGTGTGGGGAATTGAATTTAAGATAGAAAAATGGGGGAAAGGGGAAATATTCAAACTGACAATTACTCAGCGGAAAGGACTATAGTGGCATTGCCTAAAGTCTCTAGAAGCCTGTAAGCCTCCTGCGATGGCCTCTCATTGAACTGTGCTATTTCCCTCCCATCTTCACAGATAACCCAAGGAGGAGTGACTGTCTGCCTCAGCGGCTTCATGGGTCTTGACATCCCTAAGCCCACTGGACCACTCTGGATCCTGGGTGACGTTTTCCTCCGGCGCTTTTACTCAGTCTTTGACCGAGATAATGACCAAGTTGGCTTAGCTGTCTCCAAACAAACCATATGCGGTGCAACTACAGCTGCAGTAGCAGCTACACCGGCTCCACAGGGCACAACTCCAGCTGCAGCCACCACAACCGCCGGATGTTAGCTGTCCAGTGTTCCAAGTGCTGAACTCAGGAACGCAGCAGGGTTGAGAAGCGGGGTGTGTGTATTTGCATAGCAGCAGGGGTGGGGTTCCACAGCATGGGATTTGCAGTCACCCTATTTCTCAGAACAGCTCCTTTTTTAAAAAACAACAACACAAGTTTCTAATCCTCATGGTGGCAGAGGAAAAGATGATGCACCTTGGAAAGTCCCCTTTGAACTTCAAATACATTGCTGTGTATATCAAGTGTGCAGAACTTCTCCCACCGAGTTCTCCTCTTCCATCCTCCTCCCCAGCTTGCTGATCCTATGCATGTCTACTCAGAAGTAATTCCGGTGAGGTCAGAGGGACTTTCTTCCAAGGAAGTATGGCTGGGATTGCAGCTTTTAGAGTCCTGTTTGCTACAGCAAGCAGGACAGCCTCAGACAATGGGATCAACAAGCTGGTGGGGGATAATGCTTTCTTCATGTGACTTGATAGCTCACGGCTTGATGAGTCACCCTTGGATATTTAAGGTGATGTAACATTCTGAGCCCATAGCACAGGCTTTGTGCTTTGTGCTCAGAAGGTCCCAGATTCAGCCTCTGGCATGCCTAGCGAAAAAGAGATATCGGTTATCAGGACTGTGTTACCAGATCTGTGAGTGCGTCTGTATGCATGCATGTGAGAACAAGTATCCTACATGCGTATTCACAGAAAATCTAATTTTGTGCAATTAGCAATGCTACCCTTGGGAACTGTACTGGAGACGATTGTGTGTGTGCGCGCGCACATACAAAATTGCTTTGCTTTCTTTAGCACCGATTTAGCGGTGACCAATAAGGATTCAGTATTAGTGTTCTTGCTCCTGAAATATTAACATTTGTAATATGAGTAGTGCAAATATTGCAATGCTGCGACTGTAATATTTATTCATAAAAGAATAAAGTCTGGAAGGAAATAACACAATGATATAAAAATGATTTTAAAAGCCACCATCGTTTCAGAAGCTTGAAATGCCGCTACAGAGACTTACAGGACAGAAAGGGTTAATAATGCTGGTGGAGGCTGATGGGAGATGTAGCCCAAAACATCTGGATGGCATCACCTTGGGGAAGGCTGCTCTTGTGGGTAATGCCTTCCTTTCTCCTTCATGAGAATGGTTCATAAGCCCTTGTGCATTTTGAAATTAATATGAAATGCTTATGTTTAGGATCAAAGCTCACCTAACATAGGAGGGTGCTTGGATTTGCTTTGCCAGGAGCAGCACTAGGGACTGATGAGGGGAGGGAGAGAGGCTTTCACTCTCTCACTGAGTACTGCAGCACTCCTCCCAGGCCCCCACTTGCTGTGGCATGCCAGCCTATCCTGGCCGCAACATCCATCAGTATTTGCCCCCTGAATCTCAACCGTTCCATTATAAAGTTCCCATGCCTCGCTTCCACAGCTGCTGGGAATGCGTGGACCAGGCCCGTAAGTGGCTCATAGCACGATGGAGAGGATGATCCATGTGGAGTTGGTGGCAAGTCCTTCTGGACATTACAGAAGGACAAGCAGGGTGGCTTGTTTCTCCATGACATCAGTGTGCACTTCCCAAGGGGACTGATAACGTTCTTAAGAATTCTTGCAACTTTTAAGACTCTTGCCCTGACATAGCATCTCACGTCCCAAGCAAAGTCAGAGTTCTTCTAGCTAAGTTAGCCTACTAAGCTTTTGTGTTTGTTTCCTAATGTTTCTAGTTGTGTTCTTGTTCTGTTTCCCAGCCCCGCAAATAAACACCCTTTGTTTAAGAAGTCCTGTTTCGCCTTGGATTACTGAAAAGTCCTGGCTGGCAACTGTGTGTGTCCGTGTCTAATCCACATAATGCTATACTATATTCAGACATACGCTCTTACAAGGGTGAATTGATATGCTCAGGGGCAGCCAAACTGCACAAACAACCTACACAGTAGCTTGGCGGAGGGGAGGGAGGTAACTGTTTTCCGGGACACCGATGAAGGGGGTGCAGCCATTC
Organism: Podarcis filfolensis; assembly: GCF_964270895.1. Classification (NCBI taxonomy): domain Eukaryota; kingdom Metazoa; phylum Chordata; class Lepidosauria; order Squamata; family Lacertidae; genus Podarcis; species Podarcis filfolensis. Next base: position 19,751,963 of record NC_139615.1, on the reverse strand, counting down.
AGGAGGACAGCAGTACAATATTTAGGGCCAGCCCCTTGATCACGTGGCAGTTGCAGGAAGAAACATATTCTGGGTCGCCTTTTGCAAAGTGGCAGTGGCTGCCTGTTATTCCTTGCGCAAAGAAAAGCAGCTGAAAAGCCCCCAAAGGCACAGCGAGAGATGATGAGGTAAAGAGAGAGATTTTTAAAACCCTGTCAGTTGGACGCACGCGCATACCAGCATGTTAAACAGCCTCGTTTGTTCTGCGAGACCCTGTTTGATCACCGGAAAGCATCTCTTCGCTGCTGTCTTGTAATACCAGGTGGGTCCCTGCAGTGCCTGACAGCCGTACAAGACAGCTCTCCCCAGCGCTCCCAACAATTCACTCTGTGCACCAGACGCAGGGGCTCCCAAGTTTAATTAGAATAATTGACACTTGTTTTGGAAATTGGCTAAATAATAACTGCACAGCACGCCAAGCTTGAAAGGAGGAAGACTGACATCAATGATGGGGGCAGGGACCGTCCTTCGTATCACACAATTTTGTTTTTTGTTTTTGGTGGGGCGGGGAAGGGTGATGGGAGTGGCAAAAGGGGATTGGGGAGCAAAATATACTCTGAAAGTTCGAGCAAAGAATGTGAATTCAAAGGGTGCAGATGTTGTATAGCTGACAAGCAAAAGCCAGAGTGCTGGACTAGGACCTGGGAGACCAGGGTTTATATCCCTGCTCAGCCATGAAGTCCACTGAGTAATATTGGGCCAGTCATTGTCTTTCTGCCTAACCTTCCAGAGAGGGTTGTTGTGAGAATAAAAGGGAGAGTGAGGAAAGTGTTTGTGCCACCTTGAGCTCCTTGCAGAAAAAGGTGGGCTATAAATGCAGTGATAAAATAAAATGTTTTCTGATTTCTAAAAAAGGGGAAGCTTAACAGAGTGGGGTTAGTTTTAATAATGAGGACAGGAGGTGGATATTGGAGCACATTCTAAATAGTGGAGCAGTTCCTTCCACTATACTCACAGTTGGCTCCTGTGGTCCCAAAACAAAATATTTAGATCTCTGAACACCCCAGTAAGGGGTATACCTATACTACACTATATTTTATTTTGGTTTTATGCCACAGCTTCCTCCCCCCAAAAACCATTGGAACTGTGGCTTGGTGAGCATGCCAAGAATTTTCCAGCACCACAGAACTACATTTCCCATGATTCCTGGCTGAGAGAGAATTGCTACTTAAAACTAATTTAAACCAGTATCATAGATATTGCAAATTTTTAAGGGAGTTTGCGACCACAAGGCATGGTGCTGACCTCTGGCTTAGAAGCCCTTATAGAAGGAGGATTGCCTGCATGGAGTAAAGATAAAGGTGTTTCTGAGTGTGTGAATAAACTAGCCTGCTGTACAAAGGCAGTTTTGCTCTGCCCAGTTTTGCCTCTTGCTCCACCATGGCCGGCATGTGGCCCTTGGGAGGTTGCTCAGAAAGGAACTCAGTGTGGAAAAGGCTCCCCACCCTGAGGCTAAGAGATGCTGACTGGCCCAGCCTCAGCCAATGGCTTCATCATGATGGAGAAGCGATTTGAACCTATGTATCTCTGCCTCAAGTCTACACTGGCTTTCACCACCTCCAAACACTATTTTAGAGTGCAGGAGCATATATATTAATAATTCTTTATTCAGGAAGCTGTGTGAAATCAGGAACCAACTTCAGCACCATGTAGCACCATTTCCCTGTACAGTGCTGGTAAACTCTACAGCTCCCAGGTCTACAACCCCTGACACACTGGGTAAGATTCCCATTACTGTCTCTTCTGCATGCTCAACAACAGAGGCGGAGTTGCTGTTATTTCAATAGCAGTAGGAACACAGGAAATTGCCATATGCTGAAACAAGACCATTGGTCCATCCAGAGCTAACTACACAGATTGGCAGAACCTCTCCAGGGTTCCAGGCAGAATACTTTTTTCCTGCCGTTACTGAAGATGCCAGGAATTAGAATTGGGACCTTCTGCATGCAGGGCATGTTCTCTGCCAGAGAGCTGCAGCCATTTCCTGTAGTCTGTAGCTGTGGTCACAGAACATGACTAGTGGCCAGATATCTATGGCTCTTTAAAGACCCACAGATTACCACCCATCTGTCTCGGAGGCTTGGGGCAGATTGCAGTCATCTTTATCTCATTTTTATCCTCACAAAAGTGCCTGGATTATTGTTGTGGGATGGGGATGACAGCTGATCACAAACGGCAAGCCAATTTAGACTGTACATATCCTCGCGGTTCACTAATAAGGCAAAGCCACCCTATCAAATTATGCACCTGGCGTGTAGGAGAAGGTGCGCCATCTTGGCTAGAGTGTTGGACGAGGACGGCAGAGGCCCAGGTTCAAATCCTGACTCTGCCACGTATTTTTTTATTACATTAATATACCACCTTTTCCTCCAAGGAGCTCAAAGTGGGGCACTTGGTTCTCCGCTCTCCATCCATTTTATCCTCACAACAACCCTGTGAGGTAGGTCAGGCCAAGAGACAGTGACTGAAGAGACAGCCTGGAAGCTTGCTGGGTGGCCTTGGGCCAGTGACAATCTCTCTCTCTCTGTCTCTCTCTCTCTCTCAGCTTAAGCTACCTCGCAAGGTTGTTGTGAGTGAGAGCAAAATTGGGAGGGGGCGCTAAGCATCACCTCAAGCTCCTTAGAGGAGAGGAGGGGTATAAACTTAATAAACAAGCCCGTCCATACATTTCACCCTGAGATCTAAGACACCAAGGGTGGTTCCTCTTTGGAGGCTCCACCTTTCCCAGCCACAGCTCAGGGGGTGCCATGTCCTCTAAATATAGACTTATTTCGTGCCTCCCACACACTTGAGATTTCGCACATTCCAGGCTAAATTCAACTCTTCCCCACTGCAGCTAAATCCCATCACATCCCCTTCAGCTGACTCAGGAATACCCCTCCCAAACACACCTCAGCCTCTCAGCCCCACTTTTCTTTAAGGTGGCTGTATTTATCTTTACCTGTCCTCCCCCCCCTCCACCAGCCTTGGAATTTCATACTGAGTTTTCAAGTGAGGGGTGGCGCATCTTTAAAAACACCCCTCTCTGCTCCCTGGGTCTCCACAGAGTCCAGGGTGGCTCGCTTTGTTTATGTGTGTCAGGGAAACACGTATATAGCCCCAAACGCACGACCCCGCTCCTTCGTCGCCACTTGTTTACCTCCAATGCCGCGCACAGCGCTTGATGGGAAGCTGCCTCTTAGCAAGCAATTGAGCTGTGGCTGCTCTAATCCTGGACTACCTTTCTTTGCGTATATTCCTTCCCCCCCCCCCAAAAAAAAGGAAGGAAGGAAGAGCAACTGTTCCATGAGATGCCCCAAAATTCCACCTTAAGAGGCAGTGATGTCATCACGGGGTCCGCAGTACCAGAAGGCGCAGCCTGCATCCGGAGACCAGGGGTGGGGGGCGGGAGGCAGAGACGCACAAGGTGTGTGGGGGGGACAGACGGACAGACTGATTCCTATTCGTCGACATCCTGCATCTTCCTTCCCCCCCCCCCACCAAAAAAAGCAAAAAGCTCCCCATCATCCTCTCCATTCTCCCTCTGCTCTCTGCTTCAAGGGGTTCTCTGTCCCCTCAAGGTGCTGGGGGAGCTTCTTATAGCCTCTGTCTTCGCCTCACTGGTTGATTTTTATTTTTTTTAAAAGAATTTTGGTTGGGGGGAGGTTGGGGGTGAAGATTCCCCCCTCCATCTCTGCTCCTTCATCTCTCTCAAAAATATTATTAAGCCACAAGGGGTTGGTTTGGCAGGTAAGTATGGGCCTTCAGTGGCTACATTGTGTGTGTTTGTTTGTGTATGTGTGTGTACATCTATAGTGTGTGTTTGTGTGGTGTTTTGTTTTCCCCTCGGGCGGCAGTGGGGGGGGGAAGGTGAGGGGGGATCTTTGAGTGTCCCCTTTTACCTAACACTGAGATCATAGGACAGAAGGAGGGGGGGAGTTTCAGCACCTGTGAGGTGACCGGCTGCATGTTAACATTGGTGTGCTTGTATTTTGCTCATTAGTGCCAGCCTAGCTGAGAGAGAGAAAGAGACAGACAGACAGACTTGCTTCTGATGGCTATTTGTCTGTCTGGGTGTATGTGTGTGTGTAAGAGAGAAAGATGACTGTCAGTTTGTGGATATTTGTGTGCTGCCCACTGCAGTGTGTGAATAAGTGAAGGATAGCTTTAAGTGTATATGAGGAAAGCAGGAAGGAAGGAAGGAAGGAAGGAAGGAAGGAAGGAAGGACAGTCTGCATGTCTGGTGGACATATGAGGGTGTCCACTAAGGTGTGTGAAAGAATGGTTCAAGTGTATGGGCAGTTTGTGTGTGCATGTGTATATATGTCTGGGACTGATAGATTATGACTCAGGCGGTGTGCGGTTTGTGTGGTATGTGAGCTTGTACGATTTCAACTGGTGCATGAAAGAAATTAGCGCGCCTAAAGTATGCCGACAAGTACCAGTTATTAGGATGTGCTTGTTCTAAGGGTCTGAGCACATCTGTGTCCATGGATACAGGAGAAACAGGTGAGGATTTGTGTGCCGTTGCGTCTTTGTGTGGTGACTGTAAGTGTCTGTGGTGTCCCTTGGGCTTTTCTGTTGTGTGATGTCTGTGTTGGTGTGGTGCGCCAGTGAACTGGAGGGGGAGGGGTTTAGGAAGAGAGAAACATAACTCCCATGAGAAAACAAACACAAACACACTGACACACTGACACACAACACTGAAGTAAAGCTCACAGAGAACATCATCTCACTTAGCCCTATGTACATACAGAGAGATCATAACAGAGACAACCAGAAAAAGCAGACACCGTACATGCCCCCCGCCCTTATACACTCTCACGCATTGATCATTGTCATACACATGTGCTCACACTTGCATAATAGCTCACCCACATTCACACAAGCCGGCACTCCAGGCGCCCTTGCCTTCTTACTCTCATATAGCAAAGGGCAAAGTGAAACATCTGGAACAATTTTGAGGTAGGAAGAAACCAAAAATCTTATATGGTTTGAATGCATGTGTAGAAAATAGACAGTGGAAGTTTTTTTTTAACAAACAAAACCAAACCCAAACCAGCTCTTATATTAAAACTCATACTGACATTAATTATATTATATTATACTATATTTCCAAACAGCCTTTCAATCATAATGGCTCCCATAATGGTTTCAGATGAGCACAAACTATAATGATTAAAAATTCAAATAATTTTACAGTACCGTCCAAAGCATGCTTACTTAGAAATAAGCACATGTGAGTTCAGCTGGAACTTATGCTGAAGGAAGTTTGGATAGGGTTACCGTCTTAACCAGACTGCAGTTCTCTGCCCACTTTCTGGGGAATAATCCCCCACTTAAACCAATGGAGTTTATTGTTTAGTAGACCTGTATAGCAGACCTGCTGTTAATTATCTGCAGATGAAGGCACTTCGAGTGGCTGCGTATGATGCTGTGTATCTGACCTAGACCTCTGAACGTTCTGGCTGCTGCCTTAGCCCCTTCCTATCCCACCCTCTGCATTTGTACATTCTGATTTATAAATTTGAAATCTGGGGGGTGAATAGTTCTAAGGTAAATGTGTAAACATGTTCAAAGCTGGGTGGCAATACTTCAAACACATGCACAGCACTCAATAAGTGGTTTTGAGACTAGACATGCTTCACTGATTTTTAGCTCTGCCAGTCATCCTATCATGCAAATATATCTTATTCCAGAATCCGATCATGCAGGTGTGACTTACTCCAGAATATGGCCATATGCAGTCATTTTGCTTTCTGTAAGGTTGCTCTCACATGTAGAGGTCTACGCTTGGACACATGTAAACAGATACAAAATTGGCACACTTTTACTCTTAAGTTACCAGTAACATCTTCTGAAGCACACATAAAACGTTGCCTCAAAACGCACCATGCTGCCTGTAAACATGCCTGCCCTCATATTCAAACACACCACTTCATTCACACATGCACAAATACCTAAGTGCACACTCAAATCTGTGTCACTGTACAGTCACCTCCACTCACAAAGAAACATACACAAGGGAATAGTGGGTATTGCAGTCCTCTGTTGTGCATTCACATCCTTAATTTGAAAAGAAAAGAAAAAAAAAGATCACACCAGCATAAATATCACATACACACACTTGATTGCATATTCATTATTTTCATATAAGGCTGATTCACACATGCACACACCACTTGATTTCTTATCACTTGATGAGAGACAGGCAGCTGAATGTGTGAATGCTCCATTGTTAAATATTGCATTTGAGGTGGAGTTACCAAGTGATCAGTTGTGCATGAAGGGACCAGCTCTGAGATACCAACTGTCCGTCTTTTAGGTGCCTTTTAGAATGCACAGCCAGAGCCAAGTAGACACACCATCAACACAGCTATGGCTGTGGTCCTTTGCATTCATCTGGGAGAAAGAGGTACAAAACAGGGTGCAGTTTATTTCTGAGTAAACTGAGCACAGGATCACGTTGCCGGGCTTACAGCACAATGTACTCTACACAAAGGATACAAAATCATTTCGGAACACTCATGCTGTCACACACACACACACTATGCATACCATGTCATCCCAACACAGAGATCCCTGCACACACTCACAACACATGGCTCCATCCTCAATTACAGATTTCTTCATATACAAATTCTGCTCGCACCTATAAGTTACTTACTACACCCTTACACACAATACATACATTTAAACCCACATACTCATTTCTGCACCCAAACTCATCACATGCATGTATCACTGCAAACAGACACAGGCCATTTTCCTTACACACAAACCCACCATATAAACCCATTTTAAGACAGGCAGAAATGCATTGCCCCATATGTCACTTCCTATCTTAACCAGCGTAATCCTACCTAAAGAGACCCATTACTCTCTGCACATGCATCTCCATCTAAACATTTTTCAACGAAGAAAGAACCCAAACATCAACTTTTTAATTAAAACAAAAGCCCCTGAATCCAACTTTTCAAAACTTCCAATCTAACATTGATTTATTTGTTTGAGGGATAGCTTTAAAGAACTAAACATTAAGGTTCTGTAGATGCATTTTTAATGCAATAACATGTTCATTTGCTGAATTAAGTATGCATTACATACTAATTTTCAAAAAGCTCTAAATTCAAAAGTATCCATAACAGTATTTAATTATTGTATTGATTTCCTGCCTTCCCTTCTTCCAAAGATTCCTGCACTGCAGGAAGTTGGACTAAATAACCCTCATGGTCCCTTCCAACTACAATTCTACGATTCTATGATGAAACCTAAGGTGGTAAACACACACAGGCTCCCACCCTGGCCCTGGCCCAAATCGAGATCAGTCTTCATTTCACCTGGGCAGGCTTCATTATGTGTCTAGGAATAATAATAATAATAATAATAATAATAATAATAGGTGGGTGTTTGTTTGTTTCTAAAAAGAATAATATGAATTTAGAGGGCAAGGGAAATGCAGGCAAAATTAGGTCAGGAGAAATTGTTTGAGAATCTATTTTTTCCTCCACATGTATTTTAAGTCTCTATTATGCACTCATGCAAACCCTCCCACATTCTTTCTCTCTCACTAGTTTCTCCTTCCCACTCCACTCCACTTTCCCTACTTCTTCATCTCACAGCCCAGGAAATTGGATGGTGCGGCAATAGTGCTGGAGGAGAGACATTTGTCTCCTTACCTGCCTAAAGCCAAGCCAATTCTCTTTTGTACTGAGAAACATTGCACAGCCACACAGACACACACAGTCCCCCTCTGCAACGACACAAGAGTACAGGAGAGGTGGGTGTTGGGACTGGGTGAGCTACAGGCCAAGGAGGTTCCTTGGAGATGGTCAAGGGTTGTACCAATGCTGGTTCTTCTCAGTGCAGACCATTGAAACGAATAGGCATGCTTAACTTAGGCCCACGAATTCTAGTAGGTCTGCTCTGAGTACAGCTAGCACTGGACATAATCCCCAGTGTAAAACTTCATGTGCAGGAAAGGGGAGAAGGAAGAACTGGAGGGGAGGATGGATAGGTCAGTGGGGACTATAGAGAGGGAAGCAGAGGCCATAAGGAGGAGGAAGTAGCCATGGGGGGAGGGCAAACAGTGGGGCACTGAAATTTCAAGGGATAGCATGGGATAGAGGGTGAACTGGGTTGACCCACCAAAGGGAGTATAGGAGAGCAACCACAGCTAGGAGGGAGAGAGGAGATTTGGGGGGGAGCCCCACAAGAAAAGTGTGGGTGCACTGGGGTCAAAAGTCATATGGGAAAAAGTGGGGGCAAGGAGAAGACTGAAGGGGTCCTAAAGGTGGAGGAGAGCATAGAGGCTACCCAGCCCCTCAGCTTCAGGAAGATCATCATCAGGGTCCGTAGAGAAGTCAGCAAGGGAAGCCGGGTCCACTGCAGGAGGCAGGATCTGGCCGAAGATAGGAGGAGGAGCTGAGAGAGAACCAGAGTCAAGTGGGGCAAGAGTGGGGAGTCATGGGGCAGATAGGTTGCTACCTAGAAGAGAAAAAGGAATTGGTTCGTTAGTGTAAAGGGCGGGGGGGGGGGGAAGAGTCGGAGCCCAGCAGGTGCAGCAGTATGGGGAGAGGGCAGTGGGGGAAGTGGGAACTGGAGGAGATAGCAAGGAAGGAGGGAGGGAGGGAGGGAGGGAGGAGGGGGTCAGTGGAGAAGGAAAACTGGCTGGTGGCCAAGAGAGGGAGAGATGAATTGGGAAGCGGTCAATGGCAGCGGAAGGACAGTGCAGAAGCAGTAGATTGAGTCTCCGTTCGAGAGGAAGGGGACGTTGAAGAAAGGGGGCGAAGTGAAGGAGAAGCAAAAAGAGGGGGGTCTGGGAAGATGGGGCAGGCAGTGGCGTAGCGTGGGTTGTCAGCACCCGGGGCAAGGCAAGTAATTTGCGCCCCCTAACCCGTGGATTTGCGCCCCCTAACCCTAACCCCCAGATGTTGCGACCGGTGCGACCGGCCCCCCTGCACCCCCCACGCTACGCCACTGGGGGCAGGAGGCAAGGAAGGAGAGAGAGAGAGGGAAGGAAGGGTGGTAGAGGGGTGGAACGAGTCGATATAAAAGTGAGCAGGGTGCTAAGATTGGGTGGGTAGTTCTCGTGGTGAAAGAGATGGGGAAAGGGGACAGAAGAGGCCCCTGAATGAGAAGAAGTGGCATTTCTCCTACACGTGAAGCTCAGGCGAGCATCTATTTTGCCACCGTTACACTTTGAGTGTGGAGATTGCAGAGCTGCTTCCAACCTTAATGTGGTAAAGGGGCAAACTAGGCTCTGCCTGATTTCTGTGCAATGAGGGAGAAGGAGGCAAGTCTCCGTGCAGGAAAAGTGTGTGTGAAGTGACCCTAGGCTAAGCAGAGGATGGAGGGGGGAAAGGCAGAAGTTCCCAGGGAAAGAAGGACAGCGATAAGAGAGTAGAGAAGGGAGATGTGGCAACACATGGAAGCAGGGAAGGAGAGGAGACCATGAAGAAGGAAGAAAGGAGAAGAGGAAGAGGGTTGACGAGGAAGACAAAGTCAGCAGAAGAAAGGAAAGGGGTAGAAGGAGGGAAGGATGTGAGGCTGTGACAGAGAAGAAATGAATGAAGAGTGAGAATGAATGGAGGACAGAAAAGAGGGGAGAGAGGGAGGCCAGAGAGATGAATGGGTATCCTAGGACTTGGAGATAATGATGGCAGATCTGCATGGACAGGCACTTGGAGAGGATAATGGAGCGCCAGGGGTGATGGCATGAAGCCTGCAGTGAAGGACTGCCGTGATGGTCCACAGGGGTCGAAAAACGATGGTGGCAGAGGGCTATGGAGGGAACTGAAAAAGAGAAGGGGATGCAGAGGGCAGGAGGGAGGGGGGAGAGAGAGAGAGAGAGAGAGAGAGGGAGAGAGAGATGGGGGGGGTAGAAGGAGGGAAGGCTGTGTGTGAGGATGGAAGAGATGGAGTGGGAGTGACAGAAAGAGGAGAGAGTGATAATGGCAGAGGGATGCAGTGGCAATGCCGGTCATTACGAGAGGGATGGGAGGAAGGAGAGGAGAGTGGAGAAGCGTACATGGTGGGATGGGGAGGGCGAAGGCGTAACGCAGCAGGGAGCGCGAGTGGCCAAGAAGCGCCATGGAGGGAGCGAGAGGAAGAAGGGGTGCGGATGGCAGGGGCCACGGGGCGCGGACAATGGAAAGGACGGCGGTCCGAGCGGAGTGTCGGCGTGCGGATGGATGGATGGTGGGACGGGAGCGATGGAGGGCAGCGATCGGAGGGAGAGCGGCCGAGGCTGCGGAGGACTGTGGCGGAGCAGCCGTCCGCACTCACCTTCCCTGTCCCTTTCTCTCTCTCTCTGTCCCTCTCTTTCGCAGACCCCGGCGCTGCGCCGCGGGCTCTTTCTCTGCCAACTCCTGCCTCCTCCTCCTGCTGCTGCTGCGCCCGCCCCGTCTAGAAAGAGCCTCGCCCCCCTCCCCTCTTGGCCGCGCTCCCTCCTGCCTTCTCCTTTCCCCGCGGCAGGAGGGGTGGGGGGAGAGGGGGTGGGCCGAGGAGGAGGAGGGGCCAGGATGACGCCTCGCGCCCTGATTTGACACCTGCGCACCGTCGGGGGGCGGCCCCCCGCCTCGGCCCGCGCCGCCGATGCTGAGCTCAGTGTGCGTCTCCTCTTTCCGCGGGCGCAAGTCTGGGAACAAGCCGCCGTCCAAGTCATGTTTGAAAGGGGAGATGGGCCGGAACGAAGACAACGACAAGATAGTCATCAACGTGGGCGGCATCCGGCATGAGACGTACCGCAGCACCCTCAAGACCCTGCCGGGCACGCGGCTGTCGTGGCTCACCGAGCCCGACGCCTGCAGCAACTTCGACTACGACCCCAAGGCCGACGAGTTCTTCTTCGACCGGCACCCGCAGGTCTTCGCCTACGTGCTCAACTACTACCGCACGGGCAAGCTGCACTGCCCGGCCGACGTGTGCGGGCCCCTCTTCGAGGAGGAGCTGGCCTTCTGGGGCATCGACGAGACCGACGTGGAAGCCTGCTGCTGGATGAACTACCGGCAGCACCGCGACGCCGAGGAGGCCCTAGACAGCTTCGAGACGCCCGAGAGCCAGGACGATGAGGAGAGCGGAGACCTCAAGCGCCACTGCCTGCAGGAGGACGGGCGCAAGCTGGGCCGGTGGGCCGCCATGCAGCCCAAGGTGTGGGCGCTCTTCGAGGACCCCTACTCCTCCAGGATGGCCAGGGTGAGTAGCGCGGGGCTGGGGGCTTGGGGCACCCACCCGCTCACCTAGATGCTTCCTCGGGCTCACCTGATGTGGGCAGCATGGAGGAGCACACCTATGGCTGCTGCTGCTGCTATTGCTGTTAGCATCGTGACTACTAGCATTGAGGCTCTTGTCCCCACTAGTGGCACAGGGGAAGGCAAGCAGGGGAGCGGGGAGGCAGGGTCCCTGTCCCCAGGAACTTACAGATCTAAATGTTGACAAGAGGAGTCAGGGGAGAGTGGCAGAATAGGGGCAAGCATAGTTAAGGCTGGCAGAAGTTAATCCCACTCTGTTCATTGGGGCTTATTGCCAAGGAAGTGCAGAAAGGTTTGAGGGCAGCCTTGGTTTGTGTAGGGGAGAGGAGAGGCGAGCATCCTAGCTTTTCTCTCCCTCCCTTACACTGAGTCAGGTCCCAGGTGCATTTAGCCCAGAATGACTACTCCGACAGGAGATGGCTTTGCAAGGTCTCAGGCAGGGTCTTCCTCAGTCCTGCTACTTTTCACTTGGAGAGGGAAAAATTAAAGCTGGGACGGTCTGAGTCCAAAGCATGAGCTCTGCCTCCCTGAACTGAGTTCGTTCTCCCAGTCTCTGGTTATGGCTGGAGGTGGGACAGAGTAAGCAGGAGAAATTTCTCTTTAAATGTTCTTTTGCTTGTTTCGCAATTGTCCCTTGGCTCTGTTCAACAGCAGGCCTTCTAGCCTTCTTCTTTGCTGTAAACCCTGACAACTTCCCAAAGAAACCTCCCCCCCACCCGAAATTGTACTTTTAAGAGAAAGGGGTGCAAGGGGCAGGTGGAAAAGGTGAGATGTAAATGGTCAAGAGTGGAGGTGCAGGCTAATGTTGGAGGTGCAGTTGAGATGTGCAAGACTAGTCCCAAGCGAAATGGGCAATGGCACAATGCGCAGACTAGCGCAGAGGGACTGGTGTGCAAGGGTCCATGTGCAATGCTTGGTAAGCATGGATGGATGTGGAAATGTGGGGGGGGGGGAGAGAAGGATGTGTGAGTGGCACTGGGTGCTGGAGGTGAAGGCAGATTATGCAGTAGAAAAGATGAGGTTGCCAGTCTGAGTGTGCAAACAGAACAGACTGAGAAATGGAGATGTTCTGCAGGCAGGGATGTTTTTCAGGAGCTGATGGCACCAGTCACATCTTAGGCACACACAAGCGATGTGCACCGTGCACTGAAGTGCCCTGTAGAGAGAACATATAATAAGTCAGATGCTGCAAACAGACATCTAGAGGAAGGAATTGTTGGCTGGGAGAATACAGAATGTGGAACGGAGAATGGTGCAGGTTTCAGAGGTGTGCAAGGGCACTGGAAGAGGTGCACTCAGCCATGTTGAGGCATGAAAAATGTTGCAGAAAATAGGAGAGGTTAATGTGCAGGCTAAGAGGGGGTGACTGAATGAGCCTGAATGATAGAGAGGGGCAGTGATTCCGGTTCAGGGAAAGCGTGCAAGAGACCCAAGTGTGAGAAATGGAACTCTAAGGAGAAAGGAGCATGAGGAAAGGAAGGGGAATCATGCAAGGAATGCTGCTGGTGGCAGTGAAAACGGGGTGCAAGAAAAAAAAGTTGAGCTCAAGAGTTGAGCACCACGGGACACGAGCGTGCGAATGAGTGTAGTAGTGTGTAGCAGCAGGAGGATCCAGACACGCATGCGCTGGGCTTATGACTTGCTTATCGGTGTCAGGGTGAATGCCTTGATCTCCAGCAGGAGGTGCTGCTAAAACAGCTCCAAGTCCTTTCTTCACTGTCCCCCAAAACAAGGTCCCCTGTCCTCCTTCTCTCTGGTCTCCCCCATCCCCTCCACACACAGTTTATCTCAGGTCTCACTTGCGCCCTTCCTGAATTTTGGAATCCTCTGGTCTCACTGCAGTTTTGCGTAGTCTCCCTGCCCCCACTGCATGCCCCACTGCCAAATCTAGGGATCTTTCATTTTCTCTCCATTCAGCCCAAATCGACATCATCTATCCAGGGAGAAACTCCAGATCTCCTCCCCCAATCTTCAGCAATGCAGTTCTGAATTGGCTCCCCCCCTTCCCAGTGTGCTTGAATAATGCTGCTCAAAACTGCCCCCTTCCCAGACACTGCAGTTTAGAATCCCCCATCCTGCACTGCACCCCCAAATATCGTTCCCCTTACTGCATTCCCCCCCGTTCTTTTCCCCTTTTCTTTTTTTAGCCTATGCAGCTAAAGCCTTTCCTGTATAACTTCTTTTTGCAGAGCAGCTGAAGGGGGGGGGGAGTTAATGAAAGACTGATGCTTGTTCTCTCTCTCCTTCCCCCCCACCCCCGGCAACCCCTCCAGTATTACCTCTAGGACAATATTAGTGCTTTGCTATCTCTAGAACTGCAGAGCCAGCGGGTTGAGAAGGGGGGGGAGGGGGCACCGCAGTGCAGTGTGGAAGCCCCAGAGTTTGCAGTGCAAAGCCGGCATTCTGCAATCCGTTCCCCCTCCCCTCGCCCCAGGCAGCTGCTCTCAAGGGTGCAAGGCCTGTCCGGTCCCTTTATTCAGCCCCCCCTTCCTCCCCCATGCAGTTGGGAATGCAGCCAGAAAAAGTTACAGCAGGGAGGAAGAGAGGGCAGGAGTGTTGGGGAGCAGGGAAGGGAGGGGGTTTGCTGACAGTGGGAGCCAAGAAACCAACGGGACTATGAGGCAATGCTGCATTCAGGTGGACATCACGTCAGGGATTCCATAAACAGAGGAGCTGGTTGAGAACTGAAGCCAGCATCTCCCCACTACCAGCCGATATAACAGTGGCTCCCCACTTAATGCATTTACAGAAATGGCATATGTGTGCTATAACTACAGTAGCGCCCCTGCCGCAACCTTCTCTCTTTGGGCATTTGTGTATAAATAAGACAAAGACGCAAATCAGTACTGAAGTTTGCAAAGTTGGGGGGGGGAGTTGAGGTTCATGCCACAAGCACAGTGTTTGAATTACCTGCTTATGAAAAAGGATGCGAAGAGATTGGCCCCCATCCACCACTATCCTCGCCAGACAGGCAGGCAGAAGGAAAGAATATGGACTGGGGAAGAGGAAATAGAAAACCATATCGGTGGACAGCATAGTGAATAGATTGATGGGCCAAAATGCACTTCTGAATAATGCTTCTCCAATACGCAAAGACACATTTGCTTCGTTTTCGTTCACTCTGCACACACCAGCATGCATATTTTATAGTGATGCATAGGCAGGCTGGGGCTACAAAATCTGTACCAGAGCATATTTGTTAGCTGCATCTAAGTCCCTACATATCAGAGAGGGGTAAAGTATGTGCGTTGAGAGAACAAATAGACAATGATTGAATAAAGACACACACGGAGATCCTCTTCTTCCTCTCCTTCCCAGATCTTTTCACACCACAATCGTTCTTTTTAAGTTTGGCTTTTCTCTATCAGTTTGCACCTTCTTTTAAACTGGACTGTGTCCCAACTTTGATTCTGGAAGCACTTCAAGTCCCTTCATGGTATATAGACAAGGAAAAAGTTCCAGAGGGGCAGCTGCATTAATGTGGTGCACCAAATATAAACCAAGAGACAACCTTAAAAGTTTTGTCACGGGCTCAACGGCAGTTCCTTGAGTAATTATGTATAATCATGTATATATTCCCATTTGTGTGGGTAGAGAAACATATTATATAACATAATTTGATTAAACCCAATGTAATTCCAAGCATGTTTGCTTGGAAGTTCAGTGGGACTTTGCAGCTAGCAAATGCGCTCAGGGTTGCAGTCTCAAATTGTCATTTGTAGTGTACAAATGGCACTTACTCATAAATTAAAGACAAAGTGCAGGTATGTATACATATGCCTGTATACAAATGGAAAGCATAAATATATGTACTCAGGACTGTTATTTCCCTTTACATTTCTCCCAACACTACTATTTTGTACTTTAACCACGTTTGAAGTATGGCATGAGAGTTTATTTCTTCATTAGCTGTGTGGACAGCAAACTCATACGTATACTCACAGCTACATAACAATTAGGGAAAATATCACAGGCAAAGCAGCTTCATCTTTGTAATAAGGTTTCTGTATATTATATTATATTATATTATATTATATTATATTAATGTATATATTTTTAGGTATACATGCACGAGGGAACAAAGTATGGCCACATAACTCAGACAAGCCTGTTTTCAGTACGCAAAGGGTTATATATGGAATAAATGGGGGATGTGTTCTTTCAGGGAGGATGTTTAAAATGATGAAAATCAGATAAGTATCATTTACCACTGCATGCATTTTTAACGCCCAGATCCTTGTTCAGGGCAAATCTGCACTTTTTAATCAAATCGGGAACTAGGAACCCCGACTTCAGCATCATATAAAATGGATGATTTTTTTATTTTCCTGCCAGGCTTGCAAGGGAAGTTCTGAGTTAAAATCCAATATACCCCTTCTCTGTAATCAGCTATAAAGTTGAACCTTGGACCAAAAAAGGTTGATGCATCCAAAGTATTTGTGTCTGTCCAGCAGACTGAGAGCCAGTAGCAGCTTCTGTGCTAAGGGAATTTATTTTTAACCAAGTTCACCTCTGCCTCTCCATCCCATCCTCACCTGTGATGTGCAAACATTGCTTTTATTCTTGAGGCTGAAAGAGAAGGCAAAGTCTTTTTGTCCTATAGGAGGCACTAGAGAGACAGTGCCAACACTGCAACAGAGCAGTCTTTCTTTTATCCTTTTAGCAAACTCTGCACAAATTTCCGTGTCCCTTTGCTGGAGATCCTTGCTGTGCCCCCTTCCCTTTCATATTAATTCTCTGGCTTTCGTCTTCCCTGCATGATTAGCAAGCCAGTGCAGAAATTCTGGTTCAGCTTCTTAGGGAATTCAAAGGAGAGTAGATATGTGGGGGAAGGGAGGGGGGAGAGAGGATTTTTTTAAAAAAAGGCTTTTAATGACTCTTGTGAATAATGACTGCAGAAAGGGAACAGATTCCAGATGCTGGCAAGAGCCAGCTACAAAGGGTGGCTTCTCTTATTTATTACAATGTGGGGCTCAAGCATCTCAATTCTCTAGTCTCCCCTTGTGCTAGTTTAAACACCTCCTCACTCAGAGAGTTCTGGCATTCAGCAGCCCAATTCAAATTTGCCACCCTCCATTCTTGTCCCAAAGGCTACAGAAGTTCTGGTCCTGAACACCATCTTAACCCACAAGCCCATCTCCTTCTCCAATGAATCTAGGAGACCTAGTTGCCAGCTCTCACTGTTTTAACCTCCTAGACTCAACACTCCTCTAATTCAACTACCCCTATCCCAGTATATCCACTCCCCTGATTTAAAAAACCAGCAGTTCTAGAGCAGTTCTCATATTTACCCCTGCAAATCCAACTTCTTTCATGGCAATTGGGGAACTGTCATTGCCCTTGTCCCTCCTCATTTCACGCTCATTTCTGCTACCTACTCAGTGACCCAGTAAATCTCCCCTTGTATTCCCTAGAGTCACTCTTTGTCCCCCAAATCAAGAGTCCTGCCATGTAATTCTGCCTCTGCTCTTAAACCACTAAACTCAGTGGGTCAAAAATTTCAGATATCCAGTTAATTGAATACGGATTCATAGTGCAGGTTAGAGTGGTAGGTACTCTTAAAGCCTTCTGTCCACTCAATTTCCTTCCAAGACCAAGATGATCCTGGCTTTGCACGTACATACATACTCACGCACGCACACATCCCAACTCAGTAATTCCAGTCTTTCCACAGAAGCTCTTGCATATTCTTTCAAACATGCATTCTCACACTCTATCACTCTTGATCCTGTGTGACCTCAGTGGTGCCATCTGTGCCCCACTCAGAATGAAAGGAAGCCCTCCTTCTGCCCCGCAAATGCAGCAGGACTGGTTTACTGCATTTCAAAGTAAATGAAGATATATACATTGCCATCTAAACAGGGACCCCATGTGGGACCACACTGTCCACAATCTTAACTTACTTAACTGCACAGCCGTGTGGCTTTGCTCAGTAACTCAAGCAATCCGAGCATCCCATTCCTTCCCTACTTTCTGTCAATCTGTATACTCACCCCCTGCTTTCAGTTCACAGAGCCCAAACATTTTTACTGTCCGTTTAGTCCTCTCTCCTCACTATCTGACCCCTCTACATACCCTTCACAGAAACCCCTGGAGTTTCAGAAAGCCTTCTTGCCAAATCGCACTTGACTCCTTTCCAGCAACTTTTCCTCTGAAAATCATGGGTGCCTGGGGGTCCCCAAGCAATCCTTTACCCACAGCTCTCCACAGGAAGCAAATCCCACCCCCACTTCCCTCCAGTATTGTGGAAAGATGCCCACTTTTACCCCAGGCGCTGAAGGACTATTGCAGTTTAATCCATTCCCTCCCCTTCATTCCTTGCCGCTCTCCATGGTACTGAACTGCAGTGTTACATCCAGTAATAGCGGCAGCAAAGGGAGAGAATTCACACACACACACACACACACACACACAGAGAGAGAGAGAGAGAGAGAGAGAGAGAGAGAGAGAGAGAGCGCTTTCTCCCTGCCTGTAAGCATTGTTGATAGAGGTTATTCTATGATGCTATGTATAGAGAGAGGAAGAAAATGATAGAACTGGAGAGAAAATTAATGAATTAGTACACAGTGTCAGGTGGGGGGCGGTGTTGACATACATAATGTCCAGTTCAGCCATTAATACTCTGAAGAAAGGGCCAAAGCACTGCAGCCTTGGGTGCCCTTTTTTTTTTAAAAAAAAAGGCTGGCATTGAGGTGTGTGCATTTGAGAGCAAGGTCGTTTGAGCATCTTTACTTTGTTGCATAATAGTTTAATGTGACACAGATTTCACATGAGAGGGGCGAAGAGGGGGTGAGGGAGCTGAAAGATGGGGTGAGGAAGGATGACAGCCAAGGCCATATATATCGGGAAGTCTGCCTTGCTTTCTGAGCTCCTGGGCCCCTTATTGTGCCCAGGCAGAAGGATGTATGTGTGGTAGACTTTGGAAAGAGCAGCAAGACCATAATATGGGAATAGTGGGGAGACTGGAGAAGGGAGAGGCTGTCTTAGCCTTCTCCACAAAAATGCTGACTTCTGTTCAATAAATAAACTCCAGGACCCCAGACTTGAAACTGTTCTGCTAAATTCCCTCATCGTCCGCTGCCTCTCCAGTGGCCTTTACGACCCTCACCATTTTTCTCCCCTTCCAGAAGGGAGCTAAATCACAGCTTGTTTTCTATCTCTGGCCTGAAATCAACCTTAAGTATTTCCCCTCTCAACACTCCTTCCTCAGTTTTTTCTCCATCCTTCAGCCTCTGACCCCTGCCCATAAACCCTTGCCTTCCCCCCTCTCCTTTTTGCTGATAATGTATCTGCTAACCTTCACCTCAGATTTTTCTTAGCACCTTTTTCTTCACCTCACAGTTCTTTCTTGACCTCCATTCCCCAGTTTTGTTCTTATCATGCTCCCTGCATTAAGCCGAACTTTGTTCCAAAACACCTTCTCCAAACCATTCCGCTCACTGTGTTCTCACTGCCAGCCCGCTCTGCTGCTCCCCACTTGTGAGACACTTGCAGCAGTCATCACCTTACTCTAGAGCTTCCTCGATGGGGGGAAAGAATGAAATGCATAACTCTGATGAAGCGGACTCTCTAGTCCAGAAAATCTTATGCCATGGAAAAAAAGAAGTGTTGATCTTTCAGGGGCCACACGATGCAGCAACAGACTGACATGGCCAGCCCCGTGAAACATGAAATCGAGAAGCACTCCAAAATAATTTCAAAATCCACATTAGGGCAATACCTTTATTAGGTCAACCAAAATATTACAAACTGCATGCAAGCTTTCTCCAGAACCTTTCCTTTTCATGTGTCTCCAAAGTAAGTGATCTGATGAGGGTTGCAGCATAAGGCCCCTTCTGCACCCTTCATATGCATGCCGTTGTTTGGAGTTCAACTTATCTCTAAAACTACCCATCCCTTCTATATCTGCTTATTGTGCCTACCTCCACTTTCAAATATCTTTGCTGGAAACAGATCTGACACCAGTTATCCTCAGAACGTCATTGCAGCCTGAATCACAGTCCTCTGCAATGACCTAACTCGTTACAATGCCCCTTTATATAACTTCCATCCATACAATATTAAGTTAATACTATTAACCAATCCCCCCCTCTCTGTGTGTGTGTGTGTGTGTGTCTGTGTGCGCGCGTGCAAGAGGTAGGGAGGGGTTACTTGCTCTTCTTTGACATCTTTTGTCATATTTGCCCATCTCAAAGGTCTAAAATAAGCTTCCTGCCACTTCCCTCCACAAATCTCACTTTGTGCCACCAAGTACCCAGGAGTCTTGTGCCTCCAAAGCCCACCCTGTTCTAAACCTCAACCAATACTTCTATTGCTATTCCCAGAGGTCCCAGACATCCCGTCTGCTCCAGACCTTGACAGACTTGCCTCCTCCTCCGGGAACCCAGTTGTTCTAGATCCACAGCAGCCCTTGCTTTATACCAGGAGTAGCTACCATGGTGTGCTCCACATGATTTGGACCACAGCTCCCAACAGCTCAGCCAGCATGGCCAATGGTCAGGGATGATGCATGTTGTAGTAAAAAAAAACAAACCACATTTGGAGCGCCTCACATTGGTTACCCTGCCTTAACTCAATAAACCCCATGCTTCTCCCCAAATAGCTAGAATTCTCCCTGAATAAGTAGCTCTTCCCTTCCCTGCCCACCTCTGGCAATCCTTTCCCCTTGTGAATGCAGAAGTCCTGCACCAAAGGACAGCTCTCTTGCAAGTTCCACATTCATAGGTAACTTTGGCTTTGCAAGGAGTAGAAAGACCAGTGAGAGCTGACTTTCTCTTTTGCTGCTCACAAGGAGAGGTGGGTTGCTGATGTGGTGCAGTTAAGAAACTTTGGACTTAGGGGGAGAGTCCTCTTAAGGTGGCAATGTGACTTCACCTACTTCCAAATTTAGTCAGCCGGCTGTGCTGTGTTTGAGTCCCTGCTACTCATTCTGCTGAGTGGGCCCCTGGACTTCTGCCCCAAAGTCCAGCCACTGAAGGTGCCTTGCATAATGTCCAGGGAACACCTCGTAACGCTTGCTGGATTTGTGATAATAATTTGCCCCCATCAGCTGTCCAGTTTGTAGAATAGAAGCTTTGAACAGCCAAGGGGGAGAGCGAAAGTCATCTCAGGGCAACAGTGGCGGCCAAACCATGACTCTTCCAGGGACCAGAATAACATGTCCTCCTTTTTCTTTTTCTTGACTTTGTGCCCACCACCAAGCACACACACACACTTTTCCTTTACTTCTCACCCCTACTGGATTCCCCATCTGCTACTTCAATATGCTCCCTCATTCATTTCAGGCAAAAGGGGCTATTTCTGTGCTGACGGAGGGACAGCTGGATCCCAACCCAGAGGGGTGGGGGCAGGATTGGGTTTGACAGGGTGGTGGTAAGAGGACAAAACCTCTATCTTTTCAAACAGGGTCCTAATAGGTTGGATAGAGAACCGGAGACTTAGGATTTGGGGGCTATTTAGAAGAAGAGAAGCTCAGAAGGTGGAAAGAAGGTGCTAGCAAGGTCTTCTCTTTCTGGTGTTTCCATTAATTCTCTGTGTCTGACCTTGCATCAGTCCGTCCTGCACCAAAAAAAAAATTAAAAAATGGTCCAGAATCAGATATATGAATAATATTTCTTCTCTCTCCCATGTATTCTGCCCTGAACTCCACTTGCTGACACACACCATCTTTCCCAGGAGGCATAATTCATTATTTCTACCAAAATGAATTGGGACTCCCAGAGCTGCTAAAATGGGGACCCATATAGCTGTCTTCCTCATTAGTGTGTGTGTGTGTGTGTGTGTGTGTGTGTGTGTGTTGGAGATAATGGCTGTAAAATGGTGCATGTGTGGGGAGGAGGAGGGTGTACAGAGAAGAAGGCATCACCAACCCAATATATCCAGCAGCTGGGAATATTATATGAGAGAACAACTCAAGACTCTGGAAGTGAGTCACCAATGCTAGATGGTCCCCAGGAACGTTGCTTTCCTTTGGGATCTCAAAAGGCCTCCTTCCCTCCCCTCCCCACCTTGGAGAAAAATGATAGACCTAAAACACACACACAAAAATCAAGATCAGAGCATCAGTTCCATCTATCCTCTATACTTTCTGTTTATTCATCTATCCAATCACTGCTTTCTCTTTCTCTTCTCCTCCCTCCTCCCATGCCTTGTCCTGTGCTTCCTGGATCCCTTGGCTTGCCCATTCTTCTCCTCCTCCTTTCTCTCTCTCTCTCTCTCCCCCCCCCCCACTTCCTGGGCACCGCACTGCGCTTCAAAAGAGATTCTAGGGTTTGTGTGCAGAAACTGCTGACGGGACGGGAATTCTGTGCAGTGCAGAGATCCAGCGAGTGGAAGAGAAAGCAGAGAGATTGCTTTGCAGAAGGAGATGGGGATATGGTGTGTGTGTGTGTGTGTGCGCACGCGCGCATGCACACACACTCACACACATCCATAGTTAAATGTGTTAGTGTGGAGTGTGTGTACACATATGTGTGAGCAAGAAAGTGTTCCTGCATTGCACAAGGCTATATGATCTCTGTGTTGGGACATGCATGCTAAGTGTGTGCATAAAGATACATGGGGCTATCTGTATCTGTGTACAACATGCCCAACTGCATGTACATGCATGGAAGTATGTGGGTATGTATGGGTGCAAGAAGTGTTGCCTGGGAAAGTCATGTTCCGTGCAAGTGTAGAAGCATGTTTGGATGTGCTCAAATTGAACAGTCATTTACTATGTGCATAATAACAAAAGATCTCGTGTGTGTGTGTGTGTGTGTGTGTTTGTGTGTGCAGATCAGGGCTACCTCTATAAAGATCTACATATTTATGAAAAGTATATATAACATGATCTATAGAATATATGCCTATGTAAATCTGCACACAATGTATACTGAATGTCTTGTGTGCCTATTTGTGCGTATTTATGTTTGAATGTGCACACATGCTGAGTTTTGGTTGCAGATTAGTCTGCAACTAAACCAGCTTAAATCTAATTGAAATCAGTAGATACGGCATAAGCTCATTAAGCAATGAGCTTGTTTAGGTGGACTTGCATGGTGGTATGTGTACAACCGCAGAGATGCATGTGCATCCCTGATTGTGTGTTCAGGAAGGGATAGGAGTGCAGTGAAAGGAATGCATGAGGGTGTGTTACTTTGTGTGCAAACGCACATTAGGATCTGTGTATCTACAGGCCTGCAAAAGAGCACAGCACTGAGTGTGCTCAGTTGGACTGCCTGCGGTTGGGAGAAAATGGATGGAAGTTGTGTGTGTGTACATATGTGCAAGGCATGTATATGTGTGCAGGGTGAACACGCAAAGGAATGCCAGGTACAAAGGGGCAGGTAGCTTCTTGTATACACGTGAGGAACAGCTCTTTGGTGTGTGCATTGACACAAGGTCTATGGGAGAGCATGTGTAGGTCAGTGTAGGTGCACAGATGTTGCCCAGTTGTGGATGAATGGCTGAGCAAATGGAGGGGCAGACATGCATGCCCTTATGTAAGGAATCTTGTCTCTGAGGACAGCAGTTGGGTTGTGCTTCCAGTGACAAAGCATTTTGTGGTAATGTGGCAACTGTGTGTGTGTGTGTGTACCCAATGGGATATGTGAATGAATTACAGAATTTTCTGTGGTAAGTCTATGTGCAGGAAAGCACATGACTGCTTGCATCATTGCTTCCCTTCACGGGTTTTAGCAAGGCACCGGAGTGGGGGAACGGTGTAACAGAAGGTGTCTGAGTGCTGAGCATCCGGCACAATCCTGAAGCCTCAGCAGAAACCTCCTAGCGCTCTTTATTCATTAATCAGAATGCAGATGTTAAGACTGTTTAAAAGCTCACTGGTGGGAATATTGCATGAAATAAGTAAAAAACCTCAAAAAAAACGAACAAACAGGAGGAGGAAGAAGGGGAAAGGGTTTCCCCTCCCCTTCTCGCATCAAAGTTTTGCTGTGAAAATTGGAAAGAGAATGGCAATCAAGCCCCCTACTCAGTCCCAAAGTTTCGGAGACACTTACAGACAGGGTTATTTTTTTTCTTTTCTTTTTCTCATCTATAATTTCTCATCTGTAAAAAAACAATAATGATGATCTGCCCTAATAGGGCTGTGAGAGGCTCAAGGGTAACACCAGGGAAGCGGAACCTGATGCCCTCCACATTTCGTTAATTCCAATCTTCCATCAGTCCCAGCCAGAATAGACCGGGATCAGGAATGGTGGGAGTCGGAGTCCGAAAAGCATGTGGGAAGGCCACACATTTCCCATCCCTGCCTTATCTTCACCAAAGGCAACTCAAATCTTACCCTGAGGAAAAACAGTTTTTGCAGCCTACGTACTTCATGCAAATCAGGGAATAACTGCAGTCATAAGGTCCACAGAGTTGCTTTTTTAAAATTCAGGATGAGAATCTTAGGGTATTGAATGAACACTATGCCGGTTTTCAAATCCTGTGCTTCTAAGGTACAACTGCAGTCATATGGAATATTTATTTGATTGCAATAATATGTTATTTTTTTCCTCCAAGGAGCACAGGGAAGCATGCATGCACCTCACCACCACAAACTATGTATTCTCGCAGGGAACCTATGAAATAGATTAGGCTGAGAGGTAGCAATGGACCCAAAGTCACCCAGTGGCTTTCTTGGCTGAGGAGGGATTTGAATCCAGGTCCCCCTTTATTTCAAGTCCAAACTTTGGCCTTATGCCACATTGAGAATGTATATGTGCCACACTGTGATGTATCCTTGCATACAGACCCAATTAAGAGTTACGGTAATAGCAGTAGCAATTTTATATATAAAATCTCATTGGCTGAGAGAGCCAGTGTGGAACAGTGGATTGTGTGATTAGGGAGACCTGGGTTCAAATTCCTGCTCAGCCATGAATTTCAGTAGGCCATCTTGCTACCTAATCTACCATACAGGGTTGTTGTGGATAAAGCATGAAGGAAGAGAAAGAGATGTGTCGCCCTAAGCCCTTTGGAAGAAGGACAGGATAAAAATGTAATAAGCAGCTGCTCCTGAAGAACAGTAATAGATGTGGCGGTTGCTGGTATTTTGTATGGCTTTAAGACAGCGTCAGCTCTCAAGATGTTTCTGGACTTCAGCTCCTGTCATCCCTGATTATTGGCCAATGGTGGCTGGAGCCGATGGTGGCCAGAAGTCACAGCAAAATCTGGAGTGCCAGGTTTCCCCACTCCTGATTTAAAAGGTGGTTAGACAAATTCATGGAGGATAAGGCTAGCAATGCCTACTAGTAATGATAGGCCAGTGGAACTTCCATTGAGTATGCCACTGAAGATCAGGTGCTGGGGAGCCCATGGTGTTGTGTTCATAAAGGACAGCCCATACTTCAGTGGTGGAGCTATGGCAAAAGTCCCAGGTTCAATCAAATTGACAAATGTCTCAGCTGGCAGGTGCTGGGAAAGAGTTTCTGCCTGAGACCTTGGAGGGCCACGGACAGTAAGGGCAGTCAGTAATGGACTAAAGATCAATAGCCCTGACGGACCTGGTGTAAGTTACCTTTATAGGCTGCAGAAATGTAAATCGATAATTGTTTATCATTTATGATTTGTCACTTTCCCTACTCTAACTGTCTTAAGCCTATTCTACTCATACAGTGCAATGAGGTGCCAGAAAGGACTGCAAGGGGTGTGGGGGATGGAATACTATTTTTAAATGCTCCAGTTTTGCCGCTCCCCCTTTTAAAAAAAAAAACCGTCTTGCAAGCAGGCAACTAGATCATCAGAAGCTGGACTACTTTTCTACTTGCAAGGATTTAAAAAAACAAACTCAAGGGGAACATTCAAAAATGTGACCGTAATCTCTCACACTAGTGAAATCCAGTCCAGCCTACAACCCCCAAGTCTTAGCTTTGCCTGCATGCCTTTCCACTTGTTGGCATAGAGAATGAGAAAAGGAAAGGGGATATCTGCCTTCTGCCAGGAGCATACTCTGTTTTCGTTTGCCATGTGGGTGGGTAGGGATGGATGCTTAAGCACAAATGTGTTCCTTCAGTAGGGGATGCTGTTCCTTCTCTGTCTAGTCTTTTCTAAGAATGCATGAGCACTAATGGCTTTCTTCCCCATCCTCCCCTGTTACACACCCTCTTTCCCCACGCCCTGCCTCTCTCTCCAGTATGTGGCCTTTGCCTCGCTCTTCTTCATCCTCATCTCCATCACCACCTTCTGCCTGGAGACCCACGAGGCTTTCAACCACATCACAAACAAGACAGAGGTCATACAGTCAGAGAACGGCACCACCGTAAAGGTGGACTTTGAGATGGAGACGGAGCCATTCCTCACCTACGTGGAAGGGATGTGTGTCATCTGGTTTACCTTTGAGTTCCTCATGCGTGTCATCTTTTGCCCAGACAAGCTGGAGTTCATCAAGAGCACCCTCAACATCATCGACTTTGTGGCCATCCTGCCCTTCTACCTGGAAGTGGGCCTCAGTGGCCTCTCGTCCAAAGCGGCCAAGGACGTGCTGGGCTTCCTGAGGGTGGTAAGATTTGTCCGGATCCTAAGGATCTTCAAGCTGACAAGGCATTTCGTAGGGCTGAGAGTCCTAGGCCACACATTGAGAGCCAGTACCAATGAGTTCTTGCTCCTCATCATCTTCCTGGCCCTGGGGGTCTTGATCTTTGCCACCATGATCTACTACGCCGAAAGGATCGGGGCTGACCCAGACGACATCACAGGCAGCAAGCACACCACCTTCAAGAACATCCCCATTGGGTTCTGGTGGGCGGTGGTCACCATGACGACTTTGGGCTACGGTGACATGTACCCCGAGACCTGGTCAGGCATGTTGGTGGGAGCACTGTGCGCCTTGGCTGGCGTGCTGACCATTGCCATGCCCGTGCCCGTCATCGTCAACAACTTTGGCATGTATTATTCGCTGGCCATGGCCAAGCAGAAACTACCAAAGAAAAAGAACAAGCACATCCCACGAGCCCCCCAGCCTGGGTCGCCCAACTACTGCAAACCGGACATGCAGTCCCCACATCGCAGCAACCAGGGTGACTCATGCCCCCTTGCTCAAGAGGAGATCATCGAGATCAACAGGGCAGGTAAGGTGGGGGTGGGAAACACCCTGAGGGCAGAAATGGCTAAAAATGCAAACTATTTGCATAAACAGTCTCCTAATCTGGCAGCTTCGAAACTTTCTTCCATCTGGGTTCCTCTTTCCACACTGAGTTACATGCTGAGGAACTGCTGTTAGGAGGTTGCCCCAGAGCCTATGCACTCTGAAGAGGATTCTTGGGCATCTTAGAGAGTGCGCTCTCATTGTTCCCCTCCATGTGAAACTGAGAGTTACCCTTAGAATGCATCCTGTACACCTCTTTGCACTGGTTGGTAGTCATGGGCAAGCTGTCCTTCAGGAAAGCTTGTCCATAGCTCATTTGCTTAATTATTATTTTTTTTTAAAAAAAAATAAGCTGTTCTGCTGTAAGCCACTTGTGTAAAAAAGGACAAACAAATTTAAGTAATAAATAAAATAATAATAAAATGAATAAAATACTTCCAGGCCTCCTTTCCAGGTCTTGCTGAACCTCAATTTCCTTGCCCTATGCATCCCACAGCTGTCTCCATATGGTAGGTTAGGATTCCAGCACCCTCCCTGAGATCAGAAGATCATAGAGTTGGAAGGGACTGTGTGAGTCATCTCCAACCCCCTGCAATGCAGGAATCTTTTGCCCAATGTGGGGCTTGAACCTCAATCCTGAGTCTCATGCTCTACTGACTGAGTCATGTTAGTAGAATTTTGTCAGTGCCGTCAGTATACTCTCTTTGAGGTTAAACCCTGATGAACCCCAGACATGTAAGAAGAGCCCTGCTGGATCAAACCAAAATCCATCTAGTACAGAATCCTGTTTCCCAGAGTGGTCAGCCAGATGGCTTCAGGAGGCTATAACCAGGACATGCAGGCAAGAGACTTCCCCCAGTTTAACCTCCTCCACAACACAGTGTGTGGTATCCAATGGGATACTGCATCTGAACACAGCACTTTTAAATTCTTCTGTCATTGCCAATAGGCCATTGATAGAAACATCCTCCTCCATGAATTTGTCCTATCGTCTTTTAAAGCCATCAAAGCCAGAGGCCATCAGCACATCTTGTGGCAGCATATTTCATAAAGTGATCTTACATTTTGTAAATAAACAGTTTGCTTTCTCTGTCCCTGAATCAACTGCTAATCGATTTCAGGTCTCGGTCTCTCTCTCTCTTACACACACACACACACACACACACACACACACACACACACCGCTCAAGTTCTAGTAATATGGGAGAAGGAGAAAAGAGATCTCTGTAGATAATTTCACCACATTATTCTGTGGAACATAGTTTGAAAACTGCTATTCTAATCCAACCTGAACCTTGGAATAATTCTTCAACCAACTCATCCCTGCTGCTTCTGACAGCAGCTAATACAATCAGTAGCATGGGAAACAGCAATTTTAAATTCAAATAATAGTCTCCTAGAAACGTGGAGGATATTATTGTGTCACATTCTTTTCCTTGTCTGATGCTTTGCTGCATCGGGTGCTTGTCCCTCCATGCCTTACAGTCTCTATAGCACAGTTTCTGCCCTTGTGAGAGATGTAATATAAGAGAAAGGCTGGAGGAAAGTGAAGCACGTTCCCTCTAAACAAGCTGGTTGACTGTTACCTGGTATAGTTTCAGTGGAGTCAGTTTATACATTGCTCTGCCAGCCATTCCAGTGTACAACAATCCAGAGCAGACAGCTTGTGCCATATACACGTGTGTGTGAACCAGCACTGTGATTCCGGTTTATGATGTGCACTGCTCAAGTGCCACACATATGCAGAAACCTAAACTCAGTGAGGAATTCAGCATCCAGGGAATCTCTGCTTTATTTCTCTAAGCAAGTTTCTAGCCCTTAACAATTACAGAGAGATGCGAAGAAAACACTTTGAAATTTTAGAAGTCTTTCCAGCACCCCAAAGAGGGGTCCTGTGCTCCCTTTCTTGCTCTTTGCCCTTCCCAATAAGCAGAAGAGGAAGCAGAGTAAATTTCATTAAACAAAATAGATAAGGAAAGATCTATAGCTCGTACTTTGTTGATGATATGAAAAAATAATACAGACTAAACACAGCTCTACTGTTACTTATTCATAAATAATATTAAACCCACCTTATCTAATGAACCCAGTAGTGCTGCTTATGATTGATACAGATCTTGCAGTTAAAATAATAAGCTGCAGTATTTCCTCCCCTTTATGACGAACCTTTAGGGTAGGGGTTTCTTTTTCCCATTTTACACATAGCTGAGCCTAAGCCGTAGCAGCTTGCCCAAGGCCACACAAATCTGTGAGCAGGACAGAATCACAGGGCTCCTAGAATCAAAACCAGTTATTGATTCACTGGCTCAAAATCCAGCTGCCAGTCTCTTAAAACTGTATCTCATCCTCCCCCCTCCCATTGATTGCCCAAAGTTCACTGGTGACCATTAGATATGGAGGGAAAGCCAGAAATGTGAGTCAATACATTTTGTAGCTAAAATATTTTGCAATCTGAACAAGCAGTCTTTCTAGTGGGTTGTATCCCATGGGTCAGATCTGTCAGTCTTCCAAGCTGCCACTCTTAATGGCACCAAAATCGGCTGTCCTG
Source organism: Podarcis filfolensis (assembly GCF_964270895.1). NCBI lineage: Eukaryota > Metazoa > Chordata > Lepidosauria > Squamata > Lacertidae > Podarcis > Podarcis filfolensis. Next base: position 19,723,078 of record NC_139615.1, on the reverse strand, counting down.
AGACCCCCACCTCTCTTTACCTCATAGTACGCCTGTGTCAGAAATGAGCCAAGATTACACCACATCACCTGACATAAAAAGCAGGAGGAGAGTTAGTAGGGCCAAGTTTTGACTGGAGATGAGGAAGCTCCCACTGGATTGATATAATGGATCTTGGACAGGAGATTGGTTATATTAAGAGGCAGAGTTTTACCAAGGCAAAGGCTGTAATGTTGGCAAATGAAGCTCCTTCTCCTAACTGTCTTCCTCTCTTTGCTTTGTATACAGCCCTGCACTTTACCTTTTGATATAAGGGGGGCAGTAAGCTAACAATATCACAGAGGCAAGGAATGCTCCACGGGTATTTTTAGGAAACCTGGGCTCAAATCTTTGCTCAGCGTCGAAGTCACCAAGGGGATGGGGCCAAGTCATTAAGTTTTTGTCTCAGTTCTTCTAACTGTCAAATGAGAATACCAATTGAAATGAGGATTTTAAGTGCTATGTTGCGATTATCTTGATAGTGCGGTGGTTTTCAAACTCTCTTCACAGAAACATGGGCATTCCTCAGAAGCTTATTAGTAAGAAGCTTTGGAAACTTGTCCACCATTAGCAGTCCTCCTCTACAGTGTGCGGCTAAAAGAGAGTTTGTGTGTGTTTTGACTGGTTCTCCAGGCATTGATGAGGTCAGGCATTTTGCAGAGACCTCAGGGCTCATTTCATTTATTTATTTCATTCACTGTATATCCCACCTTTCTCCATTATGAAACTCAAGGCAGCATCCATGGTATGCCCAGGTGGATTTCCCAGCAGACCTAGATCTATTGAGACCCAGAGCTGGTTTAAACAATCATTTCCTCTCCCCATTTGCTCTGTGAGGGCAATAGGGGCCTCTTAACAACTCTTAGTGCCCTTAACAAATTACAGCCCCCAGGATTCTTTGGAGGAAACCATGACTGTTTAAAATGGTTACGATACTTCTTTAAATGTATACTGCAGATGAGGCCTCAGTTGACCCCCTCACGTAACAGCATTTTGCTGTATAACAAAAACCTTTTTGGTTTTTTATATGGGTATTTTTATTTTTTGCTTTCCAATGCTTTTGTTTTATCAGCTACACCTGTCTTATTTTATTATCTCTGGCTGTATATATTTGATTGTATCCAGTGCTCAGAGTACACCCACTGCAATTAATGACCATTTCTTACTTAGGTCCATCCATTTCAATAGGTCTGCTTTGAGTAGAGCTAGCATTGGATACAACCTATTGTATTTCCTAGAACATTAATATTTTATAGTGGATTTCAATTGTTGCTAGCCGTCCTAAGTAGTATGTAAGTGTTAGAAGGGCAAGATCTAAATGTTCAAGGCAAATCATAACCCTTGTAGCGTTCTGAAAAGCTAAGGGTGCCATCCCAAAAGCAAAGGAGAGAAGCCCCCTCCTTCTGTAATCTAAGCACTACAGAGCCCGAATACTAGCAAAGGTACCACTTTTCTTGGAGCACCCAAGAAGACCAGAGACTACACAATAAGATTCTCAAATCACCTCTTCCAGATTAAGGGGGACCAACTAAGGGTGCCTTGTGCAAACTCCCCCCAGAATCCTGAAGCTGGAACTGCATCCTAAAGTGCATCTTCAGTTCATCTGGAGCAATGCCAAATCCCTGTGAGGGTAACCAGCATCCTTCACAAACCATGCATGCCCCCTAGAATGCATCCCAGAATCCTTTGCAATGCAGAGGGGTTTGGCAGCAGACCAACGGATGCTGCTGCCAGGGTTCTCTGGGGTCAGCAAGTTTGAAAGCCAGTGGCCTTAATCTCTCTTTCTTCATCCCAGTTTCCTCCCTTGGGTTTTTAGCTGCTGATTCTTTGTTGTGGTGCAAAAGCTGCTTCTTCCTTTGCAAGAAAAGACCTGATCTAGCTGTTTTTCAGGGTAAGGTTGTCTAGGGTAGCCCATCTCTGGCTGTGGATTAACTTTGTCCTTCCAAAATGACTCATATGCTAACATCGAAGGGCCTGTTTTGGCAACTTGAGCCACATTTGATGAAGAATTATTATATTTTTCTTCTACGGAGGGATGGGGGTGGAGAGGAGGAGGAGGAGGCAAGCTTGGCAGCTATGCTAGGATTTAGATGATTTAGAAGTACTGGAACATTTCATTTTGATTTACATATAAAATTGATCCACTAGCCGTTTGTCGGAAAAGGCACTGAGAATCAGGACTGAAGGGCGTTTGCCAATACATACGTTGCCCTCCTATTTCCTCTCCTCTTTTAGCGGAGTAGAGCATCTGTGAAGATTCCCTGGCATTGCTTGCTCTTACAGAGTTAAGGAGGTGACTCTTGCCTGAATTTCTGCATGTGGAAAGAGCATCCCAAATACCCAAGATACACTGGGGCTCAAGTAGCAGATGGGTCCTCCTATGAGCTGGCAAGGACAATCAAGTTGTTGGCAGGGAATCCCACAAGGGAGACAGTCATGCACATCCCCAGCAAAGGCTAAGAGCCAGGATGACTGGGTTCCCTAGGAATCAGTGGGTCCATCTATGAAGATTTCTGGGCTCTTTCAGAGAGCAGTTGGGGGGGTGAAGAATGTAGGAGCAAGACTTCTTGAGATCTTTTAGAATGACAGAGACAAGGAAAGTGCTTGTGGCAGGAAAAGATAGGGAAGGCTAATACCTTTGAGCAGAGAAGGCTTGAAAAGGCAGGATGCCTAGTTGACCGGGGATAGTCAAAATTCATAAGGGGTGCAGCTGAGAAATGGGAATGCAGACAGGCGAGAATTGGACTACAGTCTGAAAAGTATATCACAGTGAAAGCAGCTGACCACTACCCCTTTCTGTGCATGCATAGACACACACACACACGAGTTCTCCTGCTCTTTGGTGGCTATTCACCCAGCAAATCTTCAAAGACAGGCAACAAGGCGGAGGTGGGGGAAGGTTGCATGCTGTAGGGCCCCCAGGGCTCGCGGCCAGTTCCTGCCATCCTCTCCCAAGCGCTCCAGTTGCCCTGGGCCAGAAAGGCCATTTGCAGCAAGTGCAGTGGAGGAGCAAGGATTCACTTAATTGGACAGGATCTTGGCTATGCATCAAACATGGCAGAGGGAGAAAGGGGGGAGGCCCAGGGGGATATGGTTGCTAGAACATCTCCTAATGCTATCAGGGAGACACATCAGCCTCTGTCTCACTGCATCCCGCCCCCCATCACCCGGTGCACCGTTTTATATCTCCGCCCCTTGGTAGGAACTTCACATTTCCCACCTCAGTTTCTCACATCCAAGTGTAAGTGCCTTTCGGTCCCCATGGCAACAACTTCCCCGCAACTTCATCAACTAGGTTTATGCCCTCACTTCTGTACACCACGCTGGTAAGGGTCTTCCCTCCTGCTGTTCCACCAGTCATATTTCCACAACACTACCCTTCCCAGGGCTGGTCAAAGACATTTTTTTACCTGAGGCAAAAGGCAAGATGGTGTCCCACCCAAACTGCATATTTGGAAGCTGAGTGGGCCAGCAGCTGAAACTTGCTTCAACACTGATGAGGGCAGCTTAGTGGGTGCATGACAGGTAATGTGGCACACACATACCTATTTTAGAGTAAAGGAGAACAACCAAAGGGTTCAGGAAGAACAGATGGGGGGCTGGTTCCACAGCATCTGCTGGGGTGATTTTGATCTCTGGGCTAGGAAAAGCTTCTTAGGTATTTTTCTGTATATAAACAATAGCCCTACCATGAGGCAGTGGTGGACCTTAAGAAGAGTAATGTGTCTTGATATAGGGTATGCGCTTTAGGTGCCAAATTGTCCAACCAGCCCCAGTTCTGTTTGTCAGGCTGCTTTCAAAGGCACAGGAGGAGAGCCAATTAAAAAAAAAATCTGGCAATCCTTCGGATAGGTTTTCTGTGAAGTAAGCAATCCACTTGATTTATTTTAAGGCAAAGAAGAGAAGTATGCTTCAGTTTGGAAAAGGGAGTACATAAATCTTTTATATAAAAAAAGATGGGAAGGTTCAGGAAGTGGCTGAGCCATGTGGAGAGGCTGCTAATTTTGTTCATTGCGCTGGCCACTTTTTTATTTTTATTATATTATTTCAGCATTTATACCCCGCTGTCTATGACAGTCATACCCAAAGTGGCTTACAGAAGAAAATGTAATGCTACTTATTTCATTTGGGCCTAGTTAGACCACATTTAGAGTACTTAGTTTAGCTCTGGGCACAACATTTTAATAAAGAAGGATGTTGACAACAGATTCTGAGGAGAGCTAGAAAGACGCGAAAGGGTCGAGAAGACAAATCATGCCAGGAAAGGCTAAAGGAACTGAGTATGTTTAGCCTAGAGCTGTGGTTTTCAAACTGTTCCTAGAAATCTTTTGCGACATGCGGGGATTCCACGGAGATGTGCAACGTTTACTCAGCCAACAAATCAGTGCGGAAAAAGTCCCTGAGGGCAGCAATATGAAATTCACTAACCTAGGGGGAAAGATCGGGGGGAGAAGAGTATATGCAACGATTGCCAAGTATTAAAAAATGTCAGAAAGAGCAGGAGCAGTTGTTCATCCTATTTGCTAGAAAAGAGGCTAAGAAGCAATGGGATTAAATTTAGGAACTTATCAGATGACTGGGTTTGGGGTAGATGAACCGTGTTCAATACACATGCAGGTGTTGATTATTAGTTGCACAGGATTCTTCCAGAAATCTTTTTTTAAAAAACAAAACATTATTTGTTTCAGCACATGATTTTGCCAGCACTCAAACACCATTATTGTGATATTGGGAACATGTGATTTTTCCGTCTATAGTGTGTGAAATTTGATTGTGCAGTGTAATAGGAACCTGATGGATAAGTTTGCCTGTGACATCACTAGCGTGAAAGACACATCACCTTCAATAGTTTCCCATAACCTTTCTGAAATTTTGTTTTTAATGTCATTTTTTTGAAATTAAAGGCTGCACCATGCCAGCAAGGGAGTGTTTCAGTCCTTTATTTTGTATGCAGTAAAGCTCCCTCCGGTCTGCAATATTGTTCCACAATTTCATGAAGCCTTTCTCTCTCAGAAAAACTGTTCTCTGCAGGGGCGACCCTGTCCCCCTTTCTAGAATAATTGCCTCACAAGATAAGATATAATTATCTATGTTAACCTACAATAACGTCACCAATTCTACTGATCAAATGATAGGCGTCGTTATCAGAGGGGGAGAACTCCCCTTCTCAAAGTTGTTTGATCAAAACTGAGAGGCTTGATATGGAGCATTATCTTAAATGAGGACAACAAAGATGCTTTTATTAAGGGATAGCAGCTCTTGATAGTCACATATCAAAAGGCCATCACAAAATGGATATTATTTCAGACTATTGTAGCTCTAGGAATGAAAACCTAAAAAAACCCCTCCAAACCCAAATGTTCTTTATCTGTACATTTTTACTTGGTAGCCACAACAAGTGTATGAGCTACTTACTATGTTTTCAGTTTCATTAATGAACTGTGCTAAAAATAAATAATGCCATTTTGTAGCTGCTTTCTTTCAGAACACTTCTGCACTACGCATTTATTTAATCTATGATTTTCTTCACAGAACCTGAGAAATGTTTTGTAAGAGGTTCCTAGTTCTTCCACATAATACAACTCCCAAGTTTCCCTTAAGGAGGGAATCACTATTCCTATCACAAGCGACACTCCACATATTACAAGAATCCTCATAATCACATGTTAACAGAGACAACAGTTTCTTCTTTTTACCCATTTGCTTGAGCAAATCTTAATGTGAGTACAAAAGGGTAGCGAAATAGGTAATCAATTTATATCAACTGAACTTGAATGTGGCCCAAATATAATAATAGCAAGTGGAGGAAAGTCCAGAGTTCATTTTCTCAGAAAGGTTTAGCTGACCCGAAGTTTTCAAAACAGTTTAAATCTAGCAAGATTTTTTGAAATTTTATTTCTACACTTTGGACATTGATCATCATTTATATATTTTAATGCAATTATGCAAAGCATCAACTTGATCAATTCAGTAATGTACATCTGATTTGCAGAGTACATACTTTAAAAACTTACAGCAGCATTCATTATGATTAAATGGTGTACAGTATTCCTGCTAGAAGAAAATTGATTTGATTACAGGCAAGCAAATTTGTGTTTGCCTAAGAATTTGCTCCACCCACCCACACTCCCAAAAAATATTTGTTGTATCTCAGGATGGGAAAGGTAGCTAGGTGGTGGTTTTGTTTTTTGTCTGTTTTTTGAGCTGGGAATTCTGGGGAAGGTGCAAAGGTACTATTGAAAAGCCAGGAGTCTGAGGTTTCTTCTTACTTCTGCATCACTTCTCTTTTTTTCAATCTCACCCCTTTCCCTTATCCGTTCACAGATTCCAAGCAGAATGGTGATGCAGCAAATGCAGCATTGGCTAATGAGGACTGCCCCACCATAGACCAGGCCCTGTCACCTGAGGAGAAGTCACCTGTCACACCTGGCGGTCGGGAACGCTACAACCGTGACCGAGCCTGCTTTCTCCTCTCCACAGGTGACTTTGGTCAGTCACCTGATGGGAACATCCGAAAAGGTACATCCATGTACATAATTTTTGCCCTGCCTCTTTCGCAAGAGCATCTAAACAAGTAGTCCAAGTACGACATTTCCCTTCCCCACATCACCACCACCTCCATAACCCTTGTCATAGCAAAACCTCAAATTGCCACATTTCTGAGGTAAAAAAAGGCAACTGCTAATGTGTACTTTGTTTAAATATAACCCTGTCATGAGGGTTAAAAGGTCATGACAAATTAAAATGAGGCAGATGATGCCCTAGCAACTGGAAGGCCTCAACTTGCCCATCTTTGCTACCATAGCAACAGCATTCATCGTTCCAAGAACAGCGCCCCCTAGTGCTTCTTTTCAATTGGCAACCCGCCAGCACAATTGATCTTCAGCAATTTGGGTTCAAATTGGGGAGGGAGAAGTGGGTCCTCCCCTTCCAGCATTCCCAGTTGCTTCCTGTGATTTTCATGACCTCCGAGATTACCAGCTCAGCCCTGTGTTATGTTCCCTGCACACACACCCAGCTCCATTATCACATCCACTCAACAAATAGATGCTTTTTTGGTCAGCCCTTGCTTTGTGTCAGTCCCCCATCTCCTTCCATGTTTTCTCCCTTACTTGTATCATTCTGTCCCACAGTGACTGTAGGTGCTCTTCACATTCCTGAAGCTACCATTTTGAAGGAAACAACAGCAGCAAAGAGTAGACTACCTTATTTTCAGTGACTAGTTGTGATGAAAATCCTACCAATATTCTCCCTCCTACCCACCCTTGCCCTGCTGTTGTTGTCCTTTGAATAGAAAAAAAAAAACCAGACTTTAACCCAACTGACCTGGTTTTAAATCCTTACTTAAACATGGACCCCATAAACACCACTCCCCATCTATAAAATGGGAATAGTAATAATAAGCTACCTTTCAGGAGCGCAGTCAAGAAAGATTATGTTTGCTGTGAGCCTTAGGTAGGATGTAAACCTAAGTGAATAATGAGTCAAATATAAATAAGCTGGGGGGTGTTTTCCATTCATTCATTTTCGGACCATTTCTTGTTTTAAAGCTGCCTGTGCAAACTCTCGAAGTTCAAAATGTGGTTTGACAATTCTGGGCAATAGTAGTTTCATGAGAAATTGCCACCAATGCAATTAGTGCTTCCACCACCGCTCCTCAATTTCTCTTAAAGTGCTCTCAAATCCCCAAACTATTTCAGGACTCAGGTGAAGCTAAAGACAGGTTTGTTGGGGGACCAGCTTCAGAATACGAAACTATGCATTTAGAGCTCGATGGAAAATGTTTATGTCCCTATAGAACCCAACCTAGAATTTCAGTCTCTCTGCTGAAAAAACACAAATTATGTACTTTAAATAGGATCATTTATAATTTTTAATATCGTGAAAGTTGGCTATAATTGGATAAGGAAGCCAATGCAAGGGGGAGTCGGTACAGGGTACAGGGATGAGGAACATGGAGAGGATGTGGATAGGATTTCTTCTCTTGTCTGTTGAAAGTCTCTGGACTTGCCCCCATTAGGCTTTGAGAGTTTGTCCTTCTGTACTTTTTTCCCCACAAAGAGGCTTAGGAACTTGTATTTTTTTTTACAAAAAGGAGGCTGAAAGGAGGTCAATTTCAGATTTCTGAAAAGTGGTCCTACCAATAGATTTGTTACAAATTAATCAGTTTAATAGGTTCTCATAGTCATTTATACATATTAGGATTCCCCTTTTTAAAAAAAAACCAACAACCTTTAAAACCGCATTTCAGTCATCTGCATAGACAGAAAAGCTAGTTAGGGCAGGGCAGTTAGCTATTAACATTGGAAGGCATCATTACAATTTAGAATTTACAGTTTAAACACTGGACTGCTGTCACTGATCAATCTGATTTCAGTACTGCTGGAAAACCTACCAATAGTTCTTATGAGACCTCTTGCATTTGCAGTCCTCCATCCTAAATTAGGTGAGAGCCAATCTTAGTTTTGCCCATCTCACTGTGGAAAGGTATGGGAGAACATTGCCCCTCTGGAGAGGAATCAGCAGCAACGTGTGTTGAGTGTTTTATAACTGCTGGTCTAGCATCTGTCAGAAGCTGATCTTAGCAGCAGGCAGCCTCTCGAACAGGGACAAGGTTGTGCCTGTCACAGCAGGGGAACAGGAGGAGGCAGCAAATGAAAGCTGACGAGGTATTTACTTCCACCGAGGGAGAGAACACGACAGATGTTTGAGGTGTTACACAGCAGGGAGAATCGGCAAGAAGCAGGCAAGGAGCAACTACAGAGAGCTCAAGGGAGCAGCGACTTGTCGGCTTGCCACTTGTCATTAGGTCCAAATCCTGACAATTATCTTTCTGGTCCACAGCTTTTGAGACATAAAATAGGTTTTGGTATAGGTATGATATTTTATTGGGAAGACTTCATTTGGCATAACAGCATGCAGACCTTTGAATTGCACAGAATTCTTCATCAAGCAGAATTAAGGTTATCACTTAGTTGAAGAAATTGTAGTCTATCAACCAACTGAGTTTTAATCAGTCAGTTTGGCATATGATGACTGAAACAATAGCTTTGAAGAAAGGAAGTGTACTTCCTTTAGGTTTTGGTGGTGCATGTATATGTTACAGCAGGCACTGGCAAATGGCTTTTCTCAGATGGTGTTGGTTGTGCCAGTGGCGTAGCGTGGGTTGTCAGCACCCGGGGCAAGGCAAGTAATTTGCGCCCCCTAACCCGTGGATTTGCGCCCCCTAACCCATGGATTTGCCCTAACCCCAGATGTTGCGCCCGGTGCGGCCCGCCCCCCCTGCACCCCCCACGCTACGCCACTGGGTTGTGCACCATTTCAAATTATTATTATTTTAAGAAAAGAGTTGTCTTACTAACTGGCGGTGTCTTTTTAGTCAACTGAAAAGGTTTTTAATTACTTAACCAGTTACTCAATTTGCGGTTTCAGTCTTGGGCAGTCAGTGTCACGAAAAGGAAGCAAAGGGACCACAGGTGCACAACAGAGCTCTTCTTGTCTTACAAGTCACATGGCTCATATAAATTGATGCAACAGTCAGTTTCCAGCAAAGGGCAGAGTCTCCCAGCTTTCCTGACTAGCAAAACAAGCCTAAGGGCTGATCCACACTTACTTTTTGCCCTGTGCATTCTTGGGCATGGATCTGCACTTTCCCTGTCTAAGAGCTTTTTATTTTCCCCCTACCACTTTCCTCAGGAAAACCTGCTCCTTAATGCTGAATCAGAACAAACAGCAATTCAGGTTTTCCACAGGATTGTTTTCAGTGGTAAAGAGTGGGTTTTCGCAGGGAAAGTGCTGGGACCAAAAAAAAAGCACTCAGACATGGAGATTTAAAGCACAGACCTGTGCCTAGAAACGTGACACAAAAGGAAGTCTGGATGAACTCTGAGTTTCACCTGGTCCCCCAACACTTATTGGTGAAAATACCAGGACTGTCACCAAGATTAAAGGAAACTCTGATGATGAACTATATGAGTTTTAGCCAATTGATAAATTTAGATTTGCACAAATTTGAATATAGGTAAAGCAGTACCTCTGAAGGGGATTTTTTTATATACATCAGGTACGTTTGTATCACAGCAGGTATTTTAGAAGAGAGATTTTCACATGCATACTATGTGAATATGTGCAATAAAAGTGGAAATGCCTCTTTCAAGTGTGTTTGCAATATGCAGTTGTTAAGGATGCCTGCATTAAAACTAATACCTTTTTGGGGGGATGGGATCTGCTGTCTGATTAATCAAAGCACCTTTTTAAACCAAGCAGAGATTTTTATTAAATGATTAATGCAATTGTTTATTGATTAAACATTGTAGTGCTTAGGAAGAAATTCATTGCTAATGTGACTGATCTGCCTACAGTTCCCTCCATTTATTTGAAATGGGGAGCAGGGCATATTTTGAATCCATCCCTGATATCCTTGCAATTCAATGCATATCTACCTAGAAGCAAGTCTCACTTAGTTCAATGGATGCTGGTTAGTGTTGTCCATTTTTCAGCCAAACCTGCATAGGTGCCCCTTTAACTGCTGTTTGTTCTGCAACCATTAGCAATTGATCATGCATAGCTGTTTGCCAAAAAAGCTTCACCTGCTGTTTTCTGTTAATGGGCCAGAGGGGTCCTTCTACACCCACCTCACCTCCGCTGATACTCAATTCTAGCTACTAATGTAAGATTACTGAGGAATAGGGTCATGAAAGACTGAGAGAAAGCTATTCCTGAAGTTCAGGAGTAGCCTACTCAAAAATACTTCCAAGGAGTCTTGTGACATCTTAAAGACTAACAAATGTCACTGAGCTCGAATCCATGAAAGCTTATGCCATAATAAATTTGTTGGAATTTAAGGGACTACAAGACTGTTAAATTGTTTTTGCTGCAAGAGATAATATAGCTACCCCTCTGGAATTTATAACAAAATACTTTGGCACTTCAAACACAATCCATCAGTAAAGGTTATGTTTACTGTACTCACAATTACAATGCAAGAACCCAAGTGCGCTGTTCAGCTAAATGTATTTTGTGTTTAACAAGGTAGCAAATTGTAATTCCCAACCTCTATTTAGTCTTTTGTCCTCTCATAGTCGGTGTTAGGCTTCAATCAGCTAAACAAACAAACGTACCCCAAAACTTTGTTCTTCTGATTTTTTTCAGGTCTTAATTAGAGCCTCAGGCTTTACTCAGTTAATCAACTAAATGTTTGGTTGATTAATGTGGAGACTAGTATTAATTGGTGGAGCTGACAGTGAAGTGCACAATCATATTTTGATCCCGATTGGCTAATGTAATAGTGAGTAAAAAAGAAAACATTCCTTTTGTTCTACCAAAATGTGTAACAGAGGGAGTTTTAGCAGAATTAGCTGCTTGTATTCTTGCAAGGGAAACTGTCCCTGGCGGAATTTTTTTTTTTAATATCTGCCATCTGATTAAAATAAATCTTTGTTATTATTCATAGGAGTTTTAGTTCATTAATCCATCAATCAAATATTTACATGTAGGAAAACCAACAGAGGCATACTTGTCACAGAAGGTATCACCTTGGAAAAGGCATTTTCTCTTTCTCATAAAGGAGGGAATGCAAATGCTAAAATGGTGCTTACTTTTGGCAGTCTCTCTCTAGATTTACATTAAAGCTAATTTCTAAAAAAATAAAATCTGATGCTTAATAGAACAGTGCTTTTGACCAACAAATATTTGCACCTGATTACCATAGGTGGAGTTCAGGGTGTCATAGTGGACAATTTTTGCTTTAATTGGGTAAAGGTTTACCTAGCCTTGTGTGTGCACTAAAGAAAATATCTACCTCTGTTCACTGTATTTGACCCCATTTTCCTTTCTTGGTCCTCCAAGCAAACATGGAGAAGCAGACAAAGTTGTCCCCTCCCCACACTTGGCACACTTAAGCCAGTCTCAGTGGTCCCAGATATGCCAGAGTGCATTCTGGGATATCACCTAGGAGCACATGTGTGGGCGGAAATGTCCTTGGCAAAGAGCCACAGCAATCTTACCACCAGATTAAAAAGATGTCTGGACAAGCATGAATAAAGCGATGGTGTTATTGAAATACCACTTGGTAATTTATCACATCACAGCCTCAGGATAAACACGATGCATGAAAAGCAGACTTAAGGCCGCAATCCATTAACCAGGCACTGTGGAGAGAGATCACCTGTTCACTTATATGAGGCTCCTTTTTGGAGTTAAATGGGTTTTGGATTGCTGGATAAGAGAGAGAAGCAAAGGGCCAGAGGGGAGAAAGCCTATTGTTCATAAGCAATTGCTAATTAATCCCAGTGTATGTAAATTAAAAAAGGAAGGGAAACCATTGCTCTGATGTTCTTGCTTACTAGCTGAAGTATAAAGAGTGCTATGGCACCCTAGAGCCTAACAGCACAATCCTAACCACATCCACTCAGAATTAAGTCCTGTTGAGGACTTGGACTTACTTCCAAGAAAGTGGAGTTAGAATTGGAGCACAACTAGTTTACTGTGGCGATAGCCTTTTTCATCAGCAGGCTGGTAGTTTTCCGATGTCTTGCCCTGAAGTAGCCCTTTCCATGTCACCTGTTTCCCCCTAGAAGTTCCTGTGCATTGGCCACAGAACCTCTCTGTGTCGCAGATGGTTCTGGGTGATATCCAAGAACTCCGTATGCTCCAACTGCTTCTGTTTATGACGGACAGCCCCTATTTTGGGTTAACTGGCCTTGGTAAATCAGTGCCCCTATTTTTGCCTTGTGTGCAGTGCACAACCTACCACTGCAGGTGCTGAGGTATACTTTGGGTTGTGATCCATTACTAGACAGTTTTGTGTTTCAAATATATCTTTAATCAAAATAACAACCGCCTTGTGAAGGTCAAGCTATTGCAGACTAAAGAAATAAAGCATGCAATGGACAGAGTAGAGTCTTCATTAACATGCAGTGGAGGGCTCTTTTGAATGAGGAGTATGACAAGCATGTTCCTGTTTTCATCTGTGAAATGCTTGGCACCCAATCAGTTCAAACTGGACATCAGCTGGGGCTGTTAAGCCAATCTGTTGCCCCCATGCAAATGGAGAGTACCCTTCTAGAGTGCTTACAGCATCTTTCGTATGTTTGCAGTTAAGAGATTAGACCAGCTGTTCATCTGGGATTTTAATCTATAAACACGTTTTTAAAAATACTCAATGTACTGTTCATTTGCATACACTTATTAAGCCCTAAGTATGTGAATATTCACTGACGTATGCTTTTAAATCAAATATAATACTCAGGGCAAGACCACTGCTGATTTACTTATAGACATTAATAAATCTCAATGCGCGCAAATGATAACAAAATGTTGGAGGTGAGGTTTGAGTCAAGGCACACAGCTACAGAATCTGATTTCAGTACCAGGGCTCATTCCCGGAATACATTACAATAAAATAAATAGAATGTCTGGGCATGTGCAGAGCATCAGTTACACTGAATAGCTGCAAAGTGTTATGCCAGATTTAATATTGGGGAGCAGAATTTTTAGGGCAGATAGTAGGGGGTGATTTGTGCCCTCGTACCTCTTAGAGATTAAGTGATCTTTACATCCTAATCCAAATGTATGCAAATTAACATGGGAAATAGGCCACTGCTTTGTGCATCATTGTTAATCCAGATGTCTGCAAATGGAAATTTTCTTATTGCATAGCACCAAGGCTGAGCATGCGCGTGCGCGCACACACAATAAAATAAAATTAAAACTTGATATGGAGAGGGAGAGAGATAAGCCGAGGACTGCTGGGTTAAACATTATGCTAAGTAAACGAGGGAGTGGGTCTTCTGTTCAGCATAGTAATCATGTTTCCAATGGGGTGGTGTAGTCCATCCTGTGCCTTGCACTAGTCGCCTATCATATTCCCTGTAGCTCAGAATATAATGGGAGGGTAGGGGGAGAGAGAGAGCTGTGTTCCCAGCTGGTGGAAAATTTAGGACATTGGTAGCCTGGCCAGCATGAGGAGACTGCTGAATACCATCTGCACCACAGAAAAATTCTTAGGCAAGACAGGATGGGGCTGATGGGAGTGAGTCACAGAATCATAGGGTTTTATTTTGTTTTAAGCTCATGTGCTGCTGTTTCCTCAGTGCTGCACACCATTATTTTCTGGGTCAGTGCAGCGGTGGAGCATATGCCCGTGCTGCCCAGGGCGGGCGAGCTCCCGAGGGGTGTGTGGCGTGGAGGGTGCCCTCCCAGGTGCGGGATAGCCACTCGGGTGCCCGGAGCGAGCCACCCATGGCGGCCATTCAGCACGCTGCCCGCCCGTGACTCCCAAGCCTCCCCCAAGCTGTCAAAATGAAGGGGAATAGGGGGAATGGCACCAGCAAAGCGGCACAGCTCCCCCCCTTACCCCGACGGCTCGGGGTAGGCTTGGGAGTTGTGGACAGCAAGCCGAATGTTACCCCCCTCAGTGAGGGCACCCAGGGTGGTCTGCCTCCCCATGGTCTTGATGTGTCACAAGGGAGGCCTGTTTGATTCCTGACCAATGCTTTGGCCATTTTAGGGAAGGTGCTACAGCTAAGCGGTAGAGCTCACAGTTTGCACACATAGCCCCAGGTTCAGTTGCTAGGATCTCCTATTAAAAGCACAGCTTTTCTCTTCTTATTTAACCATTATTTCTAGATTGCCTCCAAACAAAAACATCTACAAGATGCTGTATGTTACTGGCTTTCATTATATTCCACCTTTCCTCTAAGGTGGTCAAGGCAGCAGTCAAGCCACCCTCATTTTCTTCATCACCACCATCATCATCATCACAAAGTAGGGCTGTGCTGACTAATGTTCACTGGCCCAAGGTGAACTCATTCTTGAACTGGGATTTGAGGCTTCCCCCATGCCATGTCCCAACAATAGTACCTTACTGAGGACATTGCTAAATAATTTTGCAGCTCGTTCAGATAGATTGGGAATCAAGCAAGCCAGCAAGCAGCAGTGAAAAGGACGTGACAGATAGGATAAGCGTAGCAGGAGATCACCTGCCTGTTTTAACAAGAAATTAATTACGAGCCAAGTAATAATAAATAAAATATGCAAGCAGCCTTGTTAGTTAATAATAATAATAATAATAATAATAATGCCACATTTATTAAACAACAGCACTATCCAGTCATAATTAAGTAATAATAAAGCAATGAAAATTATAGCTGTAGTTTAAAAACAGCTTAGAATGATTGAGGCAGAAGCCTGCTCTGTCATTAAACATGACATACTAATGGCCCTCCACTTCCTCTCTGAAGCCTGCACAGAGAATTATTCCCCACCACTTTTATCCTCATAAACCACACAGTCAGGTTAGGCACAGAGATAGTGCCGCCTAGTGAATTCTGTGGTTAAGTGGGGATTTGAACCCAGGTCTTTCTCATCTACGGCAAGCGTCCTAACCATGACATCATGCAGATTTACCTTTTAGTGGTAGTGCATTAGAA
This sequence comes from Podarcis filfolensis, assembly GCF_964270895.1. NCBI lineage: Eukaryota > Metazoa > Chordata > Lepidosauria > Squamata > Lacertidae > Podarcis > Podarcis filfolensis. The sequence goes on along the minus strand of NC_139615.1, from coordinate 19,707,629 downwards.
GCTAAAAGCTAAAAAAGCAGGACTCCTGAGGGAGGGAAACCCAATCTATCAGGACAGGTGAGTCTGGGCACCAGGAGTCCTGAGCTCAGGTTGGGAGATGGGCAATAGAGGGGTGAGGGGTGGGAGAGGGGTGTTTCACAGCTGTGCCTTCCTCTACTTCATCACATGCCCATCTTCAGTGCCTCCTCCTCACACATCCTCTGTCTGTTTCTCCTATCCCCTTTTCATTTCCATCCATTGCTCCTACCCCCTATCCTTCCCCCTCTACCCCACTGCCCACCAAACCCGGGCCCCATAGGCGCCCGCCGCCTGCCGCAGCCAGCATCAGACTCCTCTGCCACCTCCTGGTACCTGCATGACTACAATGCCAACGCGGCCCCCTGGAAGCATGAGTAGGATGCCTGGAATGCAGGGAATTGGTGAGTAGGCTCCCCACATCACCCCACTCCCCACCCCATTACTCACTCTTGCAATTTAGTCCTCCTTGTCGCTTGCCTTCCCTGCAAAACTCGCCACCATTGACCACTTTGCAGCTCCCCTCCTCCAGCACCTAGAGTTACCAGCTGCATTTCTGGTAGGGCTCAGGTGAAGAATAAACCGGCTGAAGTGAGGAACCAAAATGTTCCACCCATAGTTGCATGGAGAGGAAAGCAAAAATGAAAAAATGCCAAGAAAGAAATGGAAACAGCCATTTTGGGGCTCATTGGAGAATGCAGGAGAATGAGGTCATACTAGAACCTGCTGGATCACTACTAACCTACGTAGCATTTAGCTGGATCCTCAGAATTTCCCTGGAGGAAGAGGACTGGGCTTTATTGGTTCTCCTTGGTGTGGTGAGCATAGTAATGTCAAAATAAGGCCCCTAAAAGCATGCATAAATAAAGAAATTAAATAAATTTGCACATTTATATAGGTTGCAGGTTTCAATCCACCCCCCAGTTAGTGTTGCTGCATTGAAGTTATCTTGGCACAGAATGCTGCTCTCCATTTTTACTGCAGACTACACATAACGCTGAGTCTCTGAGGCAATTCCACCAATGCTACCTGTAGGGTTTAAGGGAAGCCCTGTTAGATCTTCCCAAATATGGTTTTCCTTCTCCTTCTTTTTCTTTCAACTCTTCTTTCTGAAGGAGTTCTAGGTGGTTATTCAACACCATCAAAAACGGATCAGAATTCTAACAGTTTCTAAGCTGCTGATCCTCTTTTGTCTGTCCTGATCCTGAATCAACAGCCAATTTCACTGAACGATTTCCAAACTCCAGTATTAGGAGAGAAACTTCTCACATGGCCTGACTTTGGTACCTGGCATAGGGCGGAGGCAACTGGCTGGTTCTGCCCCCAGCACCCTGCTTCACTTTGGCTCCTGGCAGTGGCACTAGCCTCGTATACCATGCTCACTTGCTGACTGGCATACCTGACGGCAGGAATCCTGCTGGGGAAGTGAGTGAGGGCATACGAGGGGGACGCCCCTTTAGCTCTTGTTGCCTTATAAGTGCACATGCTGGTGAACACCATGGAGAGGAGGGGGGCCACCCACCAGCCTCTTGCTTGCAGGGGTGTTACACTCTTGGGCAGGCATAGGCAAACTCCGGCCCTCCAGATGTTTGTGACTACAATTCCCATAATCCCTGACCACTGGTCCTGTTAGCTAGGGATGATGGGAATTGTAGTCCCAAACATCTGGAGGGCCGGAGTTTGCCTGTGCCTGCTCCGGTTGGTGACATAACAAGCCACTGTCATCAGGCAAACCTGTTCACATGCAGGCACAAATCACAGAATCATAGAACTGTAGAGTTGGAAGGGACCCTGAGAGTCATCTAGTCCAGCCCCCAGCAATGCAGGACTCTCAAGTGAGGGTAGGCACTAGAGGGCATTAAGAAGAGCCTGCTCAGGCAACCCCTAAAACCTGGATCCAGCCCCACTTCTCTTGAACCACTTTCTCCACCTCATGCATCAATTTATAAACCTGTATTACTTCAAATTTCCATGGACGAAGTGAGGGCTCTGCCTGTGTGATTTGTGCAAAGCTGTTTAGCCCTGCCTTTCTCAAAATCCAAAATGACATGGTGATTGGAATGAACTGAAACCTGTCCTTGAACAGACACTGCACACAGTTCCCCAGAGGCCCTGCATATGTGTGAAATGCATTTAGCATACAGTTGCACAAAAAACACCCCCTTCACTGAGCTGTGAGAAATTCTGGAGGCAGCACCAGTGGACTTAATTTCCTTTGGATAGGAAAGCACTGGTAGAGATTCACTAAGAGTGCCTTGGTAATATTTGTTTGACAAATATACCAGCAGAATATAAGTGGAAGCGAGCAGGCACTGCTACAGGGAGAGAGCATCTTGGGCAACCCCCAGGCTCCATCACTCATTTCAATGAACTCCACATAGAAACCATTTGCTCTGAGCCTTCTGGACTGCTACTTTGTGGTCGCTCGCTCTTTTTACACACACACACACCAGTCCCACTGTTCACCAGAAAAAGCATTACTTTCTTCAAGTTCTGATAGGTATCTCAGAGCGCTTCCAAACTGTCACCATTTTGGGGTAGGATTCAGTCACATACTGGCTAATTCAGGCTGTGCAATTATAGTTGCTTGGGAAGTCTTGCACAACAAACCTGCTGCCCCACCCCGCCCACCCCCAAAAACGGAAAGTGACAGAAAATTACACTGGAAACTTAGGGATAACACTTGCTTGACACAGCACTATCTATTCTCCCCACAAACAAATCAGGGGGAAAGTGCTGATAGAGTCTAATCTCTCAACAAACAAATCAGAATAAATGCTCATTAAACAGGTAGTGTAGAAGTGACCTTGTTCAAAGGACCAGAGAGATTCCTCTCCTATCTAGTGGCCTTCTCCTGACTAGTAGCGTCTGTTGATCAGCCAGCCATTGACCAGTCATCCTAGACTATTAATGAGAAGTACATTACAATGAAATGCTGATAGGTTGGCAGACCCTGTCATAGTATTGTAGAGTTGGAAGGGACTCCAAGAGTCATCTAGACCCCTAGATCCTTTTCACATGTACTACTGGCAAGCCAGGTCTATTATTTTTAAAATCACAAATCAAGCTTAACAAAGTAAAAAAACAAAAAATGAAGAGCCCCTACCCCAAGGAGCTTACAATCTCAATTTTGACAGTGAGAAGGACAAAGGGGAGAGGCAAGGCAAGAAAATATGAATGCGAGTATATGCAGTTATGTGTTCTTAGTCCCACCACTCAATGGGAACATTCTGTATAAGTGTGTACCGGACTGCAGCTTAAGTTTCAGGTAGGGATGAGGTCCCTAAATCAGGCCCATCATGAAACAGCTCTGAATTCTGTTTGCTTTGAGGGGGGAGCTCTATATTTCTACCCTTTTCCCCACCTTTCATAACTCTAGGCACTCAGATGTCTTTATAACCCACCCACCCCGGTATCCCATGTGCTTGTGGCTTATTTCATATTATCTGTTTTCATTTTCAGGGCAAATATTGCGCCTGTCCACAGAAGGGAACACGACTGGGGGGCCCCATAGCTCTGGATTTGAGGATGCCCATAGAGACACAACAGGGTGGGGATGAGTGCAGGAGCTGTACTCCACAGCACACACTCACAAAGTAAAGAATCATGCTCAGAAGATTAAACTGAGAAATGGGTGTTGCTGGAGGAGTCAGCAGGGATGGTGAGGAAGAGGGATGGGGGGAGTAAAGTGCACTTGGGAGTGTGGGCTTGATTTGGTGTAAGACTAGAAGCATAAAAGGAAATAGGGATAGGTTAGCACAAAGGATAAGTATATTTGAAACTGCACAAGGACCTATTAAGATGCTGGGCTCCCCTCGTGTTCTCCCCAAAGATGGGCTGCACCAATATTTGATTCCAATTAATGCCCCATTTCATACGTCTTGTAGGGTCCACCCTGTATTCTCGTAACGCCCCGACCGCGTGAGCCAGGTACGTAACTCGCTCCACACACCTTAGCCTGCTTGTTTTTTGCACCCAGGGGGAATATTTTCCATTTTCCACAGGGAGCCGTTTGGATGAGGCTGGCACCTCTTGCAGCCTCACCCCAGCGTCCAATGCATGGGGGTGGGGTGGGAAAGTGGAGGAGAGCATCAGAAAGAATGCCTTCTTACACCAGACTTGTGAAAAAGACCATTCTAGGGTCTCCATACATCCGGAATTCCTGGACATATCGAGAATACTGCAGTTGGAAGCAGTGTCCGGGCATAATCTGCTAAAAAAACCCCAAAAAAGTCCAGGAAAATCCAGACGTATGGCAACCGCTGTCAGTGCAATGTTGGTTTTTTTGTGATTTTCCTTAAAAAATAGCTCAAAAACATCCTTTCTTTTGTGAATTTGCCAAAAGAAAATTATTCAAAAATAAAAATAAATAAATAAATAAAGCACAACAACTTTTCTGTCCGGATTTTCACTGTTTGAAATATGGCAACCCTAGTTATTTGCCTGTCTAATCTAGTTTTGCTATCCATTTGTGGTGTTAAAGAAACAAAGGCATCAATTTAGGTGAAGGTTGTATGCATGGTTGCTTGGATGCAGTTCTTAACTCACCCCAGATGACAAGGTGAATGACTAATTCTGCCTGCCCTTAGGGTTTCCTAGGATTAGCTACACACTCCCCCATCCCCAGCACCTTGGCCCTTCCTAAACTGCTGTCCAACGGGTCTGGTGCCAGAAAGCCACTACTGCAAATCCTGTGGGTGCACTCCTCTCCCCATCTGTAGACAATCTCCACTATCCTGTTTCCTGGTGCAGATTGCCATGCATATGGAATTGAGACCTATGTGCAAAATCCTATTTAAAAGTGTGAAGGAGATAAAGGTGCACCTTTGTTGTGGTTGTAAAATCAAATTTTGTGTGTGTGTGTGTGTGTGTGCGTGTAAGTGCAGAAGAGGTAAGTGTGAAACTGGGCACCTGGTGAACATGTTCAAAAAGTGCTGCATGCCAGGGAAGCTCTGCTCTCCATCTGCACATGCAAAACCTGGATAAGCAAATGAAAGGAAATGTGACAAACACAATCAAAGTGTTTGCACATCTGCATTTGTACCTGTTTGCAGGTGAAGCTTTTTCTGCTCTTGCAAAATGGGCTAAATGTGCAACTTGCTGCTGGGTTGCACATGGTTATGAAGACTTGCATGTGCAAATAGAAGAGATAAGCTCCGTGTCTCTGAAGTTTTGTTTCACAGAAGTGACTTCTACGTAGGAAACATCTGTGAAGCAATCCTCAGAATGTGCAAATTTGACTCTCGTGCAAGTGCTGCCTGTGCCATTGAAAAGTGCACCTGGCAGCATGAGGAATGTGCACTTTTGCACGTGCCGTTTTTCTCCCCCTCCTCATTCCCGTTGTGTGCATCAGTAAGTGTGCATCAGTTCCTTGCAAAATTAACCCCCTTTCTCATGCACACAAAGGAAGTGAACATTGCTCTTTGCCGCTTGCACAACCTGTCCTGCTTAGCATTTTCAGCGCGGTGTGATCAGGTCTCCGTGTCTTTCTCTGTCTCCAGCTCTGATTACCGCCTGAGACTGGCTGGGCATGTGAACTCCAGCGCCCCCCCGGAGGCAGGTCAGCCCTGCTCAATGCTTTCAATCCAATCTCAGCGTGTTGTCGCTTCTGCTCCTGGGGTGGGCTGCCTGGCAGATGGGAATCCTCAGGGCATCACACTCTGTGCAATAAGGTCCTTTTTCTCCACCCTGATCAGAGCTGAGTTGGGAGCATTTGTTCATGCAGGGATCCTTTGTGTAGTGGTGTTGAGATGCAGCTGTCTCCATGGTGGAGCAGCTCTTCCACATGCAGGTAAGCCTCACTGTAAGGCTTCCATGGGCAGAGAAATTGGGCCTTGCTTTGCAGTAGGCTTAGTGTGATACCCTGAAGGGAAGGCTGGCATCTCTGTATTGCATACTTTAAACATCCAGTAACATGCTAGTCTGGTAAACAGAGCATGCTGTATAGACACTGCTTATCTGCATGCATAACATAACACATTACATGGCATGTAGTATGCCACAGGCGTACGTGGTGGCATGTTTTCCATGTGCATGTTATGCAGCATAGTTTCTAAGACATCCTACTCCAACATACAGTGTGCTGCAGAAATGCACAGCACATATATTGACATGCCACAGACACACAGGGTCACAGATAGTGTGCTGTAAACGTGGTACATGAAGTTTCACCGTATTCATAAATATGCATACACACCGTTTATAAACGTGCTACGTACTGGTCCAGCACAGCACATGCTTGCATTTGTGGTTCATGTGTTAACACACTAGCAACACATACTACGTGCATTCTGATAAGCAGGTCCACACACCCTACAGCAGGCTTCCACAACCCAGTGCATTCTAGATGCTGTTGGACTACATTTCCCATCATGCTTCACCACTGGGCATGCTGGCTGAGGCTATTGGGAGGTGTAGGCCAGCAGCATCTGGAAGGCACCAGATTGGGGAAGGCTGCACTGTGATACATGCTTGGCCACGGGCAGAATATGCAACCCCCGTTGATGTCATTTTTGCATACTGCTCCATCAGACATTCTGATTAAATGCATACTATTAATATCCGTACACATATCTGCTCTAGTTCACAGTCTGATTCTTACCCAGTACCATGTTGTTCCAACACATACATTTTATACATAGTTCATGCTACCAACATAACGCAGTCTGTTGTGACCTCCAAACCCATGCATACATATGTGATTACATGTTATTCAGTTCCGAGGTGTCCTTTATTATGTACTCCGATGGCAGATCAGTGACATGTAAGTATCTATTTATATCTTTATTTGTTTTTGTGTATATAAGCTTTTCTTAGAGAGGCTCCAACTGTGTGTTGTCTGCACTGTAAACTGCAGTCCCTTCCCCTTGGAAGCTGCTGTGACTGAACACACCACATGTAGTGATCACCTTCTGCCCCTATGTGCCACGTAGGATGCCACAAGGGCACTTATCTGTCCCCTTTCCACACATAATATGCTAAGCAACTATGTTACAGTTCAAAACAGGCTCAATTCCCATGCATCTCGTCCCCCTGGCCTGTTTTAAGAGGAATGCGAGCACGGTGTACATGTTTTTGCTTGTGTTGCATGCGTAGCTTTGTGGGGAACCTATCTGTGAGCATGTAATGGGGGGCAGTGAGGATTTATGCTTCCTAGGGAAACAGAGGAGAGATGTAGGAAAGGATATAGGGTGGAGCAGCAGGAAGCCAGGCTAGGATTCTCCAGAGAATGAAAAGCATATAGTCAGTTCCCCACAGTACAAGATCAGCTTATATGAAAGACTATTTGCTACTTTTTTTTCTAATTATGTTTACAAAAAACCCACCACAATCTTCAAATGGCAATCATGTAAGCCAAGCCAGTATTATTATTGGCAATGCTAATTTCGGGAGGGTTTTTTTTGGGGGGGGGGAGCAGTCCCTTGGGCAAGACATTCTCAGTGCTCCCATCAGCCAAACAGGCCCACTTTGTTCTGCTTGCCACTGTTCCCACTGCCCATTTCCTGGCCTCTCCCTCTGTGCCCAATTCACAGCACTTTCCAGAGGGAAAGGGCAAAACATGCAGAGGTTACTGCAGAGGCATGTAGAGGTTCTCCTCACCCATATAAGGTAGCTGAACAGGCTGCATCAACAGCAGAGAGGAGCAGCAGTCAGGCTAGGAGGCTCTGAGGATCAACAGTGGCAACCCTTGACAGCAGCCCTAATTATTACGGCTGCAACATTTAATTGATTAATCAGGTAGGTTAACCAACTAAAGACAAGTATGGCTTTTTCGTCAAAATTATGATTTGGGTTGAACACAAATTCATTCAGATTTAATAAGACTTATTTAACTGAATAGTATCATAGAATCACAGAGTTGGAAGGGTTATCTAGTCTAACCCACTGCAGTGCAGGATTTTGCTCAATGTCAGGCTCAAATCCATGACTCTGAGATTAAGAGTCTCATGGTCTACTGACTGAGCTTTCCCAGCTGAGCTGTAGTCCTAATTATTATTATTATTATTATCATCCCTGTATTATAGGATGAGAAGAAACAATGGCTTGCCAAGGCAGCTTCTTAACGGCCAAAATAGCCGTGATACTTAATGTGTCTTTTTGGGTTTCAAAAATGCAAAACAGCCGCTACTGGGGGCAGGGGCGAATAATTATCAATATCATTACCAAGCAGGGAGGGAAAGTTTAACCTTTTCCTCCTTTGCTGTAGTCTTGACAAAAACTGTTCCTTTGAAGCTGCTCTTTGCAGGAAGAAGAAACTGGGGCAAATGGGAGATTTCTTCACAGTGCGGTACAGTACCAGTTTCAGAGGCAGGATTCCCCCTCCCTCCACAGCTGCTGTGGTTCTAAACATGATCAGCTCCCTCCGGCTGATGCTAAGAGTCTTGTTTTGTTTTTTAAGGCTGAATGTTAAATGCAAAGAGGCATCCATTTAAGGTCACGTCTAGTTTGGCCCTCAGCAAGTTCAGTTTCAGCTAACAGCTCATGCTCTTCAAGACTGAGGCCACAGAGCTTCCAGTTAAGGAATGCTTTGGCTTAGAACTATGATTGTGGAATAATGTTTCCAAGTTCAACATGGAAGATTGAGCCTGAGACTGGTTGTAGAAGGTAACATTGATTTGGGAGATGGTCAAGAATGGTGGTATGAGAAGCAGGCAGGCACAGGCTGACTGACAGGCCAAGGAACCCAAACCAGGGTTGGCAGCTTTGCACAGCTTTCTGGGACATTTTGTCCGCATGTGGCATCTGAAGCTTGCTGAGCTGATAGCTACAACCCTGCCCTCTAGCAATCTAGAGCAGCAGCACTGGGGAAGGGTTATAGTTCAGTGGTAGAGCACAAGCATTGTGTGCAGAACATCCCAGATTCAATTCCTTGAATTTCCAGGTGGCAAATCTGAGAAAGACGTCGGCCTGAGAAAGACGAGCTGCTGGCAATTAGAGTAAGACAGTGGCTATGTTTGAACATCAGCCAGCGGCTTCATAAACCTTCATAAATTTGGCTTAATGTCATTTAACAAGCTAGGATCTGATCAGCCAAAATTATCCTGGTTTGTTAATCAGCATCAAGACAGAGTTCTTGCTTCAGACCTAACAGGGAACTTTTGGTAAAAGCAAAATCTTTGCCAAATCCCAGGGCATGAAGGAAAGGTCGAAGGAGAAACACCAGGCCACAGTGTGCAGCCACAGCTTCATTGAATGTATGAAGCCATCAACAAATCTCCAGATGTGGCCAGTGCTGAGCTAAGAGGACCAAGAATCTAGTATATCAGGCATATGAAGTGTAGCAGAGGGCAGCTCCCTCCTCTAGCATGCTGCTATGGTTGCTAGTGCCAGAGTCCCTACTGTGAGAGAGTCAGGGCCTTAACTTGACCTGTGTTCCTCTTCCCCCGTTCACCCCTTTCACTTCTCTCTTTTCCCCACAGCGCTTCCAACAGGCTATGAGAAGTCCCACAGCCTGAACAGCATTGCTGGACTGCGCCTGTCTCCGGCGCCCACTCCTTTCGGCTCGCCTGGTTCCGTCCGACGTCCCCGCTCGCCCATCCCTTCCATCCTATAGAGACGCACCAGGGATGCTTGGGGTTAGCTTGTATGTTCGTTTATTTTTAAAAAAATATATAGAGAAGAAAAAGAAAAAAAATAAGGTAATGCCAAAAAAAAAGGAAAAAGAAAACAAAGGCGGTCAAATGCATTGGAACAAGTAAAACACAGGAGGCATCTCACAGGTGGTGTTGCACTAAAGTTTGCACTTTCTGGAGTGTCCATGAGAATCCCGAGGCCTGAAGCCTTCTGTTCCCGTGGCTATGGATCAAGAGTGGGGCTTAAATAATTTACCGGTGGGAGGGTGAATGCGGGGGGCTGGCTTGCTCAGAAAATCCAAATACTCCGAAGAGGAGGAGGTCACTGAGAGATGGACACTGCAGGAAAGGGGCTCTGTCCCTCCTCTCTGGGTTGCCTGCATTTCTCCCCCTCTTCAACCTCACTAGAGTGCACGATTTTTCTCTGGCCCTGGCTTTGCGCTTTATTTCTCTCCCTTTAGTGCTCTTCCCCTTTTCATCATCTTACTCAGGACTGCAATGAGCCATAGAGCTTAGTGACAAACTTCCTTGGACTTCTCTCTCTCTCTCTCTCTCTCTCTCTAACACTGTAATCTGTTTTCAGTCTACCCATCTCCATAAAACATCTTTCCAAGTGTCAAAACTATCCACACTTTAGGTATCCATCCAGTCTTTCTCTCTCTCTGTCTCTTTCTCTCTCCCTCCTTACTTACTGAGCAATTCTGGTTCTTTGAACACATGGACACTCCACAGTCTCCCTGGAGAAGGCCACCCCACCCATCTGCCTTTGGCCTTCTATTATCTTTCCTTGGAATTGTTCTCTTTTGTGCATGGATCTTCCATCAATCACAAGCAATAAGGTCAAGTGCTCCCTTCTGCCTGATGCATGATAATGACTTTCCTATGATGTAGATATTCCAAGAACACTCAAGTTCCTACAGATGAAGGAGCTGAGAGCAGGCATGGAAACCAGAATGTGGTTGGGGAGCAGGAAATTCCAGGATTTGACTGGGTCTGAAGGAGAAAGCTTAAGAGACCCAGCCTTCTTCCTTCACGTCTCCCCGCCCCACTTCTCTTCTGTTCCTTTTTTCGTTTTCCGCACACAGAAAAAAAACGGTAATGGAGCACTCCTTGTTAAGGTGAGTGCTTTCACTGTGATTTTTTTTCCTGATTCCATCCGAAGCTGGGATGGAGTGGCGCTTTGATCTGATTGCAAAAAAAAGGAGCGGGGAGAAATAAAGACTCAACAACAACAAAAATGAAATGCAGGAAAACAAAAATAAACCTATTTTTCAGCAGATATATATATATATAGAACAACAGGATCAGAACATTTGTTGGCGACCATGTGTGGGGAAATATTTCACCTGTAAGCTTCTCCTGGAGCAACAGAATATGGGGACACATTATTTAGCAGCAGAGTACGGGACATATTATTTTTCAAAGCAATGCTGCTGAGACAGACAAAATAAAAGCTTAAGGAATAGTGTCGCCGAGCTAAACTATTTAGAATCTGCATTTTCCAAGCCAGCATGTATTTGCATGTGATACTGTAAGCGACAATATTTAATGTTATATGCAAAAACAAAAGAAAAAACAACAACACAAAAAAAGAACAACTACAACAAGAGAGAGAGGTATACTTTCCTTCTGGACTTGCAATGCCCTGCAACAATAAAAATCACCAAATTTAGCCAGTGCCCACTCCCCTGACCTGTTCCCATCCCGCAAGGGGGTTGGAGGCACCACACATTGTAGGAGCCTGGTGTATCTTAAAGGGCTTTTTCCTTCCCTGGGTGTGGGATTATTGATGGCTGTAAGATGCCAGCAAGGAGAGCTCTCTGTCACAGAGCGGAATTCAAAAGCCTCATGTTTGTAAGAAAATGTTTATAAATCTGAAACAATGCAAGAGGGAGGAGAATGTTGTGCACACTGTCAACTCATATAAGTAAGCCCCAGAGGAAAAGACAGGACGCAGCAAGGCTGGCGTTTTATTATGTGAGTGTTCAGAGAGTTGGCCCAGCAGGACTGCAAAAAGCAGTGGTTTTGAAGGGTGGCCAAGCTGAAAAGAGGAAGTGAGAGATGCTCTGATGTGTTGCAAACTCCATTCTCTGTAGCTGATGTATTTTGGTGAAAGAATTCTATTTTGTCAGTGGGGTATAATACAGAGTGGCATGTTCCCTTTGTAGATGTTCTGGAAGATGGGAATCTTCAGTGCCTCAGCTACCGTTAAAAACCGGTTCCCCAAGCAATTAGCAGTTGTAAAAGAGAAAAAACCAAACAGCAAAGCACCACCGCTTGTTTGAAAAGTATAGGACCAATCTGACTGAATATTTTTTTAGGTGTGGTAAGATTTGCAAATTTGCACAGCTCCAGTTTTTCCAATTAATGCACTTTTGAAAAATGTAAAACTATGTTTTGTAAGAGGCTTAGGAAACGAAGAGTGAACTGTTGGGAGATGTCTCCTTACAGCTTTTAAAGAGAATTACTCAACTTGGAAGTAGTTCTGGAGCTTGACTGAGCCAGTGATGGAGGCAGGGTGACCCCTGTGGCAGCCAAAATATTTTGTGTGTGGTCTGAAAGTAAGCTTAATAGGGGAGGATTCTGTCCTCAACCTTGTTGCTTGTTCCATAAGCAGTCTTAAAAGTCGCTCTCTAGGAACGAATATTATGCGTAGCTGAAGTGATTGGTATCCCATAGTTCAGTGCTGATCCTTTTGCTTCTTGTTGGCAGGCCTTGCATTCACAGGGTAAAGACATTCATATCCTTGATGGCTGATGTGTGATAGCCAGAGTTGCACAAAAACAAGCTATCTTGTGGTTATGAAATGGCAGCTGGTAGGCACTGGCCAAACTGATTTATACGTTAACCATTATTTACTCCATGTAAAGCCTGTGCTAAATGCATCACATCTTCATCAGCATCTGATTAGCCTTATGGAGTACAGAGCTGGTCTATTAAATGTTGACCTTAAAGGTCATAGATACCTTGTTGTCATTAAACTTATCAACACCAGTAGCTGCATATCATTGTGGTGGCCAAGTGATCAGCTCTCAGAGAGCTTAGAAACCTTTCCCCTTCCACCACTACACATTTGATAAAACATGATTATTTGTTTATTTAAAATATTTCTGTCCCAACTTTCTATCTCTCCCAACAGGATGCCATGGCAGCTAAGAAAAGTTACAGTACCATTGTAAAAATTCAAGAGCAAGATATGTTAAAAGAGCATGTAGTTCATTTCTCTTATGCTAACCAGACAGGAGCAAACTAATTTAGTTCAGACAGTGGGTGCTTAACCCATAGTCTGTGTCAAGCTATCCATAGTAAACAGTTACCAGTTCTTGACCAGTTGAAGAAGCTACCTACCATTCACATTTAAGAGATAAAATGACAAATACTCTTCTCTTATGCCTTCCATACTTTGGTTCTCGTAACTAGTAGAAGTTCAAAATCGCCTCTTACTCATCATTGTAGCAGTATAAGTAGCCTGCTTTTTGGAGTTTAAGCTTATTACTCAAAGGATTTGGTCTGCTGTTGCCAAAGCTACATTTGTACCCATAAAGACTTTAGAAACCTTTGTGTTAAATGAGGAGCAATAAGACAAGCTAAAAGCAAACAGAAGAAGGCAACAGCATGTCCATTGAGAAAAGGACAGTGGAGACAAGACTTCATTCAGACAATCATATCTCAGCCAGATAAATCAAAATATGAATGAGGCTTGTGTCTGCACATGCAACCCCTTCCTCCATTCTCAGAGTATTGTAGTTGAACTTGGAAGCCTTCAATTATTAACTGTATTTTTCCATTTCATTTGAACCAAGACATTATCATTATCATGTTCAGGACAGGACAGGACTTTAAGTCACCTTCAAACCATGGTTTAAGATCCTGGCTTGTTCCAAGCCTGGTGACCATAGTTTCCCAGTTTAGATGAAGTAGGAAATTGTGGTTGATTCACAATTTCATGGCTTATTGTGGCACACCAACAGTGCAAGAACAGAGGCAAAATGCTTGTGTACATCTTGGCTTATTTAGCAGAGATATGATTGTCCAAAGTCAGCACTGGCTATTTTATTAGACTTTTGTCTGCATTGTACCCAGTTGTAACATTTTTTCACAGTCCAAATTGATCAAAGGAGTTATCTCATGTGAAAGTAACTTCTTTTTAATGCCCATAAAATAGCTCTCTTATAGATATAACCAAGGGGCTTCTGGGACTGATTTGAGGGTGTGGGAAGTCAGCCAACCTGAGAATCAATGACAGTCATGTGAATGAACCAGTTCCCCATTATTCTGAACTTGGAAAATCAGGTTCGTTCTGTGGTTAGTTAAAAAAAACCCAGGACCAAACTATACTTTAAAATCCTGGTTTATTAACTACCTGTTAGTTAGGCAAAATCACAGATTCCCAAATTTGGAAATAATGGGGAACTGTAACTAGTTCAAAAGTGGAAGTTTTTATCTTCTTTTTGTGCATGCAGAAAATGAAGAGAGGGGAGGACTGCGTGTGCTAGCTTGAGCTTTGTGCAGGCTGGCTCTCATAACAACAAGCCATTGTTTGCTATCATACCTAGATCGGACATGGGAATGCATTTATGACAAATTATATCAGTTTATACCAATTAAACTCTCATAGCTCACAGGCACAAACACTCTTTCCTGGGAATTGCAGTTGATTGTAAGGTTATTGGAAATTCTGTGTTAAGAGATCCTTATAAATCTTCCTCCATCTCTCAGTGCTATTGTCCCTAGGTTTCTTGGGGATTATGAACGAATATTAAACCAGTTCAGGTCTGTGGGGTGAATGCTTAGTTTGTTTTGTTTTGTTTTGTTTTGTTTTAACATTTCAGCCTTGATAATCTAGCTAAAGATAATCTGAATTTAGGCTAACATAGTTGAAACATCAGTAAATAAAATATAAGAAAACAATAATATGAAATATAACCCCAACAATAGCAGATTAAACACTTCAGTATAAAAACCGAAAGCCTGTTGAAGTAAAACTGTCTTCACTGCCCATCTGGAGGCTAATAAAGATGGAGCTGAGCTGTCTTTCCTTGGGAAGAGTGCACTCCAGAGTCCTTGTATTACAGCAGAGAAGACCTTGCTCATTGTGTCCACCTGCTGCACATCCAACAGTATGCCCCATAATTCAGAATGGCCATTGGGCACCTGCTATTTCTTATATGTGTGTGTGTGTGTTTGATTTCCAGACCCCCTTTAGGGCCCTCTACTAAGGCAGCTACTAATTTATAAAACTCAATATATCACTGAAGTCAGAAACATCAAAATTCCATAAAGCAGCAGAGTCTGTTTAAACAGCCTTGCATAATAACCTTTAAAATATTTAAAAATATTTCTAGCCAAGATAAATCCAATTTAAAATATCAGTACTCAATATCTGTCAAAAGGAAACAACCTAAAGCAAATTGGTCTTTGGAACCCATTTGAAGGCATCCCACAAACATTGGGGCCACAACAAAAGAGGCACTAACCCTCATGCCACCAACCTAATCAATCACACTGACCAGGAGGGCCTCTGTAAATTACGGTAATCTCAGAGTTTGTATAGGTGAAAGTGCTAATTCAGATAACTGGGCCCCAAACCATTACAGTATTAATGGTCAGTATCAAGTCTGAATGAATTTAACCAGCCCAAAGTCAATTCCAAGAGCCTTCCCAGTTGAAGGATGGATAAAAGCATTGTTAGATGCAACCAAAATGTTGCCACACATTGTTTACATGTTTCTAACACGCACCTTGAAATACATACTCTTAGTTTGTTTCTTATAATCTATTATGTTTGCAAAAGGATTTCAGGGCAAATGACAAAACACAGCATAACATCCATTAGTCGGCTGATTTTAATGGTATTCATAGAGATTCTAGTTGTCCTTAATATTAGGGTCTTGTTGTGTCGAATACGTTCATTATGTGCTAGCCTAGGGATTATTTACTTCCTCATAGGTAATTTAGGTTACAATTGTTCCTTTGGTCTAGTTAAGAGTGGAAGTTCTGTTGAAATCAGTGGGGCTATATTCCTACTAAATGTATTTCAGGATTAGAGCCGTGTTTTGTAGTTTGCGTAAACATCTCCTGATCTTGCTAACTATGCTCTCTCATCTTCATCAGCATGTGATTGGCTTCTCAGCATCACATGCTATTGAAATCATTCCATCGGTAGAATGCTGCCGTGATACTAGCAGATGCCAGCAGTGACATATAAGGCCTAGTTTACATCAATCTGTATCTGCGCTGTACCAGTTAAGATTGCTAATTGGGGCTTCCTTGAATTAATGCCACATACAACAAAATAAATAAATCCAATAGCATAGAAAATTAGATGTCAAGGAAATGGGTTCTTCTAGCCAATATAGGTCCTTGATGCTAGTTACATATCTGTGTGCAGCATTATTATTTTTTTAGAGACGACCATTCAATTATGTGTCCCATTCCCTGCGGTCCAGAATGCTACAACCATTGTGAGAACTACCCATCAGATGTTCATAGAGGCAGTAATTCAAAGGACCATTTTTCTCAATGATCTTTCAAATCTCATAATTCTACTACCCTGGTTAGCAACTAGGCAGGACTACTTTAGGAAGGGAATAAGGAGTGTTGGGCCAATGCTTACATTCCTTAAAAGTGGTCTGTGAGCATGTTCTGTTACACCAATGCCACTTTCTTTACACATTTTATGACTTTAGGTTGCCTCTGTTCATCCTTCAGGGGGCTGGACTTGACCCAGAAATGTCCAGTTGCTGACCCCTGTTCTTTGTTTTCATCTAATTCTTATTGAGAAAGGAGCCTTGAGTCCAATAACAGGACCTTGGTTAGCTGAACCCTAGGGTTGCCATATTTCAAAAAGTGAAAACCTGGACACAAAAGTTGAGCTATTTTTAAGGAAATTCGCCAAAATCTACATTTCTGACAAGGGTTGCCATACATCTGGATTTTCCCTGACATTTGAGCAATTTCTGCCCAGACACTGTTTCCGATGGCCGAATACCGACTATGTCCAAGAAATTCCAGAGGTATGGCAGCCCTACTGAATCCTAACCTCTGAACTTGAGGACATTGTGGCCTGTATTCTTTAATGCAGTCTGTTCTTTAATGCAGAATAGTAAAACCCAGTGTTATTGAAAGTACACATATTGGCCTGTAGGGTTGTGTGTGATTAACTATTTCACTCTGATTATTCCCCCCCTCCCTATTTTCTTAAGAGCTACCACTCCCTATTTGGAAACCTATCCATCTCACATACTATGCAAACATTTCCCCTGCTTCTGCGGAGGCACATACATCCCACTCCTCCCCAAGAATCCTATCTAACCTCAACCTGTAACCCCCCCTCCCCAGATAGTGGAAGCTCTTTATGCAACGATTCCTATGCAAAAATAAATAAAAAATAAATAGCTGGCTAGATTCAGGAGAGTGATTGGGAGCCCCTCTCCTCTGGCAAATTTGGGAGAGGGGTTAATTAATGCAAGCTCCTGTCTAAAATAAAATCCCCTTTGCGGTGCATTTTCCTCCTACCCACTTCCGGGCTGGGAAAATGGGGGGCAGTTTGTTAAGTTGGTCATATTGACCAAGATTTCCCTTTAAAGGACACACAGAGTCCCATATTAAGTTGATTTAATAAATGTCCAGGTGTGTAACTGAGATAATGGGGTGGGGAGGCATTTGAGGGAAGGGGTGTGTTGACTAAGGCCGCAATCCTGTGAATTCTTACTAGGGAATAGGGCCCATTAAACACAATGAGATTTCTAAGTAAACATACTTGGGACCCTGCTGTACAAGTCTGCTCCCCTTTGATGTGGTGCCCTGCACCACTCTACAATATTGATACCCTAAAACATAACTAAGCAAACAACAAGCCAGTTTCTAACCTGCAGGTGCTCCTGCAGCAGACGGCCTTCTTTATACATCATGGTAACCATAGATTTTCTAGAAATGACTCCCCACCACCACTTTAAAAGTTATATATGTAGGAGAGGAACGGGACTGGTTAGCCTTGGGACTTCTGTGTGTGTTGCATTTCTGCACTTTAAATCCTGCCTCCCACTCACCTATCAGGGTTAATGGGCAATTTCCTTTCACAACATTTTCATTTGTTATAACTGGTTTCCTTCCTTTGTATGGTTTGGTTTGGCTGGTTTGTTGGAGCTGATCTTCATGTTCATGAAGTGCAGCTCTCCTGGACTATACCACTTCAGAATACAGTAGGTTTTTTTCAGGGGGGCGGGTCACAGTATGCATAGGCTCATAAACAGCCACTGATTCATCTGGGATGAGTACAATTGTCTCCAGGTGAGCAGTGGGGGAGGAAATTTCTGCAAACTGGATTGAAATAGGTTCTTTGCTTTTTCAGTCTGTAGATGGCTTACATGACTATGCATGAACATGACCGCTAATATTTATTTGTTGATAGTAAACTTTGTGGAGTTGGTTTGCCAGTTTGAATGCTCCCCCATTTAAAAAATTGTGTATCTGTAGAAAACTAACATGTCAAGAAGAGGAGCCTAGAATCAGCAACATGCTAGCTTTCTGTGGATAATTTTTATTTTGTTTTATTTATACCAGTCAAGCATTCTGAAGTAGTACAAGCCATCCTGCATCCTGAAATGGTGGAGTCCCATTAGAGCTGTACCACACATGTTTTGCAAATTGGTTCTGAATGCAGAGACTGAGATAATGTTGTAACAGCATCTCTACCCAAAAGAACCACAGACCCCACCTAGTAATATTGTCACTTTATTTGTATGTTCTCATTTTGCTCTAGTTTTGGGGGTATTTTCTTCCCTGCCCAGATGAAGAAACATAATTTTTCTATGAAAAAAATTGTAACAGCAACATCAATGTTGCTCTCACATTCAGTATGTTAATTTTAGTAGAATCGTCTTCTCTTTTTTAGTATTTCTTTAGAAAGCATTTGACATTTACATGGCAATAGAAATAAGTTTTTTGCAGCTTCAAAATGTCTTGATTTCTTTTCCATTTAAACAATTTTGGTTTCTAAATTCATTTTGTGCAATACAGGGCTCATCCAGACTTCTGTTTGCCCCACTGCTTTCCCCTGGGGAAACCCAGGCCTAGTGCTTGATCTTTAGCACTCAGTTTGAGCACCTTTCTGGGCGGCAGAAGACAAGCAGAAGTGTGGATAAGCCCATAGTTGAGTTGCCAAAAAAACAACCCCTGCATTTTTAGGGAAAAAAATGATTCATGCATTTGAGTTGCCAAAAAAAATGAAGCAAAGAATGTGGTTTTTTTAATATAAAATATATATTCCAGGACATGGGGGAAATTAATAAAAAATAAAATGAGACCCCTTTTTGTAAGAAATATGGGGAAATGCTAGTTGTCATTGATATTTTCCACATGCAGAATGCTACCAGCTCTCATTTTTGCTTCAAAAACCAAAACATGTATGCAGTTTTTCAAATTTTTGACATTTCTGACCCCCCCCCTCTCCAAAGCAGAACAAAACAATCAAATTCAAGCAAGTTTAAGGTGTTTACACCTCCCCTGAGATTTTCAGGGGGGGAAATAAGTTATGATTTAAGAAATGATTTTTTAACTTGAGACATGTTGTGTTTTATTTTCAGGGTGCAAGAAGAGATGAAAAATGTTATTTTATAAACTTGCACATAAAATATTCATAAATATGGAGGGTTGGAAATTTTAAAATTTGAAGAATGTCATGGATTTTGAACAAGCTTCTACTATTAAAAAAAATAATCTGATTTGTTTTGGTTTTCATCCAAGCCAGACTGAGATGTTGTATAGAAGAGTATTGATGAAGAGCAGCCTAGTGGGGGCCGAGTTGTGAAGGAACCATCTGGCATCTGCTTAGGGTAGCATGCAGCCCATAACTGAAAATGTCCAGCTCAACGAAGACTATGGGGTTAATGGTGTCTTACATCAGTATTTCACCTGCATACCCTGGTGTTTAACTGGGTACAGAAAATGTGCTTGTGGTAGTTGTTTGCTGAGCGTTCTTTGTGTATGGTTGCCTGCAGGGCTTCATTTGGCCAGAGCTCAGAAACTTTCCAGAGCACAGCTTTGGAACACAAAAATCAGTAACACCTCTGAGGATGCACGGAGTGCCTTTCCTTCACTACTAACTACAATCCATCTCCAATAATCTGGGAGCTTCTGAGTCAGAGGGTGAGGCTTTTGAGAAGGTTTGTGCCCTGGCACATCTTTTTTTAGGAGCTTATTTTAGAAAGCTTGCATGACAAATCTGTAGGTTGGTACAATGTATATTGTAGGGAGAGGGTGTCCTTCATGAAATCTATGAGCCCCACTCACTGACTCAACTTCAGCCAAAACATGCCCCACAGTTACTGTAAAAGGTAAGGAGCCAGGCCCCCAGTCTCCCTGTAATTCAAGCACTGTGTAGCCAAACAAACAGGAGAGACACAGTCTAAAGGCCTAAGGAAGACTTCATATGTTAACAGAGAAGTGAAGCGCTAAAGCTCTCTGAGAATCATCCTCTGCCCTCCACATGTTTTATTCCAAAGTCCTAGTCAGAGGTATGGGAGCTTTGGATGATGAATTGGCAAGGGAAAGGCACCCTGTACATGTTCAGAGGAATTATTCGCTTCAACCACTACCTGCAGTAGAAAAAAAACAACGCACTTGCAGCTAGGGCATTATAGGAGAGGAGTGAATCCCAAGGCCAGATCTCCAGCTCAAGGTGAACAGGCTCAAGCACTAATGTGAATGTGAGTAAATGTCCCCAGGGAGTGCATGTGGTGGTTGTGAGTCAGTCTGAGGTGGTTCTAGGTTTGTGTGTTGTTGGCCCAAAGATGGATGCTAACAGCTGCCCACTAAGAGTGTGCAAGAATAAGCATGATTTATTTCCACTGTATGGTCATACGGTAGAAAGAGCCCAGGACTTGGGTGTCTGAAGCAGAAAATCCAAATGGTTCCTTCACTCCATGATTGTGAAAATAGTAAAATAAATAACTGACAACATATTGGTATTTATCTATGTGCCAGAATGTGCTGACTGCCTTGTCCTACAGGTGGTAGTTAGAAGCAGACCTTGTAGCGATGAAGCATAAAACTGACCATGAATGATGACTGAAATTTCTCATGCAAATCTCTGCATTTGATTGAATATGGGCATTAGTGGAATAGTCCATTTGATCTTTTAGCCATTAGTGTAGGAGTAATTTGTATTTATGTCACTCTTTAGAAGGAAAGTAGTCTTTCAAGTCTTCAATGGCAGACTAGACCACATCTATTCAATTTGATGTATTAAGTTCACCCAGTAGCTGGAAACAGTTCTGATCAAAGGTGGGCTGTTTTTATTCAACATCCTTTAGCTCTGCCAAACTATGCCCTGCGTCTGTGTGCCTGTGCAACTGTCTGGGTGTGTCTGCTACAAGACAATCTCTCCTTACCTTTGCTAAGCTGGATACCTGCATCTAGGTGCATCCCCAAGGTGGGTGGTGGGAGGGGGGGAAATATACATGGATAAAACCCTGATTCATTCTGGAGGTACAGGGGACAGAGTGCCCTATTCTCTTGCAAATGGTAGGGGTGATTGAGGCCTTGGAAGGGGAGGGGAGAGTAGACAGCAGGTGCTTGAGGGGGGCTCCTACCTTTCAGCACTGCTTTTCCCCAATGCTGGATTAAATTGGGAGCAAGGGTGAGACATGGAGGAAAGACGGGTGATTTCAGACTCAGGTTGGGTGTGGGCGGGGGGAGTGGAAGTGTGGTTTTGCCCCATGTTGGTGGGGGTGTGGCTTATTGGGGGGGGGAAGGTTGGTTATGTTTGGCAGAGGATGGTGCCAAAAGAGGGGAAGGAGGGGTGGGCTCAGGGATGGTGGGGGAGGGACACAGAGCTATTTTTTCAAGCAGATGTAATATAATAATTATAATAATAAAATTTAGAAAGTGATGCTATTTTTTCACAAATCCCTCTTTTTCCCTCTTCCAGTTGCCACAGCAACATTTTTAAAAGTCCTGTACTGGAGGCATAAGGATTTCCCACGGGGCCAATCGAGGGAGAGAGGACCACTAAAAATGTAGGGGGTGAAGGAAGAGTATTATTTTGCCAAAAATAATAATATGTAAGAGAAAGATTTCTTTTGTGGTTTTCAAAGTGTTCTTCTCCCAAATGTGAGTGATCTTTCTTCTGCTCACACTGAGCAAAAATATTAAATCATGTCAATTGCTCAAGAGGAACAAAACAAACAAACTTTTATAATTTTTTTTTATTCACCCAAAACTTTTCACTCTCTGAAAATGTGCAATTTGACTTTAAAAAAAAACAAAAAACTTTATCTACGCTCAATCCCAAAACTGAAACTTTAATATGGAATGCTATATTTTAATGCCTTGAAACTTGAAATTATTTTTTACTACTTTGTCATTATAGGTGACCAAAATAAATAAACTAGACAGAAAAAAAAATTTAAATCCTAAACATTAAGTTTTCAGGAATTTCAGTGTTTTTTTTAAAAAAAACCAACAACATTTCTTTGATCATTCCAAAAAGAAATTCGACAGGAAAATTTCCAACAGTTCAAGAGAGAATTGTAAATGTGGGGGAGATGAACATTTCTCTGACACACACAACAGAAATGCCAGGGTCTTTATTCTACCCGACACCCCGTGGTATTTCCTTCCTTCACATGCAATTCATGTGCCAAAATGTTTTGAATTCTCAAATGAATGTTGAACTGTTAAGTGTTGGGAGGCATTTGGTGGGGCTGGAGGGTCAATGGGGACAACATACACACTTGTATTAATGTACCGAACCCCTTATCCCTTCTGTCTTTGTTTCATTCTTTATTTCTTCATGCTTCTCCACCTCCCGCACAGCCTCATTCTTCCTTCATTCTAGAGGAGCTGCCCTATTAGACTGTTGCAGCAAAACCAAACCAACCAAGAGTCTTGTTGTGGCACCTTAAAAACTCAATATAAGTTCGCTATAAATTCATGTCTTTAGTTTCAGTAATCCCAGTTAACTGTCATGGGCTTCCCCCAAAAGAATCCCAAGAAATTTTAGCTTGGTGAGACTATTCCACCCGACTCTTGTGCTTTCATTACTACAATTTCCCAAGACAGAGGGGAAGATTATTAAACTAGTTTCTGTCTTTGGTGTAGATAAGAGCTAACAAATTTATTGTGATGGATGCTTTCTAATTAAACAGGGCGGTTGCCTGTACAAGCTCCTGCCGCAATAAAATGTTGTCTTTAAGGTGTCACAAGAATAAGATTCTTTGTTATTGTTTTGCTAGGAGACACGGTCTTCTTATTGTCCTCTTGACAGGAAATTATTTCTAAGAATTTAAAGTTTGCTCATTCATTCCATTCACATCCAAACCATTCTCGGTTCCAATGAAATAAGCAAACTATGTTCTCTTTCCACTCCCTCCCCGCACTCCAGTTTGCCTTTCAAAGGACTTAAAGATGAAAAGACGAGACAAGAACACAGGCTTAAAGAAAAACAAACCACAAGTGCGGAACTGGTGACTCTTGCCTCTGTCCAGCTCTGGGCACTGGTATCTGTGGAAGGAAACAGACTGTTCCACATATAAGTATTCCTAGCTAGATGGGCACCTGCATGTGCAACTAAGTCTTCCATGTGCAGTTCTGTCCTCGGATCTGGTAGGAGAACCTCTTTTAAAAAGCTAACATCCCAATGATTGGCTGATTTGGAGGGACAGCATGGATTCACTTACCCTTCCATGCCAAATAGCAAATTGGTAGGGTTTCTCAATCTGTTTTTAAGAGCTGAATGTGCACAGCCCCATCTCTGCACATGCTCCAGGGGATCCCACAGAACAACTTCTGGCAAAATGCATCAAGAGTTTGCAATCCTGTGTGTGCACAGAAATTGTGTCTGTCTGTGTATATACATATGCACACAGACGTACACAAGCATAGGGCAAAGTTTCTGCACACGCATACATACTTGCGCACACAGGGGTAATAATAAAAGAGTACAGTTGCAGTTTGCATGGATAATCTCTCTCTCTCTCTCTCTCTTACACACACCCCCCCCCAAAAAAAAACAGTACTAGAGACCCATGTGAGAAAGCATCCCCTGTTTTTCAGAAAGGCAACAATCACATTGGCAGTGAGTACATAAGCATAGGTAATAACTTCCACACAACCATTTCTCCAAATACACATACATTCCAAAAGATGTGCACACCATCAGAAAACAAAAGTGGTTTGCATACACTTCGTGTCTCATCAAAGCTATCAGCACATAGGGCCCCTCCAGGAATTCTTTTTATTGCTCATTCATGACAATTTGTGCCCCTGATGCTATTAAGGCAGTCACACGTGATTCCGCTTTCAGTATTGTTTGTCCCGACAAAGATTTTGTGTGCAATCACACTGCTTCATTTCCAAGCAGTGCATAGCTTGTAACTTCCTCCTGAAATCCCATAGCTTTCTATACCCCAAGCGTTCTGGTTTATTTTTGTCCCAGCTTTGTTGCATGATTGCCCTTTTGGCCAGCAATAATGTGGTAACATTGGGGAAGCATTGCAGAGCAAACTAAAGCAGAATAAACCTACCACAAATGCACTATTGTGTCAAGAACATGTTGCAGAACATACCCACAATAAAAACAACCATCTGGAGGGTCCCTATATGTTATATAAAGCAGCCCAAACCAATTTAACTGCTATTATAGCTGCTCCCAAGATTCCCGGGTTGATACTTTTTGATGTGTTGAATGTTCACAGTTTGACCTTCTCAATAGGATTTCCAGCTTTTTCAACTACTCTCTCTAGCTGTGCCCTAAACAACAGCTTGATCAGCAACTGGCAGGCAACAGGGTTGCCACATGTCAGACTTTACAGACAACATTCCTCTATTTGGAGGGCTGTCTAGTCCTAGTTCAAAGCTTTAAAAAATCCTAATAAATAAAGCAGCAGGGGCCTTGAAGTGGCTGGTCAATTTTTAACACCTGGACAGAAAACTCAGCAGGCACATGGGTCATGGTCTTCCTAATTTTGGTGAGATATGTTGTATTTAGATTTAAGTTACAGTAATTATTTCTAAATTTGCATCTATATATCTATATTAGCAGTTTTAAATTTATACAAACCTATGCCCCCTTTGCCCTCTGTTTTGGACAACATATAAGGGCCCACCCTAGCAAGCAATAACATTTATGTCCATAATTACCAGTGCCAACTGAAAATTTGGAAACCCAACTTACTTAGCTGCTGTTAAAAGATCACTTGCTGAAGGAAAGGGTTTTTTTTAAAGAAACAACTAATTTGCATTTGCAGTGTAATAAATGTATTGTCTAGATGACCTACATAAACTGGTTTCTCTGCCATGGCTTCCCACACTGTCAGCTGAGTAGAGTAAGAAGATTAGTAGCCTCTTCAAAGTACAGTTCTCTGAGGTCCATGGAAGAAGCCATGGCCATTAAACTGATTTATTACTAGTTTAGGTTGTAATACAGATGTGTCCCCTAGGGATATACTTGAAGAAACATTCATGACTGGGTAATCCACACTCAGTATTCACACACTAGGCAACACACAGAAGTGTGTAGCCCATGCATTTACGCACAAACCAGCACATCTATGCAAAGCATGGGCTGATGGCGCTCACACTTGCCCACATAATTCTGACTCACATTCTCAGGGCATATCCACACTATAGTTTTTTTTAATCAGTTATAACAAAGATTCAGATGTCATGGCAACCCCCAACGAATTCTGGGAACCGTAGTTTGGTGAGCGTGCCGAGACGTCTTTGTTAGAGATCCCTAGCCCCCCATGTAAAACTCCAATTCTCGGGGTCCCCTGGGGAAAGGCAGGTGTTGATAATGCCCACGCTCAACACAGATATAAAGAAAGCATATATACAAATGTACACCCACAGTCAGAGAGTAGCAGGACGCCACAATATGCAAACCTTCTAGCCGGACATGTGCACCACATCACCACAACCGCATCAGTACCACACTTTGCAGCTGTTTCTTGTGGGCCATTGAGTTCTCCCATTGCTGGGCTGGGCTACGGGGACAGAAAGGCAGCCATTTTGGACTGCAATACAAGGAGGCAACGTTGCTCCTCTTTCAGAGACTTTTATGCTGCTCCCTCCATCGCACACATGCTCTCCCTTGTGGAAGAGCTACCGCCAGGTCAATCTCATACAGAAAGCAATAAACCAGCCCCCATTGCCAGCCTGTCCCAATAAGGGAGAGGCTCTCTGTACACAGCAATGCACTCTCACACTCTGCCTTGTGGCGACAGGACAGCACGGGGCATCAATTGCATCACATCATCCTCTCTCCAAAGCCAGCCAGTTTGACGAAGCCCCTTCCATCCTTCTCACCTATGCCCTTTTCTCCTTCCATTGTGGCTTAGACTCAACTATCCCTTGTCATTCTAGCTATTCCTTCTCGGTCACAGCCAGCAAGCCCCTATTTTCTCTTTCCGCTCATCCAGTCCAACATATACCCTTCCATCAGTTTACCCAGACAATTGTCCATGGCCCACATATTTTCCCATCCACCTTTCTAGTTTCCTTCACATTCCCCCCCCCCCCACAAGTCAATCCAGCTCAAACATCACATTAAATCAGAATGTATTTCATCTGTAATTTCACCAAAATATGTAGGAAAGCCAGAGACCTAAGGTGCTGGCAATCTCCCATATTTTATCCATCCATGCCACATGGGTTCTTAAAGTGACTCACCAATTCTTCTGTCTTTATGAAGTCGTGCACATCATATTCTCCAAGGCTGATCCATCCTCGTAACAGATTTGTACGTGATCTTGGTGATACTGGCTCCAGTTTGCACCATGGCTCCAGTTTGCATCCACTCCGTCATAATCTATTCATGGTTTCTGTTGGTGAACATCATTGGTCCATCGTCATTAAGCATTTGTCCATTTTCCCTTCCACACATTTTTCACCTCTCTAGTCCTCCTTCATTAACTTCTTCACATGCACCTTGATACCTCATTTGTCTTGTACTGCAATTTGCCTAAGAGAGGGAGGGATTAACCAGCGAAATCCAGGCCTGTTGAACCTAGAAGGAGCAACTGGGCCAGACTGGTTTTGGTTGCTCACTACCACCCACCCTTGCATCCTTCCATTAACATTCAACTCTGGTGCTACAAGGGACTCCTGGATGAGGGTTTGGGCCTGTGTTCCCCTGAAAACTCTGTTAAGACCTGGCCCTGCCTCCCATCCCTTTGCATCTCCCCTTGATGGCGATAGAGAGGGAGGTGCATCTCACCTTTTCCCCATTCACAGTGATCTTTTTATTTCTTCTCTCATTTTACATTTCATCCACTCTGCTTCCCCACCAACACTCCATCCTCCACCCCAACCCTTATCGTCCCCTGGTCTTTGGTCTCTGGGACATTATACTGTCTGCATGAGCTGACATGCCGAGGTTACAGCATGTAATAAAATTATTTCCTTTTCATTTAAAACTTTCAAAAAAAAAAAAAACCAACAACCTGCATCCAGACTATTATTCACAGGTGGAAAGGGGGTTGGAGGGAGGGACATGGAAGAAGGAAAGCCAGCTTGATGGTGAAACCTGTACTATTTCCTCTTTGTTCCTCTGTTGGCCAGAGAAGACAAGATGGCAGCACCATAGGTAAACATCACCCTAGAATACCAGCACCATCTAGGGGATTCTTCCCTAATCAGCAGAGGAAGAAGATTAACACACGTAGTTCCTGCAACAGATGGCAGCTGGTTGTGGTGTCTGACCTGGAAGAAGATTGCAGGCTACAGGAAGTGTCCCCTTGCCTGCCCTTTGCTTTGAAGTCTTAAGGTCTTTCCAGATCGGAGGCTGGGATGGGAGTGGGAAGCACCTGCTATTAAGTGCTAAATAAAACAACAGACCCAGCACCTATGGCACTACATCAGTCCCCACACCTCGTTGCTGTGGAAGATAGGCGTTCCATTGCAGGGGATCAAGAGTGTGTGACCTCTTAAAAAGGGGGTGGGACTGGTTAGACTCAGAAATAATGACTGGCCAAAAAACACCCTTCATGGTTGTTTGGGGCATCATCATTGGGGATTTGAACCTAGGACTCTGGGCCAACACTTCACAGGTTCCTATTACTGCTGCAGCTGTGGCAGGGGGCTGCATCTTCCCTTCAACACAGCCTTGCAGACTGAGTGCAGAGAAAATGTGATTTTTCACATTTCACATAGTAATGCACTGGTTGAGGTTATTTCAAATGTGAAGAAGTCGGAGGGTCATGGATAACTGTTCCACAATTCCTCTGCAAAATCACCACCACCAAGGAATACCCTTATCACCCAACAAAGAAATGATTCACACATACAACCAAACAAACCACAGCTTGGCTCTACATGAACAAGCCTAGCAGCACTCAAGCTTATGTGCTCCCTCCTTCCCTCTCACACATACCAGCTCCTTTCTTGATCTGTCCAAACCATTAAACACTGGTTTCTGATCCTGTTTCACAGGGAAAGTACAAACCATATTTTGCCAGTTCAGGCAAACCAGCCAACAATGGTTTGCCATAAACCAACGAAGAAGTAGGTGGGGATGCCACCTCTTAAAGATATATTTGCCTTTTTCTGTGATTGGTTTTGACTGCATTGCAATTTTCCAAAGCAATCTTACTGCTTTTGAGGAGTTGGGCTCTGTTTCCTGGATCAAAGAAAAACTCTGGGTGACAGACTTCTGCAGGAACTCTCAGCTAATTTGCAAGTGAGTAATGACAAAGCTGAGCTGCAATGGAGGGCCTGTGAACATCTATCACCCACATCTGTTAGGCTCAATGAAGATCACACATGGCAGTCCAAATCAACTCAGTCTCAACCTTTGCTTCCATATGGATGTTGCCAGCCCACAGGATCCAACATCTGCAGTAGGGGTGACTTTTAGAAAAACCAGTGTTTAATCTCTACAAATGAGGTGCTGTAGTCCAAGCACCCCTAGGAACTATCATCTGGGAATGCCTATGCATTACTCAGAAAATGGCCAAGTTGTTGCAATACCTTAGATATGCTATACCATTTAACATGGAACCAGCAAATCAAATGGAGCCTGTCAGCCACCTAACTCACTTGTCACCAGGAGCTCATTGACCTGCTGATTTTTTAGAATCACATAAAGTGGAGAGACATTGACAGGCAAACAGCAGGCCACACGATACACGGCTGCTGAGAATGATTAGCTGGTAAGTTATGAGCTGCACAGGCCTGCATTTAAGCATAACCCTGATCTAAAGTCAAGCAAGTAGCATCTCTGTACAATTTCTAGCCTACCCGTTTAGATTGCTCATAGCATCTGTGAGGATTGGGCAGTCTCATCACATTGACTTTTTACCTTACCCAAGTCAGTTCCAGCACCTTTTCCTGCCCTGACATTGATGCTTAACAAAAATGTTTATATATCCGAGTGCCACTGAACAGATCACACCAAGGGATCCCCCATTAACAAAGATGTCCTCGTTTTGAATCTCATTATTCAAGCCCTTGTAAAGTTTCTGCATCTCACTTGGCTTTCTTTATACTGCAACTGCATCAAACAGCTGCTGGGAGGCTGCCCGACAGACTGGACCACGTCTACACAACGCATTATAATCTGTCTTGAAACTGGTTTAATTCTGGCTCCCCAGCCTGACCAAAGGATTGTGGGAATGCTTTGCTAAACTGCTCTTAAGTTCTGCATAAAATGTGAGCTCTGAAGGTTAGTTTGGTTCAGAGCCATGGCAAACAGGTTTTGAAAACACTTTTTTAAGTTTGTACCATAGACAAGGGATAGTATTCAGTGAAGTCAGGCTCACCGCACACACTGATATTAATTAAGTTGAGTTAGCAATATCTATTCACTTCAATGGGTCTTCTCTGAGTAGTACTAGTGTTGGGATACCACCTATGGTATGTTTGCTCAGCTGCTTATGCTGCTTCATAACATCTTCTACCGCAGTGCTATCAACCCAACTTGGAACAGTCGCCTTTTAAAAAGCGGCAGCATCAGCACCATCAACAAAGATTAGTCCACAGCAGGGATGGCTGCTGCCCACGGGGACTGGGAAAGCAGAACGCAGAGAGTCCAATAGTAGGCAGAGCTGGAGCCAATGAGAAGCAGAGCCAGCTAACTCTAGCTTTGAGTCTTTCAGACTAAGGAGGAGGAAGCTATCAGCCAGTGGCACCTCCTGGAGCTTGGAGGTGCAGTATCCCATTTGTCCTAATGGACCGGCCTCCACTCCTACACAGGCCTATTTAATTCTTTATAACACCAGTCACTACAGAGAAGCAGTAAAACGATCAAATATATAAGTACTTCTGAGGAAACTGAGGTAGGGGTGGGGGATGGGGGAGAGCTATGCCACCTATGTTAATGACTCTCCTCTGCCTACCCTAAATGGCACCCTTGAATGGGATCCCAAGCTTTACGGGAGACAAATTCGTCATCTCTGCCCTTGTTTTTGAGCCAGCTGTTTTTATTCTTTAATGAATCGGCTCCCCCATTAAATGGATTCCGCGTCCTTCCAAGGGGCCCCGGTGGAATTGGGATGCTTCTGCGGTTAGCAAAGAGGCTTCTGGGCCTCCCAGCCACCGACGGGAAATGGCTTTTGGCTGGCAGCACAGGAGGACTGGCCACTTGCCAAATCCCTTGATCTATGCCAGGAACTCCTTCAGCCCAGCCACGGACAAGGATATTGGCAGAGAAAAACGCAGACAGATTGTAGGGGGAACAGGAGCGGTGAGGACAAGGGGCTGTCAGAATTGGTGCCCTCCAGATATGGAAAAGACTGCACACGCACCTCCCTCGGAAGGGCATGTGTAAACCAGACATTATGAACTAGTTTAAGGATGCAATGCCATACACAATTAAACACATTTAAACCTCATTGAACTCAGCAAGATTTAAATTCTGAGGCGACTTACACAGAATGGTATTGAAATGCTAAGCTTGGCTGTCATGGCCGCGCCAGCTAAGGAACTTTAGGAAACTTGAGTTTTGTGAAGAAGCCAGTAGCGTTTCCAACCACAAAATTATTTCAGCTACATACTCAGTACTTTTGCATCCAGGTTCATTATCTGGTACTTAGTTGAATGTCAAGTATTTAAAGTCTGGTGGTTTTTGCTGTTAATAAATATACAATGATGCTCCTTGGATCACAAGCACACACACACACACACCTTACCTTTTTTGATAGGCCATCTAAACACTATTTTTATAAGGCTATGATGCAGGGGAAGCTAAAATGGGGGACAAATCAGGCCAAGGAACTGAAGCATTTCATTAAGAGACATTCTTATCTTTCCCCTCATAATTTGAACACAGGTTAAATGTGCATGCCAATCCTGGTCAGAGCCTCTTAGAAGCAAACTTAAAACATATTGCACTCCACTAGGCCCCAAATGCTGGCTCACCAGGAGGAGGTCCCACTAATCTTCCACCTCCAGACCACTCTGAATCCAACCTGCTCCCGATGCTGACCAGTCATTAAAAATAATAATAATCAACAAATACAAGTTAGAAGTGGCCAAGGATTATGAACACACAATTCTCATCACTATCATACAAAAAAGGGAAATTCTAGAGCAACCTATGTCAACCGAGCTTCAAAACTGTTAGGAAATGCCTCAGCCATACACAGTATATCTAAAGAGAGCTGAAGGTGGCATGGTTGAAACGTGATTTCCTCACAGTGTAGGTGCTCAATTACAGTGGTACCTCGGGTTACAGATGCTTCAGGTTACAGACGCTTCAGGTTACAGACTCCGCTAACCCAGAAATAGTACCTCGGGTTAAGAACTTTACCTCAGGATGAGAACAGAAATTGCGCGGTGGCAGCAGGAGGCCCCATTAACTGAAGTGGTACCTCAGGTTAAGAACAGTTTCAGGTTAAGAACGGACCTCCAGAACGAATTAAGTTCTTAACCCGAGGTACCACTGTATTTCCATGGACGACTGGCCAAAACAGATACTCCCACCCGCAGGTGCAAAACCTGTGAATACAGTAATGCTCACCAGGCAATTATGCTTCTATGATACAACTTACAACTCACCTGACAAAAATCTTCTCGACTCCTGTTTCACGTGTGCTCTTAATCCGACTTCAAATAAGTTCCAGGCTATTTTAGGAGTCTTGAGGCCTAGTTCTGAAGGCCAAAGCAGACATGAGGGTGCAACCATCCATACTGACTGTCCTGGCTGAAGCTGAAGTGGGGAAATGGGGGGGGGGGAGGTGTGGAGAAATTGTATTCTTGCTGTTCTCTGTAGCTTTAAGGCTAAGCAATTTCTCCTCACAGTCCCACTTCAGTATGGGAAGTAAGCCAGGCTTAGAGAATATTGCCTAAAGCAACAAGAGTGTGGGAAGGTAAGGCTGGAGAGGGAGATATGGTTTGCTCCCCTAACAAATATGAATCTTTTCATATAAAAAACAGGCACCCACCAACGCAGCCCTGTTTTATATGTACATGAAGCCAGACAAACTGATAAACCATATGCAGCTATTACAACCGGTACAGTCCTCACAGAGGCAGTAACTCTGTGCCTGGGTTGTACCACATCAGGTGGTAGTTCGCATAACTCCGTATAAAAGGTTTCTTTAAAAAAACAATCTAAAGAAAACCTGCATAGCAGCAAAGAAGAGTAGGATAGATCCCTAGTCTTGCTGACACTGTCAGGTTTCTATGTGTAGGTCTGTTTTTGAGAGAGGAAGAACATTCAGTCATGGTACCTTCTCACCCACACCTGTAGACTGGAATGGTACAGTCCAGACACCGACTAACCATGGTTGGTGGGGGATGGGGTGGAACAAGGCTTAGGAACTGTAGCGTCTCGCTAAGGTTTACGGGGAGGATATACTGGACGCCACAGGAATCATAGTTCCCATATGCATTGACACATTCCTCTCCCTCCCAGGAGGAAACGGAGGGGACAACCCCTTTACAGCTTCCTAGCTTCCTTGTTTTTGCTCCTTCGTTTGTGTTCCTTCATAGCTAATTAAATGTCTTAGCCCAGAGGGGCTGAGTTAATGAGAACTGAGTGCGCTGGCTCCCCAGAGGGATTCTGGTCAGATTTCTCTCTGTGTTTTACACACACACACACACAACCAGCTCTGCCAATGCAATTAAATTCTATATCGCGCAACAAAGGTAAAGATACGTTACAACCTGCTATTATTAGATACGGACATTTCTGAACTAAGGCAGGAGACTTAACAGGCAGTTACACACGTACTCCTCACTTAGGTCAGTCCAGTTTTTTATTTGATGAGGAAAGTCAAACAAAATAACAAAAAAAAAAACCATATTTTGAGCTTTGACCAGCCCTTTGTGAACAAAGGGCCCATTTATGAGCAGCATCTGCGGTGGCAGCCATCTCTACAGCCCATGTGGAGCCATGCCTTGACCTGAGAGCCCAGCCCCTGTATTTTGGACCTCACTATCAACAGGTTTAAAAATGGAGGAGGGGGAGGCTACACTACAACATTAAACAGGTGAAAATAGAGACACATTTGTAACATGCTCTGAAGAACCACTGTCCATCGAGCAGCCCACCACAAGACACACCGCCAAAGGATCTCCATCTCCTATAAAGTTATACGCTGAATTGTTTTCCTGTGTTGTTGCCTGGGGAAAAATATATATGTATAATTGGCCCACAATTGGTTCTGAACAGTTAACATTTTACCTCAGAAGCAGCTGCAGAGGGTGAAATTGCAGGCTCTGTGCTGAGCGGGTGTTGGACACTGGAGATGATGCAACGTCTCTTACCTCAGTTTCTTGGGAGACAAGCCATATTCACACCACACATTCAAAGCACTACGGTGCCACTCTCGGCAATAATTCTGGGAGCTGTCGTTTGTTAAGAGTGCTGAGAGATGTTAGGAAACCCCAATTACCGTTTCCAGAGTGGTTTGACAGTCTATCCCTCTTCCCATATAGCTATGGGAATTGTCCCTCTGTGAGGGGAACAGGGGTATCCTAACAATAAAATCAAGAAGAAACGTAATAATATGGCTAGTTTGAATCAATGTCCCAAGCAAGCAGGGTCACTGTTGTTTTAAGTGTACACAAAATGTCCAGTTGAGAAATCTGCGCAGTTGGGAAGCTGATAATGTGCAGTTAGGTAAAATCGGGGCTGGGAACGATATATTCTAGGCATATAAGTGTGTTTAGCACTTAAATAATAGGAAATGTCAGGGACAGCATGCACACAAATCACACAGGGTAGTAAAGTGCAGCTAGTTTCCATACTTAAAACAAACTGCTCAACCCATATTAAAACACCTTCTTTTGGGCCAGGACCTCCTCTTCTTTGCCTTCAACTTTGGGCAGTTAACTTTATTGAACTAAGGCAGATTCGTAAATGAATCACTGCTGTAGAGTAGAGAATAACAACTGACTCCCATGGGGAAACTGCCATTGATACAAGGAGCAAAACACACACAGTGCTTGACAGGGAATTTGTGCAGTTGGAAAGCCTGCTTTAAATAAAACCCTGTAAGCAAGTGTAAAGTGATGCACACTGGAGCAAAAATATTCCTAACTTTGCAGTTATGCTTATGTGGTTTGAACCAGCAGTGACTGACCAAGTAACTCAATTATAATGCCAACCCAGTATATGGCAGCTGTGGAAAAAGCTGATTTATTTATTAGGAATCATTAGGAAAGAGATTGAAAAGAAACCTGTCAACATCATAACACCTTGATACAAATCAGCAATACGACTGCATGGAAAATTACAACATTTGGGTTTTTGGTTTTGGTTTGGTTGGTTGGTTGGTTGATGTTTTTGTTTTGTTTTTTTGGGAAAAAGGCAAGTAATAAGGGGGTCATGATAGAGGGCTATATAATTATGCAGAATGTGGAGAAAGTGGAAAGGGAAAGTTTT
This sequence comes from Podarcis filfolensis, assembly GCF_964270895.1. Lineage (NCBI taxonomy): Eukaryota > Metazoa > Chordata > Lepidosauria > Squamata > Lacertidae > Podarcis > Podarcis filfolensis. The sequence continues at coordinate 19,673,210 of NC_139615.1, read as the reverse complement.
TCACCCTCTTGTGTAATACTACAACCCAGCCTGGATGATTCAGGACAGAAAACAGTGCATATTAATATTCACACAGTGCATATTAAGTAGGCCATTCACAAGCAGCAGGTGTAGTGATGGTCACCAGCTTTAAAAGGCATTTAGACCAGGGGGGGGTGATCTTCCCAACTTCCACCTGTCAGCCCCCTGATGTCTCCTGACACCAGGTGATTCAACTTCTAGTTGTGCCAGCAAAATAAGATTTTTGCCTTTGTAACCTGGCTTGAATTCAGAAAATTGAGAGTGCACTAAGAGTCCACTCCCAATTAGTCTGTTCTAGCTTTAATTTGGCATCTATTGAATATAAAAGGTGCCCAGCTGGCATTGGCACCAGAGGGAAGGGAAGGAAAAATCGAAAGTGGACTCAGAGTGGGCTCCATCCTTTTCTTTTGGTCCCATGGGCTAACCTGCCTTTGTACCTGATGTAATATAATGCCAGGTGATGGGCAGAACATGGTTTGAGCCAAACTATCCTGCAAGCTACATGGGGAGGCCTGGTAGATCTAATTAGGCTTGTGGGATGGAGGTTTAACCACTGCTAGTTTAAACAAGAGTTTCCCAAACTGTTTTTGGACTACAATTCCCACAATCCCTGACCACTAGTCCTGCTAGCTAGAGATGATGGGAGTTGTAGTCCAACAACAGCTGGAGACCCAAGTTTGGGAAACCCTGGTTTAAACCAACTCATGGGGGTTAATAAGGTTATCTCAGGCTAATAGCCATGATAGCGATGTACTATCTCCAGTATCGGGGGAGGTAGTACATGTCTCTGAATGCCAGTTCCTGGGAGAGCACTGTTGCACCCAGGTCTTGCTTGCAGGCTTCCCGTAGGCATCTGACTGGCCCCTGTGACAACAGAAAGCTGGACTAGATGGGCAACTGGCTAGATTCAGCAGAGTTCTTCTGATATCAAGATACCATACAATTTAAAAGAACCAGTGTCGTGCTGTGTAGCATTTAGGGGGCTGGATTGGGGCCAGGGAGATCCAGGGTCTCTATTTGGGCCAGCCATCCTCTTTCAACCTAAACCACCTCACAAGCTTGTTATTCTGAATATAAAATATGTGGCAGGGGAGGGGGAAGAGGAACTTAGTGTGCTAAAAATATAGCAAATATCAGAGCAGCTGAAAGCCTTGAGGGAATTTCATTTCTAAACCTTTTCCCCATAGCTAATTTGTTTTCCTTTCATAGTTTACTAAGGTTGGGTTTTCTTATTTAAAAAAAAAAGTCTAAATATATATTTTATCCAGTCTTCCAGTCCTGTTTAGGAAAGGGGGAGAAAGGGTTGCTTAAGAGCAACTACTCTAATGCTTCTGAGCATGTGCAGAATGCCTACCAAAAGTATCATATTTCAGAGGGAGAAGAGTTGTTTTTTTAAAAAAAGGCAAATTGCATCTTACGTAGTATAATGAATATCAACGCAAAGTCCAAATACTGGACACACACACCCCCCCCCCACGACTTTGCAAACTGCTGTTTTGACAGCTTTTCAAATGTGCAAAGTTCTGGCTGCTTGGCAACCCTAGTGGGGAGCTGCGGATGAAGACCAACACAAGGCTGGATTCTGGCACTGTGGGATGGAAGGTAGATCAGGAATATGGGTAGACCTGGCATAGCCACCTAGGTCAGCCCTGAGATTAAATAGGCAGCATCTAGTTTCTGGGCAAGGATAAAGGACCATTAACAGCTGGATGAAGTTGAGCACAGACAAAACATAGACAGGAGGTCGGTGGAGGGTGGCCGACTCAGCTCCCTGGCCTGGGGTACATATGGCACTACTGAAGTGGGGTCTGATTTTGGATGTCACAGCATGCATGCTCCCAGCCTGGATAAAAATAGGTTTGCTCCCCGGGGACACAGGCAGTTGCATAACGGGGGCTGCAGTTCCAGAAATAAACCCCCTCTATTGGGGCAGCGATGGAAGAGGAGGTGTGGATATGCGTGTTGCAGCTTTGCTGGGGTGACCTAGATTTCCCGTAGCTTAAGCCGAGAAGGACGTTAATGCAATTTTTTTGTTGCCGCTAAAATCTTTTGCTGCCAGCCACAATCCTTAGCCGTGCCGGATCGAGAAGGTGCCCCTGGCACCCAGGAACCCTTCAGTCGCTTGCACCGGACTCACGGCTTTTTGTTTGTCAGAATTTTAATAGCAGCGCAGAAGGCACTTTACACAGTCCTCATTCTCCGCCTCACAAGAGCCCCGTGAAAGTACGCCAACTGGTGTAGCCACATTTTACAGAGGGGGGAGCTGAGGCCATTAACGATTTACCCAAGGCCAGGGCTGGGCAAGGGTTTTAAACAGGGCAACCACTTCTGCAGCCACGATCCAAGGCATGTTTACTCTGAAGTAAACTAGTTCTAATTTTGCCCTCCTGCTGCTGCTGAGTTCCATAAAGGGCAACCTTGGGACACAGGAGAGAGGAGAAGCCGACAGCCAGCGCTAGTCTCCTGGACTGGTTGTAAGGATGGATGCAGAGGCAGGTGAAGAATGACTCAGAACAGGCCCTGGTGACCTCTTCACCCCAATGGGCTAACCATTAGAAGACGTGCAAGAAGTTTAGAAGAGTATGTGCGGCGTAGAGAAAGTGGCAAGAGCAAAGTTGTTAGGTGTTATAGGAATTCTAAGGTCTTATATATTTTTAATAAATGTTCATAAATGTACAAGGCAGACACATACGTAAGTATATAAACCACGTGTCTGAAATAATACAGGATAACAATCCTAAAGCCATTTTGACTCTCCCAAATTGACCTCAAATATTTATCTGAAAGGAGGAAGCAAATGGGAAAAGCTTTCCCATACAGTCTTTGGACTGTAGGGGCTTACACCTCCCTGTAAATGCAGTCTGGCAAGTATCAGTTAAGCTGAGCACACTATCAATCTCAAAGGAATGGCCAGGCTACCCAGAGAAGGCAATCAGATAAGGCATTATCAGGTATCCTGGCAGACAGGAGAGAAGCAACACCCTCAAAATTCTGCTGGGGACCACGTCTTTCTGTGATGTATGTATGATGTTTTGGGGGGTGGTCTTGAGCTACAGGGTAGGTGGTGCTTGCACACCAATGTTCCTCCTCCCTCCTGCGTGGGGAGGGGGGTGAGCACCCTGTTGCAACAGTTTAATAAAGATAAGGCTTACGAGCTGCTTTGCTTCTCAGTATTCTCTGGTTGGCCTCTGTTATTTTCTCCTACCGAAAGAAAACCTACATAAGGACTCTATACAGGCTCTTGGGTACCCCATAAGGGAAAAGGAGCAGTTTCTTTTCTTATAACATAGGTAAGGTAAAGGACCCCTGGACGGTTAAGTCCAGTCAAAGGTGACTATGGGCTTGCGCTGTTCATCTCACTTTCAGCCCGAGGAAGCCGGTGTTTGTCCACAGACAGCTTTTCTGGGTCATGTGGCCAGCATGACTAAACCGCTTCTGGCACAACGGAACACCGTGACGGAAGCCAGAGCACACAGAAACGGCATTTACCACTGCAGTGGTACCTATTTATCTGCTTGCACTGGCATGCTTTTGAACTGCTAGGTTGGCAGGAGCTGGGACAGAGCAACGGGAGCTCACTCTGTCACAGGGATTGGAACCACCGACCTTCCAATTAGCAAGCCCAAGAGGCTCAGTGGTTTAGATCACAGCGCCACCCGCGTCCCTAGAAAAGTTGTTACCCTTCTCTCATAACACAAGAACTCATGGACAACCAATTAAGCTGACAGTGGGAAGATGCAGTACAGAGAAGGGAAAGTACTACTTCACACAGCACATAGTTAAACTGGGGAACTCACTGCCACAGGAGGCAGCGATGGTCACCAACTTTGGATGGCTTTAAAAGAAGGTTGGGCAAGCTCGCAGAGGACAAGGCTGTCAATGTCTACTAGCTTAGATGGCTAGGCTGTGCCTCCAGAGTTAGAGGCACTAGCGCCTCTGAATACTAGCTTGCTCCCAAGCCTCTTTAATGCTAGCTAGCCCCATAAATGCGATGCCCGGGTTAAACGAGGCTTATGCTTATGTTGTGTACAATCTGCAGCATTAAGAAAAAAAATTGTGTGGAGGGAAGCTAGTTTCAGCAACATACATTTTATGTGAATAATGTTGTGTGTTGCAGAAGTAAACAAACGGGAGCAGCAAGACCTGAAACCCACAAACCTCCTACCTTTGCATTTTCTTTTGAGATCCCACTAGGAAGTTCTCCAATATACAGGGGGGAAAAACAGAAAATAAGAACTCCTAAGATATGTGCTGAGACATTCTGAAGATACAGGACTTTTTTTCTTTTCTTTTTTACAATTACCAAATTAATTTGTAATGGTTCAAAACACATGCTAAAGCCAGCCCTGCAATTGATGGGAGGTAGACTTGTCAGCCTAAGGCCCCATCTCTGTACTATCACTTTTAAAAAGTCGTAGATTTCCCTAAAGAATTGTGGAAGTTGTAGTTTGCAAAGGGTGTTGAGAGTTCTCAGGAGACCCTGTTCTCTTCAGAGCTCCAGATCTCAAGAGTGGTTTAACTTCCAATCCGTCTTCCCAGGGAACTCCGACAACTGTAGCTCTCTGAGGGGAACAACTTGTCAAGGGTTTTTAACAAACTACAATTTCTAGGGTTATTTGGGCAAAGGCATGGCTGTTTAAAGTGGTATGGTACTGCTTTAAATGTATTGTGCAGAAAAGGCCTAAAACTGGGAAGAAAAACTCACTTAACTAACTGACCTGTAGCCAGTTCCAGACAAACACAAACACACACGGCCTAACCTACTTCATGGGGTTGTTGTGAGAATAAAAGCAGAAGAGAACTGCAGACATTGACCCTGCACTCTCTGAAGAAAGTACATTTGCTTTTTTTAAAAAAGTTAACTTATGCACCAATATTGGTTGTTGGTCTTTTTTTGGATCAGTTTGCAGGATGTGGGTACCATTTTAAGATGCTCCGCCTTTGCCAACAGCTGCATGTCAGGAAAACAAGCAACTGGTATACAAAGGAGACGCGGGTGGCGCTGTGGGTAAAACCTCAGCGCCTAGGACTTGCCGATCGTCAGGTCGGCGGTTCGAATCCCCGCGGCGGGGTGCGCTCCCATTGCTCGGTCCCAGCGCCTGCCAACCTAGCAGTTTGAAAGCACCCCCAGGTGCAAGTAGATAAATAGGGACCGCTTACTAGCGGGAAGGTAAACGGCGTTTCCGTGTGCTGCGCTGGCTCGCCAGATGCAGCTTGTCACGCTGGCCACGTGACCCGGAAGTGTCTTCGGACAGCGCTGGCCCCCGGCCTCTTGAGCAAGATGGGCGCGCAACCCCAGAGTCAGACACGACTGGCCCATACGGGCAGGGGTACCTTTACCTTTATACAAAGGAGAACGATGGCAGCCAGATCTCTAGCCTGGTTGCTTTCTACTTGCAAGTAGGCAACCCAAGAGCCTTGGAGAGCATTAGAGGTAACATCCCTCCTGCACCTGTCATGTGAAACGGCACAGCCTTTCTGCTGCGTGTATAGCTCCAGCCTAAGGATGAATGCATCTGACACACGTCAAAGTCTGTAAAATGCTATATAAAGGCAGGGTATTGCAGATATTAACAGGAAGGAAGCAGAGCAAGGCAGACCCTTGAGCTGAAATGGAGGTGCATCTCTCCCTGGCTCTCATCTCTGCAGGGGGGAGGGGCAAGGTAGTCTGGGACACCCATTTGGTAGCAGGGAGCAGTAGCTTGAGGGTAAGTTCAGGTGGGAAATGGGGTTGCAGCTGCCTGCAAGAAGGGAAGGGGGGTGCACAAAACATCAGGCAGCCAGGGACCTGGATGTTATCCCCCCTTTTGCAGATGCCCCCAGTATCTAGGACTGCTGCTGAGGGAGATGCAGTCCTCTCCTCTTTTTCTTCTTCACCCGCTCTGACCTCCTTCTCTGACTCTGCAGCTGAATTCTTTCTCTCCCCCCCTCCCCCCCTTTATGAATGAAACCAGGTTGCTGCAAGTGGCAGTTTTATGAATGCAGCTGGAGGCGCTGGGGACGCGAGAAGAGGACAGAAGACCCAAGATCCAGCTCCCCCTGCAGTGCTGTGCGGAGGGCTCCTTCCCACCCACCCCCTTCCCCATCCCAAAACCCACCGGTGGATGTCTAAGCAAGCAAGAGAGAAAAGGAGGGCACAGGAGCGCAAGGAAAGCCAGGCAAATAGCCAAGATTTGTGATACTGTGTGAATAGCCAGTTAGTACTGCATCACCACTTCCCTGCATTACTCTCCTGCAGCGCTGGGCGGGGGGGGGGGGAGAGGAGAGGAGAGAGGAAAGCAATGCTGCTGCATTCACTGCAGTGGTCTCTTTTGCTCTGCTGCAGAGACTGTAAAAAAAAAAAAAGGCAAATTCTCAAGCCTGTTCTCTTTTTAAACCCACTGTGAGGTGAAGAAGTAGATGATTACTTTTCTCTCTCTCTCTCTTTTTTTTTTTTGTAGAGGCTGAAGCTTGCCCTCTTTCTGCAACACGGACACGTGCAACTAGGCCACTCTCAGACAGCAGCTTGAGCACGCAAGGGTTAGCAACTGGATGGCCCTGGGGCCAAATCAGTCTCCTGAGAATGCACCATCTGCACTCTGCTCTCCCCTGCCCCTCCTCCCAGTTGCCAACCAAGATAGCTATGGAGAGGCCACCTCTCCCAACAGCTATCCTCCCTCTCCTGGGTCCCACAGCCTCCTTTCCAAGCCCCCCATGGCCTTTCCGTCTTCTAGGATCCCAGTCACACTAGCTCTTGTACACCCACATCCCATCCAGAGAATATCCCAATATCCAAGGTCTCTTTTGGCACCAATCTTCTGGAATGATGAGCAGCAAAACATATACAGTACAGTGGTACCTCAGGTTACATACACTTCAGGTTACAGACTCCGCTAACCCAGAAATAATGCTTCAGGTTAAGAACTTTCCTTCAGGATGAGAACAGAAATCATGCTCCGGCGGCGTGGTGGCAGCAGGAGGCCCCATTAGCTAAAGTGGTGCTTCAGGTTAAGAACAGTTTCAGGTTAAGAACAGACCTCTGGAACGAATTAAGTACTTAACCTGAGGTACCACTGTACACTTTTTCAAGCAAACAAACCCACATGGCCTTTTTGATGGAAACCTACCATGCTTGCAAATCTTGGGTGGTCCCTTGCCTGCTTTTATTTTCAAGCATCTTTGTGGCACTAGAAATCAGGCCCATGCAGAGTAGGGGGGCGGGCAGCCGGATACACTTGCTCTGGGCCTCGGACAACTAAGCTGACCAGGGCCCCCTGCTTTTTGGCTTGAGTTTATAATTTTATTCTAACAAGGCTCTGGCCCGAGGCCACAGACACAGAAGGCTAGGAATTAGAAGCTTTATGGCTCAAGTTTTATCTCATTATACACTACGTAATTTAAATCCCTTCTCCGGAGTATTTGACCTATTTTGACCTCCCAGCGCAACCATACAGGCCAAAGGCAACAGCTCCAGTTTCCAAGTCCTTTCTTATCAGAAACCCCACCTTCCTTCTAGATTGCCTTTTCCCCCCTTCCCTGAACCCAGAACTCTTGGCTAGGTCTTCCATTCTCCCCCATAAGAGTCCAATAACAACAGATAGGCTTTATTAAGCGGTAAGACCCCAGAGTCGTCTGGGCCTAATGGTCAGGGGTCCCTTTACCTTTTAAGACAAAAACATTTGGTACTGCAGGGGTTAAAATCCATGAGTTCCGTGGAAGCTGGGGAGGGGTCATAGCTCAGTAACAGAGCATGTGCTTTGTATGCAGAAGGACTAGAGTTCAGTTCCTGGCATCTCCAGACAGGACACAGAAGCACCTTCCTTAAGCCTGGAGGGCCACCGTTTCCTGTGTTCCAAGTGACAACCAACAGCTGAGACCACTGAATCTACACTGAAAACACAGCGGCGGGGTAATATGATCTCACTCACCACTTGGGAGGTTAGGCTGGCTCTTGCTTTGTTTGGAGGTGTGGAGGCACCCACACTGGGGGGCAGAAATGAGTGAAAAATCACCTCATCTACCACGCTTTACAGCAGGGTTTCGCAAACTTGGGTCTCCAGCTGTTGCTGGACTACAACTCCCATCGTCCTTAGCCACCAGGGCCAGTGGGTCAGGGATGATGGGAATTGTAGTCCAACAACAACTGGAGACCCAAGTTTGGGAAACACTTCCTAAGGCAAAATGACATGTCGTAATCTCACACAGACTCTGTGGTTTTCTACATGCACTAAGACACAGGTGTACCCTAGCTGTAAGTAGGCAAAGCTATTGTGGGCTTCTCTTTTGGGTAGCCTAGGAATTCCAATTCTGGAAGGAGCAGCACTTTGATGATTGAGGGATCTTTGGGAGAACCAAGGGATCAAACTAGTTTTAAATAAGCAATGCAGGCGAAGGTAAGAGGAGTGCATATGCACTGTGGGAGACAGAGGTCCGTGCAGCATAGCATTTTAGGAAGAAAGGGGAAACGGGTGTCAAACACTCCCGCCCCTTCGTTCCCTCACACCTCTCAGCTCAGCCCATCCAACATGAGCAGCTCAGAGCAGTTTTCCATCCAAGATACAGAAACACCAATGAGTGACACTACATTTTTAATGTTATGTTATAAAGGAAATGAAGGAGCCAAGGTAAGGGCTGAGAAGGATGCAGTTCAATAATCAGAAGTGGGGCATATGCAGACAAAGCATCGAACCCACATGCCCGCTAGGCTGGAGAGGCACAGAAGAACAAAATCAGAGATCCTTTCCCAACTATTGTCAGTTCATAAGCAACCCACTAAAAAAAGGAATGCGGCAAGTAGGGAGGGAGACAATCTTCCAGCCAAGGGAGGGAAGCACAAGAAGCTACGTCAACAGGAACTCCCTGGCAAAGGACCAAGGAACTAAGAGCTCTGCCTTGCAGCCTCCGCTGCCGTAACCACCGACTCCATGTTCTTCTCAGCGAGAACCAAGCCTCCCTCCACCAACTAGCCTCTTGCTAAGGATTCCTCATTTCCAGTTGCTCTGATCTGCTGCCCCTCATTTCCCTTTGCCAAAGAACTTGTGTTTCCTAGCTTTTGTGGGCTGAGGCACAGGTTTCATTAGCAACCGGAAACAGTAACAAAAATTATAATAAAGATGTCGCCATCAGATTGATGCTTAGTAGACAAGCCTCAAATGCCACAGAGGGAGGTGCGCATGACATAGAAGCAAAACAGGTACGTCATGAAAAAAGGCAGCGGGAACGGAAGGGAGAATTTAGGAGACTCAGCTGCAACACTTCAGAACCCAAAGTGGAAGAGAAAGGCATGGATGCCTTCAACTTGCTCCTTTCTGTCTCTGCGCATCCCGGGAAGGAAGTTGACCTCAAAAGCGAGCCCTTCCGCATTCCAAGAGATGGCCGTGCCCCAGTGCATTGTGGGAAAGGCACACTGAGCACTGGCGAACTCTGGAAGAACACAGCCGTTCCCAAGCCCTACTTGCCTTTAGAGAGGGTTGGTGTTTGTTTGACTAATTAAACCCCAGGGAGGAAAAAAACACACATCCCAAAGCCTCTACTCTGCCTCCCTTCCCAGCCCTCATCCTTATCTGGTTAAAGTGCTTGTGTTAAGAAGATGGTGATGGCGGCAGCAGCAGCAGCAACAACAACAACAACAACAGGTTTTCAAGGAGAGAGAGACTGCGAGGTGGAGGCCTCCTCAGTAGGCAGGATTTCGATGCTGCTGTCTGGCTGGCTTGGGGAAACACTGTCCGTCAGCTCCATCTCCTGGGCCTGGCTGGGTGACAGCGGCTGCGGGGAGCTGGCTGTGTCAGTGCTGGGAGTTGGAGATTTGCCCTCAGAGAGCCCCAGCAATTCCTGGACATTACGGGGTAACTCCTGGGAGAAAGGGAAAACAGAGATTTTATTTGTTAGGAAAAGTTATCCCCTCTGGCTCACACCCGATTCAAAAGCACACTGCCACAGTGGTGTGGCTCGGTTTCACACTGCTTCAGTGGCATATGAAGGCTGGGACCACATGGAGTAGGGACCACGTGCAGGCAGAAAACCCCCAAGTTCAATGACTGCCATCTCCAGCTGAAAGGATCAAATACGTAGCAAGAGAAAAGACCTCTGTCTGAGACCTTGGAGAACCACCAGAAAATGTGCCCTTAGAGCCAAATTCATTATTTTAGCTTCCTTCAATAAGATGTACAAAAAAGCAACAACAAAAACCAAACCCTTGAAGTGTGGCACATAAGAAGATTCCTGCGGGATCAGACCAAATGTCAATCTAATCCAGCGTTCTTCATCGCCAAGGACCAATCAGATGTTTCTGGCAACCCTCGAGCAGGGCCTGGAGGCAGCAGCCCTCTCCCCTGCAGGGTCCCCCAGCAACTGGTTTTCTTGCTCTCTCTGAATGTGGAGGCTTCCCTTAGTCATCATAGCTCCTGGCCATGGTTGACAGAACCACTCTACACCAGCCAGTGTGTAGGGTATCATCACCTCATCCTAGGGGCAGTGAATTCTGTAGATTACGTATGGTATGAAATGCCAAACTGTGTGTGTTCCCTGAGCAGTGTCTTCAGCACCCCAGCTTAAACTTCCAGCATGCAGATAACAGTGGGGAAAGTTAACAGGGGTCCAATTCCCAGAGTCGATGTTCCAGTGGCAAACAACATTCTTTGGGTCTCCTCCCAAAACAGGGAAAATCCTCAAAAAAACAACATCATAAGGACTGAGAATGCTCATCGGACATAGAATACTGACTTACTACTGGAGGTGTAGGGGAGGGATACCAGGGGGTGTGGCAATGGAGTACCCTGGGAAAGGGTATAGCTGGCTGACTACCTGGTCAGCAACACTCCAGGCAGCAAGCATTTTTGTTTGTAAGAAAAGGTGACATGCATGGCATGGAGGGCCAACTGTGCTGAGTTTTGGGGCTTCCCATTTGGCAACCCTTATCTTTAAATCTGCTCTCGGTAGCACTATATTTTGAAGCCACAAGGGGAACCAGATGCATTTCCATTTTGCTTAATGTGTCTCCCTGAGCAAGCGAGATGCTTGCTACCTTGTTCACTCGCAGAAGCTTGCTAGCTAGATCATGATTATTTTATGTATCCGTTTTGCTATGAGGTGGCCAAGGGTAAGGATAGAGGACTGTTGGCTTGCCCAGGGTGTGCAGCATTAAGGAATGCTTAGAGGCTCCACGCCTCCTCAGACGATACCAAGGTACAGAGGTCTTCATTCATGCTGGACTGGGGGGCGGGGGGAGCGCAAGACTCACTGGAGTAGCTGCCAGCTGCCTGTAGATCGCCTCAGCCCGGCATAAGATGTCTTCCACACTCATCTTCATGGTAAGCTCATTGATGTGCTGTGAAAATGCAGACACAGAAATCAAGAAACTCAGAAGGCTTAACTAGGAACAACAAAGAGGAGGGGGGAAACACACAAAGAAATGCATTTTTTTTTTTTTTTTTTGAGAGAGAGAGAGAGAGAGAGAGAGAGAGAGAGAGAGAGAGAGAGAGAGAGAAGGGCAGGTTGTGGCAAAGGGTTGATTATATATTTCTGGAAAATAGCTTCCAGTTATAATGCTACAACTGGAAAAATACAAGCGGCATTAGTCAGGAATGTGCTATGCAAAGTGGACTGGGAAAGCCTTACAGAGGAAAGCCAGGTATACAGAAAGGCAAAGGGCCAGGCTCAAGGTGCTCCTGGGGAAGACTGAGATCTGTGGGGGGAAAGATGAGCATTGCTCCTTAACCAAACAGATGGATCGTATTATGGCTCGTCTGCTATCTAAGCGTTCAGCAGGAACTTTGCAGTGTGGTGCAAAGGCAGATTGGAGCTGGCAGAATGGAGCCAGGCCCAAGAAAACGAAGAGCCACGAGGAGGGGAGGAGGGGAGGGAGAATGAATGGGGCCCTTGTTTGTTTTGGCTTTTGAGCCTTCAGAGCAACCCTGACCATACTTTTCAGAAGCAGGTGTAGCACACAAATCACCTTTTGCTTCTTTAAAGAAAACCACCTATGAATATTGCATGGCTTAATGTACTAGAGCAGGTATGGGGAACCTACAGTCATCCAGATGTTGCTGAACCACAGCTCCCACTGCCCCTGACCATTGGTTGGTGCCGATGGGAGTGGGAGTCCAGCAGCTACTGGAGGACCACAGCTTCCCCATCTCTGTCCTAAGCCCACACAAGGCAAGAGTTAGGCCCCCAAGCTCCACAGTGCTCACCTTCAGGATCTCATTGAAGCCAAAGCCAGAGTTCATGAGTGCCTGCCTCTCTGCATCCAGAATGCCACAAGCCACCAGCAGGTGGAAATTGGGGCAAGGCAGTCCCGTCCACAGCACCTGGGATCAGAGGGACAGACACACGGCATGGATTGAGGAAGCACGCCATAACCCATTGTCAGGAGTGTTCTGTACCATACTCCCGGGTGTAATCCTCTGCTAATGTCTGGCTCTGCATTAGCCAGAGTGAATCTATTTCTAATGGGACATGCTGCTTGTAGATGCTGGTGGGCGACGTCCCCCAGAAGCTGGAAGTCATCCCTGATATGTATTGGCTGGCTAGAAGCCTGGTCATGTTGTGCCCTCGGACTAAGCCCCAGACAAGAACACAGCTCAGGTTAGAGTAAACCAGCTTTAGCAAGATGCTCACGCAGCACTCCTCCGTCAAAGAGAAAGAGGGACAATGAGATTTCTACGTCAGCTCCCTGATACGGCTCTCCTGCAACCAAGTAAGCTGCAGCACTGCCTGCTTCATCTAGGGCAGGAATTAAGTGAAAAACAACATTTTGCTTTCCGTTTTTTGTTTCCTGAACACAACCTTGCATACTTAGTGACTTTTTTAAAAAGCCTAAGTACGTGGTTAAAATAACTAGGCTTGTTCTGATCTGGGGCGAAAGGGGAGGCATGGAACCTTTTTTAGAACTAGGTGGTTAGAAACTGAAAGCTGGAGGAGCTATAAATAACCCGGACCTCTACACCAAAGCAACTATTCCTCATGGCTGTAGCAAGGCTCTGCAGCTAAAGACATCTGATTTGTTTTAGGTTGTATTTACCAGTTCCAGTGGTAAAACTAGTTACTGGATAACCATCTGATCCAGTTTACCAGGTGATCTTTGGGGTTTGAGGGGAAGGAAGAGGGCAAAGGTTTTCCCAAGGAACCCATGGATGACGCAGCTGGACTCTACAATCTGGACTGTCCAGCCACACACAAGCAACTCACAGGCACTCCCAAATATTCCTTCCAAGTTCTCAATATCCTGTTGGCCTGAAACTGCACCTATAGTGCTCACCCCTGGCAAGTGGCTGCAGCACACAGTCCAGGTGGTCCTCCTAGAGATCCTAGGTGATATTTTGGGTGTGCCAAGGAGTACCTCTCAGCTTGCGTGCCACAAGCACTTCACCCCCATGCTCAAAGTGCAGATACAGGATGTGCCACGCCGTTCTGTTCAGCTAACCATAGACTGAGGAGACCAAGGGGCTCATGGAAAGCCAACATGCCCACAGAAGTAAACCCACCCAGCGATAACTAAGGGTTGCCTCTTATAGACAGGATCACAAGAAGCTGCCTTACACTGAGACAGACCATTTGTCCATCTATCTCAGTACTGTCTACACTGACTGGCAGAAGCTCTTTCAGGCAGGATTCTCTCCTAGTCTGACCTGGAGATTGAAGCTGGGACCTCCTGTATGCAGAGCAGATGGTCTACTACTGAGCTATGGCCCTTCCCTGTATATATAGCCCAACAGCTAGGGGATTGTGGTCAAGAGAAGTAAGAAGGATGCTGGCATCCCTGTGGAGCACTATGAGGATGCAGCCCTCAAGTGGCTTGTGGAAACATTTGGCTGGAAGGCTTAGAATGCAGTTACTTTGCTGAAGCTTAATACATCCAGGCCTGGCCAAAACTTAGATGAAGACCACCTAGGAACTGTATATGACTGGGAAGGGGGAACCTGTGGCCCTCCAGATGTTGATAGACTACAGAAGAGGTTTTCAACCTTTGTGAGCCCATGACTCCCTTGACCAACTACATTCTTTCTGCGGCACCCCTGTGGGGCTCAGGAGCCGTTATGTCACCCACTGCCTGCAGAGCTGACAGCCTTTCACCTTTTTTCAAACACCCTCCCTTGTGGAGTGCTGCCTCAGCCTCCTCTCATTAGGGCAGCCGCAGCTGCTGCCCCTGGTCTCTGAGCTGCCCCCGTCCCAAAGAGAGGTACCTCCTCACACTTCCCCACAGGGACCTGGGAAGCACCCCCTGGCCAGCCCCAGAAGCACCATTTGCCTGGGGAGCTTGTAGCCAGGGCTACTGCAACAAACAGATGTGCAAGCCTTTGGGAGGCAGACACAAGAGGGCATCAGAGGAGGGAGGGAAGGAAAAAAGGACAGAGGCCAGTGTTGCCTGCAGCACCCCTGACCGTCATTCACAGCACCCCAAGGTGCCACAGCACACTTGTTGAAAACCACTGGACAACAGCTATCATGCCTTGCCATTAGCCAAACTGGCTGAGGCTGCGTTCTTCAGAAAACATGCCCCCCTGCTGCCTTCTCTACTTTCAAACCCCAACACTGCAAGCCAGAAGTCTGTTTATTCTCTCTCCTGTTCCCATTTTTCTTGCCTTTCCAGTGCTGAAATCCCATCATGACAATGTAACTTATGTTTTCCCCAGCCAGAGATCCTCTCCCCACATAAAACAAACAAAAACAAACCCGTTTCTCTTAATTCAGTCTCACCTCCCATAGCTGAAGAATTTCAGAGAAGGCAAATTCCCTCTTGAACCAGATCAAGATCCATCGGAAGCAGAAGCAGAAGGTGCCAGATTCCTTAGAGTCTGAGAGAAGTAGCCAAGAAGGGCAGCAGGAGTCAGTAACAGATTGTTTTATACAATCAGGAATTCCAAAGATTAAGAAACGCCTCACTTGCTTCAGTCTTTGCTTCCTTTAAGCTTTCGAAGGAACTAGCCAGAGACTAAATGAAAGAGCCCCAAAATAATTAATTGAACCCCTACACCCTTTTATTGAAACCAGTCAAAATGAGACACAACTGTGGCAAGCTTTTGAGTTATCCAGAACTCTTCGTCAGGGAAGATGTTATACAAAGCTGGGGAAGTGAAAAAAAAAAATAAAAAGCAAAGGAAGTGGTGATTTTGTAGCCAAGAGCTCAGTTTGTGGACCTGAATAATTAGGAGCTCCAAATTCACCCACTATATTTCATTAATAAAAACAAGCACCCACAATAGGAGACCTGTCCTGTCCAGACAACATATGTTAAAACCACCCAGATTTCAGCAGTCCCAGAACTAGACGCACAAGTACCTAGGAAGTCACAGAGTGGGGGGTCCAGCACCCTGAGGAGCAAATTGAGCTGAGACAGCTGTCGCTTCATGGACTCCTGGCTTTCTTCAAAATTGCGGTGCTGTGGGCAGAAAGTGAGAGTACATGGACAAGTTTATGGCAAGAAGGCGACATTTGGAACAGCTGCAAGGCCCTTTCTGAGCTCTCCCAGGCCATGTACTCACCACCAGCTCCATAAAACCACAGAAACACCAGAAGGCATCCACTTCGTTCTGGGTGACGTAGAGAATGGGGGACAGGAGGTCGCTCATGCCTTGAACGTAGCCTGTGCAAGGAAGCAAAAGACATGAAGCCACTGGGTTTTACGACTGAAGCTGCAGGTTCACCAAGTTATTTTCTCTTTCTACTAGGGTGTTGCTGAATGACAGGAAGGGAGATACAATCATGGGACTGGTGAGGGTTCAGAGCGTTAAGAGGACCCATAAAAGACTAGCTGGAGAAGTCTGCAGGGCTGTCTGCATTGTGCATACTTCTCAGCATGGAATTCAGTATCCCAAGTATTTCAGTTTTCATTTTCATGGGGGGGGGAATTAATACTAGAGTGAAGTTTCTAGTCTACGTGGCTGTGTGAAGCTTGAAAACAGGTGATGGGTTTATTTTAGCACAGCAGTACTTGGGCCCAAGATCATCAAGAACAGGCAACTGTTGGGGTAGCCTAGATCATTAAGGGAATCATCCACAAAAGGCACTCATACTGCAGACTAGCCTCCCCCAACCTGGTGAGCTACAGATGCTTTGGACTACAACTTCCATCAGCATAGCATGGCAGCACCAGCTGGGGCTGATAGGAGTTGTGGTCCAAAATCTCTGGGTTTGACTAGTGAGGGGTAGAAGGGGGTGTAGCAGGATCTGAAACAGTACAAGCCCATTGGGACACCATGGGAGATTCTGGAATGAATTCTGCTGCCACTTAGCATGACCAGATCAGAGATGGTACATACCACCTCCAAACTAGCAAAAGGCTGCAACAGTCTTCCCTGTGCTGGTGCCCTCCAGAGATTTTGGATTCCAACTCTCCCCCTCCCTCACGGAAGTTAAGGGGCCCTCCTAGGCCAAACTAGCCAAAGACTCCCAAACCTGAGCTGGTTCTACAATGGCACACTGCTGGCGTTCCCTCCCCACCTCCAAACTCACCCAGGTCAAAGTTGTACATGCAGTACGTCATCAGCACATCATTCAGGAGCACCAGGCCAGGGTTCTCGCTGCCCTCATAGAATTTGTTGTTCCTGTCCGTGCGGCTCACGTCTCTTTCTGCAAAGGCAGACAGACACCCCCCATGAATAATCCATATAACTCGTTTATTGCCTTTCTGCCAAAGGCCACTCAAAGCGATGACGAATACAGGACAGTAACGAGGCAAATGAGTGAGAGAAAGTAGCAACACACAGCTGAGACGAGCGGCAGAAGCGCAACCCCAGGGAAAGCTCCAGGGGCCCCCAGCTCAGTGGCAGAGCAAAGGCTTTTTATGCAGAAAGCTCCAAGCTAAAGTCATGGTACTTCCCCTTAAAAGGGGGGGGGGTTGCACACTTATGCCATGTTTTGAAAGTAAGACAGCTTGGCTGTCCTAACACCTTTATGGAAGTCTATGGAATGGTCACATTTGGAAAACTATGTGCAATTCTGCTAGGCCTGCCCCCACCCCAATGTGGTGGCTGATGCCTCATGGGGCAGAAGGCGGGGAGACCAACAGCAGGTGGAATCAGAGCCAATGAGAGCCAACTAATTCTGGGAAGACAGGAAGGTGCTTTATGCAGGGTCAGTCCACAGGTGCAGCTACCTACAGTGACTAGCAGCAGCCCTCCGTGGCTTCAGACCAAATTCTCTTCCAACCCCATCTGGAGACACTGGGGATTGAACCTGGGACCTTCTGCATGCAAAACAGAGGCTCTATTGTGCTACGACCTTTGCCCAGTCTAGTTTTGTCCCCATCCAGGGTGCTAGCTAAGGGCAGAATGAGTTTGGCAGGGCAGTGCTCCATTTGCCCTAAAGGACCCGCCTCCATTGCTAGTCCCGTCCTTTGAAAAGATCTATTTTAGAGAAGGAAAAGGTGCAAAAAGCCAAACTGCCAAAAAATAAAGGAGCTGAAGTACAGTGGTGCCCCGCAAGACGAATGCCTCGTAAGACGAAAAACTCGCTAGACGAAAGAGTTTTTCGTTTTTCGATGTGCTTCGCAAGACGAATTTCCCTATGGGCTTGCTTCGCAAGACGAAAACGTCTTGCAAGTTTGTTTCCTTTTTCGTAAAACCGTTAATACCTAGGGTGCATTGCTTGAAGAGGTGCAGTTGCGACTTGACTTCGAGGAGCAACACATAGCACGCGGTGTGGTAGCCTTTTTTGAGGTTTTTGAAGACTTTGGTGATTTTTGAAGCTTTTCCAAAACTTCTTTTGCAGCCATTTGGTAAGTTAAACTTTTAAAACTTTTTTTGGGGTTTTTGGATTTTGGGTTGGGGTGTTTGGAATTCAAGGACTTGGTTCTGGGTTTGAATTTCTGTGTGGTGGGTGGCTGGGTGCTTTTGAATTTTTTGGATGTGAAGCACTGATTTTTTGGGGGGGGTTGCGAAGGTAGGAGCTGTGCTGCCATGGGACCCAAGAAGACTGCTGCTGCAGAGGCCGGCGAGAGGAAGAAGGAGAAGGTTACGCTGGAAATAAAGAAGGAGATCATCCGGAAGCACGACGGTGGAATGCGTGTGACAGACCTCGCCAGGGAGTACGGGAGGAATCCATCGACCATCGGGACCATCCTGAAGATGAGGGAGAAGATCCTTGCGACTGATGCAGCCAAGGGAGTCACCAGTATCGTGAAGAACCGCCCAGCTGTTCTGGAGGAGGTGGAGAAGTTGCTGCTCATCTGGTTAGAAGAGAAGCAGCGTGCAGGGGACACAGTGACTGAGGCTGTCATTTGTGAGAAGGCCAAGGCCTTGCACGCAGACCTCGTCCGGGAACAGCCAGGAACCTCAGGCGAGCCAGAAGTCTTCAAGGCAAGCAGAGGCTGGTTTGACCGGTTCAAGACAAGATCCACAGCGTGCTCAGGCATGGAGAGGCTGCCAGTTCTGATGTTCCTGCGGCTGAAGACTTTGCAGCGGAGTTCCTGGAGGTTGTGAAGACGGAGGGCTACGTTCCACAGCAAGTCTTCAACTGCAACGAGACCGGGCTGTTTTGGAAGAGGATGCCCAAAAGGACTTTCATCACACAGGCGGAGGCCAAGTTGCCTGGCCACAAGCCCATGAAGGACCGTCTGACCCTGCTCTTCTGTGCCAACGCAAGCGGCGACCTGAAGATCAAGCCCCTGCTGGTGTACCACTCAGAGAACCCACGGGCCTTCAAGAAACACAAGGTCGACAAGGAGCAGCTGAGTGTCATGTGGCGATCCAACAGTAAGGCTTGGGTCACACGTGTGCTGTTTGTGGACTGGGTCAATCTTGCTTTTGGCCCTGCTGTCAAACAGTACCTGCTGGACAACGACCTGCCGCTGAAGGCTTTGCTTCTGATGGACAATGCTCCTGCTCATCCTAAAGGCCTTGAGGAGGACTTGTTGGAGTTCAGCTTCATCAACATCATGTTCCTGCCGCCTAACACCACGCCACTGCTCCAGCCGATGGATCAGCAGGTCATCGCCAATTTCAAAAAACTCTACACCAAGGAGCTTTTCAGGCGATGCTTCGAGGTGACTGATTGCACCACCATCACCCTGCGGGAATTCTGGAAGGACCACTTCGACATCGTCACCTGCTTGAAGATGATCACCACGGCCTGGAACGGGATCAGCCAGAGAAATTTGAATTGCGCTTGGCGCAGCCTGTGGCTGGACTGTGTGGCACCAAGTGACTCTGATGCACCAGAGTCAACAGTGGTGCAGGACATTGTTGCCTTGGGGAGGACCATGGGCCTGGAGGTCACAGAGGAGGACGTCAGCGAGCTGGTGGAGGAGCACGACCACGAGCTGACCACCCAGGAGCTGGTCGAACTGCAGGCAGAGGCTGCGCAGGAGCAGGCCTCGCTGGAAGAGGAGGAAGCAACTGAGGAACGGCTGTCCTCCAAAGAACTGAGGGACATTTGCCTGAAGTGGAAGGATGTGCAGGCTTTTGCACAGCGGCACCACCCTGACAAGCACGTGGCACATGACCTTGCGAACACTTTTGATACGAGGGTCATGTCGCCTTTCAGGGAGGTGCTGAAAAGGCGGATAAAGCAGACGGCCATGGACAGGTTCTTCAGCAAGAAGCAAAGAGTGGAAGAGGAACCTTCTTCGAGTTGTCCCCCAGAGTCTTAGAAAATGTACTGTACACTTTGTTGATTTTTAAATGTTTTTCTGTCATGTTTAGAAACTTAATTTATTGTTCCTTCAATTTTTGAAATGCTCTTTACAGTATGTGTGACTTTAAAGAGCACTTAATAAACTCTTGTTGTACCAAATTTGGCTTTGTTTGGACTTTTTTTGACCATAGGAACGCATTAATTGAATTTCAATGCATTCCTATGGGATTTCGTGCTTCGCAAGACGAAAAATTCGCTAGACGAAAAAACTCGCAGAACGAATTAATTTCGTCTTGCGAGGCACCACTGTACCTCCTCTAAGAGATGAGGCAAAAGTGTTTGGATCCGTTTAGTTTAGAAAAAGATGATTGGGGCAAAACAGAAGTTTATAAAGTTATGAATTCGGGGGGGGGGGGGAGAGCGAGATTCTCCCCCTCCTCCCACAATCCTGGAATGCGAATGTTACTTAAATTGATTGGCAATCGATGCAGGATGGATAAAAGAAAATGGCTCTTCACACAATGCATAATTCATCCATGAATTTTACTGCCACAAGATGTGGTGCTGGCTGCTGGCTTAGATGGCATTGAAAGGAAGATAGATTCATAGAGCACGGGTTTAATGCTCTCATTTATCAGCTAACAGCCACAACTGCTAAAGAGAACATTCATCCTCAGAAGAAGGATATCCCCCTCTTGCATTCCTGTTGCTAGAAAGAACTGTTGCCTTCACTTCCTGCTTGTGGGCTCTCTTCATGCATCTATCTGGCCGGCCACTGCTGGAAACAGGGTGACAAAAAACTAGGTACCCCTTTGGACTGATCCAGCAGGTCTCTTGCATATGGACCACTTGTTACCACAAAGTGTTTTTATGATCGCCAACCTCTTGCTGTGTGCACACAAGGCTGTGCTGTCAGGCAGGGGAAAGAGGACGGAAAACAAAAACGAAGCAAGAAAATATCTTGTGACAAAGAGGGGTGTTGAATTCCTAACAAATGAGGAACAAGAGCCAGAACTTATACTGACCAATCAGGCTGCGGTAGCCACGCAGCAAGGAGTTCCGCTGTTCCTGTTCCTCGCTGACCGACTTCCACTGTAGTTTCATGCGGAAGTACTCATCCCTGTGGACACACGTGGGAAGGAAGTTGTTAAGAGAATTCAGAGGCTTAAATGCTGACCTACAGACTGATCGCCTCCTTCCAAACCCCACTTCCAGTACTCCTTTGGCTTCCCCATAACCCTGACCCAGACTTACGTTTTCCGCCTCACTTGTGCCTTGTTCTCTTCACTGGTGTTGTCCCATGAGTAATAGCCCAAAAGGTATTTCCAGGCTTCTTTGCGTGATGACATGTTGAGACCCTGGAAGAGGAGCACGGGGGGGGGGGGGGGTTGGGGGAGAAGGTGAATTAGGCTAAGTGTCAAAGAACGACACTAAGATGTTGGGAAGGAAACCAACACAGCCCCATGCTGCATTTATCCCTGGCCTGACAGGCAGCCACTCGCACTTCTGCACAGATCCCCAATTCCCCCTGCAACCAACAGCCTCTCGCCTTCTCCTCCCCACAGGCCTCACCCCAGCGAAGATCCTTCTGCGCAAGGCAACGGGGTCCCTCACACGCCCATCTGGGTCCAAGTGCTGCTCCCATTCCTGCTCCGAGACGGGAGCCTCCCGCTGGACAGACGGACGCTCTCCTAGCCGTGCCTGCTGCCGGGGCAGAAAAGAGGAAGGAACTTAAAAAGAAGTGTCAAGGAAAGACACCTCCCAAGGGGTGTGGAGACAATAAAGGGGTGACAAGTGAGGGGGAGGGGACCTCTCTTTTATGTTGATGCATGCCTGCTGAAAAATCCCTGCACCGTTGGAAGGATTGGAAGAAACTTTCTAGGGTGCCTGTCTATGTTTGGGTCTAGACCAGTGGCTCCTAAATGGTGGGATCCACGGAACCCAGGGAGTCTGTGGAACCTACCCAGGGGGTCCGTGGCACATAATAAAACAACTACCATAACACAACAAAAACTACCACGGAGAGATCAGAATTTTCAAAAGTGGGGGTCCATGGCTTGGCTTTTGAAAAGCAGGGTGTCCACAGCACTTAGCTAATTGGGAAGAACTGGTCTAGAAGACAAGCAGAAAGCATTTCAGATTGGTGCATGCTGTGGAAGAAGATCAGCAATGGTGGAAAGCTTACGTTTACTGATCCTCTTGCCTTAGATTCCCCAATAAGCTTCTGCAGAACATGAGGGTTCCAAGAACACAAGGGTTGATATCAGAGCATTTTTGAAGCCACATTCTTAGTTCTCTAGCCCTCAGGAATTACGTCAGTCACATGTATATTCATGGAAGCTCAAGGCCCTGGATCCTGCTCCAAGGAAGAATGAGGTCAACAGAGGCCTCGCCCCACTCACAAACCCAGCACAAACCATTTAGACGAGGCTAACTGCTTCAACCACCAAGCCTGCCTTATAATGTTGTAGTGTGATGGTGGTGGGTTTGGGGTGAGCATGACGCAAATCTTCTTAGGCCTCTGTGTGAATGGATTGCTTGGTCCTCGCTCGATGGAAAGGGTTTTCTTGCAAAGGGGCTCATGTCCACCCCTCCATCTCTCTGGCATTCACCCCCATTTCCTTGCTCACATTCTCCCACAACCGCTCCCAAATAGTCACCTCTGATGCAATCATAGGCCAGTAGGCTGGGAGTAAGGAAAGATGGCCAAAGATCTCTTGGCCTATAGAGAAGCACACACAAACACACATACACTGGGTGCCATTCCTCTCCCCCTCCACTGCCCCACAGTGGAGCTACCTGTTCCAACACTCACACAGGTGATAACTTCAAAGCCTGTCTCATCCTCAACATTGGCAGCAGCTGGGTCGCCATGGGAATGCTGGATGACGCCGTCCTCATGGTGCAGAGCCCCACGGAAGAAGTTGGTGACTTTGGAGAAGCCACCGAACGTGGCAGCATAAGGATCCTGCAGAAACCGCTAGGGAAAGAGAAAGTGGCTTAAAAAAGAAGAAGCCACATGTCACCTTTGGCTTGCTGCCCAATTCTAGCCTTGCTGAATTAAGATTCAATTTGGGTTTCTCAGCTCCGCATCAATAATCAATATTCCAGATACAACACACACACACCAACTTTTTACCATCACTGCCTTTCTGTTCGAATATGTGTGTGTGTTGGTAATATATATATTACCAAACCATGGAGAGACCTGGTCTGAATAGAGACATTGGATTCTTATCTCATTATACACGATAAAGCTGTTTTTAGCCATCTCACCCCTTGCTTTTTCCTGTAAGACCAACTGCAGTCGTTAACAGGTTTACCACACCTATCAGCCAATCACCCATTCCCACCACCCTTCTGAGTAATACCCCTCCCCACCCTCTCACTATATATAAGGGTCTGGTGACTTCTGTTTCAGTGTATCTCAAGAAGTGTGCATGCACATGAAAGCTCATACCAATAACTAACTTAGTTGGTCTCTAATGTGCTACTGGAAGGAATTTTTTTATATTGTTTCAACTACAGCAGGCCAACACGGCTACCT
The DNA here is from genome assembly GCF_964270895.1 of Podarcis filfolensis. Lineage (NCBI taxonomy): Eukaryota > Metazoa > Chordata > Lepidosauria > Squamata > Lacertidae > Podarcis > Podarcis filfolensis. The sequence continues at coordinate 19,650,091 of NC_139615.1, read as the reverse complement.
ACCTGTAACTTGTTCTAATATAATTCATTCAAGGAAACCCAGGACCCCGTGTTCCCATAACTCCCTGCTCTAACCAGCGTCAGCACCCACAACAGACAAGTCTCCCTGTTTATAGCTTTTGTCCCTTCCCACATAATCCCACTGCCACAAGTCTTTAGATTTCTCCCACAGAGCCAGGCCACACAAACACACCCTCTCTGCATTCTAATCCTCTAGAACAGTGGTTCCCAATTAGTGGTCTGCGGACCCCTGACCAGGAGGTCCATGGCACATATCCATCCTGTTTTGGGGAGTCGTGCTCTCCTGCGGGTCACATGACTCATGCAGGAGCATGGCCTGGAAGACATGCATCTCCGTTTTTGCACTGGGACACGTTGGAGGGTATGGTGGCGCCATTCACATAACAAAACTACCACAGACATATCAACATTTTCAGAAGTAGGGGGTTCCATGACTTGGCTTTTCAAAAACAGAGGGTCCGCAGTACTTTGCTAATTGGGAACCACCGAACTAGAACTTAAGTCACAGTTGCAGGGCATTCTGGAGAAGGGCCTCACCGACACAAGGTTGGAAGAGCTGTCATCGAAGAGTTGAAGCTCATCGAAGGAGTGGGAGAGGGCGTACGAATCATGTGTGTAAACCAAGTAGAGGCGGGAATCTTTCGGGGAGCTGCAAGGCGAGAAGAGAAACCAGAGTGAGTTTATTGCCTTCCAGACACTGTTAGGTTATCTGAAGGACCACTGGCAACTGGACAAGCTGCAAAATTAGCGAAATCAGAGGCCCTCCTTTCAGGTCCATGAGTGAATGAGCACCATGGGCAGGGCCTTTTCAGTGATGGCTCTGCACCTATCACATCCCCTTCTAAGGATGGCCTCATCATTGTTGCTTTTAAAAAGCAATTGTGAAAACATTTTACGCCAGTCTGAGTCCAACTAATTTACTGTGATGGTGTTTTTAGTTCAGAACTGAATATTGTATATATTATTTTTCTTCTTTACCGTATTTTTTGCACCATAGGACACACTTTTCCCCTCCTAAAAAGCAAGGGAAAATGTGTGTGTGTCTTATGGAGCGAATGCAAGGGGGAGGCAGGCGGGAAAAGCCCCCAAGAGCTGCACGCAAGCTCCGTGGGCTCTTGCGGGCTTTTCCACAGGAGGGAGAAGGGACTGACTGGCCGCATCAGTCCCTTCTCCCACCTCCCAGAAAAGCCAGGAGAAGCCGCGATCTCTTTAAAGGAGTTGCGCGGCTTCTGCCGGTTTTGCGGGAGGTGGGTGAATCCCCCCACCTCCCAGTAAAGCCAGGAAAGCCCTGCGCAGCGTCTCCTGGCAAGGAGAGGCTGCACGGGGCTAAAGGGGAAGCCAAAACAGCAAGCGGGATCCATCCCCCTCGCTGCTTTGGCTTGCTCCATAGCTGCACGCAACCCCTCCGGCAAGGAGAGGCTGCACAGGGCTATGGATTCTTTAGCCCCACGCAGCCTCTCCTGGCAAGGAGAGGCTGCACGGGGCTAAAGTGGAAGCCAAAACAGCGAGCGGGATCCATCCTGCTCGCTGCCTTGGCTTGTGCCATAGCCGCGCGCAACCCCTCCGGCAGGGAGAGGTTGTGCGCAGCCTGTACGCTGCTCTTTGGGGCTGGGGGGGAAATTTTTTTCTTGATTTCCCCCCCTAAAAACTGGGTGCGCCCTATGGTCCGGTGCGCCCTATGGTGCAAAAAATACGGTATTTTGCAGTGCTGGGGAAAGTGCTTCCTGCATCCAAGTTCGTGCAAACTGACTGCCTCAATCCTGAGTAATGCAGCCCAGAAGTTGAAGGCTAGTCGGGCAGCGCCTTCCACATCTGACTTAAGAGCGTTCTCTTTACTTCCTCCGCTTTATCTTTTGAACAAATAAGGTACCCGGCACCACCCTCACTCACGTGGCTAAGATAACGTATTTGCAGAGGGCCTTGAGCAGGGCTTTGGTGCCTCCACGGTGGAAATGCAGGGCTTGAATGGAGATGCCATCTTTGGTGATGAAGATGAGGTATGACCAGCCCAAACCTGGCTTGCTCTTGCGGATGGATTTCAGCTCAGACAAGCTGAGGGAGAAGGCCCACTGACCACGTGGGACCGGAGATTTGGGCCCGGAAGCTGCTGGAGAGGGGAAAGCCAAGCACAAATATAAAAGGGATGATGTCAAGAGAACCAGAAAAGAATATCCCACGTTTGCCAGCTACTTCTTCTCCCCTGCCTCCATCCTGTATCCCTTGTTGCATCTTTACCAGCAATCCCTGTACTATGCCACTTAAGTATACCAAGGGGCAAACATCCCCGTCATCTTTTTGATTACCATTTGTTTCCTCTTGAGTTCGAGCCCGGGTCCCCACTGTACTGATTACAGCCCAATCCGGTTCATACCCCGGATCAAAGATTTCTTCTTCAGTCTGGCAGCCCACTGGGTCCTGGAAAATGGAAAGAGAGATCAGGGCTTTCAGAAGCTACCCAATTCCTTATATTTCATCATGATCTTCAAGGAGGTGCTCACACAAATTATGAATTCAGTGGAATACATGTTGAACTCTTGGTCTCACTGAGAGGAATTTGAGTGTGGAAGGTGTGGAAGGACAGACTCCTCTTTAAACAGAAGTACATTCCTGTCTTTATGAACATTAACAGACCTGAAATTGCCCTGCTCCCTTTCTGTATCACAATGGAGGGGCTACTTCCTAGGATGAGAAATACAGGTTTCGCTAAACACAGTCCTCCTTGTTAGGAAAAATAATAATGCACTGTTATATGTAAAGAGAATGGGAAACAGTATAGAAGATCATTCCCCATCCTGAACAAAACCATAAATGAGCATCTAAAGATATAAGCGCTTCCTTAGGGTGTTCCTGTCTTAAAACATAAGAATTAGTAATACTTTGCATACAGAAAGTCTCAGTCCCTGGCATTTCCAATTAAAGAGATCTAGTGCAGGAGGACTGAGAAAGGTCTCCGTCTGATGCTTTGGAGAGTCACCGCCAATTGTAGTGGGCAGCCCTGAGCCAGTTGTTTGACTCAATATAAAGCAGTTTCAAATGTCCAACATTTCTGCTGCCTTAACTATATCACAGGATACTTTTTCTGTGCTACCATTTCCAGGACTGGCTCTGATCAACAAAGGGGGAAAAGATGGCATCCTTTCTAGAAAATAGAACAGCAGAGAACTGGCATATCCTCATGACTTCATTCTCCACAATCCTCCTAGAGAGGGGGTGGGGTAGAGAAAGCAGGGAATAGACCCCTGTGTGGAAATCATAAAGTAGTAAAGGCACATTCCTGAATAACATTTGCAGCTTTGTGTCCTGGTTAATAGGAATGAAGCCCAGAACAGCTATCTAACTACACCAACTCAAATGGTGGGGAAGTCCCAGCAGCTGCTCCACAGTCCTACAGCTCTTTCCCCCAGAAACCAATTAAAAAATCTGCTATGGCAATGCGATATGAAAAGAACAAGGAAACTAAAACACCAGTTCCCAATACAGGCAAAACTGTTTAATGAATCACTAGTCTAAATAATGTTTTATTTAGACGATGTTTTATTACTTAAGTTATTAGGACACAATGTGATGAAGATTTAATATACCAGTACAAGTTTATACCAGCAAGAAAGAGGGCCTCACCTTCTTGGTATATGTGATCTGAGCAGCATCTGATGACTCTTCTATGGGTGTCCATTGTAGCAAAGTATCCGAGCCCTGAATAAATGGAGAAAGACCGTCTCTCGAGAGAGTCATAAAAAAGATATCCATAACTGTGTACACACACTTTACTAAAACAATCCAGATGCTGTAACGAAGCAATCTGAATTTGATCACCTAGATGATATAAGTTTAAGGAAAGTCAAATAGCATTACTGATTCTCCAAGCCTCAGGGAAGAATAAGAAACTATGTCGAGCACTAAGGATTGCCACCTCTGTATACCTCTTCCTTCTCCTACGAAAGTGACTCATCCCCAATTAGTGGAAAATCTCTTCAAACCTACACCCACTCTATATTCCAAGATGTCACCAGGTACTGCCTACACCTTTTCACAATGTCACCAGGCACAGCTTACAGTTTTTCAAGCCTACTTCTGAAATCACAAGCGCTAGGAACACTCTTTAAAATCAAAGCCCAATGTACTCAGAATGCTGAAATCTATACCAACCAAATTCTACCACCACACCCCACATGCACTGACCTTTTTCCTATCTTGTGTGCACAACCCTTCCCTCATCCCTTTTCCAACTCCAACCTGTATCCCACCTCAACCAACCTTCTCGATTATGCGGATAACCCCCGGAATCAGGGAATCCTGGTCAGGATGACGCTTTGCGCTGGTGTGTAAATAGACACCATCCTTCTCAAATGCAACCTGAAGGAGGACAGGGGGAAAAACAGGAGGTCAGCACAGGAAGCAGGTTCACTGGCATCCCCACCCACCTCTGTAGAATGCAGCTGGGGAAGGGAAGCCCTGCCTTAAACTAAGGCCGCTGGAACATACTTTATGGCCCCCTCAATAACACTAAAGTAAGAGGAAGGGCGACTTTATGAAGACAACTCAGAGCAAGGGCCTTTTAGGAACTTCCACCCAGGAAGGCGGTCAGATTCCGCTTCTCCCCACTAACTTATCCAGCTGAGGGGACGAGAGAGCCGCTCTACCAACCTCCCACTGCGCTCAAGAGGAGGAAAGAGACCCTCCCGCTCCGCTCCTAGGGGACAAATGTGAGCTCGCCGAGAGAGGGGAAACCCAACCCTCCCCGCAAGCCTCCCCTTCTCCGAGGAGCCTGGCCAGCCCTGCCCCACTGCGGGGAAGGCCTCCCTCACCCTGCAGCCCCCTAACTCCATTCTCCCTGACAGCCACTTCCGGAAAAACAATCCGTCATTTCCTGCTCCATTTGCTCCACCCTCTTGGTTAGGCCGCTTCCCACCCACCCCGGCCGCCATCCTTGTTTCTGGCAGAAAGCGCCTCAGCAAGGAACGCTTACGGGCGCCACGTCCGCGGACGCTTCTGCCGCCATCTTGGTAGCGGGCACGATCGCCGAGAGCCGCGGCTTTGCGATCTTTCCCGTCTGTGGGCAAAGTGTACCACCACAGGCGGGCTAAATAGAAATGTGCTTTTATGCTTAAATACGGGGTGTGAACACTTTATAACCGAACCGCAATCGGTTACGCCACAGCGTATCAATGACAAGGAGGGAGGGGAGAGGAAAGTGGACGCACCCGCCATCTTTATATAGGGCAAAAGACTACAGCGGGAGGGGCAACCGCTTCCTACCGTCGCCTTTATCGAGGAGGCGAAGGCCATTTACGCGTAGAGATAGGAAAAAGGGTAGAGCGACGCACACTGTTCGCAGTGGTTCACCCACTTCCGGGACAAACCGGAAGTGCTCCGTGTACCGAATCTCCCCGCGCGAAGTGCAGATTCTGTCCCGAAGGCACCAAGCTGAAAAGCGCCCAAGAAAAAAAGGATGGGCGGCTTTCCCGTTATTAATGACCGTTCAGTCCTGAGTGAAGTTAAATGGCAGCGCCGTTTTCGCAAGGGGGCAGCGCCGAGCCTCCTCCTCCTCCATCCTTGTTGCACGGAGCGCCTCGAAGCCCCCGGTCCACTTTTAGGAAGGGCGCTCTCGACTGCGGCCCTTACCTGAGAGCAGCCCCCTCCCCACTGAGCGCGGCAGGGGCTGCCTGAGGAGAAGGCGCCTTCCGTAGCCCCGGGCGGGGCCAGCGCCTCGCTCTCCGGCCTCCATCTTTGAATCGGGCATGAAAAAACCCCTCAGGCCCTTAAAAGGGACGGAGGGGGCGCTGCGCTCTTTTAGCTCCGCCATCTTCGTAACGGGAAACGTGCGGGCGCCTCTCTCATGCCTTGTGAGGGCAGAGGGAGTGGGCGGGGCCTCCGGGGGGAGGAGGAGGCGTTAGTTGTTTGGAGGAGGAGGGGGGCCCATAAGTGTCTTGGGGAGGGTCAAAGGTGAGAGGTCAGGGTTCCGAGTGGTGGCCCCCGAGGGGGGTGGGGAGGCTTCGGCGGAGGAAGAACTGAGAGGCGCTGGCAGGTAATGCAACCCTTTCCCCCCTCCCTCTGGAGCCCTTCTTGGAAGGGGAGGGGGGAAGGTGTTTGTTTCTGGCCCCCCCCTTCTGCTTCCTCCTCCCCCCGTTAGCGTTGTTTGTCTGGAGATATTGTGATCTGCCGCCCCCGCCCTCAAAGGGATGAACGTGCGTTTTGCCGTATTGCTGGAGCAGAACCCAGGAGTCCTGGTTCCCTGGTTCCATCCCTCACTGCGACCCGTTAGAAAGGACCCCACTGTTTATTACTCACCCCCCAAAAAAGAGAGCCCCGGGGTCTGGGTAGGGGTAGCTTTTCTGCTTGCCCTTTTCTGGGGACCCTGGAGATGTTGCTTCTTGATCCTCCCTGCTTAAATGTGCTAGTTTGCCTTCCTTCCCAATGGCAAAAGTTTGCCCCTGATAGATTAGGCAGCAGTTCTCTTTAATAAGAATGATTCTTGTTTCGATACAAATGCTTACAGAAATAGTGGGTAGCAGGTGCTGCTTTAGAAGAGGCATTATATGCAATTCTCTTCAAATACAGTCCATGCATGTGGTCAAAAGGAAAGGTTGTTGGGTTGCCTCTCAAGTACTGTTTCATCCACCTAACTTAAGCCAATTTAATACATATTTCGGTCAACTAAAGCCCTTAATGTTTGCCCAGCTGCTATTTCCATAACATTAACGTGTGTACCCCTTCTCTTTTTCTGTTTGCCTGTAGGATGACGAACATGGCGGATAACCACAAGGAGAGCTGGGCGGCCCTGGTTGCTGCAGCAGAACAGTACCGGCGTCAGACAGGCAATGAGATAGTGCTGCTCACCGCCTTCAGGGCCCCACCCCCTGGTGGCTTCAGCTACGCACAGCATGGAAGTGGGGCTCTGGCTGATGCCGTTCAACGCTACCTCGAAGATATCGCGGTGGTTCACAAGACCACCGCCTTTACCTATGCTGCCCGTCCTCCTTCTGCCCCCCGCCCAGGTCCCACCAACGGGTCTTACTCCAGGAGCTGCCCCTCTACCAATGCCTCAGATGAGCCTGCCCCACACAGGACACCTACCCCCCAGGGGCCCTTGCCCCAGGCTTCTGGAGGCCAGGAGCCCGAAGAGGAAGACGATGAAGGAGACAGGAACACATTGACAGAATTGGAGCAGCCAGGTGGGAGAGAGCATCCCAGTGACACCACTGGTACGTCTATGTGCAGTCGGTGGTTTGTTTGTGGAAAAAATATATTTATCTCAGCTTTCCTTAAAATGCATATAGTGGCTGATAGTAGAATAATTGAAATGCTGTATAATCACTAAAAATGGGGAGTGATGGGCAACATCTTAAATAAAGCAAAAAGTCACAGCAGCCAGAAGTAAATTCAGTAAGGCAACATTCACACCATACATTTGAATCACAATGATACCATTGAAACAGTTGTGGATTCCCTCAAAGAATTATGGGAGCTGTAGTTTGTTATGGGTGCTGAAAGTTGTTGGGAGACCCCACTCCTTCCGCAGAGTTTAAAAATCTTAGTGATTTAAGAATCAATCCCTCTTCCCAGGGAACTCTGAATTGTAGGTCTGTGAGAAGAGGAGGGGTTTCTTAACAACTCTCAATTGCTGCCCTTAAGCTCCCTTTAGTATAGCAGTGCTTTAAATAAATGGTGTGAATGTGTCCTACATTATTCCTGCCTCCCAGGAGCTGCTGCTGGGACTGTCCCTTCTCAAGTAGCCTGGAGCATTCTCTGCTCTGAGTGTGTCCCCAGAGGAAACCAGCAGGCCTCTTTCAATTCAGGAAGGCAAGCTTTGCAGCACTAACGCTCCCCTGAATCAGTCTGCATAGGATAATGCTTGGTGCAAAGCCATTATTATTATTATTTCACCCTCAATAAGGGTTTGTTCCATGCATGAGGTTTGTCCATAGCAATATCAAGATTTTGTGGAAAACTGCTGAAAGTGTGCCTTTAACTGCTAGAAACTTGGCGTTTCTTTCTTCACCGCAAAATCCTGAGTATTTTGCCTCTTCTGGTCAGGATGCACTAGTCTTGTGCAGAGCACAGATAATAAACAGAGATAATGAGCTGAAATTTTGGTGTGGCTTTCTCATTGAATCTGCTTCTTCCAAAGTAACACTTTCTTCACTCCTGTTGGATGTTTCCTGACACCTAGCACGCAGTAGTTGGGTCTCAAGCTCAACAAGTAACTGTAGGGTGCTGCTTTTGCCAGCTGAATAGGAGACGCCCTTTTCTCAGAAACTCAACTTTGGATAATGCTTTTTTCCAGATCAGAATCCATATCCAGGCACACAGCACATCACCATCCTTGCCTTCCCAAAGGGGAGAGGAGCTCTTCACCATTTTAGCAATACTTGAAAGTATCATTTTCAACTCTTTAAATCTGTCCCCTAAAGAGTTGCAATATAGCCCCAAGCTCACAACTTAGAAACAAAAGTGTTTCAAAGTGGTGTTTATGGTGATAGAACTTGCAGAATTGACCACTTTAGTGGGAGTGGTGGTTTGATAACAGAAAACAATCCTGTGTGAGAGACAGGGAAGGGAAGATCTCCCAGGGTGGGAGCCTGGGAGATGAATGGGATGCTCCCAGGTGAAAGCTGGGATGGTCCACCCGCTTTTGTGTGAGACAAGGGTTAAGATCTACCCCTGACAGAGGGCTTTGTATTCCCACCCACCCACCAGCTTTCGCTTTTTCTTTTTTACTATTTAGAATAGTTTGTTTTTTATTGTATTGTGTGCTGAAAAGTTTCGATAAAAAAATTAAAAACCAAAACCACACAATACCCATTGATAGCTTTATACTCCATGAATTTGTCTAAGCCCCTTTTAAAGACATTAAAGTTTGGTGCCGCTATTACATTCTGTAATAGTGAATCCCATCATTTTAACTATGTGCTGGTCCAGTTGCCATCCCAGAAAACTGGACTGCTGGCGTACATTGCGATCAGATGTTATCGCAGAAAAATACGATTTTCGTGTAACTTTGCTTCTGTGTCGCTTAAGGAGATGTAGCAAAACTGGCTGTCAGGTTTCCAGGCTCTGTCCCAGCTCCCATTTTAGCTTATATTTTGATGTGGAAATAATGAGAAATGCGGTATTTTTCAGAGACTGAACACAAATGCTTTGTCCTTTAATCTTTACCTCTCGGCACTGAAAAAGCAACCCCTCTCACCCTTTCCCTCCGGTATGTTCTTAAATCAGAAATGCTTTTTAAAAATAAAAAATCACCTCCTCATCTGGTGAGGAGTTCCACGCAGGTATATGATGTTAAAATTGGCTACCGGCCCAGGTGGCTTTAAAATAGACAGACTAGCAAAAATGAATAGATCGATTAATAAATGTTGGAGATGCGATAAGATGAAGGGCACTCTATACCATATGTGGTGGACATGTTCAGAGATCAAAAAATTATGGGAAATGATCCATGAAGAAATTAAAAAATTAATAAAGGTTTAATATAACAAAAGGGTAGAAACATACTTATTAGGAATTTTGAGTAAGGATATCCCCAAAGATAAAATTAACATATTCCTATACACAACAACAGCAGCGAGAATGCTGGTGGCCAGTTACTGGAAAGGAAATGACATCCCAACAAAAAGGGAATGGTTAAGTAAACTATGTGAGTATCTGGAGTTAGCAAAATTGACAGATATAATAAGGCATAAATCTAAAACTATGGTACAGAAACAGTGGGAATGCTTAAATGAATATTTACACAAACAGGGATCAAACCTGAAAGTTTGGTTGTGCTTAGACTAACCTTGTGAAGAATACTGAGAATACAAAGATTAGATGGACTACGAAAGAATTTAAGGAAAGGAAGTGACTGAAGATCAGATGTAAAGGTGAATTAGATAACCAAGAGACGTGTGGTGAATGCGGTGGAAGTCTTTTATAATATTTTAACTAGGATTTAAATATTGTAATGTTTGAAGTATGAATTTGGAATAATTGATTATGAAAAGTATTTTTTCTCTTCATTCTTTTTCTTGTTTCTTTCTTTTATCTTTTGTCTTCTTTTCTAGTCTGCATTCTGGAAAATTGTGTAGACAAAACGTTTTTATGTATGGTTATGTATTGTTCCTATTTCTTTTTTTCTATTCATTTTTTTGGTAACATTTAATAAAATTTAATAAAAGAAGGAAAAAAATAAAAGAGGATTGTACAGATTCATGGAGGAGAGGGCTCTCAATGGCTATGATCCATGCTGTCTATTCTCTGCCTCCGCAGCTGGAGATAATAATTCTTCTGAAAACCAGTTGCTGGAAACCACCATGTGGGAGTGTTCTCCTGTGCTTGTAGGTTTCGCGCAGGGCATCTGGTTGGCCACTCTTGGGAGCAGAATGCTGGGTTAGAGGAGCCATTGTCCTGATCAAATGGGTTCTTCTTAGTTTTTAAAGTTGCCACAGGAAGGTGAGGACGCTTTGCTTACAGTTGCCACTTGCATCTCAGTTGAGAGATGGAACTTGAAGCAAAATATAGCTGTACCTAACTAGTGAGGGATCCCAGTATAATTGGGGGCTGGAGGGGTTCTCCGGATGTGACTGTGTTGATCGCTTGATAAGCAGTCCCGGAACGGCTACTTCTCATGTTCAAATAGAACGTCCCTGTGCATACAACTCAGCGAGATCTAATTCTGTTTTGTTTTTAATTCACTTCCAGGTTTGTTTGTGATGGACGAGGATTCTCCAAGCCAGGAATATGAGCCTTTCTTTGACTCTGATCTGGAGAGCACTGACGGTGAGTGGCAGCTGAATCTCCCACTTTTTTTTTTTAGTCTCTTCACTCTCTCTGCCAGCTTCCCACAATGTACGTACTATGTTGACTGTAAATGTGGAAGAAGCCAAGATACTGCTGATTGCATTAGGTAAAGGTAAAGGGACCCCTGACCATTAGGACCAGTCGTGGCCGACTCTGGGGTTGCGGTGCTCATCTCGGTTTATTGGCCGAGGGAGCCGGCGTACAGCTTCCAGGTCATGTGGCCAGCATGACTAAGCCGCTTCTGGCGCACCAGAGCAGCACACGGAAATGCCGTTTAAGACTTTATAGGTGTCTTGAGGGAGCAGCTTTTCCCACATCCCCTCTCTGTTTGTCAGGATCTTCCTTGTAGGGCATCGGAGAGGATCAGCACTCAGAGGAGCGAAGTGGTGAGAGTGTACCAGAGAAACTTGGGTTTGAATCCCTGCTTGGCCCTGAAGCTCACTGGGTGACCTTGGGCCAGGCTAGCCTACCTTACAAGGTGGTCTATGAGGATAAAAAAGGCGACCCGCCCCCCCCCCAGTCTCCACACTTGCTGCTTTGAGCTGCTCGGAGGAAGGATACAATAAACGTAAACAGTGGGTACAAGGAGTAGGGCTCTGTTGCTTCATACATTCATTAACTTTTTTTATTCTACCAGGGTTTTGAAGGGAGGTGGCAGCAGATGTTATGTGCATCCTAATGACAAACGAATTGCCTTTCCCAGCCAAATGTCCCTATAGCCCTTTTGTTCTACCTCCAGCAAAGTCAAAGCAGATGTCTCGGGAAAGCTTGCAAGTGGGCAGACCACCTCCTGATAACTTTGCTCCAAATATCACATACCTCTTAAGATGTAGCACCCGGCAACAGACTTGGAGATACTGCCTTGGAACATGGAAGCTCCATGTTCATCTTACAAACTGTTAAGGCAAGCCGGGAAGAGTCTGTCTAAAAAACCTTGCAGAACGGCTTCTAGAGATGCATCTGATTTTGCTGTCCAGGTGAGATAGGGAAAAGAGATCAGCAAATATGTTGGGCTGTTCTGACAAGAGCCTCAGGCCATTGGGAACTACTTGATCTAGTAATTGCAAGAACTGGTGGGCAAAGGAAAGGAGTAACATTTAGGAGATTTTATCTTGGTTGAACACTTCCGGAAGGGAGCCTGACACTCTTTTGTTACTGCTAAATTTACAAAAGATAAGGGAGGCATCTCAGGGACTTTATACAGTAGAAAGGAGACATTTGCTTGAAACGTGCATGCCTGGCTTCCTGTAGTGGAGTTTCTCTTCAGGCCTCTCCCGGCCAAAACTGAACCTACCTTCTCAGGTGCATGCTATGTCAGCAAAAGCCGGAGGTTTCATGGGGTGCTGCAAAACAACATCACTTGTCTGTAAAAAAACATACAACCTTTTCATTGCAGTGTTGGGTCCTTAGCTTTTGTTGGACTACAACTCCCATCATCCCCAGCTAACAGGACCAATGGTCAGGGATTATGGGAGTTGTAGTCCAACAACAGCTGAGGATCCAAGTTTGAGAGACACTGCCTTAGTGAGTTTTAGGAATTTGGAATAAATGGGAGCATAGTTCCTGTGAGAATGATGTTATCCCTTCCCTCCTGTAGCTAGGGAGGAGGATGCTTTCTGATGGTTCATTTCTTTTTATTTCCTTCCTTCCTTCTGACCCATTTTTCTCCCCCATTTCTCTCTCCCAGATGGGAGTCTAAGTGAGGAGGCTCCTGGCCAGACAGCCCCTCCACCCCTCAGCCATCAGTATGCCAAGTCCTTGCCTGTCTCAGTGCCTATCTGGGGCTTCAAGGAGCAACGGCAAGAGATGCGATCCTCTGATGAAGAGAACAGCAAGGTGGGTGGGAACTGAGAATGTGTGTTGGAAAGGCAGATATATATTTTGTGGGGGGGTACACTCCAGAGCTCTCCCCCTTCCTTTTTAAGACAGGTGTGTAGGGTTCGGCTGGTGGGTAAGCTCCAGAAAAACACATCTTCCAGTAGGGTGGTAGGGTCGCTGCTGGAAAGATGCTGGGGCCACATTTGCAAAAAGTTCAAACCCCCCCCCCCCCAGTTCCTACAGGTGTCACTGTAGCTTTTGTAAGTGGCTGGGGCTGCACATATCCTGTGGCTGCAGCTTGAATGCACAGAAACGAATGTCGATTGCGTTAATTCAGCAGGCAAGGAGTCTCAGCTTTACTTTGCTTTCTTAAAAAATCAAGTTCTTACGATTGCAAATATAGGCTTTGAATGTGCATGGCCAACGGGAGAGAAGTCAGAAGTGAGCGAGGTGAGGCCTGTAAGTCCTCCACAGCCCTTTCGCCCTCCTCATGATTTTGGCAGACAATTGTGTGATGTGTACTTTACGCGAAAATCAGCAATGGTGTTTTTTTTAATGGTGCTTGAGCAAAGGATAATGCCTGAGACCAGTTTGATGGAGAAGAGGGTGACTTAGGGGGCGGCCTGGGTGCTGGAGCCGCTTGCAACTAGTGTGAGCCAGAAAGCAAAGTAGGTGAAGGATCTCAAGGAAGGGGGTGTATCTTGGGTTATGAAAAAGGCCAAATGGCTTCCACTAGGAGTTGGCCATTTAGTGTCACTAGTCCCATGCTTTGGAACACACACACAAAAAAACAACCTGTTAACTTTCAGGTGTTTCTGGAATACATTCTTATACCACCAGGCCTATATGGTGGCTTAAAGCATCCTTGGTTGACCTGTTATTTTTTAAATGGTGCTTAATTTTGTCATGCACTGCCCTGATGCCTTTATATTGTTCTGCGTTATAAGCATTGACAACAGAGAAGAAAAGAAATACACCGAGTCTCAATTTGGAGTCGTATGTCCTAGAGTAGAATGCATAGACTTTGGAAGTTGGGTGGCAGAACCTCCAGACTCCCAGTGGGTGCTTCTGTCGAAAAGCTCTTCTAGGTAGAGATCTGAATTTAGATGTAGGACGGGAGCCATCTAGTTTTGCTGACTTACGTAATTATTTAAGACAAATAACGAAGACTTATCCACCTGGCTCCCTCTCCCTTGCTCCTCAATACAGCATTCGTCCCCCGACCTGGAGAAAATTGCCGCCAGCATGCGAGCTCTGGTGCTGAGGGTGTCAGATGGCACAGAGATGTTTGGGGACCTGCCTCGGCCGCGCCTCAACACGAGCGACTTCCAGAAACTACAGCGGAAATACTAATGGATCTGGTGGTCCTTTGTCCCGCCCCTTCCTCTGTTTGTGCCCTTTTATTTCTCCTCCGCGCCCCCCCCCCACATCCAAATCGGTGGACAGGGTTGGAAGCTCCCCTCAAGCCATACAGCTCGAATTCCCTCCCCTCTCTTTTCCCACCCTACCCTTTCTGAGCTCCCACAAGCTTTAAATTAAAGTGATGACCTCAATCTCTACACTACAGCTGGCGTGGAGGGTCCAATTGTCTCCCGTTCTCTCCACGCCAGAAATTCTGTCCCACTTTCCCCTTCTATCCTATCTAATTGAGGAGGTACAGTTGTTGTTTTTTTCTGAGAGGGGTCCCCGACACATAGAAGAGGGAAATGGAACACTACGGACGGATACTGACAACAAATACACCCCCATATCTGTTCTTGCCACCACCATCAACCCTTCCAATCTACCCCAGCATCTGGCTGCGGTGGGTTCCCTTCGTCAGTTCCCCAAGCCCCCCCCTTTTTTGCTTTCTCCCAAAATAAGTGTCTTAAAATATCCTTTGCACATAAGCTGGGTTTGTCTATACACTTGACCTAACTGACCCTTTGCAGAGCAGGGCAGCAGTGGTGGGGGAAGGAATCCTGTCGTTTTGTGCTTGCCCCACCTCCCCCTCCCCCACTTTCCCCATGCATAGCTCTCTCTCAGTTTCCAGGAGCGGTACTTCAGGGTCCTTTTTCCCCTCTTGGGGGGAGGGGTGGTGCAAAGGTGAGGCTGCTCTCATGGCAGGCGGGATGTAAAAGCGGCTCTAGGAGTCACCTACACCCCTCCGTTTATCTTCCACCCACCCCCTCGCTGCCCCAGCATAATACTTTTGTATCAGATTTTTCAAGGGCGCTTTGTGGCCCTGGCCCTCTATTTTTGTCCAAAGATGATTGGTGAATTGGAAGGGAGAGGATGTATTTTTTTTTCTCCTTCCTGCAAACCTACAAGCCAATAATAATAATAATAATAATTAAAAAAAAGCTGTCTTTTACCAACTCTTTTGCTGTATTGTCTGATTGACAGGAAGTGAGTTAGAAGGGGGGGGGAGTTACATCTCCAGAAAGGTGGTGGGATGGCAGGCTTTTGTGGAAGACCTCTTCCTGTACCACCAGCTACCTTCATCCAGGCATGTGAGCGGAGCAAAACAGGAGGGGGAGAAACATGCCCCATTATATATTTTCCCTCTTCTGTTTATATCCCCCCTCCCTCAAAGAGGAGATCGCCTCACTTGCCATTTGGGCTGATGGAGAGTTAGCATGAAGAACCCTGAGCAGCTGTCACTCTTCATCCCTAGCCTAAAATACAAATGTGCAGCAGGAAATAAATAGAGTGACTGAAAGGGATTAATTGCTTTATTGGTGCTTGGTATAGTTCTGTTATATACAAAAGCAACAAGATTGAAGGGCAAAGGGTGGGTAGGTGTCAGGATCACGATGTAAAATATAGGGGTGGGATGGGGGATTATGTAGGCTATGGTGAAAGGAAATATAATCCCACTCTAGGCCTGAAAAGAGGTACGCACAATAAAAGATTTAGCAAAAAACGAGGTCCTTCAGAAGGAAGGGGGGTATCTTCCTCTCCCAGCAGATATGGCACGAGCCTAATGGCAGGGATGGTCTTTAGCAAGAGGCCTACAACTCTCAAATAAGGAAGAAAGCGAAAGGGAGAGGAAGCAAGGGAAAGTGGGTGCCCTAAAGGAGCTAGGAATCCCCTTGGTGCTGCTTTTGAGCCACAAAGACGGAGGCATGAAGAATGATGAGGCTCAGTCATAGTATTTCTCCGCCCGCCGCACCTGGCAGTACATCAGCATGGAGAAAACGATGCCCAAGACCTGGAGAGACATAAATCAGGTCAGACTGACAACAAAAAAAGTGGGGGCAGAAGAGTCCCAGCCCAGCATGTCACTTCCTTACAATACTGGAATTAGGATGCTGCCTCCTGAACTCCCATCCTCGCTGCTGCCTCTAAAATGTAGGAAGGCTGAGCATAAGGTCTCAGGTCCAACCACCCAGGATCTCCAAGCAGGGCTGTCTAAAAGGCTGGAAAGCTGCTGCCTGTCCGTGTAGACCAGGCGTAGCCAATGGGCTGCCCTCTAGATATTTTGGACTACAACTCCCATCACCTGTGACCTCTGGCCATGCTGCCTGGGGCTGATGGGAGTTGTAGTCCACAACTTCTAAAAGGCCCCATATTGGCTAACTGCGTAGACTCTACAAATGAGCCAATGCCCTGGCTTCTGGCTTCCCAGTCCCCTGCTTCTTGACCCATTTTGTACAAACTGGAGGTGGCAGGGGCAGCTTCTATGTGGTCTTTTCCCAGTCAGGAAACCATCCTCTTGGGCAGTCTTCTCTCCTAAAGGGGGATGCCTTTTGAAAGCACAGATTGGACCAGTTTACATGTTGCTGCCAGTTTATTTACTCCCTGTGGGACCATGGCCAGTGTTGGAAATAATTCCTGCCCTAGCTGCATCCTATTCTGTGGTCCCCTGCAGACAACCCCACCTTCTGTTCTTCTGCTGATGGTAATGGGTGGCACATGCGTTGTTGCACCAGAGCGGCCTCAGCAGTTGCTCAGGTCAGGCGTGTCCCCTCCCATGGCTGTTCCTTCCTGCTCACCTGGACAACAATGATGCAGGCAGCAAAGATGCCCATGGCTGAGATGTTCTCTCCTAGCCAGCGTTTCACCTTCTCGTAACAGGGCTTTAGGGGAATAGAGCACAAAACAAACATGGTCACCAGAGAGCGCTGGCAAGAAGAGGCAGTGCCTCCGATCTGGGTTGATCACACTCTTGTGCACCAAAAAAATGTCGTCTTCCATTTAATCTAACGTTTATTTAACATGCAAGCTGTTTCTAGTAGGAACTCTGGATCATTTGTTCCATTGTGGAACTGCGCTTGCCATCAATCAGTTGAATATTTGGGTTGAGTATTAAACTGAATATTCAGCCCAAATCAGCTCCTATAACTTAAAGTCTCCCCCCTTCTGATCTACTGGGCTGAAGTGAACAAGCCTTTCTTTCTGCATCAGGAACCTTTCCAGCAGGAGGGCTGCATTTTCTTCTTGGCAACTAGCTGGGAGCTGCAGGCTAGGATGGGTGAAGGAGTGAAGGTAAATTTTACCACTGTGCAGTAAGTAGACTGGTTTCTGCACAGTCACCCCTCTCTGTCCTCCATCCAGACAAGCAACAGGCATTAGGAGAGTTCAAGGACGTACTACAGTCAGGCAAAACCACTCTAGATACGAAGCAGCACCAGTGAGGGATGAGGCTGAGGGAAATTTCAACAGACAGATAGGCCTGGCAGGCTGCATTTGACCCTGAAGTTCCCTGCCTCTGCTTTATGTGACAGCACTTCTCCTCAAAGAAGGCTATTACACACACACCCCTCTCAGCCTGTCAACATACCCCGTTCCTTCAACCTTTCTTCCCAGGTTTATTTTCCATGCAGCGGGTCATCTTCAGTGCTCTTTTCTGAACCTAATTTGCCTATATTGTTAAAACTGCAGCAACCCAGGCTGGTAACTGGTCACGCTAATAGGCTGACTGCCACTCTCCTTTTATGTAAGTCTTTTGAGAGTAAAATATATTGGGGAAGGGAGGAAGATAACTAAATAAAATTGGATGTATCCATACTACAGCCTGGACTAGGTGTTGTTGTTTTTCCCCAATATATTTATAGCCTGCTTCTCATTAGCGACTTTTAAGTGTAAACAACCTGACGTTTTAAAAATCATAAAGCAGATATGCCATCCCGCTCAAAAAAAAGAGCAAGAAAGTCTCACAAAAAGATGAGTTAAATTAACACGACAGCTTTGAGAAGCAGCATTAATGAAGCAAATCAAAGACTTCACTGCAGCCGTCAGCAAAACTCAGTTGGGTTGAAACAGAGGAGGAGGACTGGGCTAGGCCACTTTCCTCAGGAAAAGCAATCCACAAAGGCTCTCTGTCTTATTGCATATTGCTAACGGCAAGAAGACACACAGAGTAGCTAGTCTTGAAATTTTTGGGGGCTTCATAAAAGTCATGCACTGGTCCGTAGACCACCAAAGACTAGGAACCCCTTCCCCCTCTGGTTTCATCATTCCCTCCTTCCTGAGACAGCTCAACATTTAATGCACAAAATGTTAAAGACAGCACCTCCTTGAGTGACAATTCTCAAGATTCACTGGGATAAGCCATGAAGTTAGAACAGCACACAAGTAATTTTGAGTGTGGTGTATAGTCAGAGAGGGAGATGAGAATCTACAGTCAAAAGCCAGAAGCTGATACTTTTGTCGCAGGACAGAGTGTCAAAGGCCCTCTCAACCTCAACAGCTCCAAGAAAGAGGTCTGCTGGAGGGTTTTAGTGCAGACCAGCCTTGGTAATCGGACCCTGCATTTAGCCATTTGCCACTTGCTCAGGACACAAGCATTCCTGGAGGGGGGGTCAGTGGACAGCCCAATTTGGAACCCACAGCCGTAGGGGATTCTCTGTTCCTTGAGGGCAACTCCTGCTGCCGTCTCACCTCCTTCCACCAGCTGGCGCTGTCCACTTGGCAGATGTCACTTTGCTGCAAGCAGCAGGACTCGGGAACCCACGTTTTGTTGCGGACCTCAAACCAGTCTGTGTAGTTCTGCACCCCACAACAGCGAAACTGGGAAGCAAGGGGAGAAATCAGTCTCACACGAGGGGGGGGTGCTCTTCCAAAATGGGATGAGGATGCTTAACGTGGGGGAAATCTCCCTGGCTGTTTCTTAGCTCTCTAAATTCTCTTCCAGATGACCTGTTTGTGGGCAGATTAGATGGCAATGCATGATGAAAGTGCCATCCCAAATTTCCTACTGCCTTTCCCCCACCTCTTTCTTGCAAAAAAAAATCCCTGTCTATTAGGGAAGTGGGTTTGTTGCACAAGAACTCAAAATCAGCTTTAATTGAGCAGACTGAATTTGCTAGGATGTGGCTGATGACCATTTGGAAGTACTGTAAACTTGTGTGTGTGTGTGTGTGTGTGTGTGTGTGTGTGTGTGTGTAACACTCACCTCATTCTGCACAACGTCCCATGCTCTGGTTAAACCCACATTTCCCTCTGTCTCATACAGCTGAAGTCCTTCCTTTAGATTGGACTGGGCATATCTATCAAACTAGAGAAAGGACAAAATAAGCACACCCAATGGACCAGCAGCACCTGTGTGTGTGATGGTAAGAGTGATGCAGAGACTAGATTGTGACTTCGGCTTGATGGGGCGAACACAGCCCTCATGGTGCTTATTCAAAGTTGGGTGGAAACCCTGCCCTGCCATTTTTCTTCTAAACTTCTCCAAACCGGAGGAGTATTGAGAAGCCCTCCAATGTTCAAGTTAGGGGTGGAGACTTTGCCAAGTAGTTTACTCCAACAGTTTGAAGTCCAGCCCCCATTCTTTTTTGAACTTCCATTCTCTTTTACCTCACTTCCTAATTCCGTGGGTTCCAGACCTCTTTCTGGAAGATACCACCCTAAATGAAATGGTGCAATATTCCAAATTCCAAGGACGAATTAAAACCTGCTATCTTAAGAAAGCATGTAACTCAAATAACTTTATCCACACTGCAACTGTTCCGTATACATGATACAAGCAAACTCAATGTCTGAGTGTAGATCCTAATGTAGCCAAAAATGGCACCATCCATTAACAAGTGGAAGGTATCAGCAAGCTTGGCAGACCCCAAAGTTTGAAGAAGTATATGGGGTGTGGTGGGGAGGTGCAGGATGATGATTCATGAGGTCTATACAATGGACTCTTCTCATTCCACGAGAATCGGGACAGGCTCATAGTTTGAATCAGTTTCCTCTCTGCACACGCATCTGTTAAGAGCACGGGAGCTACAGGGAGCTGCCAGTATTATAAAGGCATCTTGAAGTAAACTATCTTGTATCAGAGTGTGCACTCAGCAGTGGCAAGGGGCGGGGGCTGCACTGCAGGCCTGTGATGGCTGAATGTGGCCTGCAGACTGCAGGTTGCCCAAATGAACTGGATCTCACCATCCTCATTCTACATACGGGGTGAGGAAGGTCCTTACCTTGTCCCTACAGGTGACAAAAACCAGCAACCCAACCAGCTCCAGGAGGAAGAGGGTGGAGAGGACCAGGAAGAACTAGGGAAGAGAGATACCCAGATCAGCAATCCCAGGGAGAAGGAGAAAGCCTCATACAACACAGTTTTGTGTTTACAGATATGTGCATCTCTGAACAAAGTGTGCCCTCCTTCCTCCCAGCCATCCACAGTTGAATGAATACCACAAGTTGGCACTGCAAGCAGAGATCACTGGCATGGCTGAAAGATATATGCAGAACCCACAGCTCTGCATCGCTCAAGCCAGCCAGCCAAGTCACAATCAGGAAGAAAAATTGAAAACAACTACATATCTAAAGCAAGATGGCCCACAAGCGAAGTTATGTCACTGCCACCAATGGTTTTATGCACAGAAAAATGCACCTCTTGGACCCCATCTTGTCCACAGCATCTCAGAAATGCACTTTTCTGCTTCCTACTGATGCCTGCACTCTGCCTATGCTCCAAAGCAGGGCTGAGCATTCTTGAATTTAACATAGGTTCTGTAGAGAAACTCTGCTTTGAATTAAGTCAGTTGCCCATTTCTCTGCCGGGCACCTTCCCCGACCGAAGATCTCATTAGACACCTCTGCACCAATTTCATCCGAGTCTCTCACACTCATGCCCCATCCGCCCCGCCCCCCCACAGTGTAACACCCAGTGGAGAGATACCTCTTACCGTCAGTAGGAGGCAGCGGTGCTCTGTGGCTGCCCCCAAGCATCCGAGGAAGCCCACAACCATGATGATGGCTCCAGTCGCCATGAAAAGCCCCGCTGCCGACAGAGACGGGAACGAGAACGACAAGGTGGCAAAGCGGCCCTGGGTCACAGCCAGCCATACACCCACGCCGAGCACCCCACAGCCGCCGAGCTACGGGGAGAGAAGGCAAGCTCACACCAAGAAGAGCTATTATCACTGTTTGGGGACACATGCCAGGCATGTAGAATCACCAGAGGAGGGTGAAGATCAAGGCTAGTGAGGGGTGTGGCTTGGGCAGAGTCCTGAGGGTCAAGTAGAGAGGTCTGGAGAGATGCGCATGACCTGAGGTTCCCCACCTCTGGTGGTACCACCTCCCCCCCACCTCCGTCCAGGATGCTGTTATGGAAGAGATCATCGGCTGAGTCTCCACTCACCAGCCACAAACGCTCTCAGTTCAGCCCCTTCCTACAAACAAGATCTAGTTCCTCCTGACTCCCAATCCTGTGCCAAGTTTTTATTGGAACAAATAAAGCAGCTGTCAACATTCTGTTGCTGACACCCCCCTGCCCGTTACAATGCCGATGAAACTTCTGTGACATCACAAGCGGTTCAGCCAATAGTGGAGAGTGGGGTCTCTCAGGCAGTCTACAGGCAGATTTTTGGTTTGCTATAAAATGACAGCGTTTTAACACACAAATGCATTTTCCATCTTGTTCATCCTTACAAGCCTGTAAGGCAACTTGCTGCATTTCTTACTTATTAAAAGAGAAATGTCCTGCCATCAATAACAGGCCCATAAGCCCTTCCCATTAATCCTGGGAGGCCCCAGGTCAGATGTAGATGGAAAGGCTATCCGATGAAGAATTTTTTGACATTCACACAACCTTGTCTGAGGGGAGGAGCATAGAACCGCTGCAACTCACCCAGAAGATGAGGTTGAAGACGAACATCTTCACTTTAACGCACAGCAAGCAGCCGCGGCTGACCCCCATGGTGAATGTGTCTGGAAAGGGGGGGGGGCAAAAGAAAACAACATGCTGTGATTCTGGAACGTTCATACATGAGCATTTACAATGCAGTTGGCAGAAATTCATAGGCAATCCTGGTCCCCTATGAAAACAATGAAGTGATGTATCCAAAGCTGTCCATGCAACAGGATTCTACCCTCCTCTCCCCTGCAGCTTCCTCCCCTTCCCCTAATTTGCTCTGTGGGGCTTGGGACTGCAAGGGAGCTAGAGAGAGGAGGAGAGGGAAGGTGAAAAAGTCTGCTTGGATCCCACAAGCAATTTATTGGGGTTTTTCATATTTTATTCCCTTTAAATTCAAATAATAAAAAAAAATTAAGAGGGAAAACTATGTATGCCACCTTGATCCCCTTGGAGGAGTAACAGGATACAACTGTTATAATTAAGAACTACTAGGCTGGAGTTACTCAGTGTCACTCACACAATATGAAATAAAATGAAGTCTCTCTCACTGAAAAAATTCAGAGAAACGTGTGTTTTTCTCCCCCTGTGCCACTTCAGCCAAACTGTGATTAGGCTAATTATATGAAAGGAAGCCTTTCCTCAAACAAAAACGAGCATTTCAGAGTTGGGAGACCCCAAACGAACAGGCCGAGGTAAAATTCCTAGGCCTAACTGGGAGGATGGGCAGGTCAAGACCTGGTTAGCATTAGAAATGGTATTGTGGATTCTACATAACGTTTAAAGACCGTCTCTTGGACATACTGAAAATTTTAAATGCTCACCACCCTCTTTAATCAAATCAAACAAGTTAGTGGCTATGGCCTTCAGGCCTGGCACATCGGTTTGTACAATTTTGTACAAATTTTGGTTTGTGTTATTCAAAAAGCAAAGGGTGGCTAAAGGACTCTCACCAATTGCATCCTGGCAACCCCCCTGTGAGGTAGGCTGGGCTAAGTTCTGGCCAAAAGTTCATGGCTGAGGTAGGAATTGAACTCAGGTCTCTCCCTGAAGATAGCCCCTGAAGATAACCACTACACAGCCCTGTCTCACTATGGCTTCTAAAGTGTGCAGTATCAGTAGGCTGGTCAGAAATAAAGATGCTTCTGAACAAAGATTAGACATAGTTTTGATTTTTTGCGGGGCAGGGCCTAGGAGCAATGGCCCCTTATGTCCTTTCTATATCATGCCAGTAGCAAGGGAACTGTGTATTCAGGCAGAACTGAGGGGAGTTTGAATTCAAGCAGCTCCCTAACAGCCAAAAAAAGTTGAGAGGCCTATCAAGAGAATGGCAAAATCTTCCCCACAAACACAAACAACCTTCAATCGTAACCTCTGGACATCTGGAGGGAGTTATTTTTGGTTCCCAATGTTCATATACTCTGCTTTTTAAAAAGAACAATGCCGTATTTATGTACTTTCAACTTTAAAGGTTTGCCTGTTTCCCACCTCCTCTTGAAAATTACTGCAATAAAAATTATGAATGCGGTCAAGCTTGGGAACTGTTTTATTTTATTTTGTTGTCCCATTTAAATGGAGAGCGCACCATGTTTTAAGTATCAAAACAACTAAGAGTATAACACTGTTTAATTTTATTTTTTAGGAAAATAACTTGAAATACATAAAACGTTGATTTACCCCCTTCAGACGAAGCGGCTAAGGAAGTGGAGGGAAAGCAGGTAAATTATCTGATTTAGGGAAAGCTAAATAAATAAACAACAAATGAACAGGGGGTGGGAAAGTCCCCTTGTCCAGGCCCAGATTACAGATTTCCTGTAGGGCAACACATCCCTCTATCATGTGCACTGAAGATGAAGGTACATGAAGGCGAGAAAGAAGACGGGCAATGTTTATCCCCAGACCACGTAAAAAGAAATTGCCAAGTTTTCCTTAGCCAAACACTCCCCACCCTGTAGGTCTTTCCTGCTAAAGCTACCCCACCCCACCCTTACCCTCATTCCTTGCCTTTTTGCCACTCATGACAGAGTTCCTTTTCCATTTTTTCAGCAAAACCCATTCTGTAGAAATAAAACATAACCCACCTTCCAGACCCACCTTCCCAATTCAAGATCCAAACCTCCCCCCCACCCTCTTCTGGATTTAACAAGAATGTTAAATTCCCGGATCTGAACTGGTCGAAAATATATTCCTTACAGTAAATAACCCATAAAATTGTGATGGGCTTTTAAAACGCACATCCATTCCCGCTCTCCCTTCAATTATTTCCCTAAAGCGGGGGGGGGGGGACCAAAGGGGAGAAAAGCAAAATAACATGAAAGGAGCCTTTGGATCTCTTTCTTGCGTCTTTCTTTTAACAAAGTACCAATACCTCTGGAGGGAACTAACTAACTACAGCTGCCAAATCTCTCCCTGCCCCCCTGATCTTGCAAGTAAGAGACTTTAGGGTGGGCAGAATCAGTTCTATGGGACCCAGAAAAATATTGCAATACAGCAGAAATCATCCCCTCCCCCCAAGGAGAGAGTCTCCTCCTGCTTTTTATACCCTTCAAAATATCCCTGGTTCGACACATCCCTCCCCCCCCCATTCTAAATTCATTTCCGTGCGCCCCTCACCTTGGTCTCGGGGCAGGAGACTTTGGGGCGGGAGTGCGGATTTGGGGCGGGAGCCCCCCTCCCAGACACCTAGACCTCTTCCAAGTTGCTTGTCCTCTGATGGGATGCAGGATGGAAAGGGAGGGGGAGCAAATTCCAGCACGGGACAGGGGGAAGGAAATGGGAGGGGAGAAAGGGGGGCAGTAATAGGGGGGCGTGTTAGAGACTGTGGGGAGGAGCCCAGGGGGCTCTGGGAGGGAAACGGGTTTCTATTCGAGACAAAGACGTCCAGTCGGATTCGAACCCCCGTTCTTCTTTAAACATTCCCCCTCCCCCGCAAAAAAGGACAATGAAAAGCGACTCGGTTGTACCGCATTAACATCAGAATCGTGTGGCTCAGGATTTTGTTCCATTCCTGTCTCAGTACAGCAAGTCCTATTGGACTCAATGAGACTTACTTCGGAGTAGATTTGTATGGAATTGGAGAATAACTTCTCTTTCTGCTTTCGAGACGTTTCCAAATTATGCCCCCGCAGAAGGGAAGGAGTTAAAACACGCTTGCAGAGACTGGGTCTCAGGGTTCTGGGTTCCATCCCCACGTTGGGCAAAAAGATTCCTGCATTGCAAAGGGGTTGAGCTAGATGACCCTCCGTGTCCCTCCCAAGTTTACAATTCTAAGTAAATGCCAACACAGGCTGCACGTGACAGATTGCCTCAGATTTCCAACTCTGCTCAAAGCACTTCCGAGAGCCTCTCCTGTTGCGCAGGAGTAGTTTACTCTGGGAGCAACTTCGGGAGTAAAGTACTTCGCTTCTGTACCTTCCACATTGCCAGCTTCCAAGTGGATGTTTATTGTGGGTTTTGTGCTCCCCGTGCACACAAGTTTTCTCCAGCAGCGCTCACACGTCAAAATTCCAGCGCACCTCCATTCAATCCTGATTCACCCTTTCCACTGCCTGCACACCACATGCGTTTAAATTTTAAATTTAAGTTTAAAGTTTAAATTTTGCTCCGCCATGACCTCCCTGCCAATTTAGATACAGTGACTGAACTGGAGGCCCCTCGACTGACGTCAAGTCCAGTGTTGGACCATTTCGATCGGATACTCCCTACTGATGTGGCTGGATGGTTTCGTGGGAGCCGATTGAAACTAAATCCTTCGAAGACAGAAGTCCTATGGCTAGGTTGGGATGGCATGGGGATGAGGGACCAACTCCCTTCTCTTGCGGGGGCCCAATTAGTGCCATTACCTTCCGTTAAGAGTTTGGGTGTAATCCTTGACGCCTCCCTTTCCATGGAGGCGCAAGTTACAGCAACAGCCAAGGCGACATTTTTCCACCTTCGCCGCATCAAGCAGTTGGTCCCTTACCTTTCCCGCCCCGACTTGGCCACAGTGATCCATGCGACGGTCATCTCCAGGCTTGACTACTGTAATTCGCTCTACGCGGGGCTGCCCTTGAAGCTGTCCCAGAAACTCCAGCGGGTACAGAATGCTGCAGCGAGACTCCTCACGGGGTCTCTGCCATGGGAGCATATTCACCCAGTGCTTTTCAAGCTGCACTGGCTCCCGGTGGAGTACAGGATCAGATTTAAGGTGCTGCTTTTGACCTTTAAAGCCCTTCACGGCCTAGGACCCTCGTACCTACGGGACCGCCTCTCCCGGTATGCCCCACGGAGAGCCTCACGGTCCATAAATAGCAACACCCTAGTGGTCCCGGGCCCTAAGGAAGTTAGATTGGCTTCAACCAGAGCCAGGGCCTTTTCAACTCTGGCTCCGGCCTGGTGGAACGCTCTGCCTCATGAGACCAGGGCCCTGCAGGATCTGATGTCTTTCCGCAGGGCCTGTAAGACAGAGTTGTTCCGCCTGGCCTTTGGCTTGGAGCCAATTTGATTCCCTCCCTCCCTCTCTTTTTTCTTTTCCTTCTCCTCCTGCGATGAGGCTACATTTTAATATTTTAATGTTCCATTATTTTAATGTTGTATTTAATTTTTGTTTTTAAGTTGTAATCCTTCATCTTGTTTTTATTATTGCTTGTAAGCCGCTCTGAGCCCGGCCTTGGCTGGGGAGGGCGGGGTATAAATAAAAAATTATTATTATTATTATTATTATTATTATTATTATTATTATTAAAGAACATTCTCTCCTTCAAAAGAATTCTGGGAGCCATAGTTTGTTACGGGTGCTGGGAATTGTAGCGATGAGAGGGGTAAACTACAGTTCCCAGGATTGTTTGGGGGAAGCCGTGCGCTTTGCAATATGAAGATCGGTTTGCCATATGAAGACCGCCCCCCCCCCCCGTGGAAGACAGAAAGTTTATTGTCAGATAGCAGATGCGGGGAGCGGGGGCACAGAAAAGTAACGGGGCAGCGCTCAGGATTTCACAAGCGAGGACCTTTACCTCGGAATAAACCCCTGTTTGAGATGGTGGCTGTTATCAACCCCCTGTATATAAATATTCCACAATCTTTGCAACAATCTTGTAAGGCAGGCCAGATATCATGATCTCGGGGAGAGAGAATGCGCATCACCCTCAAAATTTAAACCGCATGCGCAAAAATTCCAAATTTGGGGGGCAAATGCCTTTATTTGCGCCAAGCGAAATGTATGAAATTACCAAGCAAACTTCCGAGTTCTCCAGAATTCTTCCTCAGGCGGGATGCGTTACAGAAAGAAAGAAAGAAAGAAAGAAAGAAAGAAAGAAAGAAAGAAAGAAAGAAAGAAAGAAAAAAAAACTTGGATAAATGCGAAGATCCCGAGGATGTAAGCAACAACAAGATGACCCTCTTGCAGATCGATTGCCGCTTATAAGGGAAAGAAATTTGGGCTCCGCTAGGAAGGGGCGGCGTCGCCGTCGGGGCTCCTCCTCCTCCTGCTGCTGCCGCTGCTGCGGCGGCGGCGCTTGTGTCTCCCTCTTGCGGGCAGCGGAAGAAGGCTGCCCTCGGCCTCGCTGCTGCGCCAGAACCACGAGGGACCCCGGGGAGAGAGGAAGGCGGCCGAGGCCGAGAGGAAGGTGGGGAGCGGCGGGGAGAAGGAGAAGGGTCGGCCAGGGAGGAGGGCGAGGGGGAAAGGTGGCCAATGGGAGGGAGGGAGGTCTGGGGAGCGCCGAGCTGGCGGGAGAAGGCCGGGAGAAAGTGAATGTGTGGGGCCGCGGAGGGCGAGGGCCGCCCCCACTTCCCGAAGGGGGAAGCAGGAATGGGGGAAGCGCTTAGGGGAGCGGAAGGCTATTCGGGACGTCTCCAAGGGCACGAGAGGCAGAGATTCACCCGGTGAAGCTTGTAGAGAGATAAGGAAGACGCAACAACAGGGAAGCAGCACCTGTTGAATTTCAGCCTTCCCTGAAGCTGTTTACAAGCGTAAAAGCCGGGGGTGAGGGCGTGGCCTTAACCTAAGATGTGTGGGTTCCCCTCCCCCGCCGATCGCCTTTGCAGCAAGAGCAGTTAACCCGTGGCTGAATTATGATGATGATGGGGGGGGGGGGTCCTACGGCTTTCATCACCTTTGGCCAGGCCAGTTGGGGTTGGTGGGAGCTGAAGTCCCCCACAATAAAATATTTGAGGGGCCGGGCGCCCCCAAAGTTGATGAGTATTCCCATTCAAACGGTGTGGGTGCACTGCATCCTGTGATCAATTATGTGGGGGCGGGACTTACCTGGACCCCCACAATGTTTTATTCAAGTTGGGGGGCCCCTGATGTAAACTGATGTTAACGGAGAAATTCCTGCAACACTAAGAATAGCTAGGTAGCCCAGGAAGGTTTGGTGGGAAGAGAGGAAGCCTGGGTGACTTGCCTCTCTTCCTCTTTCTCCCTCCCCAAAATATATTCCTTTTTAGGCCACCTCACAATGATCATCCCAGTTCGGTGCTTCACCTGCGGGAAAGTTGTGGGCAACAAGTGGGAAGCTTACCTGGGCCTCTTGCAGGCCGAATACACAGAAGGGTGAGTCCACAGGTTTGCCTCTTTGCTGTATCTTCTAGGATTTCTACCTTGTCTTTCTCTGTTGACCTGCTGAAGCAGGCCAAAGGTGCATCTAGCCCCCCATCCTGTTATCACAGATAATAATAACTTTTACTACACGACTTTTTTGGATGAAAACGTTTAGTATACCTGTAACGTTTTAATGGTCTGCTTTCCCCCATCTCCGTAAATGGCTTCTGGACTCCTTCCAGCTGTTGTTGTTGTTGTTGTTTTATTTGTACCCCGCCCATCTGACTGAGTTGCCACAGCCACTCTGGGCGACTTCCAGCATATACAAAAACATAATGAAACATCAAACATTTCCCTATACAGGGCTGCTGCCCTCAGATTGTGGGATAAATTGGATAAAACTGGCTAACTCACTACACTGGACATGGGTGTTTATCTGTGTCTCCAGTCCAGAGCAGGCCGCTGATGAAAGGGGCAGGAGCAGAGGGCCGCAGAAAGGTTGGCAATCCGAGTCAGGAGAAAGAGAAAGGGAGAGAAAATCCAGAGCAAAAATCTTGAGACCACCCACTCATTTTTCCGTTCCCTCTCTCAGGGATGCGTTGGACGCCCTTGGCCTGAAGCGCTACTGCTGTCGGAGGATGCTCCTGTCACACGTGGATTTGATTGAAAAGTTGCTGAACTATGCGCCCCTGGAGAAGTAGTAGCGTTGGCACCCTGGAACAGACCCACAATGAGGCTGGAAGACACCCTCCCCCCTGTGGATAGATAGATAGATAGATAGATAGATAGATAGATAGATAGATAGATACTATCTGTCTTCAGATTGTATCCAAACCAGGCACCTCCCACTGGAGGGTGCTATTGTGCAATGGAAGGATTCTGTCTCATTCAGTGATGTGCAATAAAGAGCATGGTGCATAGGAGCACATGCACTGTGTTCCCAAAAGAATGATACTCACAAATCTACTCTTATGTTGTTTTCCGTGGGGTTTTTGGGGTGGGGGTTGAGCAAAATGATCTTTGGTATTTTGTGGCATATGCTTGTAGAGTAGATTTCACTGTTACTTTTCATTTTGTCTTAAGCGCTGCCTTCCTCAGGATTTTAATTTTGAATGAAAGGAGAAACATACTTCATTGTGTTTGGAGCGGTTTATGCAGCCTTGTTTCCCTGCATATAGGCTTGCCCAGGTTTTTGGAACAATCTTGTGAGATTTGATCAGAACTCGTGTTAAATCAGAACAGACAATACTCTGAACAGTGAATTATTGAAGCAGGCTTTCCAACAGAAGAGAGAGAATGATTTCAGGAGACGTGCCCTTCTAAGAACCATGGGTCCCAGAGTTCCTCAGTTCCTGCAAAAGCGAACAGGGTACGGCAGCAAGAGAAGCACCATTTCCCTTAAAAACAAGAAGGCCCCAGAGATTGCAGGAGCCAAGATTTGTAGGCCCTAGGAACATATTACACACAACTCCAATCTTCTTGTGCGGTTCAAGAGGTTACAAATGCTTTACCCAGGGTCTGTGTTCCTTTTTGGAGAGGCACAGCAGTCTGTGATGTCTTTAGGATATTTAGTTTATTTACACATATATGCAAACTGTGGCTACTGTGAACCCATGTTGATTTCACAGAATTATGGATGTATGGCACACAACTGTTTTCATTGGACTACACGCATGCTAACTAAAGGATTAGCAGGGACCCAGCTACCACCTCCAAGGAAATTGGCTTTGATGCCACCAAACCTCAAATTTTGGTCTCTTGAATGTATGGACCCCACTTTAGGGCAGGCGGTAGCTCAGAACTTGCCGGTGTGACAGCCAAGGCTGCCAGTGTGCCTGTGAGTACATTTTACACCTGCAAAAGGGATCAGTGAATATCCCCTCAAAAACCGACATGAGAGGCTGTATGCTGTTCCTGCTCAGTTTGTGTTTGCACTGAGATGGCCTTTCCTCTGCCCGTGTTTCGTTGGCTGCAAGAACTGGGCACCGGCCCTCGCTTCCATTTTGTTCCAGTCTCTTAAATGTATGTGGCAGCCATTTTGTGTTCTACCCATAACCATTTTGTGACTGCTGCCCACTGGTCCACAAAGGTTGGCAACCACTAACCAGACTAGCTGAAGCCTAGTTAGATAAGTGATTGAACAGGAATTAGTACTGGAAGTAGGCGCAGGTAAAACACCCATTTATATAAATTAGCATGGCCACACATAAACCTTCCAGAGCTTTCAGAATCAACTTTTAGTGGTGCAGAAGTTAAGCTCAAGACCAGGGGTCAGCAAACTTTTTCAGCAGGGGGCCAGTCTACTGTCCCTCAGTCCTTGTGGGGGGTCAGACTATATTTTGAAGGAAAAAAGAAAATAAATGAATTCCTATGCTCCACAAACAAGCCAGAGATGCATTTTAAATAAAAGCTCATTCTACTCATGTAAAAACACCAGGCAGGCCCCACAAATAACCCAGAGATGCATTTTAAACAAAAGGGCACATTTTACTCATGTAAAAACACAGATTCCTAGACTGTGGGCTGGATTTAGAAGGCGATTGGGCCGGATCCAGCCCCCAGGCCTTAGTTTGCCTACCCGTGCTCAAGACCACCAAAGCCTATTCAGTGTTTAGGTTAGAATCTCTAGGAGCAAGGGCTTCATGTATCATTCAGGTTTCCAGATTCAAAGGTGCACAACAGCAAAATACCACTGAAACTGCCGGAGTTCTGAGGCTTGTTCTAGGCCTGAGTGATAGATTAATATATCATCCAGGACCGGTATGAGCAGACTGCGATGTTGGCTTCACCCAGCAGTCTATTGCTGGTGAAACTACTGCTTCGGATTCCCTCTACTAGCAACTTCCTCCAGTGAGTGTTTGTGAAACCACCATCCCATTCTGCCCTCATAGTGCGCACAGGGAGAAAAAATCTGCATCAGCGCTGATACAGCTTGTTCCTCCCTCTGCATCTTTTGCTCAGCTGAGTGTGCAATTGCTGCTCCCCTCTGAGCAGTTAAAGGATCCCCCAGCCTGGCGCTGGCTTCCACACAAGTGGGGGGAGCACCAAGGATGGCGGCTCTGCCGGTGATGGGCTGAAAGTTGCGGTTGCAGCTTGTTTTTGAACCTGCCTAGGCACCAGAGTCGAGGATAGGCCCAGTCTACCAGCCTGCCTTTACTAGACTCAAAAACAGGAAGCTAGATTAGACTAGACTTTGTTACAGGCAGAGGTCTTTCTCCATTGCCTGCTTAGCTAATCATTTTACCCTGAAATGCCAGAGAATGTGGTACCTCTTGCATGCAAATTATGAGTACAAGAAGTTCCCTTATACAAAGTCAAACCATTGGCAATATCTAGTGCTGTGCTGTCCACATGGACTGGCTGTGGTTCTCAGAGAGTCCTTCCCAGCCCTGTACTTGGGGATGCCAGGTACCTCCTGGAAGAAGCACTCTACCACTAAGATATGGTGAAGGCACCTGCCAGTTCACAATTCCCTCCAGGTCCAAATTACAGCCTTCTTTGCAGCTGGAACTACCTTCCTCAAAGAGGGGAACACCGCATGGTTCAGCATCACCTCAGCTTCATAAACCTCTGTTCTCAGTGATGTTTCATGTAGAGAAGCAGATCTCTGTAAAGCACTCCTTAACAGCTTTGATCAAAATTATACCCTAGGGAAGTCTCCACGGCCCCTTCTGTTCAGCCTCCTTCACACCCCTGCCAGAGACCCATAGAACAAAAAACCATGTGACTACATTGGTTCTAAGAAAATCTGGGTTTTGTCAATACCTTTATCACACCAACCATTCCCACCAGCGTGCACACTATTTTGTGATCTTTTGATGGGCCTAATAAAGGTACTGTCCTTTTGTGAATTTGAGGTGAGGGAGACATTCCTGTGTCCAGCTCCTTTGGCACTTTAAAATGGAGTTTTGGACCCTGCATCCAAGGTGCAGTGTCGGCTCCCAATCCCAGGATCAGCATTCGTCCCCCGATCCAAATTCTCCCCCTCCATCTTAAAATCAACAAATAACTGGGTACGCAGTTAACCTTCTTGATAATCTAGGCTCCCCACTTAAAACAGGATTTGTAACAAGAGTCTGAAGACACTGCTGGTGCAATTGGGTCCAAGAACAATTCACTTGCTGGTCCCATTGGCTTCTGTACCTGGCAGTGGGAACAAAGGGCCTTGTTCTCCATCTCCAGTAACATGTCTTGGGATGGCTCTGTAGAGACCACCACTGTATCTGTAACTAGTCCGAAGCCACAGTGTTATGGAACAAAAGCATGTCTTCCTCAATAACCTCATTTTTGTGTGTGTGGCTGTAAGTTCGGCCTTGTGGGGTTCGACAGCTGGTTCGAGAGACCTACACCTTACGTTGTACTTCTCTTCTTCTGTCCACACAGTTGTTGGAGGTGTGTTTGCTTTGGGGGGGGAGACATGCAGTGAGGCTGAGCCCAAGGAAAGGGCCCCTCTCTAAATGTAATCCTAAGGCTGGCCAGCCGGCCGGCAGGCAGGCAAGCAATATGTTTGAGTAAAAGAGGTGGTTTCAACTTCTTTATTATTATTTTTTCCCTCATGAATGTAACCATATAAAAACCATAAGTTATGAAACAGTCACACGATGTCAGCTTTCAAAGGGGCAAGGGATTTAAAAAAGAAAAACCCCACACAACTCCCTCCCACAGATCCAAACAGGGAATTGTTAAGGGGGGGGGGGAGTACAAAACCGTCAGTGGGGAAAAAAACTTAACACTCACAAAATGGAGATGCCTTTTCCACCCACACCCCTCCATGTGCCCTCTTGATAAAAACCTGTTGGGAACCCCCTCCCCCTCCCCCATTTGGGCACTGGATAGAAGTGTGTACCCTTCAAAAAACTGAGCAGCGTTTACACTGGAGCAGAGGATATTGTCAGGAGCAGTTACTCCAGAAAACAGGGCAAGAGGAGGGATGAGGATCCTGGGCAACACAGTTTGGCAGGTGATACCAACAATGATTTAACTAACCAAAAATAAAAATAAAATTATTATTATTTTTAAAAAAGAAATTCATGATGGAAGTCTGCTGTCGGCACTCGGGCCTCAGAACAAACGGACGGATGGACAAACCACCTGTGTCTTCAGTTGTGCTAACAGCCTTGGCTCCTGGCCTGGAGGAGGGGAGGTTGGGTGCGGGTGGGGAAGGAAGATTTGAAAATGAGGGGCAACAGGGTTGAGGGGGGGTCTTGGCTATTTCCCCCTAGCCTCTAATACTGACCCTCCCCTTGCTGGCCCAGAGTCGCAGCAACAAGGAACTACACAATGAAATGAATTAGTGAGACACCAACTTAAACAGGACGACAGGGAGGGTTATCTCTGGGTTGCAAGGTCAGTTGGAGGAGGAGGAGGAGGAGAAAAAAAAATCTGGCAAGGGGTGGCTGGGCTAACGCATCCGGTAATCCGTTGAGCAAGATAGCTCACACAACTGGCCCTTGAAGTCCAGGTCGATGGTGAAGTCCAGGTCTCGCTGCACATGGGAGGAGAGAAAGGGGTGTGGTTGTCACAAAGTGTTTTTTTCCAAAATACACTCCCTTGGAACAAACCTCACATAACCTCTGTGCTCCCAGGGCATGGCTTGCCCTCTTTACCTCCTAAGTACAGTGCTGGAAATGTAGCTAACTCCTTTCAACATCTCAACACCTGAGGGTGCTCCCCGGCCACAAAAGATGTGTTTACCAGGTCATACAAATGGAGCACTCACAACCACATTGAAAGCATGTGTGCCCAAACTTTGGAACCTCTCGACAACCCTGCGTGCCACTTCCTTGCCCCATGTCCCCCCCCCCCAATACTGCACCCGTCTCTTGATGCCACTGGATGGTAGGGCTGGGTGATGTATCGTCCAAAACCAGTTTGAAGTCCATATTGTAATACCGCTTTCATAATTTTTGGCCTGGCAATATATTGCGAACCATGTGTGTGTGTGCGCGTGCGCTATGCAAAAATCACAATCCGGGCAAAACTGTGAAGCCAGCAAATGCCTCTACTAAGCTCCATCCTTATTTCAGATATTGTGATATATCAGTATATCATGATGTTTAGCTGGCGATATATCACAATGTTGAAAACCAGATGTCACCCAGCCCTACTGGATGGCTTCCTGCACCAAATGCCTCAAAAAGGAAAGGTTAGAGAGCTGAATGCCGAGTTGGCTGGGAAGAATGTGACTTTCTGAAGTCAATGAGCAACTATGGCCCAGACTGGGTGAGCTGGCCAGAGTGGCCCAGGCATGGAAGAACTGCATTACTGCCAATGTGCCAAATTTAAAGGCCTCTTTCATTATTCAGAGCCCTAAGCAACTTAAAGGGACATGGGTGGCACTGTGGGTTAAACCACAGAGCCTAGGACTTGCCGATCAGAAGGTCGGTGGTTCGAATCCTGCGATAGGGTGAGCTCCTGTTGCTCGGTCCCTGCTCCTGCCAACCTAGCAGTTCGAAAGCACGTCAAAGTGCAAGTAGATAAATAGGTACCGCTCCAGCGGGAAGGTAAACGGCATTTCTGTGCGCTGCTCTGGTTTGCCAGAGGCAGCTTAGTCAGGCTGGCCACATGACCCGGAAGCTGTACGCCGGCTCCCTCGGTCAATAAAGCGAGATGAGCGCCGCAATCCCAGAGTTGGCCACGACTGGACCTAATGGTCAGAGGTCCCTTTACCTTTACCTAAGCAACTTAGGGCAAG
Organism: Podarcis filfolensis; assembly: GCF_964270895.1. Taxonomy (NCBI): domain Eukaryota; kingdom Metazoa; phylum Chordata; class Lepidosauria; order Squamata; family Lacertidae; genus Podarcis; species Podarcis filfolensis. The sequence continues at coordinate 19,615,208 of NC_139615.1, read as the reverse complement.
CTTACTCCATGTGTCTCGCTGACCAACCAGAGAAGCATTTTGAATGATGATTCATGGTGCCCACTAGGAGCAGGGCATTTAGCAATATTAAGCGAGCATCATCAATGCTTCGTTTTGGATGAGGGGTGGGAACCTATAACCTTCCAGATGTCACTGGACCTCAACTCCCATAATCCCTGACCATTTGCCATGCTAACTGGGACCGATAGGAGTTGGAGTCGAACAACATCTCTAAGGGCACAGGCACCTCGCCTGTTTAAAAAAGGCCTTCACTCAGGCTTCACATGATGGGTGACTCAGCCACGTGCTCTCTGTGTGTTTCTGATGGAACAGTTTCTTCCCTATGACTGAGAATCTATTGTTATTCATTGAGTAGTAGTATAAACACAAAATACTAACGCCTCCTCAAAATTGTAAACGCTAGTTTGTCAAAGTTCTAAAACGTTCACTTGTGTTTATCTTATTCAAGCTTTGTGCAACTGAAGGAATTTAAAACTGAGTTGAGAAGGAAGAGACAGGGCTGGGGAGAGGGAGCTAGACTGTTTAAGCAGCATGGGCAGACACATAAATGAGGGAGGGAGAAAGTCCGCTGGCAGAGGCTCCCATGGAGAGATTTATTGAGATCAACTTCCAGCCCGGATTATGCCGGGAAGCAACAGAATTCCTAGGCTTGGCAGCCACCCAGTCCTTATGAGTCATAAAAATGCTGGGGTAATAAAGGGCTGGCCCAGATTAAGGACATATTGTCTCCCATCAAATATAGTCAATTCACCAGTTACTTCAGTTTAATGCACTTTTAAAGTCCTTGAAATCCCCCTCTCTCTCACACACACACGGAAGGGAAGGGGGAGAGAGAGAGAGAGAGAGAGAACCTATATATACAGGGACTTAAGAGGAAGATACAGAAGTGTCTGTTTACAACTTGAGCCTTCCCTTTACTACCTCTGCATCACTGAATACATTTCTGTTCTTTAACAGTGTGCAATTACAGGAGGCGGCCATTTTCTGCAAGTTCAACTGTTGCACAACTGCCAACACGTGGGTCATTTGGGACCTGGAAGAGGGCAAAATGGGGCGGGATGGACTTTGGGATGGACTTCGCCGACGCACATGGGGGCCAGCGATGGAACCCCTGCACAAATGGGTCGCTGCCTGTGGTACAAAGGGTATTGTCTCAACACAGTGGCTGTTACCAAATGAACAAGACAAAACAACTCTTGACAAGTTATATGGTGCATTTCCCTGTGTGTGCATGCATGTATATACGTGGATGCGCACATGTACACACACACACATACAGCTGGGGTTGATTTTTAACTGAATATGTGGGACCAGCCTCAAAATATTGCCATGAATCCTCACCCGCCTAAATGGAGTGGCTCCTTTTCCTATCCAGGCTCAAGCCATGCTCCTCCTCCAGCCAACCATTCCACTTCCCACCCTCAGGTTTTTTGTTACTCTTTTTCCAACTGACCCTCCCCACTCCATCGCTACTCAGCCTGCACTGGACTGGTTTCTGGAGTTTCCTCCCTCCCCAGCCCTCCCTAATAATCTTTTGCTTTGTTTCCTTAAAGTATTTTGCAAACCAACACGCAGTTACTTCTCCCCCTCTTATTTCTCAGTGGCCCCCATTTGGGCTTTGTTTTCAGCTCACCACGCTTGTTTGCCATTAAAGGAAGTGATGCTGTCGGTGTTTACAGGGGCATATATAAGAACCAAAGTCCTTGACTCACATTGTTCTTGGCGTTCGGCTTCATGCCAATGGTGCCAAATATCTCCTCTCCCGTCTTCACTGTTAGGTAGTCCTCCATGTAAAAGACTGTCTGCTTCCAATGGGTGTAGGGAGATTCGGGACCTGGGGAGCAACAGCCATGTGAGGACAATGTGCCAGAGGGTGCAGGGTGGGGAGATAGAACAGACATAGGGAAAGAGACACATGCCCTACACATAGTGTCCCCTATAGTTTGCTTGGGTTTAGTATACTTTTAGCTTTACTCTTAGCTCAGGTACTTCTTTTCCAAAGGAACTGAACCTTCCTCCTTGCCTTCAAGCTTCCCCCCAACTGTGCTTTATAAGCTCCCACTTGGCAAAAGCTACAAGAATTTCTAGGCTGGGAGGAAAGCCCAGCCTCATAAACTACTTGCTCCTGGCTTCAACTGAGCTCCTTGCTTGCCAGCAACAGCACATTCTTCCCAGAAGTACAGGCTAAAAGTAGTCTGTTAACCAGCTAGTTCTTAAAAGCAGATTTTTAGAAAGCCAAAAGTTCTACTGCTCGTTAAGATGCAGCCACCAAGTCCCACCCTGCTTCAAGTATACTCGGGAAGGCAGAACCAGACCACCAGCCGGCCCGCTCCCCTGCTAACTCCTCAAGCCAAGGTCGTTCCCCTTACTGGTGGAGAATCCAGTGCGCTTGTGGCAACGAGTGAACTCTATGTTGAAATAGGCAACCAGGGCATGGATGTAGTCATTGCGCTTCACTTGGAGGCAGAAGGGTGATGTGAAGGTAAGATCTTCCACCTTCACCGTGTAGATATCCACCTCCTGCCAACCGTGGGTGACGAGAGAAAGAAAGAAAATAAAGAGAAGGCATGAGAAGAAGTAAGAAATGAGGTCAAGAACATACTAAATAATCCTTGCCCTTTACTAACCCAACACTACAAATTAAAAGCCAATCATTACTTCTAAGAAGCAAACTTCTGTGACCCTGTGCCAATCAAATCAGGGTCACCTATAAACAAAGGGGAAGATCCATCATACTGGGGAATTTTGAAACAAGCAGAAATACAGACATTAAAAAACAGTTAAGGGAGGACTGCGCTTTACTCATTGTTTATTTGTGTTTGGTCAGCTCTGGCCTTCGAGCTGGCTGTGAGAGGTTTGACAGATTCTCTCCTGAGGAGAGACTTTTCTCCTCTCTCTGAGGAGAGACCTTTCTCACTGGCCTCCAACAGCCTTACAAGACAGGCTCTGCAACATTTTGCTGTCAGTTCCTTTTGTGGTGCTATTTCTCCATCCATCCATTTCCTCCCACCAGAACAACAAGGCTGCAACCTCTTGCCTGCAGACTCCATTAGTGGGCCATCTGCTCCACGTCCGTAACAATAAACTATTACAGTCCAGAGCAGTTGTGTCACAATGAGGGTGAGTGCAGGTGCTCTGCCAAAAAAAGGAGCAAGCAGGAAAGCTGAACTACCGACAGCAATGGCAGGCAAAAACAGCCTGCAGCACCACACACCGCAGCTAAACACTCACATCTACCCTCCCACTTATCCAGATGTGGACTGCAAACCCCATGGACTGGCACCATGTTTCCCCTAAAGTTTTGCATATCACCATTGCTCCGTGCTTATCCATCTGAAGTTATGAAAGCCAGAGTTTCATTCCATCTAGTGAGCCATGAACAGTTTTGAAGAGGCAGCAGCAACACAGGCAATAAAGGGAGGAAGTGAAGCACCCAAAACCTTCCGGTTCCTTTTGCTGTGCATTATGCCCTCTAGAAAAGCACATTGGCCTGGAAACAAGAGCATAACCAGTGGACAAACTGCCTTTCGTAGGAGACATGGTTCTCAGCAGCAGCCATGGAGGTCCCTGGGCAGAAGGGCAACATGTCTGTGTGGTACCAAAGGCAAACTGCTCCAGAAGCTGTACTTCCGCCATCTTGGCACTCAAAATGAACCTTCAAGGAGCTCATGTATGTTTATATATGCCTGCTTTGATCCACTAATTGGCTTAACTTTCATGGTGCCCTTATCTGGATGAACTGGGATGCTGGGCTCAAAAGCCCAGAAGAGGAACTTTGTATTGTCTTGGGTATCTGCTACCTGCAGCCTTGGTCAGGTGGCTGATGTCATCTGCCATAGTGTATAAAGAATGTATGCATCTGGGGCTGGGTGTGGACAGTCTCCCAGCGGACAAGCCCTCTCCTTGCTGTGGAGCCCACTTGCTGTAGCATCTGTCCCATGTCTGTAAGGGCAAGGGGACCTGACAGACTGCTTTGCTGTAAGCCTATACCAATCTACAATAAAGCAGCAAGACTGCTCACTCTGGCATTTGTCACTCTTCCTGGGAACTCCTGCATCTCACAAACTCCCAGCAGCTTAGCCCTGGCTCAGGGATGTGACACTCAGCTAGTAGTACCTTGATGAGACAAGCATTGGTGACCAATTGCTTCGGGTCAACAACATCCACCAGGGGCTCCTTGATCGCCACGTCTTTGATGCAGGACATGTCAAAGCCGTAGACATTCTCCCACCCTGTGGCAAGAGACAGAGGTTGGAGGTGAAGTCGGATCCTGGAAGGCCGTAACGATCAACCACACAGAGGGGCACAGCATCGAGAAACAGACCAAACTCCCCACCCATGGCTAGTCTAAGAGTTTTAAAACTGTGAACCTTCAGGGAGCTATTTTGTAAGACATCTCTCTAGCACCTCCCACCCTGCTTCTCACCACAGAACCCCTGGACATTGCAGAAGGTTCCAGGACAAGTTTGTGGGTGCGCAGACAAACTGCTGACTGGGGCCCAATAGGCCTGGTGGCACCCCTGGATAACTAAGGGTTGACCCAAGAACATACTCCACACCCCTATGCTGCTGTGAAATGTATCCTGGGGCCCATAGTTTTGAACTTGCTGCCTTTTAGGGAAGCTTGTTTCCCATTATTCATTTTCTCTTCGAGAACCTACCAATCCCCAGAGGACTGTTTGAAAGTCACTGGGCTGGGCCACCATACAAGCGGAGAGAAAGACTTGCTCCAAACCAAGCTAGAAAGTACAGCTTGCCTTCAGTTACAGCACCCAGCCACCGACACCTGCACTTGTCACCCTTGTCTTCCTTGTTAGGGGAGCTCTTGAGCCTGGCCTTGTTCCCTGCAAACCACTGTGGTGCCGCCTGCTACTTACAGTGGATCTTGTAATCTTTGTACTGCCGGTCTTCAATAGCTGTGATGTACAGTGTAGCACGGTCTGGAAATATGAGTCCATCGGGGGTCTGGGACAAAAAAGAAATATGTGAAGGAAGCTGTTACAACTCAATTCAGCCCTATAGTGCCCATAATTTTTCCCTGTCCAGAGAAACCGATTCCTTGTGCTGAACTACTAGATGAATGTGTGTGAGCTTCAATCCAAACACCATCCTGATTTGAATTATGACAAAGTGGCCTGGATTCAATTTACATACTGCAGAGCTTTAGACTTCAAGCAGCTGTTAGAAAAATGCAACTATAATTAAAAGTCATGCTTTGCTGCTAAGCTTCAAGTCACACATTCACACTCCCAACTTATTACAGTATAGAACTTAAAGTTTACCTTTTCCTATGGCCTTCCTGAGGGCTGATCCTGGACTGGGGCAGTACCATGCACTATTCACACATACACAACTTGCTTCTAGAGCTACCATGGAAGAATGTGTCCCAAATGTGTTTCCACACCTCAGACCATCCCAATAGGAAGTGGCTCTAAATCCCCACTGGGGCCATTTTGCCCCTTGATGAGGTTTCATTTCTCCTCATTCTTAAAAGCTGTTTGAGCATACTGCCCTTCTAAGGAACATACTCTAATTCAGCACCTGGTTGCTCTTATGACCGAGGGCCAGTGACAAAACCTGCCCTCTGTGAAGCAGAGTCCCCACAAGGAACAGCTCTTGGCTCCAAAACAGAGGACCTGGGAAGCTGCACAGTATACAAGGCATGACACAGTCCCACTGTCAAAGGAGCTGACACCATATTGAAAGTCCTGGTTACTGGGTGTTTGTCTGGCTGATCAGATTTGTGAACCTGGGATATTAATAAGCAGCCGCCCCAAATTTGCACCCTCCACGTTTTGGACCACAACCTCCAAAACATTTGGTGGGCAACAGGTTGGAGGAGCTGATTATCTCAACTGCTCTTTCAGCCAAGAGAGCAACAGAAACCATTCTGCCCCTACGTGTCTAAGGTTGAAGGGGGGAAGAGGCTGGTGCACTCAGTTATCAGCATACCAGCAGATTTGAAAGTGTGAGTATGGACCCAGGAATTGCAGACACAGCAACAAGGCAGGGCAGAGACTCACCAGCCACTTGTCCCGGGCGTAGATGACAGTGTTGAGCATGGACTCGTAGAAGAGGCAGTAGCCCATCCACTCACTGATGATGATGTCCACCTTCTCCACAGGCAGCTCCACCTCTTCCACTTTGCCCTTGATGATGGACACCACTTCACCAGAGAAACATAACAAGAATGTAAGGGCTGCACTGGAAGGAGGTGCAAGCCAGCTGCAGCAATGGGATTTCCTCATATTAATAGATCTTAGTCAATAGATGTCAGACAGGGGCTCTTGCAAAAACATGACGCTCCCCAAGCAAAGAATTAACGCACAAAGTGCCTGGGAGAGCTACAACAGCAACGGATCTCTGCCCGATGGAGCTTACAGCCTAGCATTCAGCACACATGAAGAAGGTAGAAGCAAAGTAAGGCAGGGGGAAAGGGTGTGCGTTAAAATTCAGTTCCTTGTATTCATGCTTAGCTTTAGTCGGGGAGAAGGACTAAAAGATGATGGTGGTTTCGACAATTGATTTGAAGGAAGGAAGAGACAGGCAGCAGCAAACAGGTTGATATAGGTGCATGATATTGCAGATGTTTAAAGGGCAAGGGAGAATGTAAAACAAAATTAGCTCACCATGATCGAGTTTGTTGGCTTTGACAATTTTGACAGCATAGTCAGAGATACTGGAGCATTCAATCTGTTAAGAGGGTAGTACCAAAAGGAGAGAAAGGATATTCACATATATTCGTACAGCACACAAAAAGTAAAAATACTTCTCCCTTCTTGCCTTGCTCACCCAGGAAAGAATCTTATTCATGCCCTCCACCCTCCACTAAATGTTGTTTCAGTTCAGTACATCACGACCTCAACACTCTTTGGGGCCAGGTTTACTGCAAACTAAAGAGGTAAATAATGTTTCTAGTCCTCATGGGCTGTGCAGCAAGACATAGCAAACAAAAGGGCAGCAATGACCAATCTCTCCTCCAATCTCAGCTTTCTCCCGAGGTCCAGCTACCTTGTCCCACATTCCCAAATTCTGAAAGGAACAGAGAGTCAGGCTGGCAACACAAACACACTCTTAATAGGCATGACTGGTTTCCACAACAGAATTTGGTTTTGTGGCTGGAGAATATAGTTCCTTCCCTACTAAATTCCAGACCTGTATGCTCACTCCACATAGCACCACAACAGATTATATAGAACCTACCAGTGCTTGTGTTTTTATGCTTACCACCCCTCATGAAAGCAAAGGGACCAACCAGCCACTGGCCACTTCACTCACCCCAATGACCCGCTTGGCACCAGCCTTGGCTGCGAACATGCAGAGGATTCCGGTCCCGCTGCCAACATCTAGGACCACTTTGTCTTTGAAGAGGTGCCGGTTGTGAAACATGGAATTTCTGTAGGTCAGCGTGCGCACCTCATCTTTCAGCATTTCCTGGGGGCAGGGAGAAAGGGCAGGAAGGCACATCAGTCAACTTACACAAAATCCATCTACACAAACGCACCCCTTGGACAGGCAAGAATGGGTCCCTGCGCCAAGGAGGTGCTTTGTAACCCATGCCCCAGCCAACTCTCTGTCACCTCGTGGATCCCGAAGTGGGCGTAAGAATCAAAATAGTAATCCTTGGAGGTCATCTCCTCCGCCGTTGGCTTGCCGCTGCTTTCTGGCTGGGTGCACGAGACCTGGTGAAAGACAAGAGGCAGTTAAGGCGAAACAGGCCCATGCAGGCAGGATCTCTCAATATAACAAGTCCCTGTCCCCCCCACCTCTTCATCAGAGTCATTCCCATCAGCTTTCATTCTTTTTGTCTTAAGATTCTTCAACTGGCAGCAGGGTTGCAATGATTATAGTTAGTTAATAGGTTGGATAAATTCAAAACATTTTACAATAAAGGTGCCCCTGATTGATTTGGGCAGCGTTACAATGTCAATGTCAATTAACTTGCTGGATCAATTAACTGGCTGGATAATTTCAAAACATTTTGCTGTAAAGATGACCCCGACAGAATTGGGCAGTTTTTTCTTTTAAAAAAAAAAGTCAGTACAACTACTTATAAAAATTCAGACCGGCAAGTGCTGTCTTAACAGACATTACAGCCTATATGTAGGAGGAGGAATGCAGCCAGCATCATCTCAGAAGAGGCAACAAACATGCATGAATGAGCTGAAAAGAAATAGGCCTTTTTTTTCTTTGAGACTATTTCTTTAATCCATTTGCACACCTATGCCAATTTCACCAATCACTCAATTAAAATTTCTTCAGTTGGGTGACTGCCTTTGGTAGCAGTATTGATAAACCAACTGCTTTATAGTGTCAATTGTTTCTGATCATCACATCTGCAAAAGTAATTCCATTTTTGAAGGATGAATACATTGGGGGGGGGGTGTTTCCAAGGGACCAACAGAGCCTTTTAGAAATATCTGCGACTGGTTTTCCTCTTCCCCATAAACTATATATTCCAATTATGCGACAGTTCCTTTATTCTAAGAGCCAGGTGATATAGTCTTCAGAAGTAACATCTCACCCCAAACCCATGAGTACCAGCCCACATGTGATAATCATTTGTATCCTAAAAAGCAAAAGGGGGGAGGGGGGAGACTAGCATTTAACAGCTTACTTGCAGACACATTTACTACAACTGACTTTTATAAGCCTGAATTTGCAAGCTGTAGGGTCAGCAACTGGCAACCCTACGACCAATCTGACCCTGCCAAGGCGGCTATTGAGGATACTGTAGTTGAAACAGCCTAGCTGGAGGTTAGCAACAGCAGGGAATTGATTTCTTTATTCAACTGATGAATTAGGGTGCATATCCTATGCTACGCCAACGGTGGGGAGTCAACTTCGTATCTGTGCAGGGTCTAAATCCTGGTACAGTATTTTACTGAAATGAGCCACAAATGCCCAACAAATATATAAGACAGGCCCCTGCTGTAGAGGACGGCAGCTCTTTAGGCAGTCTCATGCCCATCCACCAACCACCAGAAATTCTGACACAATTCAGAGACTGAACCTCAAACCTTAAATAGAAAATGCATGTGCCCCAGAAAGGACCTATGGCCCATGCCACTCTGATCCCTTAATCTTTTGCTCTTCTGTTATCACCCCAATTAAGGTAAAGGTAAAGGTACCCCTGCCCGTACGGGCCAGTCTTGCCAGACTTTAGGGTTGTGCGCTCATCTCACTCTAGAGGCCGGGAGCCAGTGCTGTCCGCAGACACTTCCGGGTCACGTGGCCAGCGTGACAAGCTGCATCTGGCGAGCCAGCACAGCACACGGAACGCCGTTTACCTTCCTGCTATAAAGCGGTACCTATTTATCTACTTGCACCCGGGGGTGCTTTCGAACTGCTAGGTTGGCAGGCGCTGGGACCTAACGACGGGAGCGCACCCCGCCGCGGGGATTCGAACCGCCGACCATGCAATCGGCAAGTCCTAGGCGCTGAGGTTTTACCCACAGCGCCACCCGCATCCCCTATCACCCCAATTACTAGGATGTAGATAAGCTCCTTCAGGAAGGGATCAAGGGTATTTTAGGTATCTCGGTTTTGCTTAGGAAAATATGGAAAACCTATTGTGTACATTGATGGCACTGCAATACTCCTATTGGGATAGGAAACCCATGTAAAACTAAATGCCAATAACGGCTCTCAAAGTGAAGTTCTGACTTACAGCTCATCATTCTGCCTGCAATAGAAATTACATGGCTCTCCTTTCCAGCTCCACCTCAACATTAAGTCATTAGGGTAATGAAAGCTTAATTATCTTATTTCCATATGTAGCACACCCTCACACTTCCATGTGTCTTGGGTTCTCAGTGTTGCTGACAGGCTTTGGAATGGGGCCAAATATCAACCCTAAAGCATACCAGAATTATTTGCATTTGGGGGCCGATTTACAAAACTACTTCCCGGCCCGTATCAAGATCACACAGGTCTATTTTGCGTGTGTGCTCGCAGTGGATTAGCCCTGTTTTGAGAGATTACCAAAGCCTATTCTTGGATAGAGAGCTCATTTAGCTCAGATTACGCTGGGACTGGTTAACTTTGATTGCATTCATATTTTAAGAAAAGAAGAACCACTGATGCACTTTCTGTGGTTTTGGCTTTTAATTGACAACCTCTGAGGAAAAACTTAAAATATTTCACGATCCTTTTAAGTAGACTGCTTCATTTAAAAACAGAATCCATTATAAGCTATTATTAGGACAAAGGGATGTTTATGTTCCCGCTGCGTCAATTAGAATTCTAGCTTTTTAAAAAACCACATTTGCATCCCCTGCCCCCATTAGGCATTGTGAGGTGAGAAAGCAGGGGACCACTTTTGCACCGCTGCTGCAACCACCAGATTTCAAGGTTCCAGTCCTAACTTTCACTTCTCTAGGCTCCATATGGTTGAGGTCTCCTGCTCAAAACTGGGGGCAGGAGAAGATCGGAACATAGGACTGCACGAGGTGTGACCTCAAATCATTCACAAGTTGCATTTCCAAGCATGTCACTCAGCGGGGGGTGGGGGTGTTTGAACCTGCCCCAAAACAGTCTTCGAAAGTAAAAGCTGGAAGCCCCCATCGGATTAATGCCTCCAAAGTCCCAAAGCTAGACTGCTGTGACACGCTAGGGAGTTTCCCCCATGGAGCAAAGAACAGAGGCTTGGTTGCGGGACGGGTGGAGAACATAAGAACCTGCCTTCTACAGTCAGGCCATTGGTCCATCTTTCCCAATATCATCTGCAGTGACTGCACACAGCTCTCCAAGGTTTCAAACAAGAAGTCTCTCCCAGTCCTGCCTGCTGATGCTGTGGACCGGTGTCCGAAATTCCCCAGACAATCTATTGCAAGCCGCCTTGAGGATTACTGGGATTGAAAGGTGGGATATAAACCTCCTGAACAGATAAAATATAGGGCAGGTGGAAGTTTCTCTCATTCCTGCCTGAATGAGGACAAGCTGCAGTTCCGTGGTCCAGCACATGCTTTACACAAAAAAGGTTCAATCCCCAGCATCTCTAGGTTGGGCTGGGGTGGGAAAAAGACCGCGCTGCGAAATCCTGGAGAGTCGTCATTTGTTAGCTTTGAGAGTTCTTAGCTAGAAGGAAGCTTCCTGTTGCAAATCTGCCACCATGGCCTCTTCTATACCTGGGTCACCCTTTTTCCTTGACTCCCCCCCCCCAAATATTCCTTTAAAAATTAAGTCAAAATAAAATTGGTGTAAGCCACCTTAAATTTAGCAACTCACTTGCAGCTCCCATTCCATCTGCTAAAACACGGGTGGGAAAACTCTGGCCCTTTGGATGAATGCAGACTCCCAGCTCTCAACCACTGGCCCTATGGGGTAGAGCTGATGGGAGACCAACAATATCCGGAGGGCAGCAAACGTTATTGTGGCATGCAATCCTGTGGACTAGAGGCCACGTCGAGTGCACCAAAAGTGGGTGGCAGTTCACAAAAGCTTCTGCCTGCAATACACCTGTTGTTGTTTTACGGTGCCCCAATATCCTGTTCCTTGGATTTTTAGGAGTCAGCTCTGCGCAGGGATGGAAAGCACTTAAGTGTCAGGTTTGTGTGTGTCTCAGTGACAAACCACTGGGTTCTCCCCCCTTTGGGTCAACCACAGCACACCAATTCCACTTTTGCGACTGGAAAAAGTCTGGGAGAAATCCAGCAAGACACTCTACTTCAGTCTTCTTAGCTCCACAATACCTATGGACCCAGATTCCACCCCCCCCTTCCACTCTAGGGCCAATATTTTCACCCCAACCCAGGGGAAGGGTGGCAGGCTGCCCCAGTGTAGGCCTACCTCCTGAGCTGCTCTACCCCCCACCTGCCCCCAGGAGTGAGGAGCTGCAACGAAAGTTAAGGAAACAGTGAGTCAAGACTCCCAAATGCAACCAGCTCCTTCACCCATGACCCAGAGCCACATGGGTCCATATGCAGCCCTGCCCCACGTATCTCCATGCTCAACATACATTGCATGCCTGTTGGAAATGAACCAGCCTCCTTACAGTTTGGATTTTTAAAAAAAGGAAAAGAAAGAATGGAGGGTGGGTGGGGAATTTGTAGTATGAACTCCTTCCCATCCTCCACCTCCAGTTCCAACCCAAAAATAAGCTGCAGAATTTATTTGACCTGATTTTGGGATGGCATTGTATTAGAATTGGGAAAGTGTGGATTGGGAAGAAAGGCTCGGAAAACACTAGAGGGACAATGGGTGTTTAGTGCATTGGAAGTAGGAGCCACAGGCAAGACAAGCAGCCAGGCTGAGCACAGCTGTTCCATCTCTCTGACCAGCAATGAAATCCTCTTTTTTTCTCACTCCCCCTCCCCCCAAAGAGGTTCCTGAACCTTCAACCTGAACGCCCCCTCACAATCTCCATTTTTGTTTTCTCTCTGAAAAACAGAAACCCGGGTTTTTGTATAACAAACTACCCGTTTTCTTTCACTTGCAGCCATATATAAATTATTTGGATCAAAAGTGGAACAGGCACCAGACTACGCGAGATCGCATTATCAGCAGATTTAACCGTCTGAAATAGAACAACCGTGACCTGGCTCCGTAGCCTCAGTGTGGATTAGTAACACCCATTCCACAAAACATGTATGGTCAAGGGCCCCCACTCTTTTCTCTCCTGTGCCACTTAGCTTTCTGGACTGAGTGGGTACCGTAAAACAAGTCAAAATCACCAGCGAATATTAATGATGTGGTCCAAATGATGTACACAAGCAAGCCAGAATGGTAGGGATTAAAAACCAATTCTGCAGAACGGGGGGGGGGGGGGGCAAGTGGGCAGGAGAGAGGGGGGAGGCAGAATGTGGCTACATCTACAACTCATGGGAAATGAGATGGGTTATTCCTAGCAGCTCTGAAGAAGGGCAATACTTCTACGCCTCTTGAAAGCATGGGAGCAACTACAGAGGCATTTTTTTTAGCAGAGGACAAGTGCAAGGTAGAGAAGGGGGTGACTGGGTGATGCACCGCCAAGCTGGCGACATAGCAAGGAAAATAGATTTTCTTTTGCCAGGGCTAGCGTGCCTCACCCACACCCAGGGCTGGGCACTAGTCTAGCCCTCGTGAACTCAAAGGATATTTACATCTTCTAGCGGTGTCTGCAGGCTCATCCCATTAGCCAGCGTGGTTACAAAATTCTAGGAGAGAGAGAGTAACAAGGGAAATAAGGTCAATTCAAAGCTCAACGGGAACTGAGCCGGAGACTGGGTCTAATTGACGATGGGGGTGGGGAGGGGGGGGGTCAGAAGAGGTGGCAAAAAGGTGGTTGAGGACACAAAAACCAGACTGTGAGGGTGGCAGGGGTGTGTGTCAAAGGAATCTCCTGCTAAGTTTGCCACAGGTGGCTAAGAAGACTGGGTCTCCTTCCGGAGCCAGGTACTGGGATTCAAGATCGCCATGGCAACAGAGGCAGATAGATGCAAGGAAGGGGAAGGTTGTCCTCAGTAGGGGTTCTCTTATGGTGTGAAGAGTGACAAGACACCCCACCTTCCAAATAATGCATGCACTCTATTATCAGCCACTATGATAACCGCAGCACATGGAACAAGGTCGCCACTGGTCCAAAAAAGCCCTCTTACAGGATTACCACAATCTCATGCCGTAAATAGAAAACAAAACCCGTCTGAAATACCAATGAGGTTGCTATGCCAAGCTATTAAGGGCCCTGCCAAACTGCTCTGTTAACACACCCGTCCCAGAAAATTCAACAATAGCTCCCCCTCTGCCTCCTACTCTCCCTGCTCCGCTCCCCTTGATGAAGGGCCAGGTATGAGATCCAGATGTTTTTGGACAGCATCTCCACAAGGGACTAATAGGCAAAGATGCATAGACATGGCTAGAAATGGCCATGTATGGAGATGAAAAAGGAATGGCATACTGTTTGCATGGGCTCTTTTAAGATGTTGAGGTGGGGGGGAATATCCATGACCGCCACTTGTCATTCAGTACTCCTGTTCAGGACCATTCCACTTAACACCCCCGCCATTCGGTTTCACTACTCTCAATAGTCATTGCATATATGTCCATTCTTTTCAAAGCCCACAAACGCATAGGATCTACACTGCAAGCTGCCAACCCAATCCAGGGGAATCATTTGCAGGAGCCTCTGCTCTAGTCTGGTGCTAGTTGCCCTGTGCCAAACCACCGTATTTTTCGCTCTATAAGACGCACCAGACCACAAGACGCACCTAGTTTTTGGATGAGGAAAACAAGAAAAAAAATATTCTGAATCTCAGAAGCCAGAACAGCAAGAGGGATCGCTGCGCAGTGAAAGCAGCAATCCCTCTTGCTGTTCTGGCTTCTGGGATAGCTGCGCAGCCTGCATTCACTCCATAAGACGCACACACATTTCCCCTTACTTTCTAGAGGGAAAAAGTGAGTCTTATAGAGCAAAAAATACGGTACATCGCTTCTCACTGGCTCAGAGGCACAGGCACCAGTGGAAAGGGCTGTAGCTCACTGAGAGCATCTGCCTTGTATGCAGAACACCCAAGGTTCAATCCCCAGCATCTCCAAGGACTGGGAAAGAGTCTCAGCCTGAAACCCTGAAGAACTGCTGCCAGCCAGTGTAGACAATACTGACCTAGACGGACTGGTGGTCTGACTCAGGAAGCTTCCTTATGTTCAGCGAAAAACTTTGAATGAATGTGGCAACTGTTTTGGGATGTGGTTGAGGGGCCGCTTTTAAGGGCACCCGACCTATGCAAATTGAAAGGCAAACTGCCTCCTTGTCTCTTAGTGAGGGCAGCGAGCTTTCCTTCCTTATCCAAACTACGTAATGCCTTGATCCCTTTTCAATAAGGACACATGGCAGAGAGTTGTGTGGGGAGTTCCCCACTGTCCCAACACTGGGTGCTCCTTTGTTCAAATGATCACCGCATGGTGAAATAGGCGGGAGACACACTAATTTCCTGTCTGAGGAAATCCCTCTCTGCTAAGGCAGGCACATATTCTTCCCCGCTTCCAGTCCCATACAGCTTCCTCTTCCAACATTGTACAACCCCCTTTCACTTCCAATCTGACTTTCATTCTTTCCCTCACCACAGCACCATCCTTCCAAACTTAACCCCATCCTCTCAAGCCTATGGGTTGTTGTCCAAACTTCCCCTATTATTTTCCTCCCCAATGAAGCTCCACATGCAAGGCCCCCAGGCTCACCCTAGCCCTATCTAAGTTCCGAGAGCTTTCCCTGACCACCTTTTCAACCCATAAGAAGCCCCCCCCCTGGATTTCCCAGTATTACCAAACACCCTCCAACTCCTCCTCTTTTATTGGCACCTTTTATTGGCAAAGCACAATAAGCGCTCTCTTCCTAAAATCAAATTTCACTGAAGATGCAGACCCACACGTAACCCATATATGACAGGGGTGTCCTCCCAGGACACAGACAAACCCTCCATCAACAACAGCCCCCTTAATTACCAGGGAACAAGCCACTTATGGAGTTTGGATCCAGTGCTTAAGTGAAAACTAGGAAAGATCAAGGGGGGGGGATCAGGAAGCAACAGACAGGCTGAGCATGCCGCTACCCAAGGTAGGCTGGAGACTGGGGGTAATGCTTGGGACGAGGTTTGGGAAGGAAGACCATTTAGCAAATTTCTTCGGGGTTTTTTTTTGGGGGGGAGGGTGCTTTTTCCCTCTGGAATAACTGGATTTGATTAAGTAGCACTGGCCTGCTCAGTTAGGAAAAGGGGACCATTGTTAGATGAGAGTCAATGTGGGGGTTCGTTTTTGGTCCACGGTGGGGTTTAACACGAGCTCGCAGACCCCAGCGGTCCACGATGCGGGAATATTACATTACAAGAGAAAGTCAATCGCCTGCGGGACTAACAAGAATCCCGAGGGGGCTTGAAGTTCAATAGGCCGGATTCTCCTTGGACAAAGAGCTCAGTTACAGCAACGAATGGCCGGGGAGCGGGGCGGAGAGAGAAGTGTTAGGGGGGGGGAGTGCGGTGGTCGGGGAGGTGGGGAAAACTGTGAAGAGCGACCCAAGGGGGCCAAGGAGCATCTGCGAGGGAGGCAGCCTGTCGGCGGGACCGAGCAAAACAATGCTTTTTCTTTTTTAATTGGCGGTGCTGGGGGTGTTTCAAAGAGGACTTTCCATGGGACGAGGCTTCTTCTACATTCATCGCGGGAGGCTGGCGGGGGGCGGAGCTCCACGGGCCTCCCCCCCCCCCGGGCCAAAGGAGGCGGGGTCCTATGGGGCAAGGCGTGCCATGCGGCTACCATGAGGAGCGCAGGCTTGTTCAACGGGGAGGGAAGCGTGGGGGGGGGGGGACCCCATAACTTTATGGTGTGGGAAGTGGGATGGAAGACGGATGCAGAGCGAAAAGGAAGGGGAACCCAAACGGGAGATCCTGTTCAATATTATTCATATTTCGGGGGGGGGGGCGCACAACTGAATCTTTATTTCCACCCCACCTTCAGACTGATACTCACTAACGCGGGTGTGAGTGGTGAATAAAACCATGGGGAGAGCCCCCCCAAATAAGCACAGGAGGAGTAATGGGGGGGCGATGGGCTTCTCTAGGGCACCAAAAGGCTCCCAGAGGTGAGGAAGGGCAGGATTCAATGAGCAGAGGCAGAAGGGAAGGGGGAGATGTGGGGCTGAGGCGCTTGGGGGGGCCGGGTCAGCGAGGCACCGCGGGGCCTTTCAAGGGAGTGGGGGGGCTCAATGGCAGGGGGCTGAAAGGGGTCTCAGGTGAGCAACTCCACCCACCCCCAAGGAGTAAGGGGGTATGGGGTAGTAGAGGGGGGCTGGGGCTGCCACTAGGTCTTCCCCCCCGCCGCAGCCTTTCTTTCTCCCGTCCACCCGCCCTCCCACACTCCCCTCACCTCCATGATGCAGTTTGCAGCCTCCGCCATCTTGTGAATGAGACACAGAAAGAGAGAAGCACTGGCTCGGCTCCCCCAGCCTTGCTGAGCGGAGGGGAGGGGACTGGGCAGCCCATTGGGCGGAGCCGTTGTCATTCAAGGCGCATGGGCGGGAAAGGAAGTAAAGCCCGCCTCTGGATTTTCATAGGCTGACCGGGTCTCGGACCGTCAGAAGGAGGAATAGCTGTCTATCAACCGACGCTCAATCCCCATTGGACCAACTCGGAGAGGCAGAGCGGCTTCTTGGTCGGTTGTTTGCGCGCGCGCGCGCTGAGCGCCTCCCAGAGGCTAAAAGATCCAAAGGAGCGGGAGGGGAAGTTGTCCATCAGCGGTGGGGGCGTTGCTTCCACTCCATGAGCTTTAAATGCTATGAGATGAGGTGGGGAAATGGCCGTCAATCGTAGCAGGGAGGCGGTTTTTACCAGCGATAGACGAATAGCTATCGGTGTACCTAAGCGTAATTCAAAGATAAAGGCCTTCGTCTTCTCAGTAGCGATTGATTTTTCTCTTCGTCCCACCTTCTCAAACGTGGAAGCTATTGGTTCATTTAAGTGGCAATCAAATAAGAGCGTTCGCGTTCAAATTCAGTCGCTTCAGATAATTTGACACGAGGGAAACGTGACAAGGGAAGAGCGGGATCCCGAAAAGGAATCCACATTCTGAATGAGAAAGTCCAGCAGCACAGAGTGAAAGCCGGATGGTTTAAGGAATTAGGAGACAGCCGTCCTGAAAAAACCGAATATCGGATCGATTGGCTGAGATGAGGAAGAGACCGCCTATAAAGTGACTCTCTAATGGCCATTGGCCGCCTTGGCAGTCACTCACACATTTAAATCCCCACATAGCGCCCTTCATTCACTTACTGGCGGATCTCTATGACAATTATTGGCGGGAACGATTATAAAACGATTTAAAAGTTGTAATGCTTCATGGCCAAGGTCAAATTCTATTTGAGAAGGGCAAGATATCACTTAGGGATTAGCAATAGCCTTTTCTCTTCAACAGAAGCGCTTATTGGGCGAGCTCGTTGTCGATTTAACAGCTATCATGTTTGATTGGGTACTTTTGTTATCGTTCATAAAGCGCGAACTGTCTGTATCCAACAAATACAGGCCTCCTTGATTAGAGTCAGGTCTATATGGGCCGCGCCATTACCAGCCTGGGAATTCTTTCGTGAAAGCTCATTGGTCGAAGCCCTAATGAGATCCTATTGGTCAAAAAGGGTGCCATTGACAATGTGAGGTTATGCACGTGTCCCTGTAGCTCCGTCCGTCCCTTTTTCTACGTATCGCAGTGAGGAATAATTCAGCACGCTACATGGTAACAGTAAATTGTTCAAATCTCTGACAAGCTCTCACTAAACTGGAATCTGAACAGTGAATTTAGAAAACACATAACAGATACTAACGAATCTGACCCCAAGAGACTCAGGCCAATTCAGAGGAAAATGTTTCAT
Source organism: Podarcis filfolensis (assembly GCF_964270895.1). Lineage (NCBI taxonomy): Eukaryota > Metazoa > Chordata > Lepidosauria > Squamata > Lacertidae > Podarcis > Podarcis filfolensis. The sequence continues at coordinate 19,596,859 of NC_139615.1, read as the reverse complement.
GTGTCTTTGTGAGTTTAACAGTGGTTGGACGTCCAACACTTTCCCCCTGTGTCTTTCTTTTTAATCACAAGTCACTGAATTTTTTAAGGCAGACATCAGGCAGTCACTATCCCTTATCCTAATCTACCTCACAAGGTTGTTGTGATCATAAAATGGGATGGGTAAGCACCCATGAGCTCCTTAATGGAATTAAAGGAAAGATAATACTGTAGAAAATTAATATCCTATCTACATTGTAAATCCTGCTGAGCTGAATGAGGCTTACTCCGAAAAACAGTGTTGCTACCTTAAAGGTCCTTTGATTTGAGCCAGATTGCCAGCAGAACTGTTTTGGGTGCCTCTCTTCATCCAAAATCCCCTGTTCACAGAGTCCTGCCAACACCCAAGATCGAGCAACTTCCGAAGTGTTGCAAGACCCATCTGTCTCGCTTTGGGAGGTTAAACTAGCAAATGGGTTAAGATATTTCAACAAAATGATGCAATCTATTTTTATCCATTTGTAATATTTCGTTTTATGCCTTTTAGTTGCTTCCCACTGATAACCTGTTTTTGCAATCCCAGGCAGGCAGCAAAGTTTACTTTACCTCAGTGGGCTGTCATACACAGCTGCTAAACAGGATTCAGCCTAGTTGATCAAAAGTTGTGCAGCCCTAATTACTTTCCCCCTCTCACTTCAGGCTCTCAGAGCTCCTTACAAAGATCAGTAATAAGATGCATGATACAAAAGGAATTGGGAGGAAGGAGGAAGATGTTAATCAGTCCATAATCTCCTTTCACCCTGATTATCCATCATTATCCCGACATCTATTCCATAATCTCCTTTTACCTGATTCTGTCATTAGCCCCATATTTTACACCACAATCTCACTTTAACCCTCAAACCACCCCACTCTGCTTTTACTCAAATTCTCCATTGTTATATCCCACAATCTCCTTCTCTATCATTACCCCACACTCACCTTCAACCAGACTTTCTCCTTTTGCCCCACAGTATGTCCTTAAGCTCTCTTTTATTATTCTGCATAATTGCCTCCTATATTTTTCCTGGAACCCCCTTTCGCCCCTGATTCTCCCTGTACCCATATTCTATGCACCCCCACCTTTCCCATTCGGCTTTCTCCTTCCATCGCCAATGCAACCCCTCCTCCCTTTCACTGCCGACACTTCCCCTTTAAGACCTTGCAACAACCTCTCTTCCTTTCCGACGCGTTCGAGACGCTGCCGAGCCTGCTGGGAGGCTTCCCCCTCAGCCAATCAAGAAAGCCGGAGAGGCAAAGGAACGTAGGTCAGGGTGGGCAGAAGCAGGAAAAGAAACCCCGGAGGCATGAGAAGGCTGCCCCTGTCGAGGGGGGCGAGTCCGCCTTGGGCCGTGGCCCCGCCCACTGAGGGGTGTGGCCTCTGAGCAGGAGGGTCTGGAGGGGAGGGGGAGGAGGTGCGGGGGAGCGAGCAAGTAGTTTGTCCTCAGCTGCAGAGAGGTAAGCACAGCCGGGTTCCCCCGGGCGCTCCCGAGGACCCCCCTTTCCTTTAATCGCCAGTGACCCAGCTTTATTCATAACTATACCTAGGACTCTTTTCATTTCATGCTGTATCTAGCTCTTCTTGCTCCCCCCGATTCCCAATGGGAACCGGACTGCATGCTTTACGCACACACACACAAAATTCCTGCGACAGTTACTTCTCCCTTCCTTCTCTCTCGCCCTCCCTATCCTTGCACAGCCCTCGTCCAATACCTCTGAGGAACAAATCTTGTACCTCTGCTCCCAGAGGCCTGCGATCCCAAATCTAATAGGCTCTCCTTTCCCCCACCCTGTTCCTAGCAAGATTCTTAAAGGATCGCTACGTTCCTTCTTATATTCTAGTCTTTTCCGCGCTTCCCGGAAGGATCCCAAGCCTGCTGTCCAGAGTCTCTTGCAGAGTAAGCGAGGCCTGCACTCCGCCTTCTCTTCGCATAGGTTTCCTTCTAGCTATTGCTTAGAAGGAAAAATCGGGACCCCTGTTCCTTCCTACTCAGATACAGAAGATTTCTATGCCCTCTTCCTTTCAAGCTTCTCTAAAATGCACCCATCCGCCCTGCCAGCTCTTAAATGTTGCAGTCGGAAAGCAGACCTCCCATCTTACCCTTTCCCCTCCTTCAGCTGTTGCTGTTACTCAAGACTAAATGCAAGCCTTCGAAAAGATCAAGGGGTGGTGGTAGTGGAGAGGAGGCAGGAACGTGGACTCCTGGGTTCTTTAGAAGCAAAACGGGGGTGGGGGGGCAAACCTAAGGGAGGTTTTCCATCACAGAGCCAAACTTGGTTTATAATGGTTTAGAGAAGGTGGGCTGGGAGCCAGGACTCCCAAGTAGTCTGAGGAGGAAAAAAGGAGGGTTGAAAGGATTCCTACATTGCAGGGGCTTGGACTAGATTGCCCCAACTCTACAATTCTAGGATCTGAGGAGGAAGGGGTCTTTATTTAAGCACATTGAGAGAACTGGATGCTTAGAATTCAGGGAACCCTGAAATTCTCACCAGTTATGGAGACCCTTCCAGGCATGATAGAATAGTAGAACAATAGATACAATAATAGATAATAGAACATGACCTTCTTTTTCTGATTCCTCCAGGCTAGACCTAGACCTCCCCCGAAACCCCTTGTCCTCACTTTCAACCCCTGGGGCACCATGCCACTCGCCCGCAGCCTCTCAGTGACCTCCCTGACAGGATTGGAGGATTGGGATGATGAACTCGACCTAGAAAATGCCATCCTTTTTGAGGTGGCTTGGGAAGTGGCCAATAAAGGTAAGATGTAATCTCTTTTCAGGCTTCTTCTTTTTTTAAGGAAAATGGTGATGTTTGGTGGGCTCGAGCAGGTTGGCAAGTGGAAACCGGAATGCCTGAGGTTCTTTGGTGGGGGTGTTGCAGAATTGGGACTAGTGGGTGAGCATAAGGAGGGACTGGGAACGCGCCTTGCTGAGATATTTGTAAGCAAAGTAATGTTGAGTCCTGAAAGCCAATAGCCTACACCAGTTGGACTACAACTCTCATCACCCCTAGCCAGCAGGACCAGTGGTCAGGGATGATGGGAACTGTAGTCCAAAAACAGCTGGAGACCCAAGTTTGGGGAACCCTGGCCTAGACGTTAAAGCAGGAGAGGCAGGCTTGCAGTCCTCTAGAAGTTGTTGGACTACATTTCCCACCATCCCTGGCAATTAGCCATGCTGGCCAGGGATGATGGGAGTTGCAGTCCAGCAATATCATTCTAGAGGGCCATTGGTTCCCCATCCCTGCTGGAAAGGGTAAAGGTATCCTTCCCACAGCCTGATGTCCTCTAGATGTTGTCGGACCTGAGCTCCCATCACCCCTGACCATTTACTTTGTTGATGGGAGCTGGTGTCCAAAACATCTGGAGGGCACTTGTTTGGGGAACAGTGGTGTCGGAGGAAAGGAAGCTGAAAGTCAGGGATCCTCTTTTCTCTGGGGTTCCCCTTCCTCCTATAATGGACCTCTGTGGTCTCTTCCTTGCAATCAACAGGTCTGGGAAGTAGCTTAGGCCTTATTCCTCCTATGACTGTGCATGGCTCCTCCTAGCTATAAAGCCTCCCCTTTTATATTAATGCAATATGGGTTGATGGGCGGCTGTAGTGCCCTGTTACTCTGAGTGTTCCCAGTGCAGTCAGCTGTCAGAATGTAGAATGATCACCCAGTGTGCCCTCTGGCTGAATCAGTTGCCATGTGTCTTGCTTCAGAAGTCCTGGTGCTCTTTTGTCAGGCTATAAAGTGATTAACATGGGGTGCAATGATGTTGAAAGGAGGGGGCTGTGGTGCTGCTTGTACAAGGGGCAGTGGGCTTCAATGGAGACTCCTTTCAATCCTGGACCCTTGCCAGCGCTGTCACTATCCCGGAGGACCTGTTCCCATGTGCGCTGTTAAGGACATGACCCTTTGGGAGGTTAAAGTGCTCCTGGCTTCTTCCCCAGAGTTTGAGCACGTGCCTTGCATGCCCCAGCTATATTACCAACACAGAAAGGTTACACTCAACCTCCCCATGTTCATGCACGCACACACACACACAGGTTACACTCAACATACACACACACACACACACAACCCCACACACCATTCTGTTGCATAAGGAACCTCTTGAAATGTCACACAGTCCTTGAAGTTGCTGCGTCCTTGTATAAATAGGCAACTGTTTAGAAGCAGGAGGGTGGCTGCTTCTGAATGTCAGGTCAGAACCTTCCCTATCCAGTGTCATGATTCAGCCACCTCACCTGGAATCATGCTGCCTAGGAACAAAAACCTGACTTTGGTTTTGAAGCAAAATCAAGCTACTAGTCCTCACAGGATTATAAACATGTAAAGCAACATCTGCTCAAAGCATGGTAACTATTAAGAGCCTGTTGCAACTTCTGTTTGTTGGGGAATTGAACTTCTGCATCATGTACTTCCTTTCTCTGCCTGCCCCTGTCACATTAACATAGCCTATTCTCTCTTTCCTCTGTGTGCCTTTGGTTTTAATGGTTACATATCAGGAAACGGCAATAATGTTTCTTTAATATGTGAGTTGCTACTGAAGGTACACTATTCGTTTCTTCCCTTTTGTAGTCCAAGTTCCTTTCCCATTTTAAAAAAAACCTCAGCATCCCAGGTCTTGTATCTGAAGATGGTATAGTCAAGAAGGGGCTGTTTTAGATGACTTTCTGGGAAACTTCCATTGGATATAGAATTTGGAGGCCTATCTTCTGATGGTGGGTGGGTTGCCAAGAAAATGTTACAGTTGTGCTCTAGCATCAGTCCCGGCTCCACATTGTCTTTTGGACACCATTCAAGATGCTAGTTTTAACTTGCAAAGCCTGCTGTTTTTCTTAGGGCATTCAGTGGAAGATGCTCTCCATTGTGACTATTAGATCAAGCATGAGCCATGTCACCAATGCAGCAGAGCCAGACGACTAAGGCACGTGGTGGCTAATGATGGATCCTGAGCAATTCTGGAATTTGTTTAGGACAGGCTTTTGACACACTGGGCTAAGCAGGCTGAAGCAGTTTTAATGGCTTTTTATCTACCGTTTTACATAACTGCATTTTGCCTTAACTGTTTTGTTGGTGTGTTGTTGTTTTTTAAACAGTTGCTTCCACCAAGATCCTTGGGGATCTGAGAGGAGGCAGGTCTTAGAAACTGAAATCTGCCAAAGACTGCAATCCTATGCATGTGTAACCCGAGCATAAGTTGCACAGAATATAGTGGGACTTGCTTTCAGGCGTAGTGTTGCACTGTGATTTTGTAAAACATAGTTGGAATTTGTATCCGAATGTATCCTATGAAATTCTTTATGTGTGCATGTGTCTCTTCCTATATGCATAAAATTGTAATGCTGTTGTCATGTAGGGAGCCTTGACAACTCCAGTCTGGTGAATAGCAGGCAGAGCCAAGCAGGCAAGTGTGGGGGTGATAGGTGGATGGGGTGGGGGGAGGGGAGGGGAGGCGCCATCAGAGGCACAATGAAGTTTGCTAAATCTCTGTGTGAAGCACCTCCCCCTCCCCATTAAGCACATCTTCACATACTGGTTTAGCAAGCTTCTCTATGGGGTGGGGTAAGCTGTGGGGAGGGGCAAGCTGTGGGGTGGGATAAATGAGGGACTGGGGTGAGATATAAAGGGAGGGGGTTGTTCAGAGTGTAGGGGAATGGTATTTGGCCAAAGGGATTGGCAAGTGGAATGAGCAGGGGTGGCAGACCCTAGTTAATATATACATATTTATGTCCTTGTACACTCTGAAATACAGCAATTGTACCCCATAAGATTGCAACTTGGAGTTACTAGGAAGCAGTGTGCCAGAAGAATATTGGAGCGAATCAGCTCCTGAAAGTCTGGAAGGTGTATCAATATTAAGTACTTCTTCCATTATCTCAAAGTAGGGCTTGTGTATATTTGTGGAGTGATGAACACAGTGCCTTGGCTTCATGGTCATGGGGATGAATGAAACTGGGGTTGTTCAAGGCACATAAGCATCAGAGTTATCAATGTCTAGTAGCTGGGATGGAGGCAATGCTCTGCCTCTTCTAAATACCAGTTTCTGGAACCCACAAGAGGGGAGATTGTTCTTGTGCTCAGGCTCTGCTTGCAAGATTCCCACAACCAACTGGTTGAGCCACTGAACAGAATGCAGGACTCTTCTTATGTTTAGGGCACCTGGGTTGTCCAGGTAGTGGACAGGATGACGTTGGTCAGCATTGTCCTTCAGGGCCCTCAGTTTGCAGCCATCCAGCTGAGGTCTTGCCTGAGGCCAAATTGAGCAGCAGTGCACCCATAAATTCCATGTGAGATGCCTGCATTTATCCAGCCCCAAAATGGCACCTGCTCCTTATAGAAGTGATGCCCCAGGCCCTTGTATCCTGCAGTGCTGATTTCCTGGCCAAGCCTTTTCACCTACATTATTCATGTAGGTGGTTTTCCTCCCTTTTTTTCGATTTACTAGCTTGGAAAGGGATGCAGTGAGCCAAGATGAGATGCACATTTGACAGAGGCAGCCAGGACCATAGGTAGGCGAAGTGGCTTGCAAGTGATGGCAGAGTTCGTGCTCTTTCCAGGAAGAGAACTGGCGCCTAACTGGTTATAAGAGAACAATTGGTGCCAGGAATCTTGGAGCAAGTGTATGGCCTCCTTAATTCTCTCGGGTCTGCAGAGTCAGAGCAAAGTACTTTGGGGCAACTCCAAACTGAAAGATCTAAAGTTTTGATCTGCGCATCTCCTGGGCTGCTGGGGTCGCGCTTGCATCATTCCAGTTTTCCTTGGCAAATCCCAGAACCCCAAAAGCCTTGGTGAGCAGACGCAAGGGTATCTCAAAGCTTCCTTTTTGTATGTGTTCTTCAGTTATAATGTTGAAACAGGAACCCATTCAGAAGAGGTGTGCATCGTGTAGCTGCTTGTTCACTACCCCTGAGTGAATTCTGCCTCAGACATTTCTATGGAAGTGTAGCAATACCCTACTGGAGGAATGAGGAACCCGTGCCCTTGGGATGCTGTTGGACTCCTGTTCCCATCAGCCCCAGCCAGCACGGCCACAGCTTGGGGATTATGGAAGATGTAGTCCAACAACATCTGAATAGCCATAGGATTCCCATCCCTTCCCTAATATCTGTACCTAAGCCTAAGTAGATGCAACTGAAACAGTTGTATATTCCTAAGCTACTTACTTCTGCTTATGGCACTGTGTAAGTAAGTGCATCTCTGTGGCATCCACGAATTCATGTTCCCCGCCATGATTTATCCTTTCTCAGTGATGATTTGGAGCCAAACATGTGAGCTGCCCCTACTGAGAACCATTCTGCTCGACCTGCAGTTCACATGTGGAAATTGTTGTGCTGTGCCACAGACATCCATTGGGAGCATGCACGAGCCAACCTCCCCTTAATGTTTCTGACTTAATGTTGGAATGCTTCCATTTCTGATTAAGGATCTAGCGAAAGTAGGTTGTTGCATTGCACAAGGGCTTTTCCTATCGAAGGGAAATAGTGTTAGTAGGTTACTGTATAAAGCACTGAAATAGGTTCACTGAGGAACATCCAAGCAGTACAACCACAAGAGTACAGGAAGAACTCTAAAGATCGAATCTAATCTAAAGACCTGCCTGGTCCAGCATCCTACTTTCTGCAGTAGCCAGGCAGGTGTTTCTGGGAATCCTACGCAAGAGCCTGAAAAAATGCCCCTCCCTTCCTGTTGTCCCCCATTGTGGAATGAATGTGCAAACTGGATATACTCATTGTGACTAATTGCCATGAACAGACCTATCCTCCATGAACTGCTTAGCCTGAAGAAGAGATGATTAAGAAGCGATACAATAGCCATTTTCAAATATTTGAAGTGCTATTACATAGATGATGGAGCAAATCTGTTGCTTGGGTGGGTGGGAACGAAACTAACATTCAAATTACAAGAAGGGGGATTTCAAGTAAACAGTTATAAGGAACTTCCCGATGGCACAGCTTTTCAGCAGTTCAGAAGCCGCTGCTGGAGAACTCTCCTTCACTAGAGGTTTTTAAGCAGAGGTTGAAGCCAAGCAGGGATGCTGAAGCAGTGGATTTTCTGCATTGGCAGGGGGTTAAACTAGGTGACCTTTGAGATCCTACTCAACTCTGAATCTATGAACTTCTCTGCCATTTTTGAAAGCCACCAGCCATCCCTATATCATGTCTTAGCGAATCCCGTAACTCTACATCGTGTGAAGAAGTGCTTCCTTTCAGCCTCTCCTCAATCTACCACTGATAATTTTCACATTCAGCATCCTATGGTCACAAGCCAACCCAATGCCAAGACCCCTGAAAGTGGACGAAACTCCCTCTTTGTGCTTGTACGCATTGATGTCTGGGAGCGAGTGGGTTCCAGCCTACAGGGGGTCAACTAATGCCACCCCTTCTCTCCCTTCAGTTGGTGGGATCTACACGGTTATCCAGACCAAAGCCAAGATTACACTGGATGAGTGGGGAGAGAATTACTTCCTGATTGGGCCTTACCTGGAGCTGAATGTCCGCACACAGGTAGAACTCATAGAGCCGCCCAACCCTGCCATCCGCCGCACCATTGACTCCATGAACGCAAAAGGATGCAAGGTAAGAAATGGGGGGGGGGAGGCCAAATTGGGGTCCACAGAGGCCAAATTCTTGCAGCAGCACCTCACCTTCCTTTGAGGCAGAGACTGCAGCTCAGTGGTAGAGCACATGCTGTATATGCAGATGGTGCCAGGTTAATCTCTAATTAAAAGAATCAGGCAGCAGGTGTCAGGACAGACGTCTTCCTGAGACCCTGAAGAGCTGGTCAGAGTAGCAGATATTGGGCTAGATGAACAAGAGGTTTGACCTGGTATAAAGCAGCTTCCTTTCTTCCTAACAGAGGGGGTGTCATGTGACTGTGACTGTCATGTGACTTTCAGTACTGTGCCTTTTCAGACCGCAGATGGGAGCCGACAAGACAGAATTGCTCCCCCACGGAAAAAAATAACATTCCTACATATGTGTTGTGTTGTACTGTTGTATTTTTGTTAGCCGCCCTGAGCCCGGCTTCGGCTGGGGAGGGCGGGATATAAATAAAATTTATTATTATCGTTATTATATAGGAAGCTGGCATGCCTAGGATACATCCAATTTAATTTTGCAGGACTTTAAAAAATAATAATAATCCGATGAAGCTCTTGTGAAGTTCTTGTGAGCCCCTTTCTGCACTCTGAAGTGGTACAGTCTAGAACCTGCTTTGCCACCATTGTTTGTGGTTAATGTCTCTCTACATGAGGTTCCCTGGTCTAAAATAAGGGTCATTTTATTTCCTCTTATCGCATCCTTATTCCTCTTTCTCTTCATTTGGAGTGTATTGCTTGTCACACCCCCACCCACCATTCCAGTGGAAGAGTGGGCCATTTCACCCCCCTAAGTGCAAGACACTTATTTTAAAATACAGTGGTACCTCTAGTTGTGGACTTAATCCGTTTTGGGGTGCCATTCGCACCCCGAAAAGTCCACAACTAGATCGCTTTTGTGCATGCACGAAGTACACAGATTGCTTCTACGTATGCACGCGTGGCGAACCCGGAAATAAACACTTCTGGGTTTGCCGCATTCGTAAGCTGAAAGTTTGTAACAAGAGCGGAACGCAACTAGAGGTACCATTGTAAATAAAAGCAGAACCCTTCAGGATGCTGAATTTTGCACCCAGTACTAAGCTCTTTATTTTATCTACACTTGGGCAGAATTGTGGAATCGAAGCAGTCCAACTAGCTATCAGTTGGGGTCTCATTTGCCTCTCTGGGTCGTGCCTGAATCTAACATTATAATGCAGAAAAATGCACAAGTTTTAAGTGATTTTATCCTTAAAATTGCCGGTACAGTTTTCATCACACCAGGGGTCAAATTTGATAAGACAGCTGGGCTATAACACAGAGAAAGATACTCTTTGTGTTCATCCCCCAAACATTGTGGAGCTGCTCTGCACTTTCATTGCACATTCCTTGTGGCAGCTGCTGCTGGCATTGACGGCTGTCCACAAAACTGGGAGGACCCCCATAGTAAGCAGTGCAATTGATTCAGGACAAACAAAAGAGAAGTCCTCCTTCAATTAGCACGCGATTAACCAGCAGGAATTATCTGCTGCAAGATGCGATGGAAGATCCTGGCTTGGATAGTTTTAGGTAAATCTAAGGAGGAGGAGAGACCACTGAGCCACAACAACTAAATGAGACCTGTCTTTTTAGAGATCTTGCAGGGCAGAAAGGTCTGTTGCTGCCTTGCATGTGAGCCTACTTGAAGCATCTAAATGGTCACTCACTGCTGATAATGGGATGCCTTGGTCTGATCTGTTTACATTACAACTCTTAGCTTTGGAGGTGCTGTCGCATAGACACCATTCTTGGCAACTTCCTTATGGTGGATGTAACATGCCTGCTTCTGGGGAGGGCAGTGCAGGTATTTAAAATGTTTTGTTAAGCCAAAGTCCAGAAGTGAAAGAGAAATAATTAAGCTGCTTTCATCAAGGTTTGTGGGTTTCTTTTAGCCCACAGCTGGCAGTCCTGTTCACTACTGCCCACTCTTACCTAAGCTCCCACTTAAGAAGTGCCCAGCCTTTGCCTGCAGGAGTTGTCTACTAGCTGGGCAACTCCCTCTCCTTCTCCCCCTCTCCCCCTTGCCTGCTTTGAACTGTTTTGGTGGCATGCCTGGCCCTTCCTCACTCTCTGGAGACTCCAATCTTGGATGCTGTCTCTCAGTCTACAGGAGACAGGCACAAGTCACTTTTCACATCTTGAGGGTCCTTTAAGCATACTGTGTCCATAGGATTTCTTATTCTTGTAGCCTTGGGGCCAGGGGCAGAAAGTGGCCTCCAGGCCGCCTCTTCATTTGCACACCTTATGAGCTTCGCACCCTCCTGGAATGCCTGGAATGCATCTTTGAGCTCTGATAATGCATCTTGCTTCCCTGGATGGAGGAGAGAGAGGGGTTTCTGAGTGTGTGTGGAAACTAGCCTAGTGTACAAAGCTGAAACTTGATTGCTCCTCTCACTTTTGCTTCAGGCCCAGCCCACTGCTGGCATGTGCCCGCCCTCCCTGAAGGAAATGTGGCCCTTGGGCTGACAAAGATTCCCCACCCTATCATAGGACTGGATTTCTAGGCCTGTCCTTCTCCCCATAGTTATGCTACTTTTTAAAAAAATCTGGTAGGATAGGAGCTTGATTCTCAAACTGCCTACCTGACTGGTGATGTCACTACCATCTTTTACGTATTTGTGATTAACTGAAAAATTGGAATTCTAAATACGTTTAATTTTTTTAAAAAGCAGGAATACTAAACTGTAGTCATGGTGGCTGGGGATGTTCTGTACTGTGGTTTGGCCAGACCTAGAATGAAGTTTGTATTTATATATATGACGCCTGTTTGACTGGCTTGCCCCAGCCATTCTGGGCAGCTCCCAACAAAATATTAAAAGCACAATACAACATCAACCATTAAAAACTGTCCTGAACAAGACTGCCTTCAGATGTCTTCTAAAAGTCAAGTGCAGTGGTACCTCGGTTTACGAACTTAATCCATTCCAGAAGTCGGTTCTTAAACCAAATCCATTCTTACACCGAGGCACGCTTTCCCTAATGAGGCCTCCTGCCACTGGTGCCCTTCCACTGTTCGGTTTCCATTTGTAGACCGAGGTAAAGTTTGCAAACACTACTTCTGGTTTTGCAGAGTTCGTAAACCAAATTGTTCATAAACAGGACTGTTCTTAAACCGAAGTACCACTGTAGTTGTTTATTTTCTTGACATCTGATGGGAGGGCATTCCACCAGGTGGGTGCCACTACTAAGAAGGCCCTCTGCCTGGTTCCCTGTGCTTCACGTCTTGCAGTGAGGGAACCGCCAGAAGGCCCTTGGAGCTGGATCTGTGTCCAGGCTGTATGATGGGAGTGGAGATGTTCCTTCAGGTATACTGGGCCAAGGCCGTTTAGGGCTTTAAAGGTCAGCACCAACACTTTGAATTGTGCTCCCAAACTTACTGGGCCAAGAGAGAGTCAAGATGGGGTCAGGGCAGAGTGTGTGGCAAAATGAGGAGAGAAGTGAGTTGACTGCTGGCTCTTTCGGGCCTTTCAAGTTTCTAAGCTCCTATCTGCTGAAAACCTTGCTCTGACAGAACAATCAGTGTGATCAGAACAATCAGTGTTTAATTCTTCCCCATAAGATCCTGTTCAGCACCATCTGCTTTTCTCCCAACACAGCTGGATTCATGCAAATGGTTTCAAAAATTATAAGAAAGCAACTAATAGAAGTAATTATTATTCTTTGTAGCTAACCACCCCACCCCATCCCTGACCATGAAGGCAGCTGGGCATTTCTGTCCAGGCAGTTATTTTGGGCAACTCTGAGAAGAACAACACCACGCAGGCGAGACCTTTCACAAAATGGAGATTGGGGGGGGGGCGTAATATGAACCGCAGGCTAAAATTAGACATGCACATACACAACACACTCTGCCTCGTGAAGGCGGTTGAGAGGGACCAATGACACTGAGGCCCACTGAGTTCAAGAAGAGAGAAGATGCCGGAATGGAGGGGCAGAGGGAAGGGACTGGTGGGAAGAATAATCTGGGTTAAAAATGGAAGCCTGAGCTCCTTGGGTTCTTCCACAAAGGAAGGCAAGAGCTTGGAGGCTGCTCACCAGAGTTGACAGGCTGTAAGGCCTGTGTTGCAAAGCGGCTTGGCAGAACAGACAGGAGGTGTATAAGTTCTTTCAGTAGATACATAGATTGGCCATAGAAGATGATGGTTACTCTTGTGCAGAGGGCTGATGGGAGTTGTAGTCCAAGACTGCCTCTTGTGCAATTCTGTGAAGAATTTGATGGCCTAGTATAGAGTTTGGGCCTCCAAGCGTTTTAACTTCCTTGTAAAAATCTGAAGCAAGTTTCTAGGCCTCGTGACAAGGAAAGGAAAGTTTTAAACATGTTACAGGCATCATCTGCTGAAGCTCAGAAATATAAGGTGGAGTTTTGCGTGTGATCCGCTTGCCCAGTGCAAATCATTTTCTTTCTGCGTAATTCTAATTCCCTGCCCACTTCTCTCTCTCCTTCTCTCCTCAGCCCTTTTAAAATAAGTTGTTCCTTGAAATTTTCCATCCCAAAATCTGCGTGCATGTACAAATATTCAGGATTTTGCTCCAAACAATACTATGCTTAGGCTCTAAAAATCTATTCATTAGCCTGAAGCCCAGCGTTTTGAATTGGAGCTTTTGAACTGGGAACAAAGCTGAAATATTTCAAGTTTGCATGTTGAAATTCAAAACCCATGCTGCAATGCTTGCATTTTACTGAGGGGAACTTGAGTAGATAATGGGGAGGAGTCGCATTTTACTGTGTGCAAGTCCGTACCTACCTGCGATCGGCTAACCTGCTGCACATCTAACACCTGTCCAGGTTTATTTTGGCCGCTGGCTGATTGAGGGAGGTCCGTATGTTATCCTCATTGATATTGGGGCAACTGCCTGGAGCTTGGACCGCTGGAAGACAGAGCTCTGGGAAAGCTGCTCCATCGGGATTCCCTGGTACGACCGAGAGGCCAACGATGCCGTGCTCTTTGGCTTCCTCACAGCCTGGTTTATGGGGGAGGTAAGAAAATGCGCTTCTTCCACATCATATCGGCTCCCTCCCTTTCCCTTCTCCTGTTTTCTCTGAAGATGGAGGACTTACTGCCCTGCCAGATGTTGTTGGACTCCAACTCCCATTAGCTGCAGCTCACACGGCCAGTGGCCAGGGATGACGGGGAGATATGGTCCCAACAACATTCTCAGCGCACACACGGGCCTTACTCTCTGTCCGTGCCTTTTTCTACAGTTTGCTGCACAATGTGAGGAAAAGCCTTTCATCATCGGCCATTTCCATGAATGGTTGTCTGGAGTCGGTCTCTTCCTCTGCCGAATCCGGAAGCTTCCGGTGGCTACCATCTTCACCACGCACGCCACCTTGCTTGGCCGATACCTGTGTGCAGGCAGCGTGGACTTCTACAACAACCTGCAGAAAGTGAGTCTTGTGGAGGCCAGGAGGGAAAGGCGATTGAGGCAGGGAGCTATGGGGTTCAGAGGAGGCGATGCTGAAACCTCTGGCTTGCTGTTTTCTTCTTCTGCAAACCCCAGGCTGTCGTCATAAGGCTCCTGGTCTGCTCTTAAATAGCCCAGGAATCAAGAATCTTCCCCCTTGAACCCCTACTAGGTTCCTGGTCTGCCCCAGAAATTCCCTGGTTCTCCGCTTCCTTACTCAAAAGTCACAAAATCCAGCTATCATAATCTCACTCTCTTCTCAGACGTCCATCATCCCCAAGGCCTTTCCAGGGAGTGTCCTAGTCAGGGAAAAAATGTGCAGTCATCGCACAAAATCCAGACACTGTTCCTCAAGGCAGGGTCTGAGGAGATCACATTTTCTCCACCATTCAAAACAGCAATGTTTTCACTGCCAGGAAAACATGATTCTGCACTGCAGCCTGCTAATACTTCTCTTATTGTGGGTGCTGTGTGGAATTTGTTTTGCTTGAGCACTTTCTGCCCTCTTCCATTCCTAAGGCATCACAATGCCAGGTCCTGTGGTTTTGGTTCAGTTTTGCTGTATCGCCTTCCTCTTTAGTTTAACGTGGACAAGGAAGCTGGGGACCGGCAGATCTACCACCGATACTGCATGGAGAGGGCTGCTGTCCACTGCACCCACGTCTTCACCACCGTCTCCCAAATCACAGCCGTGGAAGCTGAACACCTGTT